>NC_071388.1:102994773-103672892 GCF_022682495.2 Desmodus rotundus
CCCCATTCTGTTTCTTTCGTAGAGATTTCTCCTGTTCTTTCATTTGTCTCTGCATTTTGGCTGTTTCCTGATGTTTGTTTCTATGTATTAGGTAGAGCTGCTATGTCTCCTGGATTTGGCAGAGTGGCCTTGTGAAGTAGATGTCCTTAGGTCCAGTAATGCAAACTCCCCAGTTATCCGAGCTGGGCACTCCAGGTGCATGCCTGGGCCAATAAGCTTTGAGGACCCATTGCAACCACAGCAGTGAAGTTGCTGTGCAGGAGTTGACTCTACAAAGCAGGACTTGCCTCAGTGGGGCTTTGGCACTCATTGAGTTTTAACCTTGAGTATGTTGCTCGTGAAGGTGGTAGGGTTGTAATCTGGTGTGCTGTGAAGCTGTCCACCAGGTGCACTGGCTCTAGGGCCTCCCAGGAGATGTGAGGTCAGCCACCATGTGCCCTGTCTGGGGCCACCTGGCAGGAGCTACAGAGCAATCTGCAGATAGCTGATACTTCTCCTGGCTTTGGAGGTGCCCAGAAGAGGCCAATCTGTGAACCAAGGCCAGCTGCCATGACTGCTGAGACTGGGGCTACTTAGCAAGAGATGTGGGGTATGCAGAGGCCAGATGCTGCTTGTTGGAGAGATTTTAGGAAGGTCCAAAGCATGAGGCAAGAGAGGCCATTTGTATGGAAAAGCCACTGGAAATGACTTGGGCGGGCCTGCAAGTTGGGTGGGATTGGGTCTCAGGGAATCACTAGGGCAGGTCGAACAATGTCAGCCAGTTTGATGAAGACTCAGATATGGTGCCTATCTGCTGGTTCTGTGTGGGAGGGGTCTCAGAAAACAAAGGGAGGACTTCTGGCCAAGATGGAGGTGTAAGTAGATACACTTTGCCTCCTCACACAATCAAAAGGACAATAACAAATTTAAAAACAAAAAAATAACCAGAACTTCCAGAAAATTAAACTGTATGGAAGTCCGACAACCAAGAAGTTAAAGGAACATTCGCCCAGACTGGTAGGAGGGATGGAGATGGCGCTCTGTAAGGCGGGTGGCTGGAGGACCAGGTGGTCCCACATTTACATGCAGATAAACTGGGAAGAACAACTGGGGAGCAAGACAGACTGCCCAACTCAGAGTTCCAGCATGAAATAAAGCCTCAAAACCTTTGACTGAAAAAACCTGTGTGGGTTGCGGCAGCAGGAGAAACTCCCAGCCTCACAGTAGAGTTGGTTGCAGAGACCCACAGGGTCCTAGAACTTACACAAAACTGTCCACCTAGGAATCAATACCAGAAGGGCCCAATTTGCTTGTGGGTAGCAGGAGAAGTAAGTGAAAGCCCGCCGGGAGCTGAGCAAGTGGCATTGTTCTTTCTTGGACCCCTCCCCCACAGACAGCACCACAACATAGCAAAGTGGGTTGCCTTGTCCTGGCAAAAAATATGGCCCGAATGAAAGAACAGATAAAAGCTCCAAAAATAGAACTAAGTGATGAAGAGATAGCCAACCTATCAGATGCAGAGTTCAAAACACTGGTAGTCAGGATGCTCACAGAAATGGTTGAAGATGGCTGCAAACAGAGGAAAAAGTGAAGACTATGAAAAGTCAAATAAGGGAAAATGTATAGGGAGCCAACAGTGAAGGGAAGGAAACCAGGACTCAAATCAACATTCTGGAGCAGAAGGAAGAAATAAACATTTAACCATAACAAAATGAAGAAACAAGAATTCAAAAAAAAAGGGGAGAAGCTTAGGAACCTCTGGGACAACTTTAAACGTTCCAACATCTGAAGTATAGAGGTGCCAGAGGGAGAAGAGGAATAGCAAGAAATTGAAAGCTTATTTGAAAAAATAATGAAGGAAAACTTCCCTAATCTGGCAAAGGAAACAGACTGCCAAGAAGTCCAGGAAGCTCAGAGAGTCCCAAAGAAGCTGGACCCAAGGAGGAACACACCAAGGCACATCATAATTGCATTAGCCAAGATTAAACATAAGGAGAGAATCTTAAAAGCAGCAAGAGAAAAGGCCATAGTTACCTATAAAGGAGTTCCCATAAGACTATCAGCTGATTTTCAAAAGACACCCTGCAGGCAAGACGGGGCTGGAAAGAAGTATACAGAGTCATGAAAGGCAAGGACCTACATTCAAGGTTACTCTATCCAGCAATGCTACCATTTAGAATGGGAGGGCAGATAAAGTGCTTCCCAGATAAGGTTAGGTTAAAGGAGCTCATCATTACTAATTCCTTACTATATGAAATGTTAAAGGGACTTACCTAAGAAAAAGAGGATCAAAACTATGAACAGTAAAATGACAACAAACTTACAACTATCAACAAGTGAACCTAAAAAGAAAAACAAAAACAAACTAAGCAAACAACTAGAACAGGAACAGAATCACAGAAATGGAGATCACATGGAGGGTTATCAGCAGGGAAGGGGAGAGGGGACAATGGGGAAAAAGTACAGGGAATACGAAGCATAAATGTTAAGTACAAAATAGACAGGGGGAGGTTAAGAATAGTATGAGAAATGGAGAAACCAAAGATCTTATATGTATGGCCCATGGACATGAACTTAGGTGGTGGAATGCTGTTGGGAGGTGGGGTGCAGGGTAGAGGGGAATAAAGAGGAGAAAAAGAATGGGACAACTGTAATAGCATAATCAATAAAATATATTAAAAGAAAAAAAAGAGAATGAAAACAAAGGCCTCTGCCAGCACTTTCGTCTGGCAGAAAGCTGCCTTTCCCCCTGACCCTCCCTCTTATCCTGATGTCAGACAATTCAGTTTCTCCCTGTATGTCCCTGGTTCCTTTCATGCTACTGCCCAAGTCCTGGAGCTCAGCGGGAGTGAATCTGAGTAAGTTGGTGCTTGGGGTTTTAAGAGGAGCTTAAAATTGTCTGGGACTCCAGAAGCCTTCTATGTCACTCAGCCACATGGTTTTTACAGCCAGAAGTGATGGGGACTTCTCTTCCTGACACTGAAACCCTGGGCTGGGAGGCCTGGTGTGGGGCTGGGAACCCACACTCCTCACTGGGAACCTCTGAAGTTAAGATATCCCTCCCAATTTTAAACTGCCATATGTGGGTGTGGGACCAGTCTGCTCCATGTCTTTGCCCCTCCTGCCAGTCTCACTGTGGCTTCTCCTTTAAGTCGTGAGTTGTAGGACTTCCGTTCAGCTAGATTTCAGGTAGTTCTGAATGATGGTTGTTTGTAGTTTAGCTGTAAATTTGATGTCTCTTCTTTATTTTTAATAACAAGGTTAGCTTACAAAAGTTATAAAATTATATAAAATAGTTTCTTACCTGTTCATGACCTTATCCCTTTAGCATTAACAAGACACTAAATAAAAACACAGGCTCAAGTGCTCGGGGAATGACAAGAATCATACCCTCCACTCCAGCCATCTTCCCACAAAATCAAGCAAAAGAAGAAATATATGACGTAGGATCCTCCAAACTCCCTCTCCTTTCAAATATCAGAGTTCTTTCACTGAGTGGGAAATCTAAACTAGTCTGGGAATTAAGAAAGTTTTTTTTTTTTGAAAAAGCAACTTGAATCTATATTCAGTGGGATGAGCATAAGTGAGCTGAGGAAGCGGGGTGGAGAGGGCATTTAAAATAAGGTTTCTTAGTGGCATTAGTGGGTTGTGAAATCAATTTAGGTGGATTTTAATCAACATTCCTCTCTTTCTTTAAAATCAATAGAGTACCAAAAAAGCGGACCGCACTGTATGTAATAAAGGTAAACACTGTTCCATGAACCTTTGGTTCAGTTTTATGCACGGGGTGCAGCAAAAGTAGGTTTACAGTTGTTGGTATGGAAAATAATACAATTAAATAATAATACAAGAATAAACTCTGTTTGGGGTACTCACAACTGTAAACCTACTGTGTTGCCACCCTTTAAGGCCAGGCAGGTTCATGGTATTCAGGCAGGTGGAAAAATATTCACGGAGCCGTTGGGATGTCTGGCATGCATTTATTCACCAGTGGGCAAGCCACACACCCTGCAAGCTGCGTGTCTATCTGCATGTGTCATGTCATGGCCCTTGCTCCCCAGCATGGCACCCATCGTGGCACCTGTCTCCTCGTGTGTCTCTCATCATCATGGTCCCCAGCAGGGAGTCCCCACCTGTTTAAGTCCTAGAGGGGAACGAATCCGGAAAACTGCCAGAACATTATGTAACATAACATAGTTCTGTGCATGCAAGCTCACTTCATGTTTTGGGAACAGTTTATTGGACCCAGTCTCAAGGCTATGAGAACACTAGTTATCAGGTGCCTCCAAGGCTATGGGAACACTGCTTCCCTTAGCTACCCAGACAGCTGGGTAAGGAAGACAGACTGCCTCCACTTACCCTACACCTACTTTTGCCCCCACCCTGTATAATAGCTAATACTTAGTTGGTATTTACAATGTACCAAGCACTGTACTAAGGGTTTTATATATATTAACTCATTGAAACGACATAAAACTAAGTGAGGTGTATCACTTTCATCCCTGTTTTACAGGTGAAAGAACTGAGGCAAAGATACAGCGAGTAGGTGGCAGAGCTAGAATCTGAATCTAAGGTTCTGGCTTCAATGTCTGTGGGCCTTTAAAAAAATTGAGATATAATCACATATCTGAAACTTCCCCATTATAATGTGTACAGCTCAATGTTTTTAGTATATTCACAAGGTTGTGCAACCATTACCACTACCTAACCTCAGTACATTCTCGTCACCTCCCCCCCAAAAAAAACCCAATGTACCCATCAGCAGTCACTCCCACTGGCAATCACTAATCTACCGCCTGTCTCTATGAATTTGCCTATTCTAGATATATCATAGAAATGGAAAGTGGTATTTTATGTCTGCTTCTTTCATTTAGCATAATGATTTAAAGGTTGATACACATTGAAGCATTTATTAGTACTTCTATCTTTTTTTAAATCAATTTTATTTTCTAGAACAATTTTAGATTCATAGCAAAATTGAGAGGAAAGTACAGGGTTCTCATATATCCCCTGTCCCACCAACACATTCCCTATTCCTCTACCAACATCCTGCAACAAAGTGCTACATTTGTTACAATCAATGAACCTATTTTGACACATCCTTATCACCCAAAGTCCATAGTTAGCATTAGGGCTCACAGTAAAAATTCTACAGGTTTGGGCAAATGTATCCACAATTAGAATATCATATAGAATAATTTCATTGCCCTTGAAATCCTGTGTTCTTCCTATTCCTCCCCTACCCCCACCTAGTTTTACCTTTTCCAGAATGTCATATACTTGGAAACATAGTCTTTTAGGATTGGCTTCTTTTACTTAGTAACATGCATTTAAGGTTTTTCCATGTCTTTTCATAGCTTGATAGTGCATTTCTTTTTATCTCTGAATAATATTGCATAGATTGGATGTACTGCGGTTTATTTATCTGTTCACATACTGAAAGACAACTTGGTTGTTTGCAAGTTTTGGCAATTATGAATAAAGCTACTATAAACATCCATGTACAGTTTTTTTGTGTGGACATAAACTTTGAATTCATCTGATTAAGTACCAAAGAGCATCATTTGCTTGGTTGTTATGCTAAGAATATGTTTAGTTTTCTAAGAAACTGCCAAACTGTCTTCCAAATGGCTGTACCATTTTGAATTCCCACAGGCAATAAATGAAAGTTCCTGGTGTCTCGCATCCTTGGCAGCATTTGGTGTTGCCAGTATTATGGATTTTGGTCATTCTAATAGGTGTACAGTGGTATCTTGTTTCAATTTGCATTTCCCTGATGACATATGTGGAATGACTTTTCATATGCTTACTTACTTTTGCATATTTTTTTTGGTGAGGTCTTTCTGTTCAGATCTTTTGTCCATGTATAGTTGTGTTGTTTGTTTTCTTAACTGTTCAGTTTTAAGAGGTCTTTGTATATTTTGAATACTAGTCCTTTACTAGAAAAGGCCTTTACAAATATTTTCTCCTACTTTGTAGCTTGTTTTCTCATTCTCTTGACTTCATTCCTTTTTATGGCTGAATAATATTCTACTACAAAGATATACCACATTTCTTTATCCATGAGTCAGTTAATGGCCTTTTGAGTAGTTTCTACTTTTTACTTGTATGAGTAATGCTGCTGTTAACCTTCACATACATATTTTTGTGTGGACATGGTTTCAATTCTCTTGGATATTATTATACCTTGGAGTAGAATTAGTGGATCATATGGTACATCTTTGTTTAACATTTTAGGAACTGCCGAAGTGTTTTCCAAAGTGGCTGCACCATTTTACATTTCCAAGAAATGTACAAGGGTTCTACTTTTCCCACATCCTTGTCAACATTTGGTATTGTCTGTCTCTTTCATTATAGACATCCCAGTGGGTATGAAGTACCAATAGGATCTTCATTTTAATTTGCCTTTTCATGAGGACTAATGATGCTGAGAAACATTTTATGTACTTATTGGCCATCCGTAAATCTCTTTTGGAGAAATAGTTATTCAAATCCTTCACTCATTTTTAAATCAGCTTGTCTTTTTATTGTTGAGTTATAAGAGTCCTTCATACATTTTGGATACTAGACCCATATCAGATGGATGATTTCCAAATATTTTCTACCATCCTATGAGCTGTCTCTTCACTTTTTTCATTTGATGAATTTTTATTTTTTAACATCTATCTTTACTGTATATTTTCCATTACCATTTAATGCCCTTATACCAGCAATCACCACACTGTTGTCCATGTCCATGAGTCCTTTTCCATTTTTGTTTAATCCCTCCACTCCCTAACCTCCCCCATCTGCTCTCCATCCATGAGTCTGTCTCTATTTTGCTTTTCAGTTCAGTTAGTTCATTAGATTCCACAGATGAGTGAAATCATATGGTATTTGTCTTTCTCTGACGGGCTAATTTCACTTAGCATAATGTTCTTCAGGTCCATCCACACTGTTGCAAAGGGTAAAATTTTCTTCTTTTTTATGGTCAAGTAGAATTCCATTGTGTAAATGTCCCATAGTTGTTTTATCCACTCATCTATTGATGGACACTTGGGCTGCTTACATATCTTGGCAATTGTAAATAATGCTGCTAAATGAACATTGGGGTGCTTATGTTCTTTCAAATTAGTCTTCTGGGTTCCTTCAGATATATTTCCACAGGTGGGATCACTGGGTCAAAAGGCAGATCCATTTTTAATTAACTGAGGTATCTCCATACTGCTCTCCACAGTGGCTGCACCAATATGCATTCCCACCAGCAGTGCAAAAGGGTTCCCTTTTCTCCACATCCTCACCAGCACTTATGTTTGTTGATTTATTGATGATAGCCATTCTGACAGGTGTGAGATGGTATCTCACTGTGATTTCAATTTGCATTTCTCTGATGACTAGTGGTATTGAGCATCTTTTCATATGTCTATTGGCCATGTGTATATCCTCTTTGGAGAAGTGTCTATTCAGGTCCTTTGCCCATTTTTAAATTGGGTTGTTTGTTCTTTTGGTGTTGAGTTTTGTAAGTTCTTTTCAAATTTTGGATATTCACCCCTTATCAGATGTTTCGATGAATATGTTCTCCCATTCTAATGGGTTGTCTTTTTATTTTGTTGATGATTTCCTTTGCTGTGCAAACATTTTTAGATTGATATAGTCCCATTTGTTTACTTTTTCTTTTGTTTCCCTTGGCTGTGGAGATATATCCCATAACAAATTGCTATGAGCAATGTCTAAGATTTTCTGCCTGTGTTTTCTTCTAGGATTTTTACAGTTTCAGGTCTAACATTTAAGTCTTTGATCCATTTTGAATTTATTCTGTTGTGTGGTGTAACATGGTGGTCTAGTCTCATTTTTCTGCATGTATCTGTCCAGTTTTCCCAACACCACTGATTGAATAAACTCTCTTTAACCCACTGTATGTATTTGCTTCCTCTGCCAAATATTAATTGACTATAAAGGTGTGGGTTTAGTTCTGGGTTCTCTATTCTGTTTCACCGATCTATGTGTCTGTTTTTATGCCAGTACCAGGCTGTTTTGATTACTATGGTCTTACAGTATGGGTTCATATTAGGTAGTGTGATTCCTCCAACTTCGTTCTTCTTTATCTAGGTTGTTGTTGCTATTCGGGGTCTTTGTGGATCCATTTAAATTTTTGAAATATTTGTTTTAGTTCTGTGAAATATGTCATGGGATTCTTTTATTTAAAAAAAGATTTTACTTATTTTTAGAGAGAGGGGAAGGGAGGGAGGAGAGGGAGAGAAACATCAGCGTGTGGTTGCCTCTTGCGTGCCCCCCACTGGGGACCTGGCCTGCAACCCAGGCATGTGCCCTGACTGGGAATCAAACCAGCCACCCTTTGCTTCACAGTCCAGCACTCAATCCACTAAGCCACGCCAGCCAGGGCTGTCATGGGATTCTTGATAGGAATTGCGCTGAGTCTATAGATTGCGTTCTGTAGTATACACATTTTAATGATGTCAATTTTTCCTGTCCAGGAACACGGTACATGCTTCCACTTATTTGTATCTTCTTCAATTTCTTTCTTCAGTGTCGTATAATTTTCTGAGTACAGGTCTTTTACATCCTTGGTTAGCTTTATTCCTAGGTATTTTACTCTTTTTGAAGCAATTGTTGAATGGGATTGTTTTTTAAATTTCCCTATTAGTTTGTTATTAGCATGTAAAAATGCAACTGATTTCTGGATATTAATTTGCATCCTACTATTATGCTGAATTCAGTTATCAGTGCTAGTAGTTTCTTGGTGGAATCTTTGCAGTTCTCTATGTACAGTGCCATGTCATCTGCAAATAAAGACAGTTTTACTTCTTCCTTTCCAATTTGGCTGCATTTTATTTCTTTTTTCTATCTGATTGCTGTTGCTATTACTTCCAGTACTATGTTAAAGAAAAGAACTGAAAGCTGACATGTTTATCTTGTTCCTTATTTTGCAGTTTTTGCCCATTGAATCTGATGCAGGCAGGGGGTTTGTCATACACAGCCTTTATTATGTTTAGGTGTATGTGCTGTATTCCTACTTTGTTGAGAGTTTTTATTGTAAATGGGTGCTGGCTTTTATCAAATGTTTTTCCTGCATCTATCAATATGATCATGTGGTTTTTATACTTCAATTTTTTTGTGGTGAATCACATTTATTGATTTGTGAATGTGGTAACAGCCTTGCATTCTCAGAATAAATCCCACTTGATCATGGTGTATGATCTTTCTGATGCATCACTATGTTCGGTCTGCTAATATGTTGCTGAGGATTTTAGCATCTATATTCATCAAGGATATTGGCCAGTAATCTTCTGTTTGTATTATCTTTATCTGGTTTTGGAATTAGGATAATGCTGGCCTCGTAAAATGAGTTTGGGAGCCTTCCCCCTTCTTAAATTTTATGAAACATTTTGAGGAGAGGTGTTAGTTCTTCTCAGAATGTTTGGTAAAATTCATCTGTGAGGCCATCCAGTCCAGGGCTCTTGTTTGTTGAGAGTTTTTTGATTACTGCTTCAATTTCATTAGGTGTAATCTGTCTATTCAGATTCTCTGATTATTGTGGATTTATTTTGGAAGATTATGTTTCTAGAAATTTATCCATTTCATCCAGGTTTTCCAGTTTGTTGCCATACAGTTGTTTATAATATTTTCTTACAATCGTTTGTATTTCTTTGGTGTCCGTTTTTATTTCTCCCGATGTTATTAATTTGGGTCCTTTCTCTTTTTTCTTGGTGAGTCTGGTTACAGGTTTGTCAATCTTGTTTATATTTTGAAAGAACCAGCTCGTGGATTCACTGATCTCTTGTGTCAATTTTTTGACTCTATTTCATTTATTTCTGCTCTGATCTTTATTATTTCCTTTCTTCTACTCACTTTGGGGTTTGTTGTTCTTTTTCAAGTTCCTTTAAGAGTAGTTAGGCTGTTTACTTGAGCTTTTTCTTGTTTTTTGAGATAGGCCTGTAATGGCTATGAACTTCCCTCTTGGGATTGCCTTCCCAGTGTCCCACAGATTTTGGGTTATTGTGTCCTCATTTTCACTTGTTTCATGGCATTTTTTGATTTCTTCCTTGATCTCATTGTTAACCCAATCATTGTTTAATAACATGTTACTTAGCTTCCATGTCCAGCATGTTTTTCAGTGTTCTTCTTGTGATTGATTTCTAGATACATAGCACTGTGGTCAGAGAAGATGCTTGGTATGACTTCAATCTTCTTAAATTTATTGAGAGTTGTTTTATGTCCCAACATACGGTCTATCCTAGAAAATGTTCCACGTGTACTTGAAAAGTATGTGTATTTTGCTCCTTGGGGTGAAATGCTCTAAAGATATCAATTAAATCCATTTAGTCTACTGTGTCATTTTTTTTTAAATATATTTATTGATTACGCTATTACAGTTGTCCCATTTCCCCCCCACTCCACTCCATCCTGCCCACCCCCCTCCCTCCCACATTCCCCCCCCATAGTTCATGTCCATGGGTCATACTTATAAGTTCTCTGGCTTCTACATTTCCTACACTATTTTTACCCTCCCCCTGTCTATTTTCCACCTATCATCTATGTGCTACTTATTCTCTGTACCTTTACCCCCCTCTCCCCCTCCCACTCCCTTATTGACAACCCTCATGTTCTAGTTGTTTGCCTAGTTTGCTCTCGTTTTTGTTTTATGTGTGGTCGTTAATAACTGTGAGTTTGCTGTCATTTTTACTGTTCCTATTTTTGATCTTCTTTTTCTTAGGTAACTCCCTTTAACATTTCATATAATAAGGGCTTGGTGATGATGAACTTCTTTAACTTGACCTTATCTGAGAAGCACTTTATCTTCCCTTCCATTCTAAATGATAGCTTTGCTGGATACAGTAATCTTGGATGTAGGTCCTTGTGTTTAATCTTGGGTAATGTAATTATGATGTGCCTTGGTGTGTTCCTCCTTGGGTCCAGCTTCTTTGGGACTCTCTGAGCTTCCTGGACTTCCCGGAAGTCTATTTCCTTTGCCAGATCGGGGAAGTTCTCCATTATTTGTTCAAATAAGTTTTCAATTTTTTGTTCTTCCTCTTCTCCTTCTGGCACCCCTATAATTCGGATGTTGGAACGTTTCAAGGTGTCCTGGAGGTTCCTAAGCCTCTCCTCATTTTTCCAAGTTCTTGTTTCTTCATTCTTTTCTGGTTGGATGTTTGTTTCTTCCTTCAGGTCCATACCATTGATTTGAGTCCCAGTTTCCTTCTCATCACTATTGGTTCCCTGTACATTTTCCTTTGTTTCTCTTAGCATAGGCTTCATTTTTTCATCTGTTTTTCGAACAGATTCAACCAAGTCTGTGAGCATATTGATAACCAGTGCTTTGAACTGTGCATCCGATAGATTGGCTATCTCTTCGTCACTTAGTTGTATTTTTTCAGGAGCTTTGAAGTGTTCTGTCATTTGGGCCATTTTTTTTTTTGTTTGTCTTGGCACGTCTGTTACTTTAAGGGGCGGAGCCTTAGGTGTTCACCGGGGCGGGGTAATGCTGGTCGCTGCGCTGTGACTCTGTACGTGAGGGAGGGGCCAAGTGGGAGCAATGGCGCCCGCCTCACTCTCCTCCGTACTCCAATCTTCCACTCTGATACCCACAATCAAACTGGGCCGCTCTGGTGCTGGTTCCCGAGTAAGTGGGCCTGTGCACACTCTAGGCCCCTGTGGGTCTCTCCAACAACCTCTCCTGTGAGGCTGGGAGTCTCTCCTGCCGCCCCAACCCCCAGGGGCGCTTTCAATCAGAGGTTTGAGGCTTTATTTCCCCGAGCTGGAGCCCTGGGTTGCGCAGCGGTCTGCTTCGCTGCCTGCCGTTGGTCAGGTTTATCTTTGGGTGAATGTGGTGCCGCAAGGTGCTACCCGCCACTCTGCCTGCCCCACTCTCTGCCACTCTGAGTCCGGCCCTCTGGGCTTATCTGTGCAAATGTGGGACCGCAGGGTCTGCTAGTGCTGGGACTGCCTGCGCCATTTGTCCCACACTCTGCCAGTCTCAGTCCCGCCACAGCCACGCGAGTCCTCTCCACCCCGGTGCCCGTCTCCGCCCCTCCTACCAGTCTGGATGAATGATTATTTTCTGTTTCCTTGGTGTCAGTCCCCCTTGCTGTTCGATTCTCTGTCAGTTCTGGTTGTGCGAGGAGGCGCAGTGTGTCTACCTACGCCACCATCTTGGTTCCTCCTCTACTGTGTCATTTAAGGCTGATGTCTCCTTGTTGATTTTCTGCCTAGAAGATTTGTCCATTGAAGTCAATGGAGTGTTGAAATCCCCAATTATGACTGTAATTCTGTCATTCTTTCCCTTTACGTTCATCAAGATTTGCTTTACATACTTAGGTGCTCCTATGTTGGGTGCGTAAATGTTTACTAGGGTTATATCCTCTTGTTGGATTGTTTCCTTTATTATTATGTAGTGTCCTTCTTTGTCTCTTAGTATAGCCATGGCTTTAAAGTCTATTTTGTCAGATATAAGTACTGTTACCCCATCTTTTTTCCCCATTTGTATGAAATATCCTTTTATCTCTTTATTTTCAGTCTGTGTGCATCTTTTCATCTGAGATGTGTCTCTTGGAGGCAGCATATATATGGGTCTTGTTTTCTCATCCATTCAGCTACCCTATCTTTTGTTGGAGCAATTAGGTCATTTACATTTAAGGTGATTATTGACAGATAGGTATGTAGGGTCATTTTATTATTAGACTGTTTTCTTCTTTTTTTTTCCCTTCTCTTTTTCTTCTTCTTTTGTTCTTAACGCAAGGCCTCTAACATTTGTTGCAGTACTGGTTTGGTGTTAACAAACTCCTTTAGTTTTTCCTTGTCTGGAAAGCTCACTTCTGTTTTGATTTTAAATGAGAGCCTTGCTAAGTAAAGTAGCCCTGGTTGTATGTCCTTGCTTTTCATCCCATGAATATTTTATGTCAATCCCTTCTGGCCTGAAATGTTTCTGTTTAGAAAGCAGATAACAGTTTAATTGGTGCTCCCTTGTAGGTAACTAACTGCTTTTCTCTTTTAAGATTCTCTCTGTCTTTAAGTTTTGCCATTTTAATTATGATGTGTCTTGGTGTGGGCCTCTTTGGGTGCATATTGTTTGGGACTCTCTGCGCTTCCTGGACTTATGTGTCTTTTTCCTTAAACAGGTTAGAGAAGTTTTTGGTCATTATTTCTTCAAATAGGTTCTTGATCCCTTGCTCACTTTATTCTCCTTCTAGTATTCCCATGATGTGAATGCTGTTATGCTTCACGCTGTTCTAAAGGTTTCTTAAACTCTCCTCATTTTTTAAAATTCTTTTTTCTTTTTGCTGTACTGCCTGGGTGTTTTTTTCAACTTGTCTTCCAAATCACTGATTTAATCCTCTGCTTCATCTAACCTGTTTATTCCTTCAGTGTATTATTTATTTCAGATACTGCATTCTTTATTTCTGACATATCCTTTTTTTATGGTTTCGATATCTTTTTACATGCTGTTGTATATTTTTACAATCATCATTCTAAACTCTCTATCTGATCAATTTCATACCTCCATTTCATCTACTTCTTCAGGAGAATTCTTTTGTTCTTTCATTAGGGGTCTGTTTCTTTGTCTTCCCATTTGGCTGGTTCATAGTAATTTCCACCTTAGTTCGTTAAACTAATTAGTGCTAAGCTTCTCAGTGATTAAGCTACTCAGGTGTTAAAACAATTGGTTGTTAAACTAATCAAAGTGTCATCAGCAGTCATCTTAAGTTCCACAGATCAGGGCAGATTAATTCCTGTGGGTGCACTTATTGCTTTCCGTCAGGTTGATGCCACTTGGAGAGGAGTGCCCTGCTTATAAAGATGCCCTCTACGGTATGGGGAATGACTCAGCACAGGGATCCTGGTAGCTTTTCATGCAGTTCTCTTCCCAGAGCCACCAAACACAGACCCTCCTCAGGTGTCTCTATTCCACTCTGCCCTCTCTATGTCCCAGGATAACTAGCTGCAAATGAAATTTTGTGCATTGGCCCTTTAAAAGGTTCTTTGCATCCCCAGCCGTCTCTCTTTGGCAGACAGATACCCTGTTGCTTTACACAGCTGGATGTTATCTGGGTTCCTTTCCAGCTCTGGTGCTGTAGGCTAGGGAGCCCAGCTTTGAGTTTAGTCCCCACACTTCTCAGGGGGAAACTCCCCAACCACTGGAAATCCCTCCAGAACTTCAGTTGCTGCCTGTGGGAGCCCAGTCAGTCCTCTCGTGCTTCCTCCAAGCACTCCCTACCAGTCTTGTTGTGGTGAAGTGGCTTCTTCTGTCTCTCCTTGGTTATAAGGCTTTCTCCATCTAGTATTCAGTTGGTTTTTCAGGATGATTTCTCTACAACTTAACTGTAATTCCAAATTGGTCCTGGGAGGAGTTTAGTATAGCTTCCATTTATTCCTCCGCCATCTTGGATCATCCTCATTTGATCTTCGCTTTCTTGATAATGTCTTTTGAGGCAAAAAAGTTATTAATTTTGATTAAGTTCATGTTATCTATCTTCCTTGGTTGCTTTTGCTTTTTGTGTCAGATCTAAGAAATCACTTCCTCAAGACTGATACCTATGTTTCCTTCTAAGACTTTCACAGTTTTAGGTCTTGTATTTTGGTCTTTGATCCATTTTGAGTTAATTTTTAAGTCATGTGTGGTAGGGATTCATTTTTTTGCTTGTGGGTATCCTGTTTCCCAGCAAAGTTTGTTAAATAAACTTCTTTCTCCATTGAATCCTCTTAACACCCTTGTCAACTTATCTGCTCTTAATACTATGTATATATACAGGTACTTTAGTCATGATGTATTTCTTACTGTGTAAAGTACTGTGCCTAATAAACTTCTAAAGGACACTTGTGCAAAGTGTGTGAAAGCCTGTGGGCAGTAGAAAGAACCATTTAAGATGTAGGGAGATAGATTTTTAAAAATCTACTATAGTAATCCAGGTAAAAGGTAATGGTGGCCTTGATAAAGGCAATGGTGACCAGAAAAGTAGACAGACGCTAAGGATACCAGAGAGTTAAAAATCAAAAAAGATTTATGATTGATTACATATAAGAAGTGGGGGAGGATGTTGTCAAAGATGACTCCCAGGTTTCTGGATGGATAAATGATAATGTCTTTTACTGGGAGAAGCAACTCAGTTAAGTTACACTGAAGTCATATGGATTTATCAAAATTAATTTCCACATCTAGAATTTAAAAATATTTCCAGAAATTTAGAAACATATGGACTATGTTGCTGTTGTATACCTCAGAAAAAAATAAAAACTGTTTAAAAATTCACTAGTGCCATGATTTTTCATTAGTGATTCACACACTCCACGGTGCTTCTATACCCAACTGGTATCTTAAAGAAACTAGCATTGTTTATAAAAGGGCTATAAATAGGTTATTAAGGAGAGCAGCAGGACCACTTTTGCTGGCTATTGCTTATTCAGGGATAAATGAGAAAATGTTATAATGGCACTAAAAAAACCCAGCAGTTGTTTTCTCCTTTTCAAATATATGAATTTCCTAACTTGGTCTACTGTAAAGTATGATAATCTAGTAGTAATGAATAGTGCTTACACTGTGGTTTCTAAAAACTACTCCTATTAAAAGAAACCAGTGCTCCTTGGAAAACCGGCTGATGCCCAGGGGAAATGTGATCAGCCTGGTACATCCTGCCACACCAAAAAGCAAGGAAGCTATCAAAAAACAAATCTTGTCAAAAGGACCCAGGAACCAACAAAGGAAAAGACTCCCATTGGAGTTATTAAAAAACAGTATTCTATCACTTTATCAGAAGGTTCTACTGCTTTAAAAATCAGGAATTTAAACATCATCTATTTCATTTATAATTTTAAAAACTGTTTGGATTAATCTTTCCTTCATCTCATCCTGGTTCTACTTATTGGAAAATAAATCTCATAATACCAGGAATTTTGTTCCATTCATTACTGCACCTCAGGGCCTCAAATTTTTATTGAATGAATGTAGTTGTTATAGGTAATGAATAGCTAACTACACAAAATTTAAAGAATATTTTGCTTCTGTGTAAAATGCCAGTACTTCACCTGAGAATATTTTTTTAATTGATTTTAGAGAGAGGAAGAGAGGAAAGGAAGGGGGGTGAAGAAAGAGAGAGAGAAACATCAATGTGAGAAAGAAACATCAAATGGTTGCCTCTGTACATGCCCTGACTGGGGATCAGAACCCATAACCAAGGTGTGTGCCCTGACCTACGACCTTTTGGTGTATGGGACAATACTGAGTCACTCAGCTACGGCAATCAGCAATTTTTTAAGCTAATATTCATTTCATCTTAAGCATAATGTTAACATTCATTTAATTTTAATAAGCAAGTCATATAATATTATCAAAGCTGTCTTACCCAGTGTCCTCCATTAATGCCAGAGTGATTCGAGAGAGGACTCGGTTCTGGGTATGAGAACCAGTCATTGCTTCATTCTGAAAATCACCAACAGATTTTAATTAGAATACTGGACTCCTTGCAACTCCCAGTAATTTTCATGATTACTTTGATGTATATTTAAAATGTCTCAAGTGTGAGAGGCTGATGAAATACGCACTTAAAATAGTGAAATACATAAGCCTTCTTTAAAATGACAAGAATGAGCTTCCGGCCACGATGGAGGTGTAGGTAGACACACTGTGCCTCCTCCCACAACCAAAAGAAGGACAACAACAATTTAAAAACAAAAAAACAGAACTGACAGAAAATCAAACTATATGGAAGTCTGACAACCAAGCAGATAAAGAAGAAACATTCATCCAGACGGGTAGGAGGGGCAGAGACGGGCACCCGGGGTGGAGAGGACTTGCGGCAAGGCGGAGGTGGCGGACCCAGCAAGGTGGCAGATTGTGGAACAGGGCAGGCCAGGCTTCAGCTAGCAGACCCCATAAGGTAGACCCTGTGGCCCCACATTCCCGCACAGATAAACTGGGAGGAAGGCCGGGCTGCAAAACAGACCTTGCATCCCAGGGCTCCAGCACAGGGAAATAAAGCCTCAAACCTCTGATTGAAAACACCCGTGGGGTTGAGGTGGCAGCAGGAGAAACTCCCAGCGTCACAGGAGAGTTCCTTGGAGAGACCGACAGGGGCCTAAAGCGTGCACAGGCCCACCCACTCAGGAATCAGCACCAGAGGGGCCCAGTTTGATTGTGGGTGGCAGAGGGAGTGACTGAAATCCGGCAGAGAGTGGGGTAAGTGCCATTGCTCCCTCTTGGCCCCTCCCCAACGTATAGCGTCACAGCACAGCGACCAGTGTTACCCCCCCTGGTGAACACCTAAGGCTCCGCCCCTTTATGTAACAGGCACACCAAGGCAAAAAAAATGGCCAAAATGAAAGAACAGATCAAAGTTCCAGAAAAAATACAACTAAGCAACGAAGAGATAGCCAACCTATCAGATGTACAGTTCAAAATACCGGTAATCAGGAAGCTCACAGAATTAGTTGAATTCGGTCACAAATTAGATGAAAAAATGAAGGCTATGCTAAGAGAAACAAAGGAAAATGTACAGGGAACCAATAGTGATGGGAAGGAAACCCGGACTCAAATCAATGGTGTGGACCAGAAGGAAGAAAGAAATATCCAACCAGAAAAGAATGAAGAAACAAGAATTCGGAAAAATGAGGAGAGGCTTAGGAACCTCCAGGACATCTTTAAACTTTCCAACATCCAAATCATAGGGGTACCAGAAGAAGAACAACATGAAGAAATTGAAAACTTATTTGAACAAATAATGAAGGAGAACTTCCCTAATCTGGCAAAGGAAATAGACTTCCAGGAAGTCCAGGAAGCTCAGAGAGTCCCAAAGAAGCTGGACCCAAGGAAGAACACACCAAGGCACATCATAATTACATTACCCAAGATTAAAGATAAGGAGAGAATCTTAGAAGCAGCAAGAGAAAAGGACAGTTACCTACAAAGGAGTTCCCGTAAGACTGAACTCATTTTTTAAAAAGTATGTATATTAAGTTCATATTTCTGAAAGGATATACAAAAAATTTAAAAAATGATTACTTCAGGAAAGTGGATCTTGAAAGCTAAAGGGGAAAAGGGACTTAAATTTTTTTTACTTTATATACTATTGTAACTATTTAAACAACTTTTACCATGAATAAGAAAAAAATGCCCAAATATTTTTTTAATATGTCTAGTAAAATTTTAAAATAAACTGACCTCTAATAAACGCTTTTCCCAATGATTGAGCTCTGTGCCCATACCACCCTGATTTTCAAGTTCCATTCCCTCCAGAATTGGACAGTTAAAATGTTTTCGTGCTTCATCCTAAAAATCAGAAAAAAGACATAAACCCTATAAAAGTACAATAAGGAAATGGCAAATTTTCTATCTTGCTAGATGTAATAAAGTAGACATTAAAGAATTACTTTGGTGCTCTGGCCAGGTGGCTCAGTCAGTTGGAACATTGTCCCATACACCAAATGGTTGTGGGTTCAATTCCTGGTCAGGGCACATATACCTAGGTTGCAGGTTAGGTCCCCAATTAGGGCATGTACAGGAGGTAACCAATCAATGTTTCTCTCTCTGTCACTCTCTCTCTTTCTGTTTACCTTTCTCTATCCCTCTTCCTCTCTTTCTAAAATCAATAAACATATCCTCAGGTGAGGATTAAAAAAAATTACTTTGGTGAGAAGAGAGAGAACATCTTTTAAAAATATGGTTTTTAATTAAATAAAATATTTTCATAAAGTCATACTCTGCTAGTAAATTACTATTTCTCTTCATATTCTGTCTATTTGAAGATTTTTGACTTTAAGTCACATATATTTCCAAGAAGTTACAGATTAGTATCATTGCCATTTGTAACTGTGTGTCAACAATGTTAATTAGGTATAAACTGTTTTGGTTACAGATATAGTATCCATATCCACATAGTACGAAAAGTAAGTTGTTCCTCAGAATACAATTTTGTTCATTTTTTCTGATTGTCTTTCAGTTAGATATTTGCAGGAATGGAAAATATGCCAAGAACAGTGTAAAGGTTCAGAAGGCAGAGAGAGCTGTGTTCAGTCAACAAAGAAGAAAGCATATGTTTCTGTCATTATATAAGAGTGTGATGGTTAATTTTATGTTCTCTTGGCTGCACCACAGGGCTCAGATATTTGGTCAAACATTACTCTGGATGTTTTTGTGAGGATGCTTTTTTTTTTTTAATCCTCACCTAAGGATATATTTTACTGAGTTTAGAGAGAGAGGAAGGAAGAGAGAGAGAGAAGCACTGATGTGAGAGACAAACACTGATCAGCTGCCTTCCATATGTGCCCCAACCGGGGATGGAACATGCAACCTAGGTGTGTGTCCTAGTCAGAAACCAAACCCTCAGCACTTCAACTAACTGAGCCACCTGGCTAGGGTGTGAAGATACTTTTAGACAAGTTTAACAGTTCAACTTAGTTAAAAGGATTTAGATGGGCCTCATCCAATCAGTTAAAGGCATTAAAAAGAAAAGAAAAAAAAGACTGACCTTACCTGAGCACTAAGGAATTCCACTAGGAGACTCTGCCTTTGGACTCAAACTACAACTCTTCCCTGAGTCTCCAGCCTGCCAGCCTGTCAGCCTACTCTATCAGATTATGGATTCTCTAAACCTCCACAATTACATGAGCCAATTCCTTAAAATAAAATCCCTCCACCCTGAATCTGTCAACAACACAGCCAATTGGTTCTGTTTCTCTGGAGAACTCTAATACAGACCCCAAATTAAATGACCAGCAATTAGGCAAATAGTACCAGTAATCCTAAGAGGTATCAAAACAGGTGCACTGACTTAAAGCAGTGGGTCGAATAGGAACCAGGAGAGTCATTGCCAAATTTCCATTTCCTCAGATTTCTCTGAGCCGGTAGCTTTATTGTATTGCCTTTATATTGTTTTTCCTATTATAAGCTCTAAAATTTAATCATACATTCTTAAACAATAATGATTAGTAAGGAAGGACAACAGTGAAGGAAAAGAGCAGATGGCTCATGAGACATTAAGTTCAGTAATACTTACAACAACACGAGGTGTTACTAGGAGATACACAGTGTGAGGAACTATCTTGTTATCTCGAACATCCCATAATCTCTCCACTTTTTGAACTACTTTATCACTCCACTGATATAATCCAAGACTGCAGTTAAAGGATATGAAGACAGTCACTTTTATAAATTCACCACATTAAATTTAAGTGTTTATAAATATCAATAAAATTAAAATGTTTGACTTTACTATGTACCAAGTCCTTCCAAAGTATTTGATAACACTTTCTCATTTAATCTTTCAACAACCTCAGGAAAGTATCATTACCATTTTGTAGATAAAGAGACAGAAGCTTAGAGATGAAGTAACTTGCTTAAGTCCACAAAACCAATACTTGGCTAAGATGGCAATAAATTATTTCCTTTTATTAAATTTATTAAAAATAAAAGCAAGTCCAGACACATATCCAAGTATATAAGGAAACTTAACCAAAAAATGATGGCACTTTAATGTAGTGGGAAAGTGTAATTTACTTGCATGCAGCAATAATGTATCCTTTTATACTGCTTTGTAGTTTTCAATTACAGGAATATATCACAATTTATTTCTTCATTCTATTACTGATGAACCTTTGGGCAGTTTCCCTTTGGGGGGTATTAACAACAAAACCACCATGGACACTCTTGTGCATGTCTTTTTGTGGACATGTGCTCTTAGTCTAGAGATTTTTATATGAACACATGCAAAGAATTACAGTTCTATAAATGATATTCTATATATAATTCTTGATAATTTTTTTAGTGTTTCTTAATATTATTTATTTTAGGCCCTGAACCTCTAAGATCATAGCTAATATGCTGTTTTAAATAAAATATGTGTTAGTTTACATGTAAATATCTCCATGTACAGGCACTAATTATTAACAAACCAAAATACAACCAACCCACATTCTCTCATGGCCTTACTGTAAAGTAGTATCAGTTAAAATATGGTGGGAAAGAGACCTGCCTGGCAAGAAGAGTTTTGGGTCTTTGAGGTTACTTTCTGTATTCAATTGCTTCATCTGTAAATGAAAAGTGAAGCTAAATAACCTTTTGTATCCTATCTTGTTTTAATAGCTACAATTTCCTTAGGCTAGCCATAAAACCACTGTTGTTTATGGCACCTAACATACTATGATTCTCAGGTTCTAGTCTTAGTAACCTCCTAAAAGAGAAGAACAAATATAACAAATACCTATAATTAAAATATGGGAGACCATCTGCTAATCTTGAAGTTAGAGGATTTCCATCTTTGTCATGATAGAATGCAAATAGCCCAGCAGAGAAACCCTGTAAGAGAAAGTTCAAAATATCTTAAAGTGGAAAATATCAATTCTGATTAGAGACATCACACACTGATACAACCAAATGAAAGCTACAGGAACTTCTCATATTGGAACTGGACAAGTGCTTCATATTCTTGAATTTTAAATTACAATTACTTGAGGTTATAGAGTGAGGAAACCAAAAGACAGTTGTCTATAAATGCATAAAGACAATGCATTTATTTGTTTAAGAATGTGTTTATCACAGTTGATCTTCATGTGAACTTACTAAACTCTATAACTGTATCCAGGGAATGCTACTATTAAGAACAACAATACAGTTTAGAGTAGGGGAGGCAGTGATCAAGTGTGCTCCTAAAAGCATTCATAAAAATTCAGTCATTGATCCCAAAGTCCACATTTAATAGATATTTTCATTTTTTTAAAGTGTAAATGTGTGTGTGGTGTCTGTGTGTGAGTGCAGTTAAGAAAGACTAGCCCTGGCTGGGTTGCTCAGTTGGTTGAAGCATCCTCCCATACACCAAATCTTTGTGGTTCCATTCCGGTCAAGGCACACACCTAGGTTGCGGGTTCAATCCCCAGTCAGGGAGTATATGGGAGGCAATCTTCCTTTCTCTCTCCCTCTCTTTCTCTTCCCCTCACCCCCCCAAAAGGTAAGAGATGAATGGAAACATATATATCAAAATGTTAGCTGTGGTTCTTTTGCTGGTAGGGTAATATATAAAATCACTCACATTCCCAGAATTGTTTTACAGTGTGAATTTCTACATTTATAATCATATTTTTAAATAGCATTTTAAGAACTCCTCAATTTTAATGATAATGTATTCTTCACAAAAAGGTATTCAAATTCCTATTCTCTATCTCTCCTCTTCCAAATAAGATGAGAAAATGGACAAAAATAAAAATTGTTGACATTTGATATCTATTTCATTAGAGATTTCTTCTGCTTTCTTTCCTAAGCTAATAACTAAAACAAAGCATTTCTGTAACTACTACTTTATGTATGTCTTATACATGAGAATATGCTATAGCTTATATTCAAATAACTAACAATCATAAATGATCACTTAATTTCACTAAATTTCCTTGCTTACATAACTGTGGCCTCTGTGTCATTCGAGGCTTGTCAAAATGATTAGTGGAATCCAGATTATTCTTTTATGCCTGTATTTCTTCTTCTTTTTTAATCTCTGAAGACACAAAGAACACTTAATGAATTCAGCTAAGAAAATCTAAATAGTTTTTAATATACAATTCATTGGTTATATAAAGCTTAAAATAGTATGATTTGTCTCATCCTCTATAATATTCTAAGTGCACATTGTTTCTACCCTATCAACCAGAAAATTCTTCTAAGCACTTCTACCTCAAGACTTCAAAGTACCATGGATGATTATAGTTGATAGCTGTGAACATATTCAACTTTACAGGTAGTATCTGTAGTTGTTAAACATTTAATTCTTACCATCTTCCAGGATAGTTTTTGAGACTTAAACTAATCTTTAAATTTCTTAGGGTTTTTTTTTTTTTACCATTTTAAAAATAATTCAAATATACAAAAAAGTTTCCAAAATCTAATAGAAACTTATGCATCCTCTTTAAGAAAATTTAAGATGTTGGTTTTGTTATATTTTCTTCAGATATTTTTTTTAAGAATTAAAACCCTGCAGAGTAAATACTGCTGAAGCCTCGTTACCTAAACCCTTTCTCCTCCCTCCCTTCCCAGAGGGTAACCACTAACTTGAAGTCAATTTGTATAACTCTCATACATGTTTTTATGTTCAATGGTGCCTCACTTTAATTTGAATTTACCTGAACGTTTATGGTAAAAGTGAATAACTTCTCATACATTTCTTGGCAGACTGAATTTTTTATTTTGTGAATTGTCTATTAATAACCTAATTTATCTCACGTTTGGGACCTCTGCATTCATGTTCATTTATAAACTAGACTCAAAACCTGTTGTTTTTCTTTGGTACTTTCATCAAGTATCTATAGATTTTAAAACTTAAAGCTTAAAATGCTACTTAGAATGATGCTTGTCTTTTACCAAATTTAGCAGGCACAACTTATCTTTTTAATAAAGGGAAAACAGATGATTCATTTTAGAATTTCCTTACTTGAAAGATAGATATGAGTGCTATCTGGTTACACCACAGTTTCACTGAGTCATTCAATGTATTTGCGGATTTAAAGACTGAGGCTTGCCCTGGCTGTGTGGCTCAGTGGACTGAGTGCCAGCATGAGAACCCAAGGGTCACTGGTTCAATTCCCAGTCAGGGCACATGCCTGGGTTGTGGGCCAGGTCCCCAGTAGGGGCACTGAAGAGGCAACCACACATTGACGTTTCTCTCCCTCTGTCCCTCCATTCCCCTCTCTCTAAAAACAAAAAAATAAATCTAAAAAAAAAAAAAACCCCAAAACCCAAACCTGAATCTTCATAAAAAGGCTACAACAACAACAACAACAACAACAACAACAAAAGGCTACAACCAAGGGAAGCGCAGGGAAATGGAGTTGGACTATAAGGTTAAGTGAGGCCTGAACCCCACACTTTGTATTTCCAGTAAATCAATAAATTTCTTTAATGTTTGGGTTGGGGAAAGGCCCTGATCAGGTAGCTCAGTTGGTAAGAGTTAGTCCTGATACACCAAGGTTGCGGGTTCGATCTCCAGTCAGGGCACATGCGAGAAACAACCAGTGACTGCATAAATACATGAAACAACAATTGACATTTCTCTCTCTCCCATTCTCTCTCTCTCATATCAATTTTTAAAAACCTGAGGCTTGCATTTCAAGGTCATACATGATACTTCACTAAACAAAACTAATAAATAATAGTCACTAATTTTATTACACCTTACAATGTATATCAAGGTGCTGTGTCATTTAAATGTTTTCTCTTATTTAATCTTTAATAAAATAAATCCATTGTAGTATGTACTACTATCTTCATTTTACAGATGAAACTGAGGCTTATAAAGGCTAAATATTTGCATAAGATCCCAAAGATTTCTAGGGATAAAATTAAGAAGAATTACATCCATATCTGTGTGATCCATTGTCTCTATTTTACTGCCATGTACTTCATAAACACACAAATGACATCAGAGGAACATTTCCTAGGGTGTCAGGCAATGTTGTTTAATTCCCTAGACATATAGTAAAAATTCACTATTTTGGATATATTAGAGAAATGGGAGAAGTTCTGATCAGATAGTATATATAAATTTAGAAAACCTAAATAGACCAAAAGGACTTTTTGAAATGAGATCTTTTGCTCTGGATGGTGTGGCTCGGTGAATTGAGTGCCGGCCTGCAAACCAAGGGGTTACTGGTTCAATTCCCAGTCAGGGCACGTGCCTGGGTTATGGGCCAGGTCCCCCGTGGGGGCGTGCGAGAGGCAACCACACATTGATGTTTCTCTCCATCTCTTCCATCTGTCTAAAAATAAATAAATAAAATCTTTAAAAAAAAAGAAAAAAATGAGATCTCTGTAGGAGATTAGATCTATAATTTGTATATCAGTTGTCATTTTAGAGGAAAGTCAATTTTTCTAAATTACTGTTTCTTTCCTGAAGAAATTTAATCATTTCCTTAAAAACTCTATTTGCGTAATGGATTAACTTGTTTAATTATTTTAAGTAGTATAATTCAACCTACCCCATATGCTAATCATTATAAATTTTCTGTAGGCAGAGGCCTAATCCACTAGGTTTTATAGAACATGAATCTAAGAATCTACATAATCTTAAAATTTAATATATGCATCAAAATGAGAGCACAATAATCAGAAAACCAAGACAAAAAAATAAAAACAAAAAACAGTTAACAGCAAAATTTACCAGGGCATGAATAATCTCATGTTTCACTGTGGACAACATCCCAATAAACTCCTGAGGCTGGGTAGAGATCATATTTGGACACAGATTAGCATATCCTGCTATTGGCCTGTTAAAATAGACATTGAATTTTTATTATATTCTAGAACAATATGCATTATAATATTAATCTATATTTTTCTATCATAAACTGCCCAAGCTCATAAAAATCTTTGCTAAATACCAAATGTCATTTTGTACCATAATATTTAAGTTTCACTGCATTTTACTTTGAAGACATATATTTCTATGTTCTATGGCATGACTAATCAACACCTATTCCTACAAAAGAATTTAATCAGTCATTTATACTGTAGTATGAATTTTTAAAAAATGTGTCGATATATACCAAAAAAGCGGTATACTGAAAAATTTAAATTCTAACACTATTTTACTTGAGAAATCCACATCTGACTTCACCATTTCACTATAAGTAACAGGCAAAGGGACAAACAAGTAACTAAAGAGAGAAACCAGATATACAAGAGGACAATAAGCAAATCATTCCCATTGCTGAAAGTTGCTGAACCTTATCATCTCCATCTCACTATTCCCTTCTCCTGCACCAACACTGGTTATTCATATAAAGATCTTTATCTTCCCATTATCTTCTTTCATATTATATACCTTCTAGAATCTACAGAATTCTACATCTCCTCTGCACTCAGAACCTGAGAGACCAAGAGCTGACTACGACCCAGAGTAGTTCAGTCAGTTCCACCATGCACCTACCTGTCTTTCAAAAGCTATGGCAAATAGACAGACAATGGTAAGGAACCCCAAGGGCCTTTCTTCTGCCACTACCTTAGCATTTTACCGTAGAAATACCACAAAACGCACTAAATTTTGAACATCTACTTACAAAGTAACATTTGTCTTATTTAAATAAAAAAACATCATTTCTTCACACTTGAAAACAAGACTAATACTTAGAAAAAGTATGTATATAATTCACTTACCAAAACATTGCTAGTAACCTTTAAAATATAAAATGAATGTCATTGTCAGGCTTAAAACCCATCAGGGATTTCTATAGCATTTAGACTAAAACAGTCCTGTCTTCCTCTTCAGTCCATCTCAAGAAGCTCTCATCCTCAAACACTGTGTCCACCGAAGTGTCTTCTAACAGCATCAGGTATACATGGTTTCTCCCTAACGCAAGCTCTTTCTCTACCTCTTTATTTGGCGGAAGCCTATCAATGTTCATGCTACAGCTAAAACTTTGCTTTTTCAAAGAAGCCTTGTTTGTGTAATTGATCTAAATTACGTTCCCCCTTTTTGTTTTCTTTTATATTACAGGATCCTGTTTTTTTCTATAAAGCATATTTATCATATTTTGAAATTTATTTGTAAGAATATTTAACTAATCTCTCTCTCCCTCTCTAATTTGTAAGTTCCATGAGGCAGGTATGTGTATCTCTTTTGTTCACCTAGTCTGCCAGCAACATTAGGCACTCAAATATTCATGGAATGAATTAATGCAATACAGCAGATTTGAAGGAAAGTTTCACTTCCTTTGAAAAAATTACAAAAGGACAACCAAAGATACTGTTCTTTCTTCCAACATCAGCATTCTCCCCAGAAGAAACCAAAATCTTTCCCCAACTATGAGAAGACATAGATGAACGGCTTCATATTCGCTGATGCAAAGAACATTTATTCTTTCAGCTACTCATTTATATCAAAGTGAACCAAGTGTTAAAGTGCTTTAAACAAACATAACACCACGTCAATGAAATTGAAATGCACTTCTGGGCTATGGGATTCTCATCTGTGTGACAACTGCCATGCTGGATTCTCTTCATCAAAGGACAATTAGATACTTTACACACTTTAAGCATTATTAGATATCGGCATTATCTAGATCAGCGACTTTCAACTGGTGTGCTGCAAGAATTAATGGTTCATTTTTTTAATTGTATTTTTTCCATTATCATTTATCCTCCCCACCCCGTTCTTTCCCCTCCATCCACTCCTCCTCCTCTGGAACACTGACCTCTTTTCCCTTAGTTTGTCAAATTAATAAGGGCAGCCAACGCAATAATAGCTGTCCAGTGTGAAAGCCCTGTCTTTTTTATTTTAATTGAGAGAGAGAGGAAGGAGGAGAGAGAAAGAAACATCAATTTGTTGTTCCACTTATTTATACATTCACTGATTGCTTCTCTTATGTGCCCTGACCAGGGATTAAACTCATAACCTTTGCGTATCAGGATGATGCTCTAACCAGTTGAGCTACCTGGCCATGGCATGAGTGCCCTGTCTTGAACCATAAATATATAGGTCATATAACAGAGCTGCATCTTATTGGTCATTTCACATAATAAGGTTCCATCTGATTGGTTAATTCTTGGTACCAGAAATCCTTATATAAAAGTATAAGCACCTGATTTTTTAAAAAGTCACTTTGGAGCAAAAAGGGTAGCTAATTACTATTACTTTTTTTTGCTAAATCAATCAAAATTATACCTTTTCATCAGATCAGCAAAAAATACATTTTTGGTGTGCTGCAGGATTTTAGTAATTAGTTTATGTGTGCAATGAAATGAAAAAGGTTGAAATCACTGATCTAGACCCATCTCAACATGGGATTTTATATCCTTCCCTCCACTTCCCTAGGGAAGCCATTCTGTTCCTAATAACATGTTCACTTTAGAATGTCTTTTATATAAAAAAGTAATAAAAGCTCATTGCAAAAAGTATATATGCAAATAATATAGAAATATATAAAAGGCCCTGACTGGGTCACTCCATTGGTTAGAGTGTTGTCTTGATATGGCAAGGTTGTGGGTTTGATCCACAAGAAGCAACCAATTAATGCACAAGTGGAACAACAAATTGATGTTCCTCCCCTCCCCTCCCTAACCCTCTCCTCACTCTTCTTTTTCTCTCTCAAATCAATTTTTAAAAAAGGAATATATAAAGAAAAAAATGAAAATTTCTTGTTTTACAATCTACCTCCACTAAATCCACTACCAGAGATAACTGCTATCAATGATATGGAGTGCGTTATTTTTAGGGTGACCAGCCACCCTGGTTTGCCAGGACTGAGGGGTTCCCCGGGACATGGGGGTTTCTGTGCTAAAACAAGGTAGTCCTGGGCAATGGGATGGTTGGTAATACTATTTATTTCTGACTTTTCCCTTAGCACACTCAAATATATAGAGAGAGTTTGAAAACAAATATGGAATCACATATACACTGTTTCACAATGTTCTTTTACATTCAACAGTATATTCCAAGTCAGATATTGTGTGTGTGTGTATTTAATCCATTCAGTTCAAACTAAGGTAAAGACCATGATTTTACAGTACTACTATTATGAAATATATTTCTCAAAGTCATTTAAGAAACTATCTCATTTTATCAAGTAACTTATTTTATCATTCATTTAGCACTTCAAATACCACTTTTCCTTGATACCAAAGCACCATTAATTATAAACTATCACCAATTTAATGACAGCTTCTCAGGAAAAAAGGAATATTCTATTAAATATATATACTTTTTACTAAACAATGTTACTTACATATCTGAAAAACATATAGTACTTTCTTCAGTAAACCATACATTCAATATTTGACTATAAGCTTTTTGAACATTCAGAAACCAAAGATTTTTGAGCTAACTTCATGGATCAACAATTATGTGGTATCATGGTTACAGACTACTTTTCCTAATCCGTGATGCTGATTTTGACCTCCTTACCACCATCAGTATTGACAGTATAATTCTGAAGCACATATCAGTGTATCCTTTGTATGACTATTTGGTTCAACAAATAATTTTTTTTCCTTAAATAAATTGTATGTCAATACAAGTGAAGCAATTTTTTAAAGCCAGCAAGTCTTTTGACAGACACATGAATGTTCAGGACCTCAGCAATGGTCCTTGTATAGACATAAATTGATCACATTAGCTCTCCTAGATTTGAGAATGTTATATAGAGTCTACACTAAGATTGAAATTTCTACTGCCTTTAATTGATTTGTCTATCTTCTAGATATATAACTTTTCATTTCAAGGCTGCTCCACTGGAAATATCTTTTAGAAACCTCTTATAAATAAAAAAAAGGACTTTAAATTTTAAATGATAATTTAGCTAAGTAAAAGCACATATCAAATGACATGACAATTAGAGTAGATGAAGTTATTTTTAATATCTTATAGCTTAGCACAGAATTGCTAAAATTTAAGCTCAAATTCTTTCCTCAGAAAGGTATTTACTGCCAAAGAAAATTCTCTTGACAGTAGACTTTTTATTTGGAGTTGGTACTGACATTACCATGTGCATAAAATCCTATAACCTGATTCTCCCACTCCCCACCCCACCCCCATCCAGTGTGCTGTTTCTTAGTACTGAAGGCAATCTGGAAGATGCAAACTTCTTGTATTCTCAACACTTACAGTTTGTATTAAGAGTTCCCTTATTAGATCTTGGGAAATAAGTTTCATGTAAAGTTTACCTGTCCATTTTTGCTTCCTGCTGACAATAGGCTGCATAAGAGATGATGTTTTCATGGCTGCACCTCTCAGTGGCCAGAGCACCAACATAAAGAACAAAGTCGGCATCCTGGACGCCCTCTTGGTCAGGCACGCCCACAGCTCCACAGGGCCACTTACCCCCACGGCAGACCCTGCATTGCTGTGCCCATGGTGGGCAACAGAAAATCAGACCAAGACAAAGTTAGCTGTGGGGACTTTCAATTTATAGTGAATCCAGACTGTGTATACATATAATTTTTATGTATCCCTAAAATTTTATCAAAATCCATACCTCCCTCTATTCACTTATTTCTAATTTTGAATTTATTTTTACTAAAATTTCTACTTCATGTAAAATCATCATAAATATATAATCTTAATCCAAACAAACAATTGCTATTTATAAAGTGCAGCCAACCAGGATGGAAAAAAGAAATATAAAATATTTTTAAAGATTTTATTTATTTTGAATTTATTTATTTTTACTTTTAGAGAGAATGGAAGGGAGAAAGAGAGAGAGAGAAACATCAACGTGTGAGAAATATATCGACTGGTTGCCTCTTGCAAGCCCCAACTGGGGACCTGGCCTGCAACCCAGGTATATGCCCTGACCGGGAATTGAACTGGTGACCTTTCAGTCTGAAGGCTGGTACTCAATCCACTGAGCCACACCAGCCAGTGCAGAAATATAAAAGGTTTTAAACCCTGAAACTAGGTGAAAGTTATAAGGGACCTCCTTATACATTTTAAAAATATTTAATAAATCATTTATTCATAAATCAATACATTTAAGTGTACCAAACCAAAACTTTAGACAATCAAGACTACATTAGCAATGCATATGCATGCCTAATGAGACTATTTGCACAGATCTGAATGTTTTGTAAATAGAATAACTGTTGCATTAACATACCCTGAATGTACAGTATTTATGTCATTTTAACTACCAACTCTCCTCAGAAACGATTAATTCTACTTAGTTCCATACTTAAAATATTATAAATCCCACGTTAATAAAGCTTTACTGTATTTGAGGATCACTCTTTGGCCAACATAATAATCACTTCAGCCATTTGTTTTGTACTTAACATATGTATACATGGGTAAGTCATGAGTATGTTTTTTAAGTTTAATACAATGTAATATTAGTAACTGGCACAAACCTGCTGTGGGAAATTATCCTTCTAAATGTAGTTCAGCTGCTTTTATTGTCCACACCTGAATGTGTACAACTGTCATACATGGGAGTAAAACATTGGGACCTTCAATCAAAGTGATTACTTTCACTGGTTTGCTGAAGATTCGTATTTAAATATAAATCAAGATGTTAATCTATGCAGTTTGAGATATCTTAGAACACTAAGTTCTGACACTATCATTCTTAAAGAAAAGTGATGCAAAATTTTTGGACAATTTTACAGCAAAGTTATGACATTTCCAGCTAGTTTAATAACAAACAGTCCTTCTGTTTATTAAATTTCTCATTTAGTCTTTGTGAATTCACTTGTTTCTAAAACTGGCGTTAAGCAAAGGTCTGAAACTTAGGTAACTATCAAAAGAACCATGAAACCCAGCCCATGAAGGCACTTCAAAGTGTCTTAGAATTTCTCAACCTAAACAATAGATTGCACTAAATCCTGAAATCAGGTGTGGGAGAGAGTCTATAAGATGCCTAGGACAAGTCCACAATGTACCGGGGAGCCTTAAAGTTTTGTTTATGGGTAAATGATGGTTATTCTCAGTAACTTCTCAAACTAACATCATTACTACCTATCCTTTATTATACCAAAGAAGCTGAGATAATAAGAAGATTTTTACCTACACAGTAATTATAACTACCAATTTTTTATCTAAAAGAGTATTTTAAGAGGTTCTGAAAAGTAGAAAAACTAAGGATGAAAAGATTTAAAAATATCTAAAATTTAAATACCACATCTTTCACACAAACTTTTCTTCTTACATGAAAGGTACTAAGTAAGTTACATTTAAAAGTCCTACTTAAAGTAATTTTTTAAAAAATATGATACTTCTCTAAGAGAAAGTGGAAATTATGTAAAATGAGGGGCAAGAATAAAGGATGAGCTATATGTTAAATTCAAATTTCATTAAAACCCAAATACAAAATATAAACAGAAGTGAAATTTCCCTAAAGGAAATAAATATTCACTGTTCCGTCTCCCAAAGGAGGTAAATTACACAACACAAATCTCTGTGCACTAAGATACCTTCTTGCTTTGATACATGTAAAAAATAAAATTTCATGTCTAAATTTTTAGATATAAATAGTTAGAAACATATAAATCTACTTTTGTAGGTAGGTCAACTAGTAGAAAGAAATTAGCACAATTATTTGAATTGATTGTCTACATACTGGGCAGGGCTTCTAATTTTTTTTCTTTTTGGCTTCTTTGCATATGTAAAGAAAGCATGCCCTAAGATGTCCTTTTTTGCCATGGACAATGCAACCATTTTTAGGTCGGCCTTGGCAAATTCAAATCACAGAAGGTTTGATGGCATTATTGGGAAAATGAGATTCCACATTTTCGTCTTGGTCTCGTGTTTCTTCTCTCTCAAACTCTGACATCTTCCTGGCTGCTATAAATGATGCTACTAGAAGGTGATGGCTGAGAACAGTCCTCAGTTTGGGGGGATTGGGAGGCTCATGTGATCTTTTCATTTTCCTCAACACATGATTCTTGGGAATCATTCACTATATATATATAATTCTTTACAATTAGGGACATCAAAACCCTCTTCTGCTTATGCTTTCTAGTTTGGTCTTCTCAGGCATGTTCCCACTTTCTTTGCCTTTGTCTTTAGGAAGCCAATTCCCACAAAGGGCCCACAATGTGATGAAAGGGGAGGATTCATTTCATTGCATGCAAGATACTTCTAATAGCTGGCTAAGAACATTTCAGGATCATCTTCAAATCAATCTGTAGCACTATCCCCTGCCTGATACACAGTAACTTGATATACTTCATCATCTTCATCTGAAAGTTCTTGTCCTTCTTCACTAAGGTTATAATCTTCTGAATTGAAAGACTCAACTTCAAATTCTACACTGAATCTATCTGAAACTTAATCTTGATCCAACCAATCACCTGATGGTTCACTTAACACCAGCATCAAGATCTGGGTTTGATGAAGTCCCTGTTGACCCACTGCTACTGCTTCTTTCACAACGTATCTCCCTTATTACACACAGAGCAAGGCTTTCGTCAAAGGAAAAGGAAATCCTATCAGGTTTGTGGCATTTTCTTTGATGTTCCCCAGGTAATTCATTTAAGTTTTCTTCTGTCTCACTAATTGTTCTCCATCTAGATGATGGAGATGGTCCAGAAACCAAGTTTGAAGATGAAGGTTTCACTTCCTGCAGCTCTTGCACAGGGTTTTTTTCATCACTCCTATCTTCAAGCTGACACCTGTTTTCACTCACATATGTGCCTGAATCTGATGGTTCCTGCTGATGGACTACTACCAAGTTTCTGTAGATCACTGTATATATTCTCCTGTGTTCTTCCACAGAGAAACCTGACACTCCAAACAAATCCCCTTAGATCATTTGAACAATATACAATATGTTGTTCCTTCTCATATCATTGTTTATTCATAATATATTGGCCAAGATAAAATATAACCTCTTTCCTAGTACAAGTGTCTTTTGTGTACCAACAGATTTTGACAACTTCAAAAGCAATGGGTTTGGTCTCACCAGGGTCTCTTGTTCCAAAGCTGGAATCTGAGGTGCTTACTGCACCATCAGCAGACACAGATATGTTAGTATCTGTTATGTCTGGAGAAGGAGGCTCCTGATACAGAAAGTGGCAGCATCTTGGTCAGAGGGCTGCTCCTTTGACTGGGCTTCTTGCTCCATTTTCCTTCTAGAAGCATCAATCAGCCTGTACATGCCCCAGAGGAGTCCAGCAGGACAAGGGGCACAAACTTGAGATGCCTGCTGCCCAGGGAGAGCATGCCCCTTATACATTTTCTTTGCAACCTCCTACAAATCTATATTTATTTCAAAATTAATAAAAAATGTTTTATTTAATACATTTCCTATTATAAATATTCATGTATCTTTAAAAAAATGTAAATACATAAGTACATAAGGGAAAAAGGTTAGTCATTGTGTAATGTTACCCTTGTTTCTAGCTTTCTAAGCAAATCTTACTTTGTCCTTGTAATGTCTGTTTTTAGAGAACTTCTTTTATTTAAAAAGTTCCTAAACAACCACAATCTTCAAATTATAAATAAAAAAATCAGTAAATTGTGATTTTTTTAAGCATAAGTGATACTTGCAAAGAGAGAAAAATCAGAAATGCCCATTTCATTACATTGTTTACTCTTGCTTCTCTAATAAATATATTTTTAATTCAATTACTTTAATCTATTAATAGTTGGTGTTACTAAAAGTTGTGATTTTAAAGCGTTCCCATGATCACTCATTTACTTAACAAAAAAACCCCCACAGGTCTCTCAAGAAGATAAGTAGAAAGCAGAATTTGGAAAAGCCAAGATAATTAAAAACAAACAAAAACTACCAAAGCAAAGATATGTGTTTTAAAATGTGTAGGAAATGTCTTTAATGTCTTGGGAAAAGACATGGATATATAATTAACAAGTTTTAATTTTTATTTAAAATTTTATTTATTAATATTTAGAGAGAGGAGAAGGGAGAGGGAAACAGAGGGAAAGAAAAGTTAATGTGTGGTTGCCTCTCACATGTCCCATACTGGGGACCTGGCCCACAACCCAGGCATGTGCCCTGACTGGGAATCGAACCAGCAACCCTTTGGTTTGCAGGCCAGCACTCAATCCACTGAGCCACACCAGCCAGGGCTGTTTTAATTTTTAAATGTGTCCCTACAAACCTTTATACTCTAAAGAAATTTGAGAAAAAAAGTAAGTTAGTTGTATTAGTGCCAATACATAGGGGTCTAAAAGCATTTACTGAGCTTCAAATACCTTAAGAATAAGATTACACAAATACCATATGATCTCACCTTTAACTAGAACCTAATCAACAAAACAAACAAGCATGTAAAATATAACCAAAGACACTGAAATTGAGAACAGGCTGACAGTGACCAGAGGGGAGAGGGGAGGGGATTTATAGGGGAAAAGGGTGAAGGGTTTGCAGGAACAGTAATAAAGGACACATGGACAATAATGAGGTGGGGTGGAAACAGGGGAGGGAGTTGGGGAGTTCTGGGGTGGTGGGGAGAGGAGGGAAGAAATGGCAGAAAACTGTACTTGAACAACAATAAAAAAAATTTACAAAGTAAACTTCATCTAAACAAATGCTTAACTTTGGTTACAAATCAATGTTTAGTAATGTATTCACTTTCTATAAGTAATGTGAGAACACGGTCCAAAGTACAAAATATAGCAATAATCATATTTTCAAAGGTATAATAAACTGTATTCTGGAATATGCACTTAAATTTTTATCTTTTTTTGATATAATATGTACTTACTATGAAAAATCTGAACATTACAAAAATATATACCTTACCAAAGAAAAGCCCTGCACAATACAACTCTTAAAGAAAAGCACATTTTGGTATGTGTCCAGATTTTTTAATATGTGTATACCTCCAGAAAATGTCATAATCATATGAATGTATCTTTTTAAAAATTGTTTTCATTTCAGCTTTATTGAAAGCTGAATAATTGAATAATTTTTAAATAAAATAGGCTAACTACATATACTGACTTAAAACACTTTTTTTCGTTTAAGAGCTTAAATATCTTTCCAAGTCAGTATATAGAGATCTACTTCATTCTTCAATAGCTACATAATACTCCAATATATGGTTAGACTATAATTTAACTAATACTAATACAGGCATATTTATAGTGTATTTTAGTATTTGTGGTGTGGCAACAAGGTTTAGTCATGTGGAGGACTGCCCCTGTGTTCCTTCTCCATCCATTCACAGCCATGGAAAAAGTCAAACCTTGTCTTTAGCAAGGCCAAAACAAAAGCCAATGTCCAGAGTTTTTGCTTCATATTAAGCACAGTCCTTGCTCTGGCTGGTGTGCCTAAGTGGATTGAGTGGCGGCCTGGAAACCAAAGAGTCAGCAGTTCAATTCCCAGTCACGGCACATGCCTGGGTTGCAGGCCAGGTCCCCAGTAGGGGGCACGTGAGAGGCAACCACACACTGATATTTCTTTCCCTCTCATCCTCTCTTCCCCTCTCTCTAAAAATAAATAAATAAAATCTTAAAAAAATAAAGCTTAGTCCTTAAAAAAATAAAATCTTAAAAAAATAAAACTTAGTCCTTTGGAGCCCACACCGCCTTTTGTGGGCCCTAGTAGCTGCTGGACTCACAGGATTGCACACACCCAGGTGAGAAAGTGCACAAACACAGGTGGTAAGTGCAGGTCACAAGCAAGAGAGATTGAAAGAGTTTCTTTGTTCCCCTGGGATTATATTATCTTGGGTTCAGGATGGACCAGGTGCTTTTTCAAAATAACTAACAAACTTCCCAGGCTTTCATGGGATTGTTGATAGGTTCACCCTCTGGTTAGACTGACAGACCTCTATGGTCCAGCACCTCCTTTGGGGCCCCTAGCCATACAGTACCAGAGTAGATGAAAGAAGGAGTGTTAATCACCTTGATGGAGCAAAGCTATGATGCCCTAGTGTGTGAAGCTGCCCTGGTGAAGCAAACAGGCTTACGCACACCAGTTTATTAAGCTCAATGTCTAGCTCCCTTTGCTCCACTTTCTTTATTAATAATAAGCTAACTACCTATGTTAACATTCCCCCCGAAGACCCTGAGCCTTACAATCTTACAAGGGTAAATGGATGCAGGTCTCATCTTCTATAGCTGTTTTTTACTCTCAAAGGGTGTAGTCCTGTCTATCCCCAGGCTCAGAGGATCTTTCTATCTGTTAAAGGAATAAAGGAGTAAAAAGGTAGCAGAGTCTTCATACACGGAGGAATTTTGCAAAATTCAGGTCAGTGAGCTGCCCCTCGGAGGCAGCATATGTAATGTCTACAGGATTACAATGTTGGACAAGCTGGCATCCTTGTTATATTCACAAGCCACAGATCCCCTCCCTCCTGATGGCTCGCAACATGTTGTGGGTGGAAATCAGGCTCTTCCATGGGATCACATGGAAAGCATTTCAAGGACCCATGCAGGGAGACTGTGGTATGGTAACAAGGTTTATTCATGTAGAAGGCTGCCCCTGTGTCCGCTCTCTGTCCATTCTACCATGGAAAAAGGTCCAACCTTGTCTTCAACAAGGCCAAAACAAAAGCCTGTGTCCAGAGTTTTTGCTTCATATTAAAGCTTAGTCATTTAGAACCCACATCACCTGCTGTGGACTCCAGTAGCTGCTAGACTCCCATGATCACGTGTTTTGGGCCAGAGCAAGCATGCCAACACACGGAGTGAGTATAGGTCATGAGCAAGAGAGAGTCATATTTATAGAATATCTTTGTACATATATTACATAGTTATAAGTGTTTTTATGGAATATATTTCCAGGTTGGGTTGCAGCATAGGTTTTTTTTTTTAATCTTAAGAGAGATAATGTCAAATTGCCCTTCATAAGTTTTGGGGTATATACCTGCTAAAAGATGTTTTAGAGGATAAAGACGAAGGTATAAGCTGAAATGATTAAGGAGTCCCAGAGATAAATTTATTAAATTTAAAAAGGGAAAGAAAATATCATTAAATTCATTTTAAAACCAATGAAAGAATAAAATCAGTATACCTAACTGTGATTACCTTTGGTAGAAGAATGAAGCTTTTAAGTCTAAAAGTTTCTTGACACAGATTCAAAATTTCCACTATGTTTATTCTAAGAATAAAAACATGCAAGAGCAGGCTGAATTACCTGGAGGTGCTCGTCAGGCACTATAACTGGGCCGCATTTTGTATGCTGTGCACACTCTCCAGTACAGTACCTATGGGGATCATTTTCCTTCCGTAGGTATTGGTTTGTTGCACATTGTCTTCAGTTCATTTGAACATCAAAGTTTAATACAAAAAAAAAAAAAGGAAAGAATAGTTCACATCAGTGAAAGAAATTTAAAAAAAAACTAATAACTGCTATATTAGTTAATTGATAATTAGAAAGTGACTAAGAAAGAATTTTGTTTTCATGAGAAATCCTCCTGATCTGGGTTTTCAAATACCCCAATATTTCATAAGGCTAATACTCATGACAAACAAAGGAGAGAGAAAGGAAATGGAGCGAGTGAGGGAGGGGAACAACTACACCCTAGGAAAAGATCTAGTAGGTCACCATATAACAGAAAATCAGGAAACAGTGATTACCCAACAGATGCTTTTATATTCTTTTAAAATACGTACATGTTAGTCTGTAAGAAAAGGTGTAATAAGATATTCTAGTATGAATTTAATAATTTGCCGTACTGGTTAGAATGGGGAGGGCAGAGTACTAAATGACAAGAAAATGATCTGAGTTTAATGTGACATACATACCTGCTAAGTAAGATAGTGCCTGCAGGTCTGCGAACCTGAAATGTCTTCTCTAAATAAGAAATAGCTTGTGGGAAAAGTTTGTTCTAAATAAAAGTTGAAAAAAGAAAACCAGTGAGAATTATACTCAAATTATAAATTACATTTAAAACAAGTAAGCACAGGATTTTAATGACTCAGGGTAAAAAAAAAAAAAAAAGCCTTACAATTCTGGAATACAGATATACATTAGTCAAAGGTTGTATGGCAAGGAGTGGGGGAAAGAGTAAATAAGTCTAGGAGCAAAGGAATTTCCTACTTTTCTAGTTGATTTTGGGGAGAGAACACTAGATAAACTTCCTTCCTTATATCCATTTAAACAGAATGTTGGAAAACATAAATCTCAACTATTAAACTAAATCACTTCATATTTAGGACTGATTAGTTGATTCCAACACTAAGGTAGTTTACATTAAGAAAATTTTATGTTGCTGAAGGAATTGAGCAAAACAAACAAACAAACAAAAAACTCATAGATATAGATAACAGTATAATGATTACCAAAGGGAAAGGAGGATGGGGTAGGTTGAAGAGGGTAAAGGGGGGATAAATGGTGATGGAAGGATACTTGACTTGGGGTGGTGAACACACAATACAATTTACAGATGATTTATTATAGAATTGTACACCTGAAACCTAAATAATTTTATTAATCAATGTTACCCCAATAAATTCAATTTAGGAAAATAAAAAGAAACTCTTATGTTTAGAAGATTTGCTTTAACCTCACTTATTTCCTTAGCCAATAATGAATTGGCTTTGTGTGTGTCTGTGTCTGAGACTCTCTGTAACAGTTAAAAACCTAATGAGGTTAGCACTTCTATAAACAATGTTGGCATATTGTCCTTTCAGGTCAGTTAATCTTCAGAAAAATAAGCATTTCCACCACAACATAATCTCAATGTATTTCAAAAATCAGCTTTTTTACACTGTCCTCAGTATGTTCTCCTGCCCCAAAACTTAAGAGAACAAGAAAATAAGAAGACTAATTTAATATTAAATTATAAAATAAGAAGACTGATTTAATATCAAATTCAGACAAGTCTTACTGAGTGCATCACAAAGACACCTTTGGTGAAAATAATACATTTATCAGTTCACCACCAACATCTTTTATTCAGCTGTTCGCAAAAGTCATGTATATATTTTTCTTTATTTAAGTAGAATTTACATGCAATAAAATATACCCATTTTAAGTACCCAGTTCAAGCCATGAGTATTTTTTTTACATACCTTAACAAGGTATCTTTTTTCAGGGAGCAACCTGAAATTGACAACATGAAACATAAGAATTGCCACGCTGGGGCAGAGCACTGTCTCATTTGTTCAGAACACATCTGGCAGGAGCCCCAAGGAATGCTTTGTGGAAGCATACAGTATCAATCCCCTGAAATTTCAATGTATCTCAATGAACAGTTGAGAGTTTACTCTGTGACAAAACACAGCGCTATACATAATCATAAGCTATTTCATTCATTTGGGAAGTTAAAAATAGGAAAAGATATCAACTATTCTTAACAGATCTTCACAAACTACCACAGATTCATACTTTATGTTTTCTGGACCCCTCTTACACTAAATAATAAATTTAGACTATATCATCTCTGGTTATTAATTTTATAAATGTTCTTATTATTGTATTATTATAAATGTTCTTATATATAAGTACTTACTCTTACTTTTCTTCCAAGTAATTTTTGAAGAGGTGCCTTCTAGGTCTGTTACTGGCCACAGCTAAATAGATCTACATTTTTTCTGTTCAAATTATTCAGATCTATAAATTTTAATCATACTCCATGGCCATCATCTTTCCCAACTAAAGAGCATTTTTAGCTTAATTCCATCTTGAAGGTGCACTGGCACCTAGTTCAATCTATGAAATTCAGATAACACATAAAAATATCTTTAATAATTTAATTCTTAATAAAAAAAGGTGACAATATAAATATGCACTTACTCTTCAATACTTTTATCATAGACAGTCTTGATTCTTAAATGTTCATTAACATCTCTCTTTACAACATGATTGGCCTTAAGATGGACCTTATTTATGACCTGAAAAAAAGATTTTAAAAAGATGTTGTATAGATCAGCCAAGTGAGGTCCTGACTTAAAAATTAATAAACTAGCCCTGGCTGGTGTGGCTCAGTGAATTGAGTGCTGGCCTGAGAACCAAAGGGTCATTGGTTCTATTCCCAAACAGGGCATATGCCTGGGTTGTGGGTCAGGTCCCCAGGAGGGGGTGCACAAGAGGCAAGAACACATTGATGCTTCTCTCCCTTTCTCCTTCCCTTCCCCTCTTTCTAAAAATAAAATAAATATTTTTTCAAAAATTAATGAACTAGCCCTGACTGGTGTGGCTCAGTGGGTTGAGCTTCGTGCCACAAACTGAGCGGTCGACAGTTCCATGTCTGGTGAGGGCACATGCCTAGGCTGTGGGCCAGGCTCCCACTTGGGGGTTGTGAGAGTCCACTGATCAATGTGTCTGTCCCCCTCTCTCTCCTTCTCTTCCCCTCTCTCTAAAAATAAGTGAACTCTTTAAAAAATTAATATACTAAAAATCAAGTGTAATACCCAGAAAAAATAAAAGAATTAATAAATGGAAAGATATTTCATATTCATGGACAGAAAGACTCAATATTGTCAGGATGTCAGTTCTTCCCAACTTGATGTATAGACTCAATGTAATCTCAATCAAAATTCTGGCAAGTTATACTGTGAATGTAAACCAACTGATTCTAAAATTTATATAGAGAGGCAAATGACCCAGAATAGCCCATACAATATTGAAGAAGAACAACAAAGTTGGAAGCCTCATGCTACTAACTTCAAGAATTACTATAAAGTTACAGGAATCTTCTTTTGCCTATAGAGAGGCAAAAGAAGAGACAAAAAGACCAAAAGAACAGAATAGAGAGCCCAGAAATAGTACCACATAAATACAGTCAAGGGATCTTTGAGAAAGATAAAAAGGCAATACAATGAAGCATATAATATTTTTAACAAAAAGTGCTAGAATAACTGGATATTCACACTGAAAAAAATGAATCTAGACATAAATCTAACATCCTTCATAAAAAAGAACTCAAAATGGATTACAGATGTAAATGTAAAATGCAAAACTATAAAACTCTTAAAAAATACAATAGCTGTGAACCTACATGACCTTGGGTATGGCAATGACTTTTTACATAGAACACTAAAGGCATGATCCATGAATGAAATAATCGATAAATTTAACTTTATTAAAATTCAAAACTTCTCAGTGAAAGATAACTTCACGAGACTAAGATAACTCACAGGCTAGAAGAAAATATTTGCAAAAAGCATACCTGATAGATGACTAATTATCCAAAATATACAAAGAACTCTTAAAATTCAACAATTAAGAAAACAACCCAATATTTTAAAAAGGCCAAAAATTTTAATAGACATCTCACGAAAGAAAATATACAAATGGCAAATAAGGATGTGAAAAGATGTTCCACATTATATATCATCACAGAAATGCAAATTAAAACAACAATGAAATATCACTACACACCTATTATAAGGGTCAAAATCTGGAACATAGACAATACCAAATGCTGATGAGGATGTGGAGCAAAAAGAACTCTCACTCATTGCTGCTCAGAATGCAAAATGGTACAGCCACTTTGGAATAGAGTGTGGCAGTTCCTTATAAAACTCAACTTACGCCTATCATAACCACCTAGGAAATTTGCTCTTGGTATTTCCTCAAATGAGTTAAAAACATGTCCATACAAAAACCCATGCACAGATGTTTATAGCAGCTTTATTCATAATTGCCAAAACTTAGAAGCAACCAAGTTGCTCAGTATGTGATGGATAATTAAATTGTGGTACATTCAAACAATGAAATATTATCCAGAGCTAAAAGATAAGCTTTCAAGCCATGAAAAAGACATGGAAGAACCTCAAATGCATATTACTAAGTGAAAGAAACCAATCTGAAAGACTACATACTGTATGATTCCAATTATACAACATTCTGGAAAAGGCAAAAAGATAGACACAGCACAAAGATCAGTGTTTGGGAGATGTTAAGGGGGAGGGAAAAATGAATCGATACAGAGATTTTTTTAAACACTATTTTCAATATATTTTATTGATTATGCTATTACAGTTGTCCCATTTTTCCCTTTTATTCCCATCTGCCCTGTACCCCGCTCCCAACTAATAACCCTCCAAATGATCTTCATATCTATGATTCTGTTCTTGTTCTGCTTCTCTGCTTAGTTTATTTGGATTTAATTATTGGTAGTTGTGAACTTATTGCCATTTTAATGTTCATTGTTTTGATCATCATCTTTTTCTTAACTAATTCCCTTTAGCACTTCATATAATAAGGGCTTAGTGATGATGAACTCCTTTAGTTTTACCTTGCCTGGAAAGCAATTTATCTGCCCTTCCATTCTAAATAATATCTTTGCTGGATAGAGTAATCTAGGTTGCAGGTCCTTGCCTTTCATCACTTGGAATACTTCTTGCAAGTCCCTTCCAGCCTGCAAAGTTTCTTTTAAAAAAAAAAAAATTGTTATTCAATTACAGTTGTATGCCTTTTCTCCCCATCCCTCCATCCACCCCAGCTGAACCCACCTCCCTCCCCCACCTCCACCCTCACCCTTGATTTGGTCCATGTGTCCTTTAAAGTGGTTCCTGTAATCCCCTCTCCTCACTGTCCCCTCCCCACTCCCTCCTGGCTATTGTTGGATTGTTCTTAACTTCAATGTCTCTGGCTACATTTTGTTTGCTTTTTTCTTTTGTTGATTATGTTCCAGTTAAAGGTGAGATCATACGGTATTTGTCCCTCACCATCTGGCTTATACCAGTCAGAGTGGCCAACGTAAACAAATCAACAAACAAATGTTGGAGAGGATACGGAGAAAAGGGCCCCCCAGGGCACTGTTGGTGGGAATGCAGACTGGTGAGGCCACTGTGGAAAACAGTATGGAATTTCCTCAGAAAACTAAAAATGGAACTGCCCTTTGACCCAGCAATTCCGCTGCTGGGATTATACCCTAAGAACCCTGAAACACCAATCCAAAAGAACCTATGCACCCCAATGTTCATAGCAGCACAATTTACAATAGCCAAGTACTGGAAGCAACCTAAGTGCCATCAGCAAATGAGTGGATCCAAAAACTATGGTATATCTACACAATGGAATTCTATGCAGCAGAGAGAAAAAAGGAGCTTATACCCTTTGCAACAGCATGGATGGAACTGGACAGCATTATGCAAAGTTTCTTTTGAGAAATCAGCTGACAGTCTTATAGGAATTCCTTTGTAGGTAATTGTCTGTTTTTCTCTTGCTGCTTTTAAGATTTTCTCTTTATCTTTAACCTTTAGCATTTTAACTATGATGTGTCTTGGTGTGGTTCTCTTTGGGCCCATCTTGTTTAGGAATCTGTGTTTCCTGGACTTGATGTGTATTTCCTTCACCGAATTAGGGAAGTTTTCTTTCATTATTTTTTCAAATAAGTTTTCGATTTCTTGCTCTTCCTCTTCTTCTTCTGGCACCTGTATGATTCTGATGTTGGTACATTTAAAGACATCCCAGAGATTCCTAAGCCTATCCTCATTTTTTTTGAAATATTTTTTCTTCCTGCTGTTCTGATGGAATGCTTTTTCCTTCTTTGTGTTCCAAATCATTGATTTGATTCTCAGCTTCATCCTCTCCACTGATGGTTTCCTGTAGATTTTTCTTTATTTCAGTTAATGCAACCTTCACTTCTGACCGGGTCTTTATTATGGTGTTGAAGTACCCAATAAGTTCCTGGAGCATCCTGATAACTAGTGTTTTGAACTGTGTATCTGAGAGGTTGCTTATCTCCATTTCATTTAGTTCTTCTTCTGGAGTTCTGTTCTATTCTTTTATTTGGGTCATATCTCTTTGTCTCCTCATTTTGGCAGCCTCCCTGTGTTTGTTTCTGTTTATTAGGTAGAGCTGCTTTGACTCCCTGTCTTAGCACACCTATCAAATCATATGGGCCACCAATTCAAAAGAACCTATGCACCCCAATGCCCACAGCAGCACAATTTATAATAGCCAAGTGCTGGAAGCAATCTAAGTGCCCATCAGTAAATGAGTCGATCAAAAAACTGTGGTATATCTACACAATGGAATGCTAGCAACAGAAAGGAATAAGGAGCTCCTACCCTTTACCACAGAATGGATGGAACTGGAGAGCATTATCCTAAGTGAAATAAGCCAGAAGTCAGGCGGTGAAAGACAAATACCATATGATCTCACCTGTAAGTGGAACCAAATCAACAAAACAAACAAGCAAGGAAATATGACCAGAGACACTGAAATAAAGAACAAATTGCAAATAAACAGAGGGGAGGCAGAAGGGAAATAACAGGGGAAAGTGGGGAAGGGCTGTCAAGAAACATGTATAAAGGGCCCATGGACAAAGTCAAAGTGGGGAAGGATTGCAGGTGGGTGGGGTGAGGGGAAGTGGTGTGGGAAGAACGGAGACAACTGTACTTGAACAACAATTAAAAAATTAAAAATAAAAATAAAATAATAAAATGGCAATAAACATATATTTATCAACAACAACAAAAAAATTGTATGGAGCAGAGCTTAGATAATCACTAGGGCAGAGCAACCTGCATGACTGCTCTGTGTGGGAGAGGTCTCAGAGAGGGGAAAATGTCACTGCCTAGCCTCTATAGTTTTGCCCAGGAGGAAGCTATCTCCCCGCTTGTGCTTCACTTTCTCTCCATAGGCCACTAGTGCTCTCCCAGCAGTTGCACTGATGCTGAATCCCAGAGGTGGTGTGTCTGCGTGAGTCTTAGGTGTGTTGTGAGCCCTTAAAGAGGACGCAATTTCTTCCACTGGTTTTTACAGCCAAAAGTTATGCGGACTTATCTTCCTGCTACTGGCTCCCTGGGCTGGGTGGTCTGGACTTGGAGCTGGCATCCCTCACTCCGGAACTATCCTTCCCATTTTTTATCCACCACACGTGGATTGGAACCACCAGTTCCCATCTCGGCGCCTCTCTGCGTCTCCACCCCTCCTACCTTCTAGATGAATGTGCCTTCTTTAAATCCTTTATTGTGACTTCCAGTCAAGATGGAGGCGTAGGTAGACACATTGTGCCTCCTTGCACAACCAAAAGAAGGACAACAACAATTTAAAAACAAAAAACAACCAGAACTGACAGAAAATCAAATTGTATGGAAGTCTGACAACCAAAGAAATAAAGAAGAAACATTCATCCAGTACGGTAGGAGGGGTGGAGACAGGCAGCCAGGAGGAGAGGACTCGCGACAAGGCAGCGGCTGGCAGACCCAGCGTGGAGGCAGATTATGGACCGGGTGACAGACCATGCAACCCACAGTTCCAGCATGCGGAAATAAAGCCTCAGACCACTAATTGAAAACACCTGTGGGGGTTGAGACAGCAGCTGGAGAAAATCCCAGCCTCACAGGAGAGTTCGTTGAAGAGACCCACAGGGCCCTAGAACATACACAAACTCACCCACACGGGAAGCAGCACCAGAAAGGCCCAATTTGTGCGTAGCGGAGGGAGTGACTGAAATCCGGCAGAGAGTGAAGCAAGCGCCATTGTTCCCTGTCGAACCCTCCCCCACATACAATGTCACAGTGCAGTGACCAGCGTTACCCCGCCCCGGTGAACACCTAAGACTCCGCCCCTTTATGTAACAGGCACACCAAGACAAAAAAATGGCCCAAATGAAAGAACAGATCAAAGCTCCAGAAAAAATAAAACTAAGTGAGGAAGAGATAGCCAACCTATCAGATGCACAGTTCAAAACACTGGTAATCAGGAAGCTCACAGAATTGGTTGAATTTGGTCACAAATTAGATGAAAAAATGAAGGCTATGCTAAGAGAAACAAAGGAAAATGTACAGGAAACCAATAGTGATGGGAAGGAAACCGGAACTCAAATCAACGGTGTGGACCAGAAGGAAGAAAGAAACATCCAACCAGAAAAGAATGAAGAAACAAGAATTCAAAAAAATGAGGAGATGCTTAGGGACCTCTAGGACATCTTTAAACATTCCAACGTCTGAATTATAGGGGTGACAGAAGGAGGAGAGGAAGAACAAAAACTTGAAAACTTATTTGAACAAATAATGAAGGAGAACTTCCCCAGTCTGGCGAAGGAAATAGACTTCCAGGAAGTCCAGGAAGCTCAGAGAGTCCCAAAGAAGCTGGACCCAAGGAGGAACACACCAAGGCACATCATAATTACATTACCCAAGAAACAGAAGGAGAGAATCTTAGAAGCAGCAAGAGAAAAGGACACAATTACCTACAAAAGGGTTCCCATAAGACTGTCAGCTGATTTCTCGAGAGAGACCTTACAGGCAAGAAGGGGCTGGAAAGAAGTATTCCAGGAGAGAACCAAGATGGAGGCGTAGGTAGACACACTGCGCCTCCTCGCACAACCAGAACTGACAGAAAATCGAACGGCAAGGAAGTCCGACACCAAGGAGATAAAAAAATAAACATTCATCTAGACCGGTAGGAGGGGCAGAGACGGGCAGCTGGGGTGGAGAGGACTCGCGTTGCCGTGGCGGGACCAAGACTGGCGGAGTGTGGGACGAACGGGGCAGGCAGTCTGACCACTAGCAGACCCCGCGGCCCTACATTCGCGCAGATAAACCGAGAGGGCTGGACTCAGAGTGGCAGAGAACGGGGCAGGCAGAGCAGTGGGTAGCACCCCATGGCCCCACATTCACGCATAGATAAACCGGGAGGAATGGCGGGGGAGTGAAGCAGACCGCCTGGCCCAGGGCTCCAGCTCGGGGAAATAAAGCCTCAAACCATTGACTGAAAACACCCGTGGGGGGTTGGGCGGCAGCAGGAGAAATTCCCAGCCTCACAGGAGAGGTCGTTGGAGAGACCCACAGGGGCCTAGAGCGTGCACAAGCCCACCCACTTGGGAACCAGCACCAGAGGGGCCCAATGTGATTGTGGGTAGCGGAAGGAGTGACTGAAATCCGGTGGAGAGTGGAGCGGGCGCCATTGCTCCCCCTCGGCCCCTCCCCGACGTACAGCTTCACAGTGCAGCGACCAGCGTTACCGCGCTGCGGTGAACACCTAAGGCTCCGCTCCTTTAAGTAACAGAAGCATCAAGACAAAAAAAAAAAAAAGGCCCAAATGTCAGAACACTTCAAAGATCCAGAAAAAATTCAACTAAGCAACGAACAGATAGCCAACCTATCAGATGCACAGTTCAAAACACTGGTAATCAAGAAGCTCACAGAATTGGTTGAATTTGGTCAAAAACTAGATGAAAAAATGAAGCCTATGCTAAGAGAGACAAAGGAAAATGTACAGGGAACCAATAGTGAGGCGAAGGAAACTGGGACTCAAATCAATGGTGTGGACCAGAAGGAAGAAAGAAACATCCAACCAGAAAAGAATGAAGAAACAAGAATTCAAAAAAATGAGGAGAGGCTTAGGAACCTCTAGGACATCTTGAAACGTTCCAACATCCGAATTATAGGGGTGCCAGAAGGAGAAGAGGAAAAACAAAAACTTGAAAACTTATTTGAACAAATCATGAAGGAGAACTTCCCTCATCTGGCAAAGGAAATAGACTTCCAGGAAGTCCAGGAAGCTCAGAGAGTCCCAAAGAAGTTGGACCCAAGGAGGAACACACCAAGGCACATCATAATTACATTCCGCAAGATGAAACAGAAGGAGAGAATCTTAGAAGCAGCAAGAGAAAGGAACACAGTTACCTACAAAGGAGTTCCCATAAGACTGTCAGCTGATTTCTCAAAGAGACCTTACAGGCAAGAAGGGGCTGGAAAGAAGTATTCCAAGTCATGAAAGGCAAGGACCTACATCCAAGATTGCTCTATCCAGCAAAGCTATCATTTAGAATGGAAGGGAAGATAAAGTGCTTCTCAGATAAGGTCAAGTTAAAGGAGTTCATCATCACCAAGCCCTTCTTATATGAAATGTTAAAGGGACTCATCTAAGAAAAAGAAGATAAAAGATATGAACAATAAAATGACAGCAAACTCACAGTTATTAACAACCACACCCAAAACAAAAACAAAAGCAAACTAAGCAAACAACTAGTAGAGGAACAGAACCACAGAAATGGAGATCACTTGGAGGGTTATCAGCAGGGGAGTGGGAAGGGGAGAGAGGGGGGAAGGTACAGAGAATAAATAGCATAAATGGTAGGAAGAAAATAGACAGGGGGAGGGTAAGAATAGTATAGGAAATGTAGAAGCCAAAGAACTTATATATATGACCCATGGACATGAACTATAGGGGAGCAATGAGGGAGGGAGGGGTGTGCAGGATGGAGTGGAGTGAAGGAGGGGAAATGGGACAACTGTAATAACATAATCAATAAAATACATTTTTTAAAAAATCCTTCATTGTCAGACTTTCACATGGCTTGATTTTTTGAAAATTCTGGGTATATCTGTTTTGTAGTATAGCTGTATTTTTTGCTACACAAGTACTGAGGTGAGGTGTGTTTACCTATGCGTCCATCTTGACCAGAACCAATCTTAAGAGACTTTTAAGACACTAACATTAGGCAAAAAAATGTAAGGATATAGCAATCTGAACTACACTGTCAAACATCGCACCTTATGTATAGAGACCTATATTGCAGAATACATATTCTTTACACTTGAAAAGTTAAATAGGATAACATATGCTGAAGTATAAATAAAACAATATCAAATTTCAAAGTTCTGAAACATTATACTCTCTAAATTAGAAGTTATTAACATAAGGTATTGAGAAAAGACCAGATATTTAGAAATTATATTTTAAACATTTTTAATAACCCATGGATCAAAGAAAAAAATTGCCAGGGAAAATAAAAACGCTTTGAACTAAACAATAATTAAAATACAATGTGTCAAAACCTGTGACACATAAAGTTGTACCTACTTAGAGCAAAATTTATATCTTTGAATGTTTATATTAGAAAGAAAAAAAGGCTCCATAACAATGATCTAAGTTTCCCTCTAACAATATGAACAAAGTAAATCCACAATAATAAGAAAGAGGAAATTAAAGCAAGAACAGAAAACAATAAAATAGATAACAATCATTATCTATTTTACCATTATCTTTCTAACAACCAAAGCCAACAATTGGTTATTATAAGGGTTAATACAATTAATAATCTCCTAGCAAGACTGAACTTGGATAACACAGAATAAACACCAATTATCCCATTAGAAATGAAAGAGTAGATATCACTCCAGATTCTAGAGACCAAAAAATAACTTTTTTATATATTTGTTTCAAGTGTTCAGCCAATAGTTAGATAATGATATAATCTGTGAAGTGATTCCCTTGATAATTCTAGTACCCACTTGGCACCACACATAGTTATTACAATATTATTGACTATATTCCCTATGGTGTATTTTACATCCATATGACTATTTTCTAACTTCTTACTTTCATCACCCAAAAGGAACAATTATTATGAACAACTTTATGCCAATAAATTTAACAATTTAGATGAAATAAAGTCTTTGAAAAATACAAGTTACCCAAAATGACAACATCAAATAGAAAATAGGAATAAACTTATATCAAAGAAATAGTTTTATCTAAACCTCTCTATATAGTGGTTGCTTGAAAATAGAGATTGAGTATAAATGGGCACAAGGGATCTTTTTGGAGTGATAGAAATCTTCCAAAATTGGATTATGGTGATGGCCGCACAACTCTGTAATTATTAAAAACCAACTGGACAGTTAAGTGGGTGAATTTTATGGTACAGTATATAAGCTATAGCTCAAAAGAGGTATTTTAAAAACTCTCTATAAGAAAACTCAAAGCCCATGTGGTTTTAGTTATGAACCATACCAAAAATTTAAGGAAATTATTTCAATTTTACTTTTATTAAAAAAAATATGTTTATTGATTTTAGAGAGAGAGGGAGAGGGAGAGAGAGAGAAACATCAGTGTGAGAAAAAAACATTGATTGGCTGTCGCCATACATGCCCTATCTGGAGATCAAACCTACAACCTAGGTATGTCCTCTGACTGGGAATTGAATTGCCAATCCTTTGGTGCATGGGACAGCACTCCAAACGACCGAGGCACACCAGCCAGGGCTGATTTCAATTCTATACAAACTCTTTTAGGATATGTAAGAGGATGGAACACTTCAAAACTCATTCTGTAAGGCCAGTATAATTCCGATTATCAAAAGCTAACAAAAACTTGACAAAAAAAGGAAATTGTAAACTAACATCATTCATAAATATAGATACAAAAGTCCTTAAAAATCTGTTAGCAAATTGAATTTTGAGGTATATAAAAAGAATACATCATGACCAAGTAGGGTGTATCCCAAAAATACAAGGTTGATTTACTACTGGAAAATTCAATATAATCTACCATGTAATAAGATATATCACTCCACTTATGCAAACTTAAGTTTAGAACAGGAAAGCTGATCTGTTGTAAAATCTAAATCTAATGTAAAATAAAAATCAGAATAATAATTGCCTGGGGTGGACGGGAGACTAACTGGCATAGGACAGAAGGGAACTTTCTGAAGATAAGGAAATGTTCTGCATTATGATTGGGTTGTGAGTCTTACATGAATTTATATGACTGCATCCGTTGCATTTCAATATATGTAAATTTTACCTCCCCAAACTTTTAAAAGTAGCAAGTGGAAGGATGGGGAATGGACAGAAGTACATGAAACAAGAATGACAGAATATTGATGTGTTGAAGCTAGGTGATGAATCCACGGGAATTCATTATATGAGTCTGTTTTGGGGTTCAATTTGTATAATAAAAAGTAAAAACAAAACAAAACAGCCCAGGCTGGTGCGGCTCAGTGAACTGAGCTCTGGCCTGCAAACTAAAGGGTCGCCAGTTCGATTCCCAGTCAGTGCACATGCCCGGGTTGCAGGCCAGGTCCCCAGTAGGGGGCACTTGAGAGGCAACCACACATAAATGTTTCTCTTCCCCTTTCTCCTTCTCTTCTCCTCTCTCTAAAAATAAATAAATAAAATCGTTTAAAAAACACACACACAGAGGCTTTAATTGAAAACAAGTTAAATAAGTCAAAGTTTTGTGGTTCCCACCATCACCAGGAAAAGTTATTATAATTTCCTGTACCATATAACTAGTAAGAGTAGAATGAACAGTTCTTGCCTATAGATTGTGTTTAGGTTAAAGCAGAAAATGGTTAAAAGGGCTTATACTCTACCAAGAACTAGTAAAATTTATTAGGGATGATAAATGTCAAGAACTTAATATCTTGCTTTTAATATCTGAAGCACTGTCACTACTGAGTTTGTTTAGCCAAGAGGCATAATTAGAAACTGGGGTGGGGGGCAGGGAGGGCATGGAAGTTTCAGAAAGAGCTTTCAGTTCTTATAAAAAGAAAAACTTGAACAATTCTAGTCTCCAAAAAGCATAGGGGCTGTCTCTGGAGATAATTCCCCTATTCATGGAGATGTTCAAATAGAAGTTGGACATTTGTACACTGGCAAAAACCACTAGGAGAAAATAGCTATTAAGTTTCCTTCTAGCAGAGATTTTGCAGGTCTTTGAACTACTTCCTATTTTAATCTAAATTGAAAGAGAGAAGCACAGAGCCTTACGGGAATTATTTTAAAAAGAATTCATCAGAGAGGTGGGGAATTGGAGATACATTGTTTAAGGGTACAAACTTGTAACCAGTAGGTAAATAAATCCCGGAAATCTAATGCATTAGCATAGTGATTCTAGACAACAATAATGTATTATAAACTTAAAAGCTGCTAAGGGCCTAAAAAAATAAAATAATTCAGCCAGAATGCAGTGTACTGATAAAAACACTACAAAACCCAAACTTAATATATCGGCGTATCTAGTTGAACAGTATGCATAGAAATTTTTGTAAATTACCACAAAAATGAGTGGTTTTAGATTTCTGGGCCAAATTGAAAATTTCTAGGTTAACATTTCTTGATAAAGTAATAAGACAAATCGTACAACCAATCACAACATGCAACCCCAGGTACTGTGTCTCCTTTCCTCAAAGAATAGTGATTGTTTTGGGACCTTCCTCTGAGCTATGAACTGTGGAGTATTCAAAGCATAAGACAGGAACTTGATTCTAAGGAACCTTACAATTTACAGCCCTGGCTGGTGTGACTCAGTGATTGAGTATTGTCATGCAAAGTGAGGGCTCACCGTCACCAGTTCGATTCCCGGTCAGGGCACATACCTGGGTTGCTGGCCAGGTCCCAGGTTGGGGGCATGCAGGAGGCAGGCAACTTATGTTTCTCTTGCACGGGGATGTTTCTCCCCCTCTCTTTCTCCCTCCCTTCCCCTCTAACAAATAAGTAAAATCTTTAAAAATACATTAAGAAAAAATTTAACTCCCAAGGCAAGACGTGCCTAAAAAATAAGCCATCATCACATAGTAGTACCTGATTAGTGACAGAAAAGAGTATATATAAGACCTTCTGAAAAATGGAAAGAGCATTCTGCTGGGGTGGCTTCAGCAGGATGACTTGAGCTAAGGGAACTTAAACTGAGACTGAAAGAATTTAGACAGGAAGCAAAATGGAGTGGGAAGGAGGCAGGCACTTCCAGGGCAATCTGATGAGGTAACTTAAAAATAAACCTGAGTTTTGTCTCCACAAAACCCCCAATATCTCTCCAAAGCCTTTGGTTCTCCAATCAAGTCCTTCTCAAACCTTTAAAAGTGTGGTCCTTGAACAAGCAGCATCACCAAACATCTGGGAACTTGAACTGCAATTACTAGGGACCCATCCCAGAGGTAATGAGTCAGAAAGTAGAAAGTAGGGGAGTTGGGCAGCAGCAATCTGTGTTTTAACAAGCCCTTCAGGTGACTGTGATGCATGCTCAAATTTGAAAACCACTGCTCTAGGACTACCTGCTACGCACAACTCTCCGCACAGGAAAGTGATGAAGATCTGAGTGCCACACAGCCACTTCGCTGGGTGTAGGAAGGGAATTGATGGCAGATCTCAACCATCCATGAGTTCAGTCTTTGGCCCAATTTTCGCTTCCTCCCCCCGTACTCTCTTTGCCATAGCCTCCTGTTTTACTCTACCTTCGCAGGGCCCGCTCCCGCCCCTCCGCTGCCCTACCTACCTCAGTGTCAAAGAGGACGTGGTGCCGGCAGGGAGGTGAACTGTCCAAGGAGACAGGAATAGATGTAGCGCTGGCCCGCAGCGCGCCCAACAAGAGTAAAACGCCTCGGGCCCATAAAGAACCACTCCAGTGCCAACGGCTTGGGGCCGGGCCTGCACCCGAGGAAACCGCTCCTCCGCCCCACTCGGGCGCCATCTTTGGGCTGAGCGTCGTTACCATGGACTACGTGACGCCTCCGCGCCCGGCGCCAGCCCCGCCCCTCACGGCTCAGGACAGGTGGAGGCGAGGAGGGGCCTCTGGCGAAAAGCTGTTTTTCGATTGGCTAGCGTCATCCACAAGAAGTTCACCGCGAACCTGAGACGTGTGTCTTTGCTCGAAGTCAGCCAATAAATGCCGTCCAGCGGCCCACGCGAGTTAACCTGTGAGACTAGTGATGTTGATGGTGATCGGGATGGTGGTATGTAGGTGTCTTTACTAAGGAGTTTTTCTGTCTTTAATTCAGTTAGTTACGGAAAGGTTATGCACCCACTAGGTGCTAGGTGGCTTAGACAAACATAAACCGCTGCAGAATTTTTTATGGTTTAGCACTATGTATAAAAGGTGAATGGAATATACTTTTCATTTTTACTTCTTATCGTAAGTCACCAATTGCAGGCCCATTTCTTCTAAAGTCATTTACTGGAAAATCAACGATGTGTCCTCTATTATTCAATCCCACGCCTTATTCAAAAACCAAAAATTGAAATTGTATTAACCCAATAAGAGATTGGGTGAGTCCTTACCATTAAGGGCATTACCTTCAAAACTAAGCAGTGCAGGAGGGTGGGGGTTAGGGAGTGGAGGAGCAAAAAAGAAAAAGGATTCATGGACATGGACAACAAACAGTGTGGTGATTGCAGAGGGGAGGGATGTGGGTGGAGGTGGAACAGGGGTATAAGGGGGATAAAAGGTAATGGAAAAAATACAAGAAGAAAACTGAGCTGTGAGGAACTACAAAAAAAAATTGAAAATCGGGACAAATCTGTGGCCCCATGATGAAACAATTAAAATTAGAAAGTGAAAACACTTAGCTGGGACAGTCATTCAACAGGAAGTGGATATTGTAAATTGCTATACTAGGAACCATGTGGGTAGGAAGAATATGAAATTCCTAAAACTTTATATTTCATTGATGAAGACCATGTACTTAAATAATACAGCAGTGGTGAGGCATTTTACAAGACTCATCAGATAATGTCTGTTATCCCACAACTAGTGGAAGTTGGATTCCAAACCAAATGTATCACTTTTAGAACATGTGCTCTTTCCACTACAAAACCACAAAGAAATTGGGGATTGTCAACAAAGAACACCAGTCATCTTCAAGTTCCTGGTTGTAATAGTAACGCCGTGATAGGGAGAGGCTGTTTCAGTGGTTTAAAGGAAAAGCTCATAGCCTGATTTTTGTGAAACATGGAACTCATCCAATGGTAACTTTGGCTTGAGGACTACTTTTGCACTGACCAAACCTCATTATGAGAACAGAAAGGTGCATGCACGCTCATTTACAAGTGCTGCATTATATCAGTTGAAAAGGGGATGAATTTGCATGCAAGGTTCCTTTGCTACTGCATTTACTTAAGTTACCATAAGGATTGTCAGCTTTCTTTTCCCTGATTTGCTCAAATGCCTATCATTTCTTGTGTATTCACCCCATTGCTCTGCTACCATCATCTATCCCACTCACTTGACTCGTACAAAGGTGACAGGCATTGAGATTTCTTTTCCTTTCCTTTACGTATCTAACCCAAACCTGAATATCCATCTGCCTTTCCGGACATACTCTCAGCTTAGCATCCTACAGTTTCCTCAAACTCATCAACTCCCCCACCCTTGCAAAAGAAAAAACAAACAAACCCCCAACAAACAAACAAACTATCTCCTGGTTCCCAACTTTGTAAATGCATTACCCATCCACAAAACAAAGGTGGAAACTTGTAGCCCTTGAATACTCCTCTCCACTTGCTTTTAAAATTATTAATGTCTATAGAGTCTGCTGTATTTTAGTGCTCAAGAAATTCAGTTAACTTCCAGTCAAAATGGCCATATAGGCAGATATGGCTCACCTCTTTGCACAACCACATCAAAATTACAGCTAAAAGGTAGAAAAACCACCACTCAGAATCATCAGAAATTAGTTGAACAGAAATCTGACAGCTACGGAATTAAAGTAATCACATCCATCCAGACTGAACCAACAAGCTGGTGCCATATCGGAAACTCCATCAACTTGGCTAACATTGTTTGACCTGCCTTGGAAATCTCCAGGGACTGTGCCCCATCTAACTTATGGGCCCACCCAGGCTGCTTTTCCATATGAATGGCTGGTCTCGGCTCATACTGCACAACTTCCTAAATCCTTTCAAATAAGCAACAGTTGGCCTCAGTGAGCCCCAGATCCAGCAGTACCAGCAGCCAGCCTAGATTCACAGCTTGGCTTCACATGGAAATCTCCAAGCCCAGCATAAGTAGCAGCCATCTCAGATTGCTTTACAGTTCAGGCAGGGTGACCCTTGACAAAACACTGGTGCGGGCTGACCTTGGCTTCCACCACCGAGAAAACCCCAGGACTGATGCACCAGTGGACAGCTACAGACAACATTGGAGCAACGAGCAACACTGTTCTGCTCCTGCACAGCGATCCTCCATGGACAGTGGAGGTAAGTGGTCTGTGGTCATAGCCAATCCCAGTAGCTGACTAGCCTGGGTAAATCCCTCCCATTGATCTGCCAACAGCAACCAAGGCTCAATTACAAGAGGAGGGTGTACTCAGCACACACAGAGGTTGCACCTCGAGAACCCAGCTTGGGTGATAGTGGAGGTAATGCCAGTGGACCCTCCAGGATACCTACTACATTAGGCCACGCTACCAAGACAAGGGAGTCATAGCAGCTCTACCTAATACATAGAAACAAATATAGGGAGGCTGCCAAAATGAGGCGACAAAAAACATGGCCCAACTGAAAGAACAGATCGAAACTCCAGAAAAAGAACTAAACAAAATGGAGATATGCAATCTATCAGATGCAGAGTTCAAAACACTGGTTATAAGGATGCTCAAAGAACTTAGTGAGGACCTCAACGGCATAAAAAAGATCCAGTCAGAAACAAAGTATATACTAATTGAAATAAAGAACAAGTTACAGAGAAACAATAGAGTGGATGAAGCCAAGAATCAAATCAATGATTTGGAACATAAGGAAGCAAAAAACAGCCAATCAAAACAAGAAGAAGAGAGAATTAAAAAAATGGGGATAGTAGAAGCTACCTCTGGGACAACTTTAAGAGGTCCAACATTTGCATGATAGGGGTGCCAGAAGAGTATAGAGGAAGAAATTGGGACTCTATTTTTTAAAAAGTAATGAAAGAAAACTTCCCTAATTTGGTGAAGACAATGGACATCAAGTCCAGGAAGCACAGAGTCCCAAATAAGATGGATACAAAGAGGCCCAATCAAGAACACATCATAGTTAAAATGCCAAAGGTTAAAGATAAAGACAATTTTAAAAGCAGTGAGAAAAGCAGTTAGTTACCTACAGGGTAGTTCCCATAAGGCTGTCAGCTGATTTCTCAAAAGACATTTTGCAGGCTAGATGGGATTGGCAAGAAATATTCAAAGTCATGAAAACCAGGGACCTACAGCCAATATTACTCTACCCGGCAAAACTATCATTTATAATCGAAGGGCAGATAAAGAGCTTCCCAGACAAGAAAAAACTGAAGGAGCCCTGGCTGGTGTAGCTCAGTGGATTGAGCGCGGCCTACAAACTAAATGGTTGCCAGTTCAATTCCCAGTCAGGGCACATGCCTGGGTTGTGGGCCAGATCCCCAGTAGGGGGTGTGTGAGAGGTCAACCACACATAGATATTTCTCTCCCTCTTTCTCCTTCCCTTCCTCTCTCTCTACAAATAAACTTTTTAAAAGAAAAAACTAAAGTAGTTCATTATTACCTAACCATTATTATATGAAATGTTAAAAGGATTTATTTAAGGAAAAGAAGACCAAAACTATGAACAATAAAATGGCAATAAATACATACCTATCAACAATTGAATCTAAAAAACAAACTAAGCAAACAAGATCAGAGACAGAATCATGAATATGGAGAGCATTTTGATGGTTGCCAGATGGGAGGGGTGTGTGGGGGAATGGGTAAGGAGGTGAGGGGATTAAGAAGTACAAATAGGTACTTAATGAATAGCCATGGGGTTGTACAGTATATAGGAAATGGAGTAGCCAAAGAACTTAAGACACATGACCCATGGACATGAAAAATGTTGTGGGGATTGCCTGAGGGTGCATGGGGTGGGGTGTGAGGGGCAAAGGGGGGAAAATCATGACAACTTTAGTAGCATAATAAAATATAATTAAAAAAATAAAAGACCATAGAGAGAGAAAGGAGGCAGGGAGGGAAGGAGGAAGAGAGAGGAAGGAAGGAAGGAACTGTTAAGACTGCAAACCCTATCTGGGTTTCCTTTCAGTTTATGCTGGGTTGCCATGGGTTCTAAAGTATGAATCTGGTCAACCTATTAATCAGGTTCTTTAATGACATTATTACATACAAGAAGAGTAAGTCTTAAAATCCCTGTTACAGCACACAAGACCTTGAATAATTTTCATCTTAGTTTTCAATTCTTTCCAATTATTCCCAGTTTTTATATTACATAACCCAGTTGAATGGCTCCTCAAATGTTTTCTTTCACATAAAAACCTGTCATTTCCTTTTTCTGAAATGCCTTCCTAAATATTCCAAGTTTAATTTCCTTGTGGACTTAAAGCCAAACTCTTAACTTGTGGTGGCCTTGAAATGCACTGCTTAAACCTGGTTAAGAGCAAAATGGACCATCAGCCTCAAGGGGCTTTTTTGCTGTAAGGTTTCACTTCTTACTCGCGGCTGGTAGTCAAGTGAACCTGGTGTTACAAACTCTTCTGACAGCAAATTTGGCTGGAGGATCATCACTAAACTAAGCAAATCTTTCTCTCTCTCCTTCAACATGTCTTTCACCCCAGTCCAGTATTTTTAGCATGCTAATTGTTTCTTAGCATATGCTTCTTGAGAACCCAAATACATCAGTTCGGCAAACTTTCCATGTGAAGACAATATTTAATGAAAGGAGTAGCTGTTAGTGCATCAATCATCTACAGCCACCTTGTTTCCAACTTTTATTTCAACACATTTTGAGGTTTAAAGTATTCTGCACCCCTGCTTTATTTCCTTTCTATTTAAAATATCTCAATCCTACACTTTTACATCAAAACATGGAGCTAAATAAAGCTACACTGACCAGGAAATATTGTTCTGGATCCCCAATATTATGGAGGTATGAGTCACTATTTTGACATTTCCACCTACCAGTCTCTTTCACTCTCACCTAATGAAAGAGGCAGTTACCAAAATAGTTCATAAAATGCAGTACCAAAATTGAAATTTTTACAGGAAAGTTGTAGATGTGGACACGCAAATCTAGCAAAGTGTCATGATGCACATCTGTACTGGCAAAAACTGATGGCTCTGAACTTCATGGAATGTTGTCTCCACTTGCAGACAAGCTTACCAGAGGTTCGGTTTAAGTACTCCATCACTATAAACCTTCCAAGGTACTCCTTTTTCCACTGTCCCCAACCAAAGTTTCATCACACATGCATCCCTCCGACTTCTTTTATACCTGGTAATTACCACCATTTAAGCACAGAGGCAGTGAATTTGGGCAAAGTGATTTTTAAGTCACTTAATAAAAAAACACAAGAGAACAAATCCATTTTATTTATTCTTTAAAATAGATTTTATTTACTTGAGAGGGGAGGGAGAAAAAGATGAGAACCACAGACATGTGAGAGAAACATTCATTAGTTGGCTCCCCTTTGCATCTTGACCAGGGACTGAACCTGCAACCCATGTTCCCCAACCCGGAATCCTTTGCTTTGCCAGAAGGCCCCCAACCAAGCCACACAGTCAGGGTTGTTATTTATTCCTCAATAAGTTTAAATCCTGGAGGGATACAGCATCTGGAGAGGGAAAAAGAGCACACTGTCATTAGGTGCATGTTATATACAAATTTACAATGTTATTAACACAATATGGGTAAATCTCCTATCTCTGAAAGGCATCCAATGACATATGCAGGTAGGCAAGAAACCAAGTTTTATACCCTTCAGCTTTTAGGTGAATGTGTTTTGATTAAGAACCATTTTGGGAGCCCTGAAAGTTTATTTACTTTTGCTTCGTAAAATGACAGTAAGCAACTTCCTTTGATAAGAGCCAGCAACTGCTCCAGCAAGGTTCAAGAGTATGCCATGGCCCTGGCTGGTGTGGCTCCGTGGATTGAGTGACGGCCTGCGAACCAAAGGGTCCCTGGTTCAATTCCCAGTCAGGGCACATGCCTGGGTTGTGGGCCAGGTCCCCAGTTGGGGGCAGCAGGCAAGAGGCAACCACACATTCATGTTTTTCTCCCTCCCTTCTCCTATGTAAAAATAAATAAAAACTAAAAAAAAAAGTACCCCATGACCTCAAAACTATAACCATGACTATTAAAAATAGATCCTAGCTAAAGAAAACAGAAGTTATTTTAGAAAAGCACAGGACCTAGAATCAAAGACTTGGGCCAAAGTCCTGGGACCTAGAAACATGAAAATTAGTTTTTCTTCTACAAAACAAGACTAACACCACCTATTCTAACAAACTGTCATGATGAGGAGATGAGATAATATTAAGAATTGTCAGGAAATAGTATGTTTTTAATTTTCTAGCAACTACTTCAAGCATCCAATAAATATTTTTGCCAGAAAATTATTCACTTAAATACTATTTTCCTCCTACACCATTTTAGCAAAATCTGAAATCTAAGCACAATTCATTTGAAAATTTTGTCTTCACTTTCCTTCTAATGCCAAGAATCTAATGTTCCATAATACATTCACACAGAGCCACTAATTTTGCAGCATAATCTTACTGGTGACGTTTTAATCCCAATAGTTCTTAGAGGTCAAAGTACAACACCTTGAGCTTAGTTTGACTCAACAGGGTGTCATATTGCTAATAATTGTACTTACTACACGGATTCTGTGTCCAATGGCCTTAGCAGGAAGGTTGCTTCGGAATTTAGCACGAACCATGCCACTGTTTCCATGAGCCCGAGTTACCTTTCCCCAGATTACTCTGGTTTTGTTTGGTTTACCACCAGGAGTCACTGTGTTGCTGATTTTTAAAGGGAGTAAGAACCCAAACAATTAGTACTATAATGTGGTACAAATTCAAAGTGATATCTGGACCAGTGGCTCACAACTCTAGTTAACCACTTAAGGCACCATTTAAAACCCCAGAGGCATCATTCATTCAACCAATACTTGAGTACCATACCTACTATATGCTAGACACTATTATAAATGTAATTTTTTGCAACTTTGTAAAACATAGCAGTTTACAAAACATAAATCTCTTTCAGAGAATAATGAAACATATAGCCTTCAGTTTTATGTTAAGTAAAATATATAGAATTTAAGGTAAGAGCTGCAATATTGAAAAAGGAAAGATGGACAAGTAATTTGAAAATATCTGTGTTTCAAATTTCAAATAACCAGGAAGGCTTCACTGAGACGGTAACACCAAAACAAAAACTGAGGAGGCGGTGTCCCTTGCTTGGGGAAAGGCAGAAGAGACCATGAAATGAATCCTAGCTGGATGTAGAGTAGAAATAGGAAGCCCCCAATACCTAAGGTCTTTAATGACATTGGCTTTTACTAAATGACATGGGACTCAGTTGGGGTTTCAGCAGTGTACAGATGACCTGACATAATTTAAAGGATCAGTCTGGGTGCAGGAGGAAAGGACGACAAAGATGAAAGCATGTATCTAGAGATTTTAATTGGTCTGAAATGGGTTTATGAAACCAGGATAAAGAATCAATGCTCTAGAGACAAAACATCTTTAAGTATGTATATAAAATGTCAAGGAAACAACAAAATAAAGGTACATTAAAAGTGCTCTATATTATCTTAATGAAGCATGACATTACTATAAACTTACTTTTTTGCTTTGTACACATAAGCACATCTCTTTCCTAGATAGAATTCAGTTTCATCTCGGGCATAAACACCTTCAATTTTAAGAAGAGCTGTGTGCTCCCTCTGGTTCCGGAGACCCCGTTTATAGCCAGCAAAAATGGCCTTGGACCACAGCCTGAAACACAGAAAATATGTATCAACCTTAAGCTGTTATCTATCTCGTTTAACTTCAACAACTAGTATGATTTGACCTGTAATTACCCCTACCCAAGTTATCTATAGCAAATATCTTATTTCCCCCCACTAGTTTAAAGCTCGCATTTAATTAGGCCTGGGCCTAATAAACAAAAAAACTCCAAAAACAAAGCAATTATATTAAAAACGTGTACCTTCCAGACATATTTGTTGTTGTATAAGTCCTGTTCCCGGCAGGCTTTAAAACAAAAAAGAATCAGTTTAAAGTCTTGCAAAGCCACGTTCGCCACCTAGTTTCCTTCTCACTTCTTAAACCTGTTAGGCAAAATCACTTTCCGATAGGCATTTCGCATTAAAGAGTATGGGGAAACGTAATCGTGCAGTAACATCTACGTGAATCGCAATCTGGCAAGACATCCCAACCTCACAGAATGCCTGATAGCTAGGCAAACTCCAAAATGAAACGGAAGTGGCAAGTCTGTACACTAAAATAACTCCTAGAAACCCCCAAAAGTCAGCCCTAAGAAAACTCATGCCATGATCACTACAAAAAGAAAAAAAAAAAAAATCAAGGAGTCAGACGAGCACCGAGGAAACAAGACTCAAAAGCCCTTCCCTTCGCTCCCACCCCCCAAAGCAATGAATGAAAAGCTGAATAGACTGTGGACAAGTAATGCCAGATAGGAAGGTGAGCAAATAGAAAGAACCCAGCCAAAAGCAGCCACTGCCTCAAAAGGTAAACGCGGACGAATAAAATACATCAATTTCACTCCCTTAGGGCCCAGGAAGCAACTGTGATTACGGGAGCACCCGTTTTCGGGACGTCAGGGGACCAGCACTATCAGTCCTACATCTCCTCCATCCTGTCCTCCTTGTTGCTGGAATTCACAGTAATCAATGCCGGACAGAGCCTCCGTGCCACAACAGTGCCTCGCCGAGATATGTTGCGGAACCCACTCCAGTTATTCACCCTCAAAGTTCAGCAGCAGAAATTCAACTCACCACCACAGGACCCAAGATGGCGAAAAAGAAAAGCGAGGCTCCCACCGCTTGGCCTTGTGGGATAAACCACGCCTCGGCCCCTCCCTCCGCTTAGGCATCTTCCGCAATCGCCAAAAAGAAAGCCTTAGAAATCGTTTTCTGACTGAAAGAAGCCACATTCAAGAGCACTCGTGCAATTTTTTCCTAAGTCATTTCATCTTTGTAAGGTGCAGTGTGTATTATTTTGGAAGAGAGGAAGGCAAAAGTGGTAGCCAGCTAAAGGACGAGACCTAAAGGACCCACAAAGTACGCGTTGCTATAGAAACACCTCAGTCCGATTCGTGTGTCGTCGGTTACGGTAGGTGGAAAAAGTGAAGCTGGAGTGGAGGACATCCCCCGGCTTCGGGTACTCCAGACTTGATTCGCTAACATGGGGGTGTTTTTCTTCTTTACCACACAGGAGTAGGGCGGTCTGAGTCTCTAGGATCCCAGCCTGGAAGAGAAGGCCGGTAGCACGAAGTGAGGAGCTCTTCTCTTTACCTTCGCCCTTCCCACCCCCCCCCCCCCCCGCTTCCGGCCCCGCTCCCTCACTCTTTCCTTCTACTCCTATATCTTTTTGCAGAAACGACTTAAGTTCTTACCTCTGTCCTTTCTTTTGACCCCGAGATTAAGGACTGCCCTGAAAAGGACTTACTTCTGAAAAAGAAAAAAAGACTTGTTGATTGATTGATTGATTATTTTATTACTTTTTTTAGAGAGAGGGGAAGGGAGGGAAAGGGAGAGGGATCGTTGCCTCTCCTAGGAGTCCCGAGTCTCTCTACTGGGGAGCCGAACCGCAACCCAGGCAGGTGCCCTGACCCGGAATCCAGCGGTGGCCCTGGAAGACGCCAACCAACTGAGCCACACCGGTCCGGGCGAGCCATATTCCCGTACAAGGAAAACGACCCGGCAAACTGTCCAGGCACCCAAGGCAATCATGCCTGAAATGCAGAAATGACTTACGTTCTTACCTCTGTCCATGCCATGTAGTACTGTGCACACACGTAATAGGTCTTCAGTAATTACTTGTGGAGACGAGCATGAGATAGATTAACGGGCGTCGGAGATTTACTTTCCCTGATTATTGCACATTTATTTGGGTTACTCGATGGATCCATTCATTTATCGAACTGTTTAATCGATATCGAATGACTCCCGTGTCCCAGACTTTGTTGTTGGCTCGGGGGACACTGCAGTAAACAAAACAACGGAAATCTCTGCCCTCATAGAGCTTGCTTTCTAATAGGAGAGCGAGACAATCAGTAAAATATTTGGCACATTAGAAGGTAATGTGAGAAAAGTTTTCTCTATGGGAAAAAAGTAAGCGAGAAAGACTAAAAGGAGGCTTTTCGCCTTGACTGGTGTGGCTCAGGTGGTTGGGCGGGTCGCTGGTTCGTTTCCTGGTCAGGGCACCTGCCTGGGTTGTGTGATTGGTCCCCAGTAGAGGGAACCCATCCATGTTTCTCTCCCTTCCCCTCTATCTAAAAATAAATAAATAAAATTTTTTTAAAAAAGAAAAGGAGCGTTTTACTCTGAAATGGGGAAGCCACTTGAGAGTTCTCTACAGAGGAGTTACTCAATCTGACTTTTCATTTTAACAGAGTCACTGTGTTGGGTCTTAAGGGAAACAAGGGCACCAGCATGGAGATCATTTGGAAGCTATTGTAAAGATCTTGATGAGAAATTATGGGTGTACACATACAATAGATGATTAGTACTGGAATTCTGAATATACTCTAAATGTATTTAAAATACATTTTTACAATACAATCTGTATTTAAAATACAGATTAAAAAAAACTTCTGTATTTTAAAATACAATCTGTATCCATCAGATTTGCTGATGGATAAGGAATGAGAAAGAAGAGGTGCATAGCAATCATTTTAAATCAGATCCTTATAAGTACATCAGGATAGACTTTATGTACCTTTATAGCCCACTCCTCCACATCAATTTTCTCTGTCCTAAAAATATACTAGAAATCCCACTATGTGAGAATGTGCTAGCAATTCCATTATTAAATGTACTAGAAAAGTACTCCTGGAAAGAATAACACATTTTGAATTTTATTCCTTTGTTCATTCACTCATTCATTTTATTGTGCAAATACTTATTCAGCATAGTGCCTAAAACTTAGGATACAATAGTATCATTATCATGGTTCCTGATCTCACTGAAGTTAATAGCCTAGGTGGGGGAAACTGACATAAACATTACAAATTGTGAAGCGAGCTCTGCAGGAAAGTAAGAACAGTGAGTGCTTGAACAGAGGAATCCTGATCCAGCCTGATGAGTTGGGGAAAGTGTCACTTGCAGAAGTGTCAGTTAAGGTATTTTTCAAACTACAGGTAGTAAATCATTAGTAGATCATGATTATAATCCTGTTTAAGCAAAATATGATAGAATAAAAAATATCAATGTATCACCCATGTTATAGGTAAATTGTTTTATAAAGTGTTTTCAGTTATTTTCATCTATGTGTATATACATATATATACACACACAGATCTGTTTAGAAGGTATCCAGCCATGTAATACGAAAAATAGAGACATTTATTAAAGAATACAAGATACAAAATACAAGAAACGTACATGGGACAATGATGCCTCAGACCTCTTCAAAGTAGACACCTTAGGACCTCACATAGTTATCTTAATTGTCATCAGCTGCCCTGGCCTATTTTCCTGAATCTCATTGATTATCTGAAATCTCTTCCTTTTCAAGGTAATTTTAGTTTTGGGAAAAGCCAGAAGTTGCAGGGCGCCATATCTGGGCTGTAAGGGGGCTGAGTCACCTGGGTGATTTGATGTTTGGCCAAAAAACTCGACAAGACTTGATGCAAGAGCTGGTTCATTGTCATGATGAAGCTGCCAATCACCAGTCACCCATAGCTGCAGCCTTCTGGATCTTCTGAATAGTTTCTGCAGAGGAATGTCCAAGCCTAACACAAAATTTGATGCAGATTTGTTGCCCTACTCACTCAGTCATTTCGAATGCAATGGCCAAACAGTACAACGCTCGCTCAATGGGGTCTCCTACCCCCACTGACTAGTACAGTGATGTCATCGTTCACAATGCACATTCCAGTGCACTCTCCTTGGCTGCCAGGTTATGTCGATGTTGGGCAAACTGTTCTTGTTGTATTAACAATGGTTGGACTTTTTCTGGACAGACCTTATATGTTGTATATAAAAATGTATGCATGTCATTGTAGGACATTGTGTCAGTGTTGCCTTGGAAGAGTTGGCAGAGTTGAAGAGAATTTAATAAGGAGTTTGCTTACAAAGGTTTGCTTAGGCAGGAATGAAACTATAAGGGATAATGCAGTCTCCAGGCTCATGGGGAAGAAGTTACCTGAGCCTCTGAGAGAGTAATATGGAGAGGATTGTCTGACAGGAGCCGTGGCCTTTGGTAGAGAAACATAGCCAACCAATGGTGATCTGGTAGGAAGGGAGCTGTGGTAATAAACACCTGACTTTACAATCTTATACTTTGGACCTCTTTTGGAATCTCCCATTGACTCATAAAGGATCAGTCTAAGGGCACAGACAATGGTGGACATGGATCTAGAGGGGCAAGAGGCATAGATACCTATCAAAATGCCAATGATTTAAGCTGCCACCTGGTGGGACTTTTGTTTGCCTTGAAGTTCTATATAAATTTTGAATAAGAACTGCAAGGCAAACAAAAGCTTTATTTGGGGGTGTTTTTAGGAATTGTAGTCAGGGAGACACAGACTTTAGGTAGAAACCCCACCTATGTTCTAAGGAGGAAAGGGAGAGTGTAAAGACAGAAAAGGGGGGCTTCCAAAGGGATTGTACAAGTTGTTTTGAAAAAGCTGTGATTGGGGCTGGCAGGTGTACTGACACTATGATGCTATACATGATTAATTGGTTATGTCATTGCTAGGCAAAAATTTTATTTTACCTATTATTTGTTTTAATATATTGTATTGATTATGGTATTACAGTTGTCCCTATTTCCTCCCCTTTATTCTTGTCTGCCCTGCACACCCCCTCCCACCCACATTCCCCCACTTTAGTTCATGTCCATGGGTCATACATATAAGTTCTTTGGCTTCTACATTTCCTATACTATTCTTAACCTCCCCCTGTCTATTTTCTACCTACCATTTATGCTACTTATTCTCCGTACCTTTCCTCCCCTCTCCCCCTCCTACTCCCCTGCTGATAACCTTCCATGTGATCTCCATTTCTGTGGTTCTGTTCCTGTTCTACTTGTTTGCTTAGTTTGCTTTTGTTTTTGTTTTAGGTGTGGTTGTTAATAACTGTGAATTTGCTGTCCTTTTACTGTTCATATCTTTTATCTTCTTTTTCTTAGATAAATCCCTTTAATATTTCATATAAGAAGGGCTTGGTGATGATGAACTCCTTTAACTTGACCTTATCTGAGAAGCACTTTATCTTCCCTTCCATTCTAAATGATAGCTTTGCTGGATAGTGTAATCTTGGATGTAGGTCCTTGCCTTTCATGGCTTGGAATACTTCTTGCTGGCCCCTTCTTGCCTGCAAGGTTTCTTTGGAGAAATCAGCTGACAGTCTTATGGGAACTCCTTTGTAGGTAACTGTCCTTTTCTCTTGCTGCTTCTAAGATTCTCTCCTTCTGTTTCACTTGGGGAATGTAATGATGATGTGCCTTGGTGTGTTCCTCCTTGGGTCCAGCTTCTTTGGGACTCTCTGAGCTTCCTGGACTTCCTGGAAGTCTATTTCCTTTGCCAGATGAGGGAAGTTCTCCTTCATTATTTGTTCAAATAAGTTTTCAATTTTTTGTTTTTCCTCTTCTCCTTCTGGTACCCCTATAATTCGGATGTTGGAATGTTTCAAGATGTCCTGGATGTTCCTAAGCCTCTCTTCATTTTTTTGAATTCTTGTTTCTTCATTCTTTTCTGGTTGAATGTTTCTTTCTTCCTCCTGGTCTACACCGTTGATTTGAGTTCCGGTTTCCTTCCCATCACTATTGGTTCTCTGTACATTTTCCTTTATTTAACTTTTCATAGCCTTCATTTTTTCATCTAATTTGTGACCATATTCAATCAATTCTGTGAGTATCCTGATTACCAGTGTTTTGAACTGTGCATTTGATAGGTTGGCTATCATCTCTTCATCACTTAGTTGTATTTTTTCTGGAGCTTTGATCTGTTCTTTCGTTTGGGACTTTTTTTTTCCTCCGGGAGCCTGTTACGTAGTAAGGGGTGGAACCTTAGGCGTTCATTCGGGTGGGGCAACCCAGGTCGCTTGTGTGGGACAGGTCGGAGAAGGAACAATGATACTTGCTCTGCTCTCTTCTGGTTTTCAGTCACTTCCCCCACTACCCACAAGCAAATTGGGCCCTTCTGGTGCTAATTCCATGGTGGGTGGGTTTGTGTAGGTTCTAGGACCCTGTGGGTCTCTCCAATGAACTCTCCTCTGAGGCTGGGTGTTTCTCCTGCTGCTGCCTCAACCCCCACAGGTGTTTTCAGTCAGAGGTTGAGGCTTTATTTCCCTGCGCTGGAACTCTTGGTTGTGCAGTCTGTCTTGCTCCCCAGTTGTGTGTCCTGGTTTATCTTCATGTGAGTGTAGGACCACCTGCTCCATCAGCCACCACCTCCCCAGGCCCGCCAGCTGCTTCCTTGCTCGCTGTCCAGCTGCCCTTCCAGTCCTCTCTGTCCAGCTGCCCGTCTCCACCCCTCCTACTAGTCTGGATGAATGTTTCTTCTTTAGCCCCTTGGTTGTCATACTTCCATACATTTTGATTTTCTCTCAATTCTGGGGTTTTTTTTTGTTGTTTTTAAATTGTTGTTGCCCTTCTTTTTGTTGTGTGAGGAGGCACAGTGTGTCTACCTACGCCTCCATCTTGGCCGGAAGTCCTCAAAATTTTATTTTTTAAAAATATATTTTATTATGCTATTACTGTTGTTTCATTTTTCTCCCTTTTAGTCCCCTCTGCCTTGCACCCCCCCTCACCAATATTTCCCCACCGTAGTTCATGTCCATGGTTCATACATATAAGTTCTTTGGCTTCTCCATTTCCCATACTATTCTTACCCTCCCCCTGGCTATTTTGTATGTACCATTTATGCTTCTTATTCCTTGTACCTTTTCTCCCATTACCCCCTCCCCCTCCCAGCTGATAATCCCCCATGTGATCTCCATTTCTGTAATTCTGTTCCTGTCCTAGTTATTTGCTTAGTTTGTTTTTGTTTTTTAGGTTCAGTTCTTGAAAGTTGTGAGTTTGTTTTGTCATTTTTGACAAAATTGCAAAGCAGTTCAGTGGAGGAATGATAGCCCTTTCAACAAAGGATGCCCTAGATCCTGAAGATGTTCTTTTATGTTTTTCTTAAAGTGTTATAATTTTATATTTTCATTTAAGTCCATGATCCATTTTGAGTTAATTTTTGTATGAAATTTTATTTTTTTTAATGGAGAGTTCATTGATACAGAGTCATATCTAGGAACTGTATTAGGATGTAGCTCTTTGTTTTAGCCCAGTTTAAAAGTTCAGTTTCACATAAAGGGAGATGAGTTAACTCAGCTTCCCAGAGGATTTTTGGCTCCCTTTTACATTGTTCTCTCGACAGTTTCAACTCCATTTTCTTGTTTTTCTTTTTTTCTTTCTTTTAAGATTTTATTATTTTTAGAGAGAGGAAGGGAGGGAGACATCAGATTCATACATGCCTCAAGTGGGGGCCTGTCCTGCAACCCAGGCATGTGCTCTGACTGGGAATCGAGCCTGTGACCTTTCAGTTCAGAGGCTGGCACTCAGTCCACTGAGCCACACCAGCCTGGGCTGTTGTTTTTCTTTTATGTTGAAGAACTGGAGGAAGCCCACTGAGACTGATGTCATGACAGTAAGGAAAGGACAGTGTGAAATGGATCTGGAGAGGAACAAAGAGGGGGAGCAGATCATGAAGGCCTTATGAGCAAAGTTAAGAATTTTAGTTTTTGTACTAGGACAGTGGGAAACCATTGATGGGTTTTATGGAGAGACATGATCAGGTTTTCAATTTTAAAAGATGAGTCTTTCATTTTTAAAAGATCACTTCCAATTTGAAGGTCATTAGAGTAGTTCAAGCAAGAAACAACATGGTCCGGCATGGAGTCGGGGAATATGGAAATATAAGGTAAGATCCACAGGACTTGGTGATATTTTAGATTGGAGGATGTTGATGTCAAGATGAAGGAGGAAGCGAGAAGCTAGAACAGCATGAAAGCACTAGATACTGCATACAATACCCCTGTTTTACCAGTGTGAAGCGCATTGACCTATGCCCCAAGCTGAAACAATGGAAAAGTAAACAACAACAAAAGAAGAGAATCTTACTAACTAACATCATATTACTTCCTCCTAAGACCACCCTTGCACCAGAAAATTTGGCTAGTTTGCAGTATAGGTTTTTTTTTTTCAATTTACATAAGTATTCTGTTTTAAGTTTGAATTTTTACAATGAAATTTTCATTGTGTGAGACATATTTATACCACCCTTCTCAGGATCACTTTATTGTGGACAAAATCACACTGAAAACTTACCATTCACTATTTATTCAGTGTAGAGTAAAATTCTCCACAGAGAATTTAAAGCTCTTTTAAGCAGAAAGACTTCGGTTTATTGAGGAGTGGTAACATCTTTTTTTTTTTTTTTAATTTTATTTATTTAGTTTTAAAATAGAATCTTAAAAAAAAAGATTTATTTTTAGAGAGGGCAAAGGAGGGAGAATGAGGGAGAGAAACATCTCCCTCTCACGCATACCCTACTGGGGACCTGGCCTGCAACCCAGGCATGTACGCTGACTGGAAATCAAACCAGTGACCCTCTGGTTCCCAGGCTGGCACTCAATCCACTGAGTCACCAGCCAGGGCTGAGGAGTGGTAATATCTTCATAGATGTATTAAACTAATTTTCAGGATAAATACGTTTCTCTAGGTGCAATCTCAAATGTTCTTTAAGTCCAGCTGGAGTAAATTTGGTTATGGACAGATCAGGGGAACAAAATAATCTAATTAAATATTTTAGTAATCAGTACAACAGAAAAGTAAATCCATTACAATTAAAAAAATCAATACAATAAAAATATGAAAACCATGTTAGATATCAATTTCCCTTAAGAAGAGACTCACAGATTGCATTTTTCTACTAATAATTAAGCTAATAACTTAATAGAACTGCACTACATGATGATTCTTCCATCTCTAGGACTTTTCTAGTAAGCAAAAAGGAGATAAGCCACAGCTCTTGTAATTCTTTAATTTTTTCTGAATGAAAGTATAGAAATTACTTAAATGTCATGCAGTACTCAAGCTAATCTCAATGTTTTCTTCTCATTTTAGGTTGTTTCATTTTTGGGAGATTATAAATGTACCTTGGACATTAACAAAACTAACTTGAGAAGAATGGAAGAGTATGTTCAAAATTTCAATTTATTTTGTATATATTTATTTAAATTATCCCTTATGTTAAATTTCTGTGTGTTACTTATCTAATGATGTATAACAAGTTATCCCAACACTTAGCTACTTAAAATATAAACATTTATTATTTCAGAGTTTCTGTGGGTCAGGGGTTTGGGAGCAGTTTAGATGGATGGTTCTAGCGTGGGGTCTCTCATAAGGTTAAAGCTGGTCAGGGCTGCAATTAAATGGAGACTTGGAGCAGGAGGATTCACTGCCAAGATGTCTCATTTATAGAGCTGGCATGTGGGCTGGCTGTTGGCAAGAGGCTTTTGTTCCTCACCCTCATGACCCTATCCACAGTGCTGTCCTCTTGACAAGACAGCTGGTTTTCCACAGAGGGAGAGAGATGAGAGAGTAAGGTAGAAGCCGCAATGTCCTTTATCACCTAGCCTTGGCACCCACGATATCTGTTTCGTTACATAGGTTAGTCCTATTCAATGTGGGAAAGACTACAAAAGGGCATGAAGATGAGAATCATGTGGGCCATCTTGGAGACTAGAGAGTACCTTCTATTTTTCACTAATCATGAGACACTTGGTTAGCATCTAACGATGTTGCTAAGAAAAAAGTTGATTTTGGTTTAAATTCAAATTGGTTAAGCATAGCCAAATTTCATGGATTATATAACTTTGTTAAACAGTAAATAGCTTGCCTATGGTTGGTCAAAATGTCACTGAGAAGTATTTAGCAGAATCACATGCAAACTCGTACTTTTTTTCTTTATCAGGGTTATAATATATGACAGTATTGATTTCACAGGAGCCAATGTACATGCTGCCTGTGCTTTTGAATTTAAGTAATTTAAAAACATTTGGTGGCTGACTTATTTTTTCTTTATTTTCTCTACAGAGGCCAACTGGAAGCCTCAAGTCTTCCTCCCAAAACTTGGCATTCTGAGGTGACTGTATCAGTCACAGGTGAACCACCTAGTGTTGTAGAAGAGGAAGAAACAGCCAAAGAAACAGACATAGATACTATCCCAGAAGTCATAGAGCCACTCTCCATTCTAGATATGCTGAGGGTCTCTGCAGTTCTGGAGGATACCACGGACCAGCTCTCCATTCTAACCTATATCATGCCAGTTCAGTATGAAAGAAGACAAAGTGCTACCATGGTATATATATGCTCACTATTTAATCTCTTTTTTCTTTTTCCATCATTTATAGTACCTGTGTCATTAAATTTAACTCCGGAAATAGCATCTTTATCTCAGATAAATGGCTATAATAATTACCTAATATGTGGGCTCTAAGTTGATGGAGTGAAATAGCCATAGCTCAAGGTACATTACCAATCAGAATGTCTTTGTCTTTCAATATGATGGCATTATTCAAAAGGCCTATTGCTAAATCAGTATAAATACAGTATATGCTCTGAGGTCAGACAAATTACTGAATTGTCTGTTTATATTTCTCAGTTGCTAAAAGCTCAATGACACTAGTGGGAGGAAATTGAACTACTGGACCCTCTAAACATTGCTTTAATCGGAAATTACTTTGTTGTCATTGTAGAATATGTTGCAATCTGCCTTTCTGAATATCCCTCACAACATTGTGTCAGCCATTACATTTTCAGTGATGTTATGGACTTCTCAAAGAACTTACTGAGTTACCAAAAAACTCAACTTGGTAGTGTGCAAAAACTTTATACATTCTTAAACTCTTACTAATTTTAATAACTTAGGTTATAGATATAACATAACAATTTTAAATACAAATACATATTTATTGGTAGCTGGAGATTGTTGGAGATAGCAGCAGCGGCCCCAGCGGAGGTGACCACGACAATGGAGCTGTCTCATGGAGCCAGGACCAGCCGGAGCGCATTACGCGCTGGTGCTTCGGTGACCACTCACGTTCCTCCAGCCCGCTGCCTGTTGCCCTGCACTGCTGCGGCCTGCGCAGAACCATAGCTCTGCTCCTAGTGCTTCTGTCCTTGGTGGCGGGTGTGTTGGGGAATGAGTTTAGTATATTAAGATCACCAGAGTATGTTGTTTTCCGCAATGGAAATTGGCCTATACCGGGAGAGCGAATCCCAGATGTGGCTGCAGTAGCCATGGGCTTCTCTGTGAAAGACGACCTTTCTTGGCCGGGACTTGCTGTCGGTAACCTATTCCGTCGTCCTCAAGCTACGATTATGGTGACGGTGAAGGGAATGGACAAACTCACTCTACCTCCAGGCAGTGCCATTTCGTACCCTTTGGAGAATGAAGTTCGTTTTAGTCTTGACAGTGTTGCAAATTCCATTTGCTCCTTATTTTCTGAAGAAACACCTATAGTTTTGCAGTTGGCTCCCAGTGAGGAAAGAGTATATATGATGGGGAAGGCAAATTCAGTTTTTGAAGATCTTTCAGTCACATTAGCACAGCTCCACAATCGTCTGTTTCAAGAAAACTCTGTTCTTAATTCACTTCCCCTCAATTCTCTAAGTGGGAACAATGAGGTTGATCTGCTCTTTTTTTCTGAACTCCAAGTTCTATGTGATATTTCGGGTTTGTTGTCTCAACATAAGCATCTAGCCAAAGATCATTCTCCTGATTTATATGCCCTGGAGCTGGCAGGTTTGGATGGAATTGGGAAACATTATGGAGAAGGTTCTGAACAATTCAGAGATGCTTCTAAGGTCCTTCTTGATGTCCTGCGAAAGTTTGCAGATGACATGTATAATCTTTATGATGGGAATGCAGTGGTAGAGCTAGTGACTGTCAGATCATTTGACACATCCTTTGTGAGGAAGACGAGGACTATCCTTGAGGCAAAACAAGAGGAGAGCTTACCAAGTCCTTACAAACTTTCATATAAGTATAATTTTGAGTATCCAGTACTTTTCAACATGATACTTTGGATAATGATCGCCTTGGCCTTGGCCGTGAGTATCATCTCTTACAATATTTGGAACATGGATCCTGGATACGATAGCATCATTTATAGGATGACAAAACAGAAGATTCAAATGGATTGAACTTTCCTAATGCCAAAATTAGTAAAAGGGTTTGGAAATTGGCTGCTTTGTGAAAATAAATTGTTTAGTGTAATTTCAAGTAGATAGTATACTTTAAATTAAAAAAAATTTTTTTGTTTTCTATTTTGTGTGTGCCTGTGAAGTTGTTTTTGCGTAAAGTATGGTATTGACGTGATTTGGGTGATAGATTCCATAATCTGCTCAAATACTGTAATATAACCATTAATTATAATTTCATTCTGTTTAGTATTTGAAAATAATGCACTGATATAAATGTAAAACACTTAGAATAGCTTGTATTATTTATGTTGAGAAAATGCACTTAATTTATTAGAGAACCTTATGAATGCTTAACTCCCTTACACAGGATAGGTGAAAATGATATTTGGGTTGTCATATACTATGAACCATTGTAAATGTCTTAATTTGATGTAAATATCTCTGAAACATGAGAAAAGGTTTTTAACTTTAGAGCAGCCCTAAACTATGAAAGTGCATATACAGTTGCTTAGATTTGGAATTGCATCTAATTAACAGAGGATAGCTGTTTTTTAACCTCTTCTGAAAGTTTGGTAATCTGAATGGTCTATTGTGAATATTAAAAGTACTACATTGATCTAAGAAGAAAGTAGCTTTGTGCAGTTATAAATTCTCATACACACAAAAACAAATATTTGGGGGAACATCTTGGAGCATGAATATAAAAATCTTTTTATTTCAGTAACTTTTCCCTCTGTGTAAGTTACTATGGTTTGTGTCATTATAGACCATGGACAGCGTTATTGTAGCATAGTAAGCATAAGTAGATGCTCCCTACTTTTCATGTGGAAGTGGGCCAACATCTATAAAGAGTGACAAAGTTAATAATGATTCCCCCAAAGCCCCCAAATACGTATTTATTAAGTTTAGCAAAATTACCTATGTAAGTTGTACAGAAAGTATTCTTATTTCTGATTCTATGACAAATGAAAATTGCTACATTAATGAGAGGGTAGATTGCTTTCTATGTCTAACAGAAAAGAAGTACGTATTTGTTGTGACTAGATAATTAAATTTCCCTTTAATTGCTCCTTAGGATTTAAAAATTATTGTTGTTGTTATTTGAATAACCTGGGTTTACAAAGCTTTTTAAAAATTTTCCAAGTTTATACAAGATCTCAATAGAACACCAGCTTTGGAATCAGGAGACCTTTGCAGTTTAGTTGTGTACTATGAGCTATTCATTTTACTGTCTTGGTCTTAGTTTTCTCACTTGTAAAATGTGATGGAATTTTAACTAAATGATCTATATGGTCACTTCCAATGCTAACATTCTGAGTTTTGGAGTAATTTTAAAATGACCTTAATGGATATTGTAGGAACTTCACAAGAAATTAATTTCCTTATCAATTTATGAATTGCAAAGAGATTGGAAACCCAAGAACTCAGCCTTTCAATGCATTTAAAATAAGTCCAATTAAGAAATTAAGATAATTAACAAATAGTACATAAGAAACTAGTGTTTCCTTCCAACTTATTGTCTCCTTCAGTAAGGATCAAAAATAAAAAGAGAAGATACTCAGCTAACAAGATGAAGTCTTATAATACTTACCAATGTTAAATTCAGTCATGAAAAATGGTAATTTGCCATTATAGAAATTTAAGAAAGAATGAAAAACACAAATTTATAAATAGCACTTGGCTGTACTCACCACTCCAGTAGGTAAAAGAACAAAACTTTTGTGCTGTTTTATTCTTTTTAATGATATGGTATTTAGTCACAAAATTTTCTGACTTAAGTAGAGGTTCTGCTTATGATTTTATAGAAGTATAAATAATAAAGGCTTACTCTTTTACCTTGATTAACAGCAGCCTAAAACCTCTTTTTCAATGCAGGTTAGTTCCATAATTTTAAAAAATTGTGGATCTCTTAAGATAACATTTTTTGTTTTTACTTCATAGTACTATGTTTGTTCTAATGCATTAATTTTACTATGCCATTAACCTGTATGGCATAGGATATACATTTTAAAACCTTAGTATGTATGTGAATTTTTTTCTCCAAAGGCTTTACATTGTTTAGCCTTACGATAACTTTGGGATGAAAGGTTGGTTAGCATTATTCCTTTTTTTACAGCCATTTTTATAGGTAAAGACATCAAGTAGATTTTCGTTTGTTAGAATCATGAAATGGAATGATGAAACTATGCTAATATACCAGATATCAGAATTGGGAATAATTGGACCTAAGTTTGGAAAGAGACTCCTCAAAGGAAATAACATTTTCTTATCTTATCTCTTAGGATTTAATACCTTATATTGTACATAGTGTGTGCTATATAAAAATCTTTTTTAGTGGCTGGACTAAATAGAACATTTAGCTTCCTTAAAGTTTTCTTCTAAAAATTCATATTTATTTCTAGTAATCAGTAAATCGGTTTGACACATTTGCTTCCTTTTCCAGATGCCTAAGCATAGAGATAAAGGAAAAATGGTTGGGCAATAAAAAATAAAAAAATAAAATAAAAAACAGCTTCTTAGGCCTTACATTTCCCCTTTCTTTCCTACACAAAAAAATCTAAAATAATAACCATCCATGCATTGAAAGTTTTCCTTATGTCCAGATAAATTTCAGTTTGATAGCCAAAATACTATTGCTGCTTTTTGTAGTCAGTCAAATCAATTTTGATTTAAAGGAATATTTTAAAATTTAATTTCTTTTAAATTTTACTTATTTTTAGAGAGGGGAAGGGAGGTAGAGAGGGAGAGAAACATCACTGTGTGGTTGCTTCTCACATGCCCCCTGCTGGGGGACCTGGCCCACAACCCAGGCATATACCCTGACTGGGAATCAAAAGGGTGACCCTTTTTTTTACACAGGATGGCACTTAATCCACTGAGCCACACCAGCCAGGGCTGTATTTACTAATCTTTTAAGGATATTTAAAAAATAAACCATTTCTAAGCTAGTTGAAATTTTGCTAAGGAAGGCCTAGGCTTTGTGTATTGATATGCAGACAAACCTTTCTTTGCATGGGATCAGCACAAGAATTTAAGTAAATCACAATATATGTAGGACTTACATAGTTCTGTGTACTATTCTAAATCCTTTATGTACATTAATTTATTGTACCTTCATAATAAGTCTATGAGGGCTGATGCTATTCTTAGACCAATTTTACCAAAAGGAAAATGGAGGCATAGGGATGCCAAATAGTTGCCTAAAATCAATACAGTTTAGTAAGAGATAGAGCCAGTATTCAAACAAGGAAGTCTAGTTTCAGAGTACATATGCATAGTCACTATGTTATATGGCTTTTCCATAGTTTAAGATTTTAGCCACAGATTAAATAGGAATCATCAATGAAAAGACATATTCTGTTCCTATGGTAATGCTTGCTCCTTAGTATTCAAGTTTGTATCTAAAAAATAAATTGTTTTGGCCCCAGGCCAGGTAGCTGAGATGGTTAGAATGTTGGCCAGATATGCCAAGGTTGTGGGTTCGATCCCTAGTCAGTGCACATATAAGAATCAACCAGTGGGTTCCAGCCAAGGTGGGGTGTAGATCGAAACCCTTTGCTTCCTTGCTCAACCAAAAGGGGAATAACAACCAATCTAAAATCAATAAACAACCAGAAGTGCCAGAAAATCAAACTGCATGAAACTCCCAACAACCAAGAAATTAAAGAAAAAGTCTACCAGAACAACCAGCCCAGTAGGCGAGGAGGTGGACTGTAAGGGCGGGGCCAGCTGAGGAAAACTGCAATGATGCGGCTGGGCTGGCTGAAGGTGAAAATGAGACTCAAGAGTTGACTGTGGACTACAGCACTTGCTGAGGTGGGTGAAACTCCCAGTCTCACATGAGAGTTCGTTAGAAAGTGTGCTAGAGGCAAGCAGGTGGGCTGCTTTGTTCCCTCTCTGGCCCTTCCCCAACAGGCAGCCCAGAGTGCAGCAAGGAGGGTTGCTCTGCCCTGGTGAATACCTAAGGTCCCTCCCCCTTACAACTTATCAGGTGTGCCGAGACAAAGAAATATGGCCCAACTGAAAGAACAACAAAACTAGAAAGAGAGCTAAGCGATGAGATAGTCAACCTATCTGATGGAGAATTTAAAGCCCTGGTAATCAAAATGCTCAAAGAACTGACTGAACTTGGTGGGAAAGTGAAAGATACCCAAAATGAAATACAGCAAAATATTCAGGGAACCAACAGTGACAGGAAGGAAACTAGGATTCAAAGCAACCATTTGCAATAAAAGAGGAAAATAAACATCCAACTGGAACAGAATGAAGAAACAAGAATTCAAAAAAGTGAAGAGAGAGTTACAAACCTCTGGGAAGCCTGAAATGCTCCAATATCCAAATTATAGGGGTACCAGAAGGAGAAGAAGAACAGGAAGAAATTGAAAACTTATTTGAACTAATAATGAAGGAAAACTTCCCCGATTTGATGAAGGAAATAGACTCCCAGAAAGCCCAGAGAGTCCCAAAGAAGTTGGACCCAAGGAGGAACACACCAAGGCACATCATAATTACATTACCCAACATTAAAGGCAAAGAGATAATCCTAAAAGCAGCAAGAGGAAAGGAGACAGTTACCTACAAAGGAGTGCCTATAAAGACTATCAGCTGATTTCTCAAAAGAAACTTTGCAGTCAAGAAGGGGCTGGAAAGAAGTATTCCAAGTCATGAAAGGCAGGGATCTACATCCAAGATTAATCTATCCAGCAAAGCTATCATTTAGAATGGAAGGGCAGATAAAGTGCTTCCCAGATAAGGTAAAGCTAAAGGAGTTCATCATCACCAAGCCCTTATTATATGAAATGTTAAAGGGATTTATCTAAGAAAAAGAAGATGAAAGATATGAACAGTAAAATGACAGCAAACTCACAACTATCAACAAATGAACCTAAAAGAAAAGACAAACAACGAAGACAAAAACTAAGCAAACAACTAGAACAGGAACAGAATCAGAAAAATGGAGATCACGTGGAGAGATTTCAGTGGTGAGGGGGAAGGGACAGGGGAAAAATGGTACAAGGAAGAAAAAGCATAATTGATAGGCGCAAAAATAGGGAGAGATAAATGGTATAGGAAATAGAGAACTCAAAGAACTTATATGTAAAACCCATGGACATGAACTAAGGGGGGGGATACTGGAGGGTTGGGGGTAGAGGACAGAGGGGGGGTAAAGGGGGAAAATTGGGAAAACTGTAATAGCATAATCAATTTAAAAAGTACTTAAGAAGATCAACCAATGAAGGTATGAATAACTGGAACAACAAATCGATGTTTCTCCCTCTCTCTGTCTAAAATCAATAAATAAAATTAAAAAAGAATGTTTTGGCTTTTCTGCACATGACCTTTGAAATATATACCACTAAATATACTATCAACTTCTGCTTTTTGGTATGAATCCATTCTTTATATTTCAAATTCATATGTGTTCAATGAGTATTTAAGTCTCTACTATACCCTAGGCATTGGTCTAAGTAATGGAGTTATAAAGATGACCAGTTATTTAATATCCAATCTTATATCAAAAATAATTTAAGGTGAACCAATATCTCTAAGACACTTTTGCTTCTCTAATAGAATTTACAATCTAATGGAGATATTTATACAAATAATTACAATATGTTAAGTGTTTGCTAATAGATTTTATAAAGAATTTTACCTTTGGTTATAGTCTGAAAGTTTACCAGGTGATAAGTTGGGAATGTTTTCTAAAGTCAGGAAGATACAAACAGCAGGACATATGGTTTGGTGTGGCTGAAGAAAAGGGTAATTTTCTTCTAATATAAAGTACGAGTGGGAGAAAATGAGGTTGAAAAGCGTGGGGAGAGACCCTCTTATAGCTTTGTTTTTTTAACTCTTTAAAATCTATCTTACATAAAACATCAATTATTGTTTTTAGAAGAAAAACAATGAAATGAATTTAGAAGAAAAACGTTTGGAAAAACCTCCAGTGGTCTCAAGAACCTCAAAAATATCCAGTACATTCTTGCCTAAAGAAGAACCCAAGTTGCCAGAAATCAGACAAGGAGGCCAACTTGCCAACGGATTTAACAAAATGCAAGATTTTGTCCTTCAAAAACCTACAAAGCAGACCATAACTACTATAGAGACTCTGAAGAAAATTCAAATTGATAGGTAAGGAAGGAGAACATATTTGGAATTATAACAATGTAGTTTTTGATGGATGAAGAGCGGGTGGGTGCAAGGGTGGCTGGCTGTTCTCTTATAGATGGGTGTTCTCTTAAGGGTGGTCCTTACATCCAAAGTAGCTGCTGGTGTTATGGTTAGCTAACCACTGCCTAGAGGAAGTGTGATACAATTGAAAGTAAGGGAGCAAGTATTGAGAGAATGATAGCAACTTTGCAACATTATTGTGGCACAAATTGGTAGCTATTGTGATGCTTTATCCATTAATAAGACACAGACATTATCAAAGTAGACAAATTTCAAGCTATGTTTTAATCCTGATTTTTTAAAAAAATTGTTTATACTACTACAGTTGTCCCAGTTTCCCCCTTTGTCCCCCCCCCCATTCCAACAGTCAGGCCCCATACCATTGTTCATGTCCATGGGTCATGCTTATTGTTCTTGGTCTAATCCCTTCACCTTCCTTCAACCAGTCCCTCCCATCTTATAGCTGTCAAGTCTGTTCCATGTTTTTGTGCTTCTGATTCTATTTATTAGTTTATTTTGTTCATTAGATTCCAGTTTTAAGTGTGATCATATGGTATTTGTCTTTCATTGACTGGCTTATTTCAGTTATAATCCTGAGGGTTTTTAGACACAGTCTTGCCCTGACTGGAGTGGCTGGGCTCGGTGGGTTGGGCAGGTTGGGCGTCATCCTGCAAATTGAAACATCAGCAATTCTGGGCCAGGTCCCTGGTGGTGACCTGAGGGAGGCAACCGATAACCAATCTGTTTCTCTCCCTCTCTTTCTGCCTCTCTTCATCTCTCTCTAAAAATGAATAGGTAAAATCTTTTAAAAAGAAGGCAATCTCAATTTCCACTCTCATTCATTTTTTTGTTGTTGTTGTCAACTGACTTGCTAACAAAAAGTCTGTTAAGTTTAAAGAGGGTATAACATTATGATAAGGATTTTTGGTAAATGAGAGCTTATAGTAATTACCTAGGGCCACTAGGCAAACCCAGCCTGCAGACAGTTTTTGAAAATAAATTTTATGGAATTTATAATTGCCCATTTGTTTACATATGGTGTATGGTGGTTTTCATACTACAACAGCAGAGCTTAGTAGTTGCAAGAGAGAATTTATGGCCCGCAAAGCCAAAAATATATACTGTTTGCCCCTTTACAGAAAGCAGTTGTGGACCCCTGCATTAGAAGATTAATGTCTTTTGTTAAAATCAGTCTGGGCCAGATTTGCTGACATGACAGAAAGGTGTACTGCTTATAAACTGCCTGATCTAGTTAATACCCTTTTCATTCTTAGTGTGAGGCTCATAGATTTTCAGTTTCTTGACTTTAGTATACTTAATTATTAAGAAAAAATTATTGAATTTTGAATGAGTCATTACTTATAAATTAGTATGTAACATAGTAAGTGTAATTCTTGCTGACTCTATATCAAGACATTAAATAGCAGTTTAAAAGTTTTGCACTTAAGCCCTAGATGCTGTGGCTCAGTGCATTGAGTGCCAGTCTGCAAATCAAAGGGTTTCTGGTTTGATTCCCACTCAGGGCACATGCCTGGGTTGTGGGCCAGGTCCCCAGTAGGGGGTGTGCAAGAGGCAACCACACATTGATGTTTCTGTCCCTCTCTTTCTCCTTCCCTTCCCCTCTTTCTAAAAATAAAAATAATATAAAATCATTAAAAAAAAAAAAGACTGTACAGAGGCTTGCCTCAATATTGAAGTCAAATAGATTAAAAAAATTTAACTTTTTAAAAATTATCTATTTCAAAAAAATGATGAAAAATATAAATAATAAAATAATGAATACATATCAATGTAACCACCAAATCTTAACATTTTACCATGATTGCTTGAGCTTTCTATTGGGTTAGCCAAAAACTCTGTATGTTTTTTTCCATAAAATAAAAGGTACATTTTTCATTTTCACCAATAACTTTATTGATTTGGATATTTTGAATATATAGGCCGTCTCCCACATGGTATAGCGTTGACTATTCTCAATTACTCTCTCAATTTGGTTGCTGTCAACTTCAACTGGTCTACCAGACCATGAGCATCATCCAGCAAGAACTCTCCAACACAAAACTTTGCAAAACCACTTTTGACACATTTGCTTAGTCATAGCAACTTTTCCATACATTGCACAAATCTTTCTTTGTGTTTCAGTTGTGTTTTTACCTTTCTTAAAATAATAAAGCATAACATGCCAAAAATGTGATGTATTTTCTTCATCTTCAATATTAAAATGTCTATACAAAAATTTACCAATTTTGATGTTATTTTTTAAATCGGTGCTGACATGACAGCTGTCACAATACAATCTAACAAAATTGTTTCAATTGAAGATAAATACAACTAAGCACTACTAGAGCCATCTTATGGAAAAAACCAAATGAATTTTTGGCCAACCCAATATTTTTATTTCTTTAACATATTTTATTTACTTACTTTTAGAGAGAGGGAAAGAGAGGGAGAAAGAGAGGGAGAGAAACATCAATGTGTGAGAGATACAGCTACTGGTTGCCTCTCACATGCCCCCAACTGGGGACCTGGCCCACTACCCAGGCATGTGCCGTGAGTGGGATTTGAACGGGTGACCTTTCAGTTTGCAGATTGCCATTCAATCCACTGAGCCACACCAGCCAGGGCCTAATATTTTTTTAAATAAAATAACTTCAGATACAATCAAAGTCTCTGACCCCTGTCCTGTTACTCTTCCCCCAAAGATAAACTCTTCAGAATTATTCTTTTGCAAATTGTGACACTTTTATTAGGTATGTATGTGCATTATTTAAATAATACCTATAGTTTTATATGTTTTTAAATGTATATGTATTACCATACCATACATTCAATGTTTGTCAGTCCTTGGTATGTAGACTTTTTCAGGTTAAGAAAGTTGTCTTATTTCTAGTATTCTAAGAGCTTTTTGTTTGTTTACAAATAAATATGTGTTGAATTTTGCCAAATGCTTTTTCTACATTTATTACAAGGATCATATGGCTTTTCTCCTTTTGCCTGTACTAGTGTGATGAATTCTTTCATATATTTTCTGATACTAAACCACTCTGGCATTCCAGAAATAATTCCAACTTACGTTATTTCTTCTGGGTTTTCACTTGTCTGACTCCTGTAGCTCTTCGTGAATGTAGGGAAATATGTATATCATTAACTTATTTTTTTTCTCCTTACAGGCAGTTTCTCAGTGATGTGATTGCAGATACCATGCAGGAGTTGCAAACTTCAGGCACTTTCACCAATCTCCTAAAGTCTTTAAGTGAAGAGAGGGAAAACAAAATGCATTTCTATGATATCATTGCCAGGTCAGAGTAATATTAGGTTTATTTTCTTTGTTATATTTTAAAGTGCTATAAAACTCTAACCAGAAGTCCTTGATTTCTAAATCAAATAAAATTTGTGCTTCCCAGGGAAGATAACTAGAAGTTAGAAATGCGGGTTATATTCCTAGTTCTGTTTAGACAATAATTCAGATTTCTGGGCACCATTTATCAGTATGTACAATATATTAAGAATATCCCACAGTCATCTTTCATTTCTTTTTTTAAAAATTTAATCTTTATTGTATTTCTTCCATTACCATTTAGACCTTTATACCACCCTCCCCCCCAGCAATCACTAAACTGTTGCCCATGTCTACACTCTTTTTTCCATTTTGCTCAATTGCTCCACCCCCTCAGCATCCCCACCCTTTAGCTGTCATCCTGTTTTCCTTCTATGAGTCTGTCTTTGTTTTGCTTGTTAGATCAGTTTGTTCATTAGATTCCACAGATGAGTGAAATAGTATGGTATTTGCTTTCTCTGACTGGCTAATTTCACTTAGCACAATGTTCTCCAAGACCATCCATGCTGTTGCAAAGGGTAACATTTTATTCTTTTTTATAGCTGAATAGAATTCCATTGTGTAAATGTCCCATAGTTGTTTTATCCACTCATCTATTGATAGACACTTGGGCTGCTTCTGTATCTTGGCAATTGTAAATAATGCTGCAATGAACATAGGGGTGCTTACGTTCTTTCAAATTGTTTTGGGTTCTTTCAGATATATTTCCACAGGTGGGATCACTAGAACAAAAGGAAGATACATTTTAAATTTTTTAAATTATTTTTTAAAAGATTTTATTTATTTCTAGAGAAAGGAGAAAAGAGAGGGAGAGAGGGAGAGAAACATCAATGTGTGGTTGCCTCTTAAGCGCCCCCTACTGGGGACCTGGCATGCAACCCAGGCATGTGCCCTGACTGGGAATCAAACCAGCAACCCTTTGGTTCACAGGCCAGCACACAATCCACTGAGCCACACCAGCCAGGGCCATTTTTAATTTTTTGAGGTATCTTCATACAGCTTTCCATAGTGGCTATACCAATCTGCATTCCCACCAGCAGTGCAAAAGCATTCCCCTTTCTTCACATCCTCACCAGCACTTGTTGATTTATTGATGATAGCCATTCTGACAGGTGTGACATCGTAACTAATTGTGATTTTATTTTTTTTAATTTTTAAAATATATTTTATTGTTAGATTGTTCTTCAGTGTTTCAAGGAGAGGGAATTACAGAAACTACTATAAAGGACACATGGACAAAATCAAGGGGGAGGGTGGAGGTGGTGGAGGGAGGGGGGTTTGGCTGGGGTGGGATGGAGGGATGGGGAGAAAAGGCATACAACTGTAATTGAATAACAATAAAAATTAAAAAAAAAGATTAAACATTTACAATGACAAATAAAATGTTTAAAACTCTTATTAAACAAATATATTTTATTGATTCTGCTATTACAGTTGTCCCATTTCTCCCCTTTTTCCCCTCCACCTGCACACCCCCTCCCACCCACATTCCCTCCTTTAGCTCATGTCCATGGGTCATATATATAAGATCTTTGGCCACAACATTTCCTATACTATTCTTAGCCTCCTCCTGTCTATTTTCTACCTACCATTTATGCTACTTATTCTCTCTCTATGCTACCTTTTCCCCCTCTCTCCTCCTCCCGCTCCCCTATTGATAACCCTTCATGAGATCTCCATTTCTGTGGTTCTGTTCCTGTTCTAGTTGTTTGCTTAGTTTGCTTTTGGTTTTGTTTTAGGTGTGGTTGTTAATAACTGTGAGTTTGCTGTCATTTTATTGTTCATATCTTTTATCTTCTTTTTCTTAGATAAGTCTCTTTAACATTTTATATAAGAAGGGCTTGGTGATGATGAACTCCTTTAACTGGACCTTATCTGAGAAGCACTTTATCTGCCCTTTCATTCTAAATGATAGCTTTGCTGGATACAGTAATCTTGGATGTAGTCCCTTGCCTTTCATGACTTGGAATAATTCTTTCCAGCCCCTTCTTGCCTGTAAGGTCTCTTTGGAGAAATCAGCTGACAGTCTTATGGGAACCCCTTTGTAGGTAACTGTGTCCTTTTCTCTTGCTGCTTCTAAGATTCTCTCCTTCTGTTTCATCTTGGGGAATGTAATTATGATGTGCCTTGGTGTGTTCCTCCTTGGGTCCAGCTTCTTTGGGACTCTCTGAGCTTCCTGGACTTCCTGGAAGTCTATTTCCTTCGCCAGATGAGGGGAGTTCTCCTTCATTATTTGTTCAAATAAGTTTTCAATTTTTTGTTCTTCCTCTTCTCCTTCTGGTACCTGTATGGTTCGGATGTTGGAATGTTTAAAGATGTCCTAGAGGTCCCTAAGCATCTCCTCATGTTTTTGAATTCTTGTTTCTTCATTCTTTTCTGGTTGGATGTTTCTTTCTTCCTTCTGGTTCACACCATTGATTTGAGTACCAGTTTCCTTCCCAACACTATTGGTTCCCTGTATATTTTCCTTTGTTTCTCTTAGCATAGGCTTCATTTTTTCATCTGGTTTTTGAACAAATTCAACCAATTCTGTGAGTGTCTTGATAACCAGTGTTTTGAACTGTGCATCCGATAGGTTGGCTATCTCTTCGTTGCTTAGTTGTATTTTTTCTGGAGCTTTGATGTGTTCTTTCATTTAGGCCATTTTTTTTTTTTTTTTTTTGTCTCCGCACTCCTGTTAGGAGTGCGGAGACAAAAAAAACACTCATTGCTGTACTGTGACACTGTATGTGGGGGAGGAGTCGGAGAGGAAACAACGGCACTTGCTCTGCTCTCTGCTGGATTTCAGTCACTTCCCCCACTACCACAAGCAAATTAGACCCTTCTGGTGCTGATTCCCGGGTGGGTGGGCTTGTGTGCATTCTCGGCCCCTGTGGTTCTCTCCAAGGAACTCTCCTGTGAGTCTGGGAGTTTCTCCAGCTGCTGCCTTAACCCCCACAGGTGTTTTCAGTCAGAGGTTTGAGGCTTTATTTCCCCACGCTGGAGCCCTGGGTTGTGCAGTCTGTCTCACTCCCCAGTTGTTCCTTCTGGTTTATCGTCATGAGAATGAGGGACCACCCACTCCTCCAGCTGCTGCCTTGCCGCGAGTCCTCTCTGCCCGGTTGCCCGACTTCACCCCTCCTACTGTTCTGGATGAATGGTTCTTCTTTAACTCCTTGGTTGTCAGACTTTCATACAGTTCGATTTTCTGTCAGTTCTGTTTTTTTTGTTTTTAAATTGTTGTCCTTCTTTTGGTTGTGCGAGGAGGCACAGTGTGTCTACCTTCGCCTCCATCCCTAATTGTGGTTTTAATTTGCATTTCTCTGGTAATTAGTGATGTCGAACATCTTTTTATATGTCTATTTGCTATGTCTATGTCCTCTTTGTAGAAGTGTCTATCCAGGTCCTTTGCCCATCTTTGGTTGGGTTTTTTTCGGGTTTTTTGGTGTTTAGTTTTGTAAGTGCTTTATAAATTTTGGATATTAACCCCTTATCAGATGTATTGGCAAATATGTCCTCCCGTTCTGTGGGTTGTCTTTTTATTTTGTTGATTTCCTTTGCTGTGCAAACATTTTTAGATTGATGTAGTCCCATTTGTTTATTTTTTCTTTTGTTTCCCTTGCCTGTGGGGAGATATCCCATTAAAAAAAAAATTGCTATGAGCAATGTCCAAGATTTTGCTGCCTGTGTTTTCTTCTATTATTATTATAGTTTCAGTCTAACATTTAAGTCTTTGATCCATTTTGAATTTATTCTTTTGTGTGGTGTAACCAGGTGGTCTATTTTCATTTTTTTGCATGTATCTGTCCAATTTACCCAACACCACCGATTGAATAAACTCTCTTTACCCCATTGTATGTATTTGCTTCCTTTGTCAAATATTAATTGACTATAAAGGTGTGGGTTTATTTCTGGGCTCTCTATTCTGTTCCATTGATCTATGTGTCTGTGTTTATGCCAGTACCATGCTGTTTTGATAACTATGGCCTTATAGTATAGTTTCATATTAGGTAGTGTGATTCCTCCGACTCTGTTCTTCTTTCTCAGGATCAGTGTTGCTATGTGGGGCCTTTTGTGGTTCCATATAAATTTTTGAAATATTTGTTTTTGTTCTGTGAAATTTGTCATTGGAATCTTGATAAGAATTATGTTGAATCTATAGATTGCTTTAGGTAGTATGAACATTTTAATGATGTTAATTCTTCCTATCCATGAACATGGCATGTGCTTCCACTTATTTGTTTTTTCTTCAATTTCTTTCTTTCCTGTGTTATAATTTTCCATGTGCGGGTCTTTTACCTCCTTGGTTAGGTTAATTCCTAGGTATTTTATTCTTTTTGAAGCAATTGTGAACGGGATTATTTTCTTAATTTCCCTTTATGTTAGTTTGTTATTGGCATGTAAATATGCCACTGATTTGTGGATATTAATTTTGTATCCTACTACTTTGCTGAATTCAATGATCAGTTCTAGTAGTTTTTTGGTGGAATCTTTGCAGTTCTCTATGTACAGTACTCATGTCACCTGCAAATAAAGACAGTTTAACTTCCTCCTTTCCATTTGGATGCCTTTTGTTTCTTCTTCTTGTCTGATTGCTGCGGCTAGGGCTTCCAGTACTGTATTGAATAAGAGAGGTGAAAGCAGACATCCAGTTCTTGTTTCCGATCTTGAGGGGAATGCTTGTAGTTTCTGCCCACTGAGTATGATGCTGGCAGATGTTTGTCAAATGTGACCTTCATTGTGTTTACATATGTTCCCTCTATTCCCACCTTGCTGAGAGGTTTTACCATAAATGGGTGCTGGATTTTGGCAAAACCTTGGTCTGCATCTGTTGATATGACCATGTGTTTCATTGTCCTTTTTGTTTGTGTGGTGAATCACATTTATTGACTTGCAAATGTTATACCAACTTTGTATTCCTGGAACAAATCCCGCTTAATCATGGTGTGTGATCTTTTTGATGCGTTCCTGTATTCGGTTTGCTAACATTTTGTTGAGGATTTTAGCATCTATGTCCATCAGGGATATGGGACTATAATTTTCTTTCTTTGTAGTATCTTTATCTGGTTTCAGAATTGTTGCTGGGCTTGTAAAATGAGTTTGGGAGCCTTCTCTCTTCTTGAATTTTAGGAAATAGTTTGAGAAGGAGAGGTGTTAGTTTTTGGAGTGTTTGCTAAAATTCACCTGTGAAGCCATCTGGTTCAGAGCTTTTGTTTTTTGGGAGTTTTTTTTTTATTACTGCTTTAATTTAATTAGGTGTAATCTGACTATTCAGATTTTCTGATTCTTCCTGATTTATTTTGGGATGATTGTTAGTCTAGGAATTTATTCATTTTGTCCAGATGTCCAGTTTGTTGGCATATAATTGTTTATAATATTTTCTTACAATCCTTTGTATTTCTTTACTGTTAGTTGTTATTTCTCCTCTTTCACTTCTGATTTTATTAATTTGGGTCCTTTTTCTTTCTTTCTTTCTTTTTTTTTTTTTTGATGAGACTGGTTAAAGGTTTCTCAATCTTGTTTATCTTTTCAAATAACCAGCTCTTGGATTCATTGATCTTTCTATTTTTTCTTAGGGCAACTCTATTTCATTTATTTCTCCTCCGATCTTTATTATTTCCTTTCTTCTACTAACTTTGGGTATTGTTTGTTGTTTTTTTCAAGTTCCTTTAAGTGTGAAGTTAGATTATTTACTTGAGCTTTTTCCTATTTTTTAAGATAGGCCTGTAATGCTATGAATTTTCCTTTTAGGGTTTCATTCCCAGTGTCCCACTGATTTTGGGTGATTGTGTCCTCATTTTTGATTTGTTTTAAAGTACCTTTTGATTCTTCCTTGATCTCATTGTTGACCCATTCACTGTTTAATAACAGTGCTATTTAGCTTCCATGTCTTTGTGTTTTTTTCAGTGTCTTTCTTATGATTAATTCCCAGTTTCATAGCATTATGGACATAGAAGTTGCTTGGTATGATTTCAATCTTAAATTTATTGAGAGTTGTTTTGTGTCCCAAGATGTGGTCTGTCCTAGAAAATGTTCCATGTGCACTTGTATATTTTGCCACTTTGGGGTCAGATGCTCTGAAGATATCAATTAAATCCATTTGATTTAGTGTATGGTTTAAGGCTGCTCTCTCCTTGTTGATTTTCTGCCTGGAAGACATATCCATTGAAGTCCATGGGGTGTTAAAATCCCCAACTATAACTGTATTCATGTCGATCTCTTACTTTATGTCCGTCAAGTTTTGCTTTACATATTTAGGTGCTCCTAAGTTGGGTACCTAAATGTTTACTAGGGTTATATCCTCTTGTTGGATTGTTCCCTTTATCATTATGTAGTGTCCTTCTTTATCTCTTACTATAGCTTTGGTTTTAAAGTCTATTTTGTCAGATGTAAGTACTGCTACACCAGCGTTTTTTTCTTTTCCTTTTGCATGAAATACCTTTTTCCAACCCTTTACTTTTATTTTGTATGTATCTTTCCATCCGAGAGATGTCTCTTGAGATGTCTTATTTTCTTATCCATTCAGCCACCCTATGTCTTTTGGTTGGGACATTTAGGCCATGTACATTTAAGGTGATTATTGATAGATATGTATGTAGTGCCACTTTATTGTTAGATGTTTTCCTCTTGTTTGTTTGTTTTCTCTTTCTCTTTTTCTTCTTCTAAAAGCAAGCCTTTTAACATTTGTTGTAGTACTGATTTGGTTTTAACAAAGTCCTTTAGCTTTTTCTCATCTGGGAAGCTCTTTATTTCTTCTCCATTTTTAAATGATAACCTTGCTGGTGGGTGCAGTAGCCTTGGTTGTAGGTCCTTGCTTTTCATCACCTTGAATATATCACATCGCTCCCTTGTGACCTGAAATGTTTTTGTGGAGTAGTCAGATGCCAATCTAATTGGTGCTCCCTTACTGCCTGCTCTTCTTTTGGGGCTTTTAGGATTCTGTCCTTGTCTTTAAGCCTTATCATTTTAATATATGTCTTGGTGTAGGCCTCTTTGGATCCAACCTGTTTGGGACTCTCTGTGCTTCCTGGACTGGCATGACTTTTTCCTTCACCAGATTAGGGAAGTTTTTGGTCATTATTTCTTCAAATAGGTTCTTGATCCCTTGCTCACTCTGGTATTCCCATGATATGGATGTTGTTATGCTTTATGTTGTCCCAAATGTTTCTTAAACTCTCCTCATTTTTTAAAATTCTTATTTCTTTTTGCTGCTCCGCTTGGGTGTGTTTTTCTACCTTGTCTTCCAAAACACTGATTCAATCTTCTGCTTCATCTAATCTACTGTTCATTCCTCCCAGTGTATAATTTCAGATATTGCATTTTTTATTTCTGACTCATCCATTTTTATGGTTTCTGTGTCTTTTTTCATGCTGTTGAGTATCCTTATAATCATTACCCTCAACTCTATCTGATGAATTGCTTACTTCTATTTCTTCTGGAGAATTCTCTTGTTCTTTCATTAGGGGTCTGTTTCTTTGTCTTCCCATTTTGGCTGCTTCTCTGTATTTTTCACATTAGTCACTAAACTAATCAGCTGTTAAACTAATATTTTAATGTAATCAAGCTGTAATCTGCAGCCCGGCTTAAGCACCATAGGGCAAGGCAGAGTAATTCCTGTGGGTGGGGCTATTGCTTCTCCTCAGGTTGATGCTACTTGGACAGGAGCACTCTGCTTGAGAGAGATGGCTCCTGCAGTATGAGGAATGACTCAGCACAGGGATCCTGGCAGCTTTTCCTTCAGTTCTCTCCCCATAGCCACCAACCCCAGATTCTCCTTAAGTGTCTCCAGTTTACTCTGTCCTCCCTCTGCCAGAGCTCAGGGTAAGTGGCTGCAAATGAAATTTTGTGTGTTGGCCCCTTAAGAGGCTCTCTGCATCCCTAGCCATTTTTCTTTGGCAAATAGAAACCCTACTGCTCTTCAGAGCTGAGTGTTATCTGGGTTCCTTTCTGACTCTTGCTGTAGGCTGGGGAGCCCATCTTGGGGTTCACAAGGACAACCCCCGGCCACTGACATATCCCTTCTGGACTTCAGCTGCCACCCGTGGGAGCCCAGTCAGCCCTCTCATGCCTGCTCCACACTCCCTACCAGTCATGTTATGGTGAAGTGGTTTCCTCTATCTGTCTGTGGTTATAAGTCTTCTCTCCAGCTAACGTTCAGTTGATTATTCTGGATAATTTCTCTACAATTTAGTTGTAATTCCAGATTGGTCCTGGGAAGAGGTTAGTGTAGCTTCTATTTACTCCTCCGCCATCTGGCATCCCTTCAGTAATCTTTCTTAAAACCGAGTTCACTGAAAATTCCTGAATAGTAACAATTATAATAAGAAGCATGTTGATGGAAGTTTTCCTTTCCTGAGCCTTTCAACTAATTCTAAAGATTTTCATGCTTTAAGAAATTCAACACAATCAAAATGTGTTGGGACCAAGATAAAATTCCTTTATGTGAACCATGAGTGCTCAGAATGAGAAATTGTTGATTTTATCTCCATAGGTGGAATAGTTTTTCCTTGAATTTATTACTCTTCCTGTATACCTTAGTATTGATAATAAATTCTGTACTAGAATTATTATGAAGATCTGATTTATTTACACATGTAAATCTTTTTGGGTAGTTCCTGGTACATAGTAAGTAGTGCCTATTAAAAATAAAAGCTGCTATTATAAACTTATATTTCTTGTTGGCAAGGAAGCAAGAAAATGAGCAGTGTTGTACATTGCTGGTGGGTGAATAAATTGGTATAACCTTTTAAAAAGTTATTTATTTATGAAAGTGAAAAAATATATACCTAATTTAATTTTACATTTAATAGTACAAGTGTACTATTCCATAATTAATTTAATCATTCTCTGAACTTTTTCCCAAATTTTTGCTATAGCAAATAGTGTATTTGAGTACATCTTTGTACATAAATATTCATCAGTATATGTCTCAATCTGTCATTCCATTAGGTTGAATCACTATATGTGGCATTACAGAATCAAAAAGTCTATAGTTTAATGAATGATATTATGACACTGTTAAGATTGGTATTGCTTACAGGCCCTGGTTGGGTAGTTAAGTTGGTTACAGCATAATCCCAATATACCCACATTGTGGGTTTGATCCTTGGTCAGGGCACATACAAGAATCAACCAATGGACTTCTGGCCAAGATGGAGATGTAGGTAGAAATGCTTAGCTTCCTTGTGCAACCAAAAAAAAAAAAAGGATAAAAACCAATTTAAAAACAAAAAACAATGAGAACTGCCAGGAAATTGAACTGCATGTAAGTTTGATGACTAAGGAGTTAAAGAAACATTTACCCAGACTGGTGGAGGGGTGGATATGGGCAGCCAGGGCACAGAGGACGTGTGGCAAGGTGGTAGACCAGGTGGGCACAGTGGCAGCTGATGGACTAGGCAGTCTCACATTTTCATGCGGATAAGCTGAGAGGAACAACTGGGGAGTGAGACAGACCATACAACCCAGGGTTCCAGCACAGGAAACTAAAGTCTCAAAACCTCTGGCTGTAAATATCTGTGGGGGTTGTGGTGGCAGGACAAACTCCCAGTCTCACATGAGAGTCCATTGGAGGGCCCACTGGATCCTAGAATGTACATAAGCCCACCCACCCAGGAATGAGTACCTGAAAAGCAGTCTGCTTGTGGAAAGTGAGGTAAGTGACTGAAGGTGGGCTGAGAGCCAAGCAAGTAGCATTGTTCCCTCTCTGATGCCTCCCCTACATGTAGCACCACTATGCAGCAATGTGGGTTGCCCTGCCCTAGCAAATGCCAAAGGCTCCACCCCTTACAATATAACAAGTGCACTGATACAAAGAAATATGGCCCAAATGAAAGAATAGATTAAAATTCCAGAAAAAGAACTAAGTGATGAGGAGATAGCCAACCTATCAGATGCAAGGTTCAAAATGCTGGTAATCAGGATGCTCACAGACATCATTGAGTACAGTCGCAAAATGAAGGAAGAAGTGAAGGCTGTACAAAGTGAAATAAAGGAAAATATACAGGAAAACAACAGTGAAGGGAAGTAAACTGGGACTCAAAACAACGATTTTGGAAAGAAGGAAGAAATAAACATCCAACCAGAAAAGAATAAAGAAACAAAAATTCAAAAAGATGAGGAGAGGCTTAGGAACCTCTGCAACAACTTTAAATGTTCCAACACCTGAATAATAGGGGTGCCAGAAGGAGAAGAACAAGAGCAAGAAATTGAAAACTTATTTGAAAAAATAATAAAGGAAAACTTCCCCAATTTGGCAAAGGAAATAGATATGCAAGTCCTGCAAGCTCAGAGAGTCCAAAAGAAGTTGAATCCAAGGACAAACACACCAAGACACATCAAAATTAAATTACCCAAGATTAAAGATAAGGAGAGAATCTTAAAAGCAGCAAGAGAAAAGGAGATAGTTACCTACAAAGGAGTTCCCATAAGGCTATCAGCTGATTTCTCAAAAGAGACCCTACAGGCAAGAAGGGGCTAGAAAGAAGTATTCAAAGTCATGAAAAGCAAAGACCTACAACCTAGATTACTCTATCCAGCAAAGCTGTCATTTAGAATGGAAGGGCAAATAAAGTGCTTCCCAGATAAGGTCAAATTGAAGGAGTACATAATCACCAAGCCCTTATTATATGAAATGGTAAAGGGACTTATCTAAGAAAAAGAAGATCAAAAACTATGAACAGTAAATTGACAACAAACTCACAACTATCATCATCTGAACCTAAAAAACAAAACCAAAACCAAACTAAGCAAACAACTAGAACAGGAACAATCACAGAAATGGAGATCACATGGAGGGTTATCAGCAGAGAAGAGGTGGGGGAGAATGGGTGAAATAGGTATAGGGTATAAGAAGCATAATTGGTAGGCACAAAATAGACAGGGATAGGTGAAGACCAGTATGGGAAGTGGAGAAGCCAAAGAACTTATGTGTATGACTCTTAGATATGAACTAAGCTGATGGGGGATGCTGGAGGGATGGAGGGTGCAGGGGAGAGGGGGATAAATGAGAGAAAAGAAAGGGACAACTGTAATAGCATAATCAATAAAATATACTTAAAAAGAAAGAATCAAGCAATGAATGCCTAAAGTAAGTGGAACAACAAATCAATGTTTCTCTCAAATCAATAAATGAAAATTAAAACAAAATAAAATATTGCTTACAAAGTTATAATAATACAGGGAAAAGATTTATGTTACTATTTAAAGTAGAAAAAGGAAGGCTAGATATAACATAATATTATCACATCTGTATAATAAAACTAACAAAAATGTGTAAAAAGGGAAGGGGAAAAGAGAGAAAAACAAAATTGGCCTTAAAATAACACGGAATATCCCAAAAGCTCTCATAGTAAGAGAAAATGACAGATCATGTTCAGCAGATTATTTTATCAAGTTGGTATGTTAAAAGATTTCTTTAAGCTCTATTTTGCGGAGATCACCCCTTAGAGAATAAAGAATTCCTGTTTGATACTTCTGAGTTAACTGTATGTTACAATTTATCTGGTACTTCATTTTTCTTGACTAAAATTACTTTTTACTATAAGCTTGAATAAAAATCTTCATTGGAAAAAATAAATTTAAAAAATGTGTAAAAAATGAGGACTGGAAGGAAATACATCAATGTGTTAACATAAGGGTGTTTTTTCAAAAAATCTTTTAACTTTTTAGTATTTTTCTCAACTTTCACTTTATCAAGGCAGAAAAACACATTAACAGAACCCTCACCAGTGTGGCTCAATTTGTTGATGACTTAACGCAAAGCAAAAACTTGCCAGTTCGATTCTTGGTCAGAGCATGTGCCTGGGTTGCTGGTTAGGTTGGGGTGTGTGCGAGAAGCAACCAATCAGTTTCTCTCTCACACAGATGTTTCGCTTCGTCTTTTCATCCCTTTCTTCACCCTCTCTAAATATAAATAAATAAATAAAATCTTTAAAAAGAAAGTATTAACAGAAAAGCAGAACAAAATGCATATACCCTTTGACCTAGCATTCCTTCTTTTGGAAATCTAGGCAACAGGAAAAAAAATCAGACATATATACAAATATTTATTGTAGCCCAATGATGAAATAGCATAAATGTACTTCAGTAGAGGAGTACTTGAATGATTGCTAATTTTTTAAAAGATTTTATCTATCTATCTATCTATTTTTAGATAAAGGGGAAGGGAGGGAAAAAGAGAAGGCAACATCGATATGAGAGAAAAACATCAATAGGTTGCCTCTGGTATGTGCCCTGACCTGAGATCAAGCCCGTAACCCAGGCATGTGCCCTTACTGAGAATCAAACTGTCAACCTTTCACTTTGTGGGATGACACCCAACCAACTGAGCCACACTAGTCAATGCTGAATAATTGTTAATTTTATAAAAGAAAAACATACAAGTGTTAAAAAGAATGAGTTAGAGCTATATGATTGATCTTTAAGAATGTTTCTCATACTTAGATAAGTGAAAAAAGTTACAGTATAATGTGTATAGCATGATTTTTATAAAGAATACCTGCTCATTCATATGTGTAAGAGCATAACAAAGATGTGCATGTATATACATCAAAAGGTTTAACACTGATTACCTCCTAGGAGTGGAATTGGAGGAGAGAAGGGAGATGGCAGATTGTCTACTTTTCCTCATATATTCCTATTCTGTTTTGAAATATTGTAATGTGCACTTATTACTTTGTAATTTTGAAAAAGCTGATCAAGTAAGAAAAATAAAAAAGAGATACATACCATTACAAAGGAAGGAGAAAATAGTTGAAAGTACAATGTAGACAGTTTATCAGTGATTGATTTTATATGATTATTTACAATAATTGCTTTTTTAATCTTTCTTGCAATTAGGTAAGTATCAATTTAGATTTATTTAAGTTGGAAAATTATATCTAGATTTGGGTAAATCAGTGACAAATGGTTTTTTAGCATTTTAAGTATTGTGTGATTAGTATTTTTTAAAATTTTATTTATTTTCAGAGAGGAGGAAGGGAGGAAGAAAGAGAGGGAAATATCAAAATGTGAAACATCTATCTGCTGCCTCTCACAAACCTCCAACTGGGGACCTGGCCGTAAATCCTGTTGGCTCACAGGCCAGCACTCTAATCCACTGAGCCACACCAGCCACGGCTGACTGGTACTTTAAAGTCACATACAGTTTAATAATAGTTATGAGGTAGACAAGATTTCCTATTTAGTTTTTTTAAAAAGCTTTATTGAGATATTTCTATACTGTCAAAAAGTTATTCTGACACTTGTTAAAATGGTAAGGATGACTTTATTCATAACTACTGCAACAGGTGTCAAAACTATCACAGTAGGGGAGAGAGATCAGGCTCAACTCCGAATACAGAAAAGGCAGCTGGGGATTATAGCCAATGAGAACAATGAGGGAGTCAGTGGATAGAAAACTACTAAAGGGAGACATACAGGGTAGGGGATTCTTGCTAAACTAATTAACAAAATTCTTGCTAAAGGTAGGCCAAGGGCTTAGGCAGCAAGGGTGGGAAATGAGGTATTAGATCAAATATCCAGGGTGATCAGATATCAACAGTGGGGGATACTGTCTAAAGTGACTTCACAGGATTCTTGCTAAAACTGGGTTATGCAGGCCCAGCAAGGATGTGGGGGTGAGGGAGCATCCTTATACACAGAAGGCTTCTCTGAGCCTTGTTTTCTATTAGGCCTTGACCTTCCCCACGTGCCCCCGCTACTCTTCCAAGAGAAGTTTCGTAAATAGAGGGCTGAGGGAAGAGGGATGAAGAGTGAGTAGAAATGAGTATAGAATTTCTTTTGGTGGCTGATGAAAATGTTCTGGAATTAGATGGTAGTGATGGTTGCACAACTGTGAATAAACCAAAACCACTAAAGTGTACAGTTTAAAAGGATGATTTGTATGGTATTGACAGAGGCTCTTTCGTTGACCCAACTAATCAGGATCCCCTGATATTTTTGTTATAGCATCCTAGCAAAGACAGTTGTTTAGTTTTATCTTTATGTCATTTTATTTTGTTTGTTTTAAACCTAAGTAATGGGATTGCTGGAGCTAAACAGAATTCTGTTTCTGAGAGAAAACAGAAACAATAACATAAAGTAGTAAAGTTCTCATTCAAACAGTACTGAGTTTGAATCCTGCTGTGCTATTTACTGTTTGCTTGATCATGGCATGTGTGTTAGGTCTGTGTCTGCTGAGAGATAGATGCCAAGATGAGGTTAGTCAGGCAAAGACTTTATCAGGGGAAACACCTGTGTGACAGAAAGTGGAAGGGAGACTTCACACCCAATGCTGGACTGTTCCCAAGTACAGGAGAGGGAAGGTTATGTGGAAGAGACTGCCCAGCAGTGTAAGAATGGTTCAGCAAGGTCATCAGGAAGCCCTTGGGCCAAAGTAAACCATCAGAAAAGTGGTCTCTCAGGAGCCTGCCTTAATATCCCTGCCACACTCAAGAACTGGCTGGATGCAGTTGGTGGGACGTGAGGCCTTAGAACACACACAGTAACGATTTCTGAGCCTTGAGCGAAAACCCTTGTTTGTTTATACGCCCTGTAGTGGGAGGATTATGAGGCACATTCTCATGTCCACCACAGCAAGTTATCTCAGCTCTCTATTTTCTTCATTTGTAAAATAGGGATAATGATAGAGACTACCTCATAAGGTTAGTGTGAGGTAAGAATATGTGAAGTGCTCAGAATAGATATGATTCTTTTTTTTCTCTTCCTGTACCTTCTCTTCTTTTTTCTTAGCAGCAGCTATTTTATTTTATTTTATTTTGGGGGGGAAGAAAAAGGGAAGTTTTTTATTTTTAAACAGAAGAATGCCAATTCATAAATGTAGAAGGAATGATAGAATTACAAATTCACTATTTTGCAACTTTTTATAGTGGATGATGATTTAGTCAAGAGTTAGCAATGCTACTAAAAACATTAGGTAAAAGGTGCTTGGGGAACAAGATATTTGCATGGTGTCACAGTAAGAGCCCACACATTATTACAAAGGGGAAAATGTACTTGTACAATAGAGAGATATGATGATTACCACTTTAACCAAGAGCTCGAACTTAGCAAAAGTAATTCAACAGCAGCTATTTTGGATACAGCACTGAAAAACCAAAAAAATCCTTCTTCAATTTTTTAAAACAAATCAATCTTAAAAAGTGTCACAAAGTGTGCTCCATGGCCCAGCACCATGAACATCACCTGTGAGAGCTGCAAATTCCAGGGCCCCATCCCAGACCTACTGAATCAGAATCGCCGGGGAGAGCCCAGAAATCTGTTTTTCAACATCCAGGTGATCCTTGTGCACACTGAAGTTTGAGAAATACTGCTCTAAGCATGAATTGTTCTTATTTCTTCTAGGGAAGAAAATGGAAGAAAACAAATCAAATATCTTCAAAAACAGCTTCTTAATGTCAAAAGAGAACGGCAGGTTGAAGTACAGGTAAGAATTTCCTGGGCAATGCCAAAAGTTACTGACCTAAAATAGTGATATAGAAACCACTTTTCTTAAGCAAAAAAAAAAAAAAAAGTTGCATCTGAAAAGTTGTTGCTTCTTCTGGGGTGCCTTTAGTATGGAAAATATAAAGAGTAACTGGAGAGTTGGTCTGAGATGTACAAGTATATATATGTCCAGAATAGAACTCTGGGAGACCCCTACCCTTTGGAACTCTTAGTTCTTACCCCTCCCATCCCACCACACCACACTACCCTCTCATTCCCTACAGGAGACCTTATCTCAGGCAGTCTTATATTCTAGTATTCCAGATGGGAGACTATAGTCTATAGTCTTTGGTAAGACATTAAGTACATTATAAAGCTTCTTATACATGATAGTTAGGGTTAATAATGTCATTTGGATTGTATTTAAATTATTTTTTATTGTCACCCAAGAAAATTTTTTATTGCTTTTTAGAGAGAGAGGGAAGAAGAGAGGAAAGGAGAGAAAGAAACATTGGTGTGAGAAAGAAGCATCGATTAGTTGCCTTCCATGTGCACCCCGACTAGGGATCTCATGTGCTCAGACCAGGGACTCAACCTGCAACCTAGGTACATGCCCTGCCTGGTAATCAAACCCACAACCCTTAGGTTACTGGACAATGCTCCAACTGCCTGAGCCACACCAGCCAGGCCATTTGTATTGCATTTTAAATGCAGAGTGGATATACTGAGTTTTATAGTTATTAGGACCTAACATTATATCTAGTCTACATGTATAAGAAAATGCCCTGACTGGTGTGGCTCAGTTGGTTGTGTGTTGTCCAGCAAAGTGAAAGGTTGCCCATTTGGTTACTGTCAGCGCACATGCCTGGGTTACTGGCTGGTACCTGGCTGGGGAGTGTGCAAGAGCCAACCTATCAATGTGTCTCACATCGATGTTTCTCTCCCTCTCTTTCTTTCTCCCTTGCCCTCTCTCTAAAAATAAGTAAATAAAATCTTTATTTTTTAAAAAATTTATTGTATTTTTTCCCATTACTATTTGTAAATAAAATCTTTAAAAAAAAAGAAAATGCATCGAAGTTTTAAACAATTGACTTGCAAAACAATGTTTGGGCTACAACCTAGGCAGTTAGAAATTAGTTCTGCCAGAATGACTAATACTATTAACAGTTTAGAAAGTTACAAAATGTGGCCTAATATCAGCTTATCGTTACCTAGCTATTTGGATAAGTGTATAATTCAGATCAGGGAATCTTCATTATTCTCTACATGGAATTTAAAAGAATATTTGAAAATATATTTGGAAGAATTGTCTAACAAAGTTCAGTAGCCTTTATTCCAAGGTATTATCTTTAGATCTTCTGAACAAATTGCTTCCCATCCTCTTATTTTCTATTTACCAATTATAAAGTAACTTTGGTATTGATTTTTACATCATTATTACTATTAACCCTCTGTTTATAGCTTACATATTTGAAAACCATTTTTATTCTCTGAAAAGTTTCACAAAAACTGGTGTGCACTTAGGTTTTCTCTATAATGAGTAGACTTCTTCTGAGGTTTCTTAGCCTTTTTTGCTGAAAAACTCTCCGATTATTTAAAAATTCCTCTAGCTTCCTTGACTGTTAAAATAGAAGCTATGTATATTAATTTCCCCTTAAGCCTCTAAACCAAACAGTATGAAAGGAAACCTCAGGTGTGGCACTCTGCCAGTTAACTCCCCTATACTACTATCAGGACCATGTTTTTTTCTCTTTCTTTAAACACCTGTTGAAAATAGAGTTTTCCAGACAACATCTAACATTTGCCTGTGAATCTTAACCTCTTTTGTTACATTCCCAGCCATTTAAATTACATTTAGGTAAAGTGAAACTAAAGCAAAATATCACTCAGATATTTTGATCATCAGAAAAGGAATAGATGAACCTGAAGTTGAAGTTCCAAGGCAAACCTTTGAATAAAAAACACCTATCAAGATGTAATGAACCCTTGCTGGTGTGGCTCAGGGGATTGAGTGCCGGCCTGTGAACCAAATGGTCACTGGTTAGATTCCTGGTCAGAGTGCATGCCTGGGTTGTGGGCCAGTTCCCCAGTTGGGGGTGTGCAAGAGGCAAACAATCCGTGTTTCTCTCACATATCATCAATGTTTCTCTACTTTTCTTTCTCCCTCCTTTTTTCTCTCACTAAAAATAAATAAAATCTGGACTTCCAGCCAAGATGGAGGCATAGGTAGATACACTTTGCCTCCTTGCACAACCAAAATAAGGACAACAACAACTTTAAAAACAAAAAATAACCAGAACTACCAGGAAATTGAACTGTATGGAAGTCCGACAACCAGAGAGTTAAAGAAGAAACATTCCTCCAGACCGGTAGGAAGGGCGGAGATGGGCAGCCAGGTGGAGAGAACTTGTGGCAAGGCAGCAACTGGCGGAGAAGGTGGTCCCACATTTGCATGCGGATAAACCAGGAGGAGCAACTGGGGAGCAAGACAGATAGTGTTAACTAGAGGTTTGAGGCTTTATTTCCAGTACAGGGAAATAAAGCCTCAAACCTCTAACTAAAGAAATCTGTGGGGGTTGAGAGGGCAGGAGAAACTCCCAGCCCCACAGGAGAGTTTGTGGGAGAGACCCACGAGTCCTAGAACACAGAGAAAACCACTGACCTGGGAATCAGCACCAGAAGGGCCCAAGTTGCTTATGGGTAATGGGGGAAATGACTGAAGTCCAGAGAGCTGAGCAAGTGGCATTGTTTCCTTTCGGACCCCTCCCCCACATACAGTGTCACAACACAACCGACTTGGGTTGCCCAGCATTGGCAAATACCTGAGGCTCCACCCCTTACTAACTAACAGGCACACCAAGACAAAAAAAATATGGCCCAAACGAAAGAACAGATCAAAGCTCCAGAAAAAATACAACTAAGTGATGAAGAAATAGCCAATCTATCAAATGCACAGTTCAAAACACTGGTAATCAGGGTGCTTACAGAACTGATTGAGTATGGTCACAAAATAGAGGAAAAAGTGAAGGCTATGAAAAGTGAAATAAAGGAAAATGTACAGGGAACAAAAAATAAAGGGTAGGAAACTGGGACTCAAATCAATAATTTGGAGCAGAAGGAAGAAATAAACATTCAACCAGAACAGAATGAAGAAACAAGAATTCAAAAAAATGAGGAGAGGCTTAGGAACCTCTGGGACATCTTTAAATGTTCCAACATCTGAGTCATAGGGGTGCCAGAAGGAGAAGGAAAGAGCAAGAAATTGAAAGCTTATTTGAAAACATAATGCAGGAGAACTTCCCTAATCTAGCAAAGGGAATAGACTTCCAGGAAGTCCAGAAAGCTCAGAGAGTCCCAAAAACATTGGACCCAGGGAAATACACATGAAGGCACATCATAATTACATTAGCCAAGGTTAAAGATAAGGAGAGAATCTTAAAAGCAGTAAGACAAAAGGAGACAGTTACCTACAAAGGAGTTCCCATAAGACTATCAGCTGATTTCTCAAAAGAAACCTTACAGGCAAGAAGGGGCTGGAAAGAAGTGTTCAAAGTCCTGAAAGGCAAGGACCTACATCCAAGATTGCTCTATCCAGCAAAGCTATCATTTAGAATGGAAGGGCAGATAAAGTGCTTCTCAGATAAGGTCAAGTTAAAGTAGTTCATCATCACTAAGCTTTTATTATGTTAAAGGGACTTTCTAAGGAAAAGAAGAGCAAAAATATGAACAGTAAAATGACAACAAATTCACAACTATCAAAAACCAAACCTAAAAAAATGACAAAAATTAAAATGAAGTAAGCAAACAATTAGAACAGGAACAGATTGACATAAATGGAGAGCACATTATCAGTAGGGAGGGGGAAGGGGGAGAATGGGGGAAAAGGTACAAGGAATAAGAAGCATAAATGGTAGATAGAAAATGAGATGGGGGAGGTTAAGAATAGTATGGGAAATGAAGAAGCCAAAGCACTTATATGTGTGACCCATGGACATGAACTAAGGTGGGGGGATGATGGTGGGAGGATGGGTGCAGGGGAGAGGGGGAAAGTGGGAGAAAAAGTGGACAACTGTAATAGCATAATCAATAAAATACATTAAAATTAAAAAATAAAATATTTTTTAAAAGATATAATCCCATTAAATGCCAGTTACTAAAAAACTAGTGGTCATGTCAAGGTTGGAATACAAGAAGACAGTTAGGCAGTACATAGATACTACTGACCTATGGGTCAGAAAATGATTCCAGCAATTTTGATGTCAGATTTGTGTGTGTGAAAGAAAGTGAGGGGGCAATCAGTGCATTAGCTGTGAAGCTTCCTATTGTGTCCCCAGGCAAAATGAAAATGTCACAAAGAAAAAATCAAGTTGTTGTCAAACTTCTGAACATGAGCACACAAAGACAGCCATGGAGCAGCATGTTCATAAAATTAGTGGGGAAAAGAGAGAACCAAGATGGCGGCATAGGTAGACACACTGCGCCTCCTCGCACAACCAGAACTGACAGAAAATCAAATGGCAAGGAAGTCCGACACCAAGGAAATAAAAAATAAACATTCATCCAGACCAGTAGGAGGGGCGGAGACGGGCAGTTGGGGCGGAGAGGACTCACGTGGCCGTGGCGGGACCGAGACTGGCAGAGTGTGGAACGAATGGGGCAGGCAGTGTGACCACTAGCAGACCCTGTGGCCCTACATTCGCGCATGGATAAGCTGAGAGGGCCGGACTCAGAGCGGCGGGTAGCACCCCGAGGCCCCACATTAGCGCACAGATAAACCTGACAAACGGCGGGGAGCGAAGCAGACCACGCAACCTAGGGCTCCAGCACGACGAAATAAAGCCTCAAACCTCTGATTGAAAATGCCCATGGGGGTTGGGGCAGCAGCAGGAGAGACTCCCAGCCTCACAGGAGAGGTCGTTGGCGAGACCCACAGGGGCCTAGAGTGTGCACAAGCCCACCCACTCGGAACCAGCACCAGAGGGGCCCAGTTTGGTTGTGGGTAGCAGAGGGAGTGACTAAAACCCGATGGAGAGTGGAGCGGGCGCCCTTGCTCCCTCTCGGCCCCTCCCCCATGTACAGCGTCACAGTGCAACAATCAGCGTTACCCCGCCCCGGGAACACCTAAGGCTCTGCCCCTTTAAGTAACAGACACGCCAAGACCAAAAAAAAAAAAAAAAAAAAAAAAGGCCCAAATGACAGAACACTTCAAAGCTCCAGAAAAAATACAACTAAGCAAGGAAGAGATAGCCAACCTATCGAAAGCACAGTTCAAAACACTGGTTATCAAGACGCTCACAGAATTGGTTGAATTTGTTCGAAAACTAGATGAAAAAATGAAGCCTATGCTAAGAGAAACAAAGGAAAATATACAGGGAACCAATAGTGATGGGAAGGAAACTGGTACTCAAATCAATGGTGTGGACCAGAAGGAAGAAAGAAACATCCAACCAGAAAAGAATGAAGAAACAAGAATTCGGAAAAATGAGGAGAGGCTTAGGAACCTCCAGGACATCTTGAAACGTTCCAACATCTGAATTATAGGGGTGCCAGAAGGAGAAGAGGAAGAACAAAAAATTGAAAACTTATTTGAACAAATAATGAAGGAGAACTTCCCTCATCTGGCAAAGGAAATAGACTTCCAGGAAGTCCAGGAAGCTCAGAGAGTCCCAAAGAAGCTGGACCCAAGGAGGAACACACCAAGGCACATCATAATTACATTACCTAAGTTTAAACAGAAAGAGAGAATCTTAGAAGCAGCAAGAGAAAAGGAGACAGTTACCTACAAAGGAGTTCCCATAAGACTGTCTGCTGATTTCTCAAAAGAGACCTTACAGGCAAGAAGGGGCTGGCAAGAAGTATTCCAAGTCATGAAAGGCAAGGACCTACATCCAAGATTACTGTATCCAGCAAAGCTTTCATTTAGAATGGAAGGGCAGATAAAGTGCTTCTCAGATAAGGTCAAGTTAAAGGAGTTCATCATCACCAAGCCCTTATTATATGAAATGTTAAAGGGAGTTACCTAAGAAAAAGAAGATCAAAAATATGAACAGTAAAAATGACAGCAAACTCACAGTTATTAACGACCACACCTAAAACAAAAACAAGAGCAAACTAGGCAAACAACTAGAACAGGAACAGAACCATAGAGATGGAGATCACATGGAGGGTTGTCAATAGGGGAATGGGAGGAGGAGATGGGGGGAAAGGTACAGAGAATACTAGCATAGATGATAGGTAGAAAATTAGGGAATTTTGGTGTAGCCATTTTAATATTGAAGATGGAAGAAAATATGCAACATTTTTGTCGTGTTATGCTTTATTATTTCGAGAAAGGTAAAACAACTGAAATGCAAAAAAAGATTTGTGCAGTGTATGGAGAAGGTGCTTTGACTGACTGAACTTGTCAAAAGTGGTCTGAGAAATTTCATGCAGGAGATTTCTCGATGGGTGATGCTCCGCCATTTGGTAGACCAGTTGAAGTTGATAACAATCAAATTGAAACATTAATTGAGAACAATCAATGTTATACCATGTGGGAGATAGCCTACATACTCAAAATATCCAAATCAATAAAGTTACTGTTGAAAATGAAAAATACATCTTTTATTTTATGGGAAAAAAACTCCACACCAACATTTTGGCCAACATATACAAATTAATGAAAAAGGGGCAGACACCTAGTTGGAAAATAAACACGAGGATAAAGAGGCACTTTAAAAAGAGGATATAGTGGGGAGAGGGATCTATAGGAGCTACTATAAAGGACACAAGGACAAAATCAAGGGGGAGGGCAGAGGTGGGGGAGGGAGGTGGGACTGGCTGGGGTGGGGTGGAGGGAAGGGGAGAAAATGCAGACAATTGTAACTGAATAAAAATAAATAAATTCATTAAAAAAAAAAAGAGGATATCCAGCTGGCCATTAAACATATGAAAGTGAGTTCAACTCAACTGTCAAGGAAATGCAAATTGAAACCACCCAGAGACAATTGTCTTCCCATCAGATTAGCTAATTGTATTATATTAGTATTATACTTGGTATTCATTAATTTTTTAAAGATTTTATTTATTTTTAGAGAGAGAGGAAGGAAGGGAGAAAGAGATGGAGAGAAACATCAATGTGTGGTTTCCTCTCACACACCCCCTACTGGGCCCATAACCCAGGCATGGGCTCTGACTGGGAATTGAACCAGTTACATTCAAATTCTCAGACTGGTGCTCAGCCACACCAGCCATTGCAGGTATTAACTTATAATACCAAATACTAACAGTGTAGAGTAATGGGAATTCTAATGCACTAATACTGAGCATTTATATTGGTACCACCACTCAAAAAAGCTTAGCATTGTCAAAGTTAAAATATAGGCATACCCTATGACCCATAAGTTCTACCCAACAGAATCTGTGCATTTGGAATCATGTACAGAAATGACCAATAAAGCATTATTTGTGGTAGTTATAAATATAAACAATCAAATGGTTATAATACATTATATGTTCATTCAGTGGAAAACTAAACTTGAATGAATTATAGGTACTACATCATAAACTTAATGTGCAGCAAAATAGTTGAATGAAAAAGACATACTGTGTGATTCCATTTTTAGGAAGTTCATAAAAACTAAACTAGTGTTTAAGGACAAATGAGTAGATTATGGAACTATAATGAAAATTAACAAAATTAAGAATTGTGGATACTTTTGTGGGAGAATAGTGATTAAGGAAAGATACAATGAGAATTTCATCTCAATTTTGTTTCTTATCCTGGGAGGGTGTTATGTGAGGCTTTCTTTATGATAACTGAGACACACAGTTGTTATTTTGCACTTTTTTTTTTACGTATGTTCTGTATTCAACAGAGAAAAGTAACTACATGTGTGTTTTGTGTTAGGTCATAGTACAGGGGGTTATGGATGCAGAGAGAGAGGAAGGAGCTTTAATAAGGGTAGTGAATCAAGGAAGGACACCCTATAGTAAATATACTTAAGCTGAAACTTAAAGGATGTCTACAAGTTAGCCATGTGAAGAGGAGGAGGAGAATATTTTAAGCAGAAGAAACAGAAAAACATGTGTGAAGACTTTATTATTATGTCGTGTGATAAGTTGACCCTTTTATCATTATAAAATACTCCTTTTTTGTGTGTGGTAATACCATTTGTCTTAAAGTATATTTTCTTGGATCTCTTTCTAGTCATTCACTTTTAACCTATCTGTGTCTTTATATTTTAAGGTAACCTATCTGTGTCTTTATATTTTAAAGTACATGTCTTATTAGGGATAGCATATAGTTGGATCTTGCTTTTATTTCTTTTATGCATTTTGACAATCTCTGCCTTTTTATCAATGTTTAATCATTACATCAGCATAATTATTGATATAGTTGTTAGATTTATGTTTTTATTTTATTGCTTGTTGCCTATTTATCTCCTCAGGTTTTCATCATGTCTAACTTATTTTGCATTATTTGATTTTTTTTAGATTTTTATTTTAATTTACCTATTGGCCTTTCATCTATACCCCTTTTTATTTTTATTTTTTAAAGGTTATTTTATTATTATTGTTTTTAATCCTCACCTGAGGATATGTTTATTAATTTTGAAGAGTAAGGAAGGAGAGGGGTGAGAAAGTGAGATGGTTGTGAGAGAGAAACATCAATCGCTGCCTTATGCACGCAGCCTGACTTGGGATGGAACTGGCAACCTAGGCATGTGCCCTGTCCCGGATTGAACTCGCAATCTTTTGGTGTATGTGAGGATGCTCCAACCAACTGAGCAACCCAGCCAGGGCCCTCTTTGTATTTGTATTTTTATATTTTAAAAATATTTTTTAAATTTCTTTTTAGAGAGAGGGGAAGTAAGGGAGAAAGAGGGGAAGAGAAACACTGATTCGTTGCCTCTTGTATTCACCCTGAACCTAGGTATATACCCTGACAGGGAATTGAACTGGTGACCTTTCAATTTACATGACTATGCCCCACCCACTGAGCTACACCAGTCAGGGTCCACTCTGTGTTTTTAAATAAATGATTGTTCCATCCTGGCCAATGTGGCTCAGTTAGTTGGGGTGTTATCCTGTGCACTACGAGAAGTTCATGGGTTCCATTCCTGGTCAAGGTTGTGGGTTTGTCCCTGGTTGGGTCCCATATGGGAGGCAGTTGATGGATGTTTCTCTCTCTCTCTCCCTCCCTCTCTCTAAAAATTAATAAGTATGTATTAAAAAAATAAATGCTTATTCCAGGGATTTCTTTTCACAATCTATTTAGCATTAATATTGTACCACTTCACATAAAATGTAAAAACCTTGCACACTTAAAGTTCCATTTCTTCCTCTTCCCTCTGCCACTGTCCTTTGTCTTTCATACGTATTACACTTAATGTACATTACAGATACCATAAGACAGAAGTTTTTGCCTTGAACAATTATATGTTTTTAAAAAGTAAGAAAAATGTGTCACATTCTTACTCAGATATAATTTATATTAATCTATGTTTAAGTTCACTGGCTTTTTTTCTATTATTTCCACTTTGCTATTAAGGCTATCTAGTAAATTTTTTTGTCTTAGGTTACTTTTCAGTTTTAGAATTTCCATTTAGTTCTTTTCTTAGAGTTTGTATTTCTCTGCTGCTATTTCCTATCTTTTTATTTATTTTTTATTTTTAAAGTATATTTTATTGATTATGCTATTACACTTTTCCCAGTATTTTCTTCCCTTCATCCCCCTCTGCCCTGCATCCCCCAACACTCAAGGATCCCCCACACACACACTTAGTTCATGTCCATGGGTTATACATATAAGTTCTTTGGCTTCTCTGTTTCCTATACTATTCTTAACCACCCCCATCTATTTTATGCCTACCAATTATGCATCTTATTCCCTGTGCCTTTCTCCCCATTCTTCCACTACCCCTCCCCACTGAACACCCTCCGTGTGATCTCCATTTCTCTGGTTCTGTTCCTGTTCTAGTAGTTTGCTTAGTTTTTGTTTTGGTTTTTCAGGTTCAGTTGTTGATAGTTATGAGTTTGTTGTCATTTTACTGTTCAGAGTTTTTGATCTTCTTCTTTTTCTCAGATAAGTCCCTTTAACATTTCATATAATAAGGGCTTGGTGAGGATGAACTCGTTGAACTTGACCTTATCTGGGAAACACTTTATCTGCCCTCCCATTCTAAATAATAGCTTTGCTAGATTAATCTTGGATGTAGGTCCTTGCCTTTTGTGACTTGGAATACATCTTGCCAGCCCCTTCTTGCCTGTAAGTATTCATTTGAGAAATCAGCTGATAGACTTATGGGCACTCTTTTGTAGGTAGCTCTCTCCTTTTCTCTTGCTGCTTTATCTTTAATCTTGGGCAACTTAAGTATGATGTGCCTTAATGTGTTCCTCCTTGGGTCCCATTTCTTTGGACTCTCTGAGCTTCCAAAACTTCCTGGAAGTCTATTTCCTTCATCAGATTGGGCAAGTTTTCCTTCATTATTTTTTCAAATGAGTTTTCGATTTCTTGCTCTTGTTCTTCTCCTTCTGGCACCCCTATGATTCAGATGTTAGCTGTTTAAAGTTGTCCCAGAGGTTCCTAAGCCTCTCCTCATTTTTTTTGAATTATTGTTTCTTCATTCTGTTCCAGTTGGATGTTTATTTCTTCCTTTTGTTCCAAATTGTTGATTTAAGTCCCACTTCCCTTCCCTTCACTGTTGGTTTCCTGGATATTTTATTTTACTTCACTTTGTATAGCCTTCATTTCTTCCTTCATTTTGTGACTGAGCTCAATCAGGTCTGTGAGCATCCTGGTTACCAGTGTTTTGAACTCTGTATCAGATAGGTTGTCTATCTCCTTGTCGCTTAGCTCTTTTCCTGGAGTTTTGTTTTTTCATTTGGGCCCTGTTCTTTGTCTCAGTGCACCTGTTAAGTTGTAAGGGGATGGAGCCTTAGGTATGTGCCAGGGTGGGCAACCCTCTTCACTGTGCTGTAGTGCTGTCCGTGGGGGAGGTGTCTGAGAGGGAACAATGTTGCTGGCTTGCTCTTCTCTAGCACCATTTTCTAAGGAACTCTCCTGTGAGACTGAGAGTTTCTCCACCATTGCAATCCCTGTGGTATTTTACAGCTAGTTTTGAGTCTTTAATTTCCCATTCAGCCAGCCCCGCCTTGCTTGCATGGGTCAGCTGCCTTGCTGGGCATCCTGTCCGCTTGGCTGCCAGTCTCTGGTCTCCACCCCTTCTACTGGTCTCGGTGAATGTTTCTCTAAATCCTTGGTTGTCAGAGTTCCATGCAGTTTGATCTTCTGGCACTTCTGGTGGTTTATTGATTTTAAATTGGTTGTTATCCTTCTTTTGGTCGTGCGAAGAAACGAAGCATTTCTACCTATGCATCCATCTTTGCTGGAACTCATTTTACTTTTTTTAAAAAGTATATTTTATTGATTATGTTGTTACAGTTTTCCCAGTTTTCCCCCTTTGTACCCCCTCCGCCCTGCACCCCCCAAACCTCCAGCACTCCCCCCTTAGTTCATATCCATGGGTTTTACATATAAGTTCTTTAAGTTCTCTGTTTCCTATACCATTTTTTATCTCTCCCTGTCTAGTTTATGCCTACCAATTATGCTTTTTCTTCCTTGTACCATTTTCCCCCTATTCCTCCCTTCCTCCTCCCCAGTGAAATCTCTCCATGTGATCTCCATTTCTCTGATTCTGTTACGGTCCTAGAGGTTTGCTTAGTTTTTGTTTTCATTGTTTGTCTTTTCTTTTAGGTTCATTTGTTGATAGATGTGAGTTTGTTGTCATTTTACTGTTCATAGTTAGATCTTCTTTTTCTTAGATAAGTCCCTTTAACATTTCATATAATAAGGACTTGGTGATGATGAACTCCTTTAACTTGACCTTATCTGAGAAGCACTTTATCTGCCCTCCTGTTCTAAGTGAAAGCTTTGCTGGATAGATTAATCTTGGATGTAGGTCCTTGTCTTTTATGACTTCAAAGACTTTTTTCCAGCCCCTTCTCGCCTGCTAGGTTTCTTTTGAGAAATCAGCTGATAGTCTTATGGGCATTCCTTTGTAGGTAACTGTCTCCTTTTCTCTTGCTGCTTTTAGGATTCTCTTTATCTTTAATCTTGGGTAACTTAATGATGATGTGCCTCGGTGTGTTCCTCTTTGGGTCCACCTTCTTTGGGACTCTCTGGGCTTCCTGGACTTCCTGAAAGTCTATTTCCTTCACCAGATTGGGGAAGTTCTCCTTCATTATTTGTTCAAATAAGTTTCAATTCTTCCTGTTTTTCTTCTCCTTCTGGCACCCCTATAATTCAGATATTGGAATGTTTCAGGTTGTCCCAGAGGTTTGTAAGTCTCTCTGCACGTTTTTGAATTCTTGTTTCTTCATTCTGTTCCAGTTGGACGTTTATGTTCCCCTTTTATTCCAAATGGTTGCTTTGAGTCCTGGTTTCCTTCCTGTCACTGTTGGTTCCCTGAATATTTTGCTGTATTTCATTTTGGGTATCTTTCATTTTTCCACCAAGTTCAATCAGTTATGTGAGCATTTTGATTACTGGGGCTTTAAATTCTTCATCAGATAGGTTGGCTATCCCCTATTGCTTAGCTCTCTTTCTGGAGTTTTGCTCTGTTCTTTCACTTTTGCCATATTTCCTTGTCTTGGCGAACCTGATAAGTTGTAAGAGGGAGGGGCCTTAGGTACTCACCAGGGCAGAGCAACCCTCCTTACTGCCCTGCTGTGCTGCCTGTGGGGGAGGGGCCAGAGAGGGAGCAGTGCAGCTCACCTGCTCTTCTCTAGCACACTTTCCAAAGAACTCTCATGTGAATCTGGGGGTTTCTCGCACTGCAGCAACCGCCGTAGTCCACAGTCAACTCTGAGTCTCAGTTTCCCCTTCAGCCAGCCCTGCTCACGTGGTCCGCCACCTTGTCCCCGGTTCTTACCAGTTTGGTTGTTCTGGTTGACTGTTTCTTTAATTCTTTGGTTGTCGGAGTTCCATGCAGTTTCATTTTCTGGTACTTCTGGTTGTTTATTGATTTTAGATTGGTTGTTAATCCTCCTTTTGGTTGTGCGAGGAAGTGAAGGATTTCTACCTACGCCTCCCATCTTGGCTGGAACTTCTTTTTACTTTTTATTTATTATTAGCATATTGCTCTTGAATTTATTGAGCTTTGTCTAAACTCTTTGGCTGCTAATTTCAACATACGGGCATTTAAAAAAAATTCTCACCCAAGGACACACTGATTTCAGAGAGAGGGAAAAGGGAGGGAGGGAGAAAAGGAAAGAAACATCCATGTTATAGAGAAACATTGATTGGGTGGCTCCCTCTCTCACCTGACTGAGGACTGAGCACGCAACTCAGGCATGTTCCCTGACCAGCAGTCAAACCAGTGACCCTTTGCTTTGCAGAATGATATTCCAACCAACTGAGCCACACTGGTCAGGGCTGGGCATTTTGTTTTATTTCCCAAAGTATATTGACATTTTTGTTTTAATAGTCAGTTGATTTGGTTAAATTCAAACTAAAAACTTTCCTTAATCACTTTTTAATTGTTGTTTGAAAACAGTTGTCTCCATTTTCCCACCACCATTTTCTCCTGCCCCACCCAGGCCCACCTCCCACCCTCAATGCTACTTGCCTTTGGCTTTGTCTGTGGGTGCTTTATACATGTTTCTTGATGACTCTTCTCCTTCTTTACCCCATTATATTCCTCCCTACTCCCCTCTGGTTACTGTCAGTTTGTTTTTTATTTCAATGTCTCTGGTTATATTTGGCTTGCTTGTTTATTTTGTTGATTAGGTTCCATTTATAGATGATATTATATGGCATATGTATTTCACTGTCTTCACGTAGTGTAATGCTGTCTATTTTCATCCATGCTGTTGCAAAGGGTAGGAGCTCCTTCTTTCTTTCTGCTGCATAGTATTACATCGTGTAAATGTACCATAGTTTTTTGATCCACTCATTTATTAATGGGCACCTAGGTTGCTTCCAGCAATTGGCTGTTGTAAATTGTGCTGCTATGAACATTGGGGTGCATGGGTTCTTTTGAATTGGTATTTCAGGATTCCTAGGGTATAATCCCAGCAGTAGAGTTGTTGAGTCAAAAGACAGTTTCATTGTTAGTTTTTTAAGCAAATTCCATAATGTTTTCCACAGTAGCTGTACCAGTCTGCATTCCCACCAACATTGTACTAGGTTTCCCTTTTCTCCACAGCTTCTCTAGTGCTTATTGTTCATTGATTTGTTTATGATGGCCATTCTGACCAATGTTAAGTGTTATCTCATTGCAGTTTTAATTTGCATCTCTCTGATAGCTAGCAATACTGAGCATCTTTTCATGTCTCTAGACCCTTTGGATGTCCTCCTTGGAGAAGTGTCTGTTCAGGTCTTTTGCCCATTTTTTAATTGGATTGTATGTCTTCCTGGAGTGGAGTTGTTTGAGTTCTTTGTATATTTTGGATATTGAACCCTTGTCTGAGATATCATTGGCAAATATATTTTCCCGTACAGTTAGTTCCCTTTTCATTTTGCTGATGTTTCCTTCAGCCGTGAAGAAGCCTTTTATTTTGATGAAGTCCCATTTGTTTATTCTTCCCTTTATGTCCCTTGCTGTAGGGGACATATTGGTGAAAATATTGCTGCATGGAATATATGAGATTTTAAAACTAAAACCTTTTTAAAAAAGATTTTATTTACTTATTTTTAGAGAGGGGAAGGGAGGGAGGAAGAGAGGGAGGGAAACATTGATGTGTAAGAGAAACATCTATAGGCTGCCTCTTGCATACCCCGAACTGGGGACCTGGCCCGCAATCCAGGCATGTGCCTTGACCAGGAACAGAACCGGTGACCCCTGGCTTTGCTTTGTGAGATGACGCCCAATCCACTGAACCAAACCAGTCAGGGCTCAAGCTAAAAACTCTTACAGTGGGTAGTAACTCAAATGTCAGTTCAGTTTGTTTCATATCAGAATTGCCTGCATTATTCCTAGCACCTGTATGGTTCAGAAGTCAGCCAAAGTTTTGGATACAGTTTATACACGGAGTTTGATGTTTTCTTTCTTTTTTTCAGGCTTATTTAAAATGATGTGGCTATAGTTATCCCAAAATTTGTTTTTTGGTTCTTTGTTCTAAAAACAGTATGGGGTTTTGAGTCAGAATACAAACTCTTCCCCTTTGATGCTTATAGTGCCCTACTTGAGGTCTACTGCTAGATGAAGAGCATTTTGTGTTTCCTCCTTAGCAGGGGATGATCATGGATATTTCTTCCTTAGAATTGGGTTCACGTGAATATCTAGGATGTGGGTGGTTGTAAGCCAACTGCAGTTGTTAATTCCTCAGGCTTTTGTTCTTCATTCAGCAACCCCATTGCCATCCTTGGTCATTGACTGTACTTTGGAAAGCTTAGTACTATCCTGAAAGCTTTGCATGATACCTTAAAATAGGCCTGAATTACTCCACCCTCTAAGCCATACTTCGTTTTTTCTCTGGCCACCCTATTACTACTATGCATGTTACCTGGCTCTTTTCTTCACTCTGGCTCCTCAGGTCTTTGCAGTCTTTGATGACTCTAATTTCTTTTGGGCGAGCCAGGTAGACAGACAGAACCAAAAAGAATGGACTCAGATGACCATGATGATCTCTACAGTCCAAAATGGATTTAAGAATTAAATGAAGGTATAGAAAGTGTGTTTGTTAAATTTGCAAGCAACTCGATCAGTTATTCAAGATGGCGGCGAGATAGGTGGGAGCAGAGTCCACTTCGCCTCAGCACCAGTGAAACACCTAGCTGATCTGAGGAACAGAGCGAACAGCCAATGGTATTCCAGCATATATGAAGATCAGAGACCAAAGATAGAGGACATTGAAAGATCTGACGGTAAGAAGAGTGCTTAAGGACAATAAGGTCCCTGGAACCAGCGCATGGACCAGGGTGGCTGAAGCCCCTGGCCGGGTGCAGGGTCTGCTGCAGGATTCGTGGGAGAGAGCCAGGCTGGGCTGTGTGAGGGGCCAGGTGCTTGTTTGGACCAGGGGGGCTTGAATAGGAAGAATTTCTCAAAAAGAAAAAAAAGAGAAAATAGAGGCACTCAGCAGCTAGATAGAGAACTCTCCGCAGCAGCTGCGGCCTCTGGCACCCCTCCCCCCTCAGCCCCTGGACTGTGAACACCGGAAAAGCAGCCCCAGCGCTCACCTGAGGCCCAGCTGGCGCACACCCAGATCAGCAGACTGGACACCCACAACTGAAACTCGGGGTGAGTGCGCGCCCTGATAAGCGGCCCGGCTGCCTGGGCGCCAGACCCAAAGTGCCCCAGTGGGCGTGTACCCCAATCAGTGACCTGGGGCCCACACCTGAAACCCTGGGTGGGCACACGCCCTGATAAGCGGCCTGGCTGCCTGGGCACACAGACACAAAGCACCTGGGTTGGCACGCACACCTGAAACCCGGATAGGCGCCCACACCTGAAACCTTGGGTGGGTGCGCAACCGGATCAGTGGCTGGCTGCCCCTGCGCACAGACCCAAAGCAGCGGATCAGCAGCGCAACTCAGGCCCAAAGCCGCCATTGACCTCACAACGTGATCAACACCCTGGCTGCCTGCGTGTGACCACACCTAAAAGCACCGGTTCTGAAAAACTCCTACCTAGCCTCTGCGCACAGAGCCCTGCAGGGCCTACTGGCTCTCTAGGAGGAAGGCAGAAAGCCCAGCAGAGGAGAGCTACAGGGCTAGGGGAGACTGCATTCCCTGGAAAGACTCAACCCAGTAAGGGGCTGAACTACCCTGTAGGAGCATGGAGAGCCCCTAGCATCTAAGACAGCAAAGAGCAAGAAAGTGGAGTGTGAGTTGCCCCTAATTGGTGCAACTCAAAGACAGCACAACTGGTGAACTAAAGGCCTAGTGGGGAGCAGAAGGACCCTCAGGAACTGGACTGGAGGCTGAACAACAGTGAAGAGTGTGGTTCAGGAAGGAAGAAAAGTGAAACCAATCCCTCCAACCACCCCTCCCGTTTCACAGACAGGAAGACCAGCAGAACTAACCTGACCGGTTTAAAGCCAGCAGAAGACTTTTTTTTTTCCTCCTTTCCTCCTAAATTCCTTCTTCCTTTCTGTCCTTCTTTCTTTTTTTATTCCTTCCTCTGTCCTTTACCTTTTTTATCCCTTCTTCCTGCCTTCTTTTATTTATTTTCTTGTTTTAATTTTTGTTAAAATCCCTTCTTATGTTTCCTCCAATCTTTTTATTCCTTCTTCCTTTCCTTTTCTATTCCCTTTTTTCCCCCCTTCCCTTCTCCTTTTTTTTCTTTTTTCCCCTTCTTTCTCTTTTTCCCACAGGTGAGACAATAAAACCTGGAGCTCTGAAAAGACTAGAGTTAGACCGTGTTAGACCCATAAACGTCAGCTCAAGACCAGTGAACACAGGAGATTAAGGAGACAGCACCACTGAATCCCATTGGCATTCTACCAAGAAGTTCATACCATAAACCCAGGGAGTCAGAACAGATCAATTTAAGAAGCAGAGGCTAACAAGAAGAGTCTCACAAACAATGGGAAGACAAAGAAACAATCCGCAAATGAAAGGAGGAAGCCTCAGAAAGAATGCTAACTGAAAAAGAGGCAAGTCAACTATCAGATACTGAGTTCAAAGCAGTGGTTATCAGGAAGCTCACTGAGCTCACAGAGAACTACCAGAAACTGCAGGGAAACTACAATGAACTCACTGCAAACTATATCAACATGAAAAAGGAAATAGAAACTATCAACAAGAGCCAAGAGGAAATGAAGAATACAATTTCTGAATTGAAGAATACAGTAGAAGGAATGAAAAGCAGACTTGATGAAGCAGAGGATCGGATCAGTGAGCTGGAGGACAAAGTAGAAAAAATACCCAGAAAGAGCAAGAAAAGGAAAAGAGGCTCAGAAAGAATGAAGAGGAGTTAAGGGAAATGCAGGACAACATGAAACGTAATAATATCTGTATAATAGAAATACCAGAAGGAGAAGAAGAGCAAGGGATAGAAAACCTGTTTGAAAAAGTAGTGATGAAAAATTTCCCTAATCTGACGAGAGAAAAAAAGTCACCCAAATTCAGGAAACACAGAGAGTCCCAAACAAGAGGAACCCAAAGAGGCCCACTGCAAGACACATCATAGTTAAAATGGCAAAATTCCAAGACAAAGAGAGGATCTTAAAGGCAGCAAGGGAGAAACAGGAAGTAACATACAAGGGAGCCCCAATAAGGTTAGCAACTGACTTCTCAATGGAAACGCTCCAAGCCAGAAGAGAATGGCAAAAAATATTCCAAGTAATGAGAACCAGAGGCCTGCAACCACGACTACTTTACCCAGCAAGGCTCTCAATCAAGATAGAAGGCCAAATAAAGAGTTTCCCAGACAAAAGAACTCTAAAAGAATACACCTCCACCAAACCAGCTCTGCAAGAGATGCTAAACTGACTGCTTTAAGGAAAGGAAGGAAAAGAGAAAGAGAGAGGAACACAGGTAGGAAAATATGGCAATGAATAACTACCTATCGATAATAACCTTACATGTAAATGGATTAAATGCTCCAATCAAAAGACATAGAATAGCTGAATGGATAAGAAAACATGACCCACACATATGCTGCCTACAAGAGACCCATCTCAGGACAAAAGACCTACACAGACTGAAAGTGAAGGGCTGGAAACAAATTTTCCAAGCAAACAGACAGGAAAAAAAAGCAGGGGTAGCAATACTCATATCAGACAAAATAGACTTCCAAAGAAGGGCCATAAAGAGAGACCCAGAAGGTCACTTCATAATACTCAAAGGAAGAATCCACCAAGAAGACATAAGCATTATAAATATATATGCACCCAACATAGGAGCACCCAAATACATAAAGAAAATCTTGGAGGACTTCAAGAAAGATATTGACAGCAACACAATTACAGTAGGGGACTTTAACACCCCACTGTCAAAAATGGACAGGTCTTCCAAACAAAATATCAACAAGGATATTGTGTCACTGAACAATACCCTAGATGAAATGGACTTAACTGATATATATAGAGAGAGCTTTACATCCCAAAGAAGCAAAATACAGATTCTTTTCAAGTGTACATGGAATATTTTCAAAGATAGACCACATGATAGGACACAAAGCAAGCCTCAACAAGTTCAAGAAAATTGAAATCATATCAAGCATTTTCTTTGACCACAAGGGACTGAAACTAGAAACCAACCCAAAAGGAAAAAACCCCAAACACTCAAAATCATGGAGACTGAATAGCATGCTATTAAACTATGAATGGGTCGAGAACGAGATTAGGGAAGAAATCAAAACGTTTCTGGAAACGAATGAAAATGAACTCACAACAACCCAAAACCTATGGGACACAGCAAAGGCAGTCCGGGGAGGGAAGTTCATAGCAATACATGCCTACCTTAAAAAGATAGAAACATTTCAAACAAACAACCTAACCCTATGCCTACAAGAACTCGAGGAACAACAACAAAGACAGCCCAGAGCTAGCAGAAGGAAGGAAAAAACCAAGATCAGACCAGAGTTAAATGACATAGAGATAAAAGCACAATTCTAAGGATCAGTGAATCCAGGAGCTGGTGCTTTGAAAAGATAAACAAAATCGACAAGCCTTTAAGTAGGCTCATCAAGAAAAAAAGAGAGAGCATCCAAATAAACACAATTAGAAATGACAGAGGAGAGATTACAACTGATACCACAGAAATACAAATGATTATAAGAAATTACCACAAAGAACTGTATGCCAAGAAATTTGAAAGCCTAGGTGAAATGGACACATTTCTAGAAAAATATAATCTTCCAAAACTCAATGAAGAAGAAGCAGAAAACCTGAACAGACCAATAACAGCAGACGAAATTGAAGCAGTCATCAAAAAACTCCCAACACACAAAAGCCCTGGACCAGATTGTTTCACAGGACAATTCTACAGAGCCTTTAAGGAAGAGCTAACCCCGTATCCTTCACAGACTATTCAAAAAAATCCAAACTGATGGAAGACTCCCAAACTCTTTTTATGAAGGCAGCATTATCCTAATCCCCAAACCAGATAAAGACACAACGAAGAAAGAAAACTTCAGGCCAATATCGCTGATGAACATAGACGCTAAAATTCTCAACAAAATATTGGCAAACCGCATCCAGCAATACATTAAAAAGATCATCCACCATGACCAAGTGGGATTCATCCCAGGGATGCAAGGATGGTACAATATTCGCAAATCTATAAACATAATACATCACATAAGAGCAAAGACAAAAATCACATGATCATATCAATAGCTGCAGAAAAAGCTTTTGATAAGATACAGCACCCATTTCTGATAAAAACACTCAGCAAAGTGGAAATAGAGGGAGCATTCCTCAACACAATAAAGGCCGTATATGAGAGACCTACAGCCAACATCATACTCAATGGACAAAAAATTACAGCTTTCCCACTAAGATCAGCAACAAGAAAAGGATGCCCTCTCTCACCACTCCTATTCAACATGGTATTGGAAGTCCTAGCCACAGCAATCAGACAAGAAAAAGCAATAAAAGGCAATCAAATTGGAAAGGAGGAAATGAAACTGTCACTGTTTGCAGATGACATGGTAGTGTACATGGAAAATCCTATAGACTCCACCAAAAAACTACTTGACCTAATCAATGAATTTGGCAAAACAGCAGGAAGACAAAGTCAATACTCAGAAATCAAAGGCATTCCTGTATACCAACAACGAAACTGCAGAAACAGAAATCAGGAAAAAAAATCCCATTTGATATAGCAACAAGAAAAATAAAGTATCTAGGAATAAACCTAACCAAGGAGGTAAAAGACCTGTACTCAGAAAACTACACAACACTGAAGAAAGAAGTTAAGGAAGACACAAACAAAGGAAGCATGTACCATGCTCATGGATTGGAAGAATTAACGTTATCAAATGACCATATTACCCAAAGCAATTTATAGATTCAATGCAATCCCTATTAGAGTACCCATGACATATTTCCCAGATATAGAACAAACATTTCAGAAATTTATATGGAACAATAAACGACCCCGAATAGCTGCAGCAATTTTGAGAAAGAAGAACAAAGCAGGAGGAATCACAATACCCGATATCAAACTGTATTACAAGGTCACTGTAATCAAAATAGCCTGGTACTGGCATAAAAACAGGCACATAGACCAATGGAACAGAACATAGAGCCCAGAAATAAACTCAAGTCTTTATGGCCAATTAATATTTGACAAAGGAGGCAGAAGCATAAAATGGAGCAAAAACAGCCTATTCAACAGATGGTGTTGGGAGATCTGGACAGCTACATGAAAAAAAAATGAAACTCGATCACCAACTTACGCCATTCACAAAAATAAATTCAAGGTGGATAAAAGACTTAAATATAAGTCATAACACCATAAAAGTCCTTGAGGAAAACATTGGCAGGAAAATCTCAGACATTCCATGCAGCAACATCCTCACAGACACGTCCCCTAAAGTAAGGGACATAAAGGAAAGAATAAACAAATGGGACCTCATTAAAATAAAAAGCTTCTGCATGGCTAAAGAAAACAGCACTAAAATACAAAGAGAACCAACAGTATGGGAAAACATATTTGCCAATGATACCTCAGACAAGGGCCTCATCTCCAAAATATATAAAGAACTTACACGACTGCACTCCAGGAAGACAAACAACTCATAAAAAAATGGGCAAAGGACTTGAAAAGATACTTCTCCAAGGAAGACATACAGAGGGCCCAGAGAAATATGAAAAGATGCTCAGCATCACTAGCCATCAGAGAGATGCAAATTAAACCCACAATGAGGTACCATCTCACACCGGTTAGAGTGGCCAACATAAACAAATCGACAAACAAATGTTGGAGAGGATGCGGAGAAAAGGGAACCCTAGTACACTGTTGGTGGGAATGCAGACTGGTGAGGCCACTGTGGAAAACAGTATGGAATTTCCTCAGGAAACTAAAAATGGAACTGCCCTTTGACCTAGCAATTCCGCTGCTGGGATTATACCCTAAGAAGCCTGAAACACCAATACAAAAGAACCTATGCACCCCAATGTTCATAGTAGCACAATTTACAATAGCCAAGTACTGGAAGCAACCTAAGTGCCCATCAGCAAATGAGTGGATCCAACAACTATGGTGTATTTACACAATGGAATTCTATGCAGCAGAGAGAAAGAGGGAGCCTATACCCTTTGCAACAGCATGGATGGAACTGGAGAGCATTATGCTAAGTGAAATAAGCCAGGCGGTGAGGGACAAATACCATATGATCTCACCTTTAACTGGAACATAATCAACAAAAGAAAAAAGCAAACAAAATATAACCAGAGACATTGAAGTTAAGAACACTCTAACAATAGCCAGGGGGGAGGGGACAGTGAGGAGAGAGGATTACAGGAACTACTTTAAAGGATACATGCACCAAATCAAGGGGGAGGGTGGAGGTGGGGGAGGGAGGGTGGTCCGGCTGGGGTGGGGTGGAGGGATGGGGAGAAAAGGCATACAACTGTAATTGAATAACAATAAAAATTAAAAAAGAATTGCAAGCAACTCAAAGCTGGTATGTGATAAATAATGGATATTGGAATTCAAAACTGTATTGATTGTTAAAACTTTGAAGTGGCTCCAAAAAGAAGCAAAGGTGAAACTAAGGTTTCTAGGAGAACCTTGTAAGTTAGGAATTCTGAAGACCTGATTTGCCTTCAGCAGTTTCATTAGGGGTTTAGCCAGATTCTAACGTACCTGAGTTTAGACCTAGCTCTACCACTGGTTGTTACAGCAGCAGCATTTTTAAAAGGTGTGTGCTTTCCCGTCTTCTTGAAACCTCCAGAGTTTCCCGTTCATAGTGCTTTCTTTTTCTAATGGCTTGTCATCAGTCTTAACAATATGACAGCATATTACCATACATTTGAAAGCATTTGGAGTACTTTGTTTTGATTGCTGAAATTTGTGTAGTGTTGACATAACGGGAAAAAAATACCGTATTTTTCAGACTATAAGATGCACCGGACCATAAGACTCACCTAGGTTTTAGAGGAGGAAAATAGGAAAAAAATTTTTGAAGCAAAAAAATGTGGTAAAATATTTAATAACATCCTTTAAAGCAGAAATCCTTTCCCGCTTTGACATCTTTCCACAACTACAGTAGATTCAGCAGGAGACTACAGTACACTGTCGTCTCTTTCTACAACAAAATACAGTAATGACAGAACTATCAGCACTGTGTCCTTCATAGTCACGGGGCGCTGTAGCTGAGAACATCAGTGGATGACGCACTGTTATGGGGAGATCTGCTGCTGGAGAGCCACAGCTTGTGTAACACTCTTGTATGGGGACAGCAGTTTTGCACAACCTGTGTGGCTCTGCAGCTGTTGCTAAATTATAGCTCCCATCATCCCAACCTGTCCAAGCATGATGGGAGTTATTTTGCAACAGCTGCAGGGCCACATTGACAGGTGACCCTGCAGTGGAATTTACCTATGCTAATGTTAATGGAGGCACACCAGTCACGTAATGGAGGCTCGTTCAGGTGCCGCAGGCTTTCTTCTCCTAACATGCTTGCACTGCCTGTACCTTCCTCCCCAGCACTATAATATGCCGCAGCGGGGACTCCAGTCCTGTCTCCCTTGCTTCGCACCTCCAAGACACCCCCTCCTCCCAGTGCAGAGCCCACAGCATCGTCCCACTCCTGCTGCTGCCAGCTTCCTGCAGCAGTGACCCTGCTCTTGTCTCCTGTGACCCCTCTCCACTGCCGCCCCCACCCCCCCACCCCCACAAGTCAGGTAAGCTACATTCGGACTATAAGACGCACACCCATTTTCCTCCCAAATTTGGGGAAAAAGTATCTTATAGTTTGAAAAATACGGTACTCCCCTGCCCTCTGTTGGGATTAGATGGCAGCTATAAGAATGTGTACAGTTTCAGGCATCACATTTCAAAAGGAGTTTACTCAGAAAAGATCAGCCAACAGAATAAGATGTGTGGAAACTTTATTACAAACGGAAAGAAAAGAGGAATTGGCACTATTGGAAAGAGAATAATTCAAAAGGAAATAAAAATGGTGGGTGGAACTGGAGCCTGAAACTTTAGAAGTTTGGTCTTGATTACGTTTAATCTGTATCAGAATGGGAGACTCTTGTTTAGTTCAGACTTTATTCATACATTCTTACAGAATCAGCCAGTATTCTTAGTGACATAGACAAATAAAAATGTTAATTTAATACAGAACTGTGTTTTTTCCTGTGACTGTTACCACTTTAATTGACCACATTCCCATTCTCCTTTTTCTATCCAACCAAAGAGGGCAAGACAAGTTCCAAATTCTCCAGAGAGTAATTTCCAAAACTTCCAGGAACCAGTACTCTTGTCCTACTTTGTGTTCAATTTTGAAAACAGACACTACCATTAAAATCCTTTGGTTCACAATAATGTGGCAGCTATCAGAGCCTTATTAACTTAATTGGTTGACTGCTAAATCAATCATGCCTCTTTGAATTCAAGTAACAATTCCAGAAGTCCATATCTGAAGGCAGTTTTGGGATCTGGAAGTAAAGTTTGGTCTGCTACAAAAACCCACAAGTATGCTGCACAGTCCACAGACCTTGCTCATGGGGAAAGCCCCAGACACTATGGACAACTGGGGTTATGATAGTGGCTGGTGGTGAAAGCAAATCTTTTCATAGTGAAAATCTTAAAAGGAATGCATACAAGTCAAGACACTTGGCCTGTATGTACCCCACTGCTTCTCTTTTGTGCACACTGGGAAGATGAAGAAATAGAATTATATTTCAGTTCATTTATTTGTCTGCCTTGATTATGATTTTACCATCACTAGCCTGTCAGTATTTTATATCCTCTTCCGTTTCCACACTGTTGCCATTGAAGGCCATAAATCTGTGTATAACAGAAATATAGAGAGGAACTCAGGGTAATCAGAGGCCTATGGTAATAACATGAAAACCAGATGCCTTTGACTTGGGACAGTGTAATTGTAGACCAGTGTTGTATGGCCTTGTTAACAGTTACATAATGTAATGCCTTCTGTTTGCCATAGACAGAAACTCCTAGAGTTTTAACTCTGTATTTCTGATCTTCATATTATTATTCTGAAAGACTTAGTATTCAATTTGATTTAAAAAAAACCCAACCTGACCAGAACATTCTCTTGGGTTTTTGAAAGTGTATTTTTGTGTGGACAGTATTAAATGAATACCTAACTGTTTAACACTATTAGGTTCTGATAAAACAAAACAAAACAAAACAAAAAAACCCCACAACAACTACAATTATCTATGTGGGCTGAGGTTTCCTGGAAAAAGGTTTTATGGATTTAAGTGATATATAAGCTGGACCTTGAAGAAAGTATAAATGACTAAATAGGTAAAACAGTTACAGTTGATGAAGAAATGAAAGCATCACATTTCACCTTAACTCAGGTCTTGTAGAGATTCAGACTTTATCATTGACTGCCATACCAGTTGGAACTAGAAGAGAGGAGAGAAGAGAAATGGAGGAAAGGGAAAGTGGAAGGGAAGGAAAAAAAGTGAGCCAAAAAAAGTCATGTCTTGACATTGATTTAATGAGTGTCTATTGAGTATCTAAGTTGTGCCAGGCACTGGCAGGATTTTACAGATGAGAAAATAGTCTTGGAGAGGTTAGGTAACTTGTCCACAATCCTACGATGTGTAAAAGCCAATGAAATCCTATAACATGTATTATCAACTGGGCTTGTAGCGTGTCCTCTGCCAGAGATACTTATCTCTTTGGAATGGATGTAATACAGTTGGAATAAGTACTATACAATCGGAATGATTCCATAGGGTTACACCAAGAAGTTAGACAAAATGACTTGAAGAATTCATTTCCGACTAATTTTAGGGGTCTATGATTCTTTAAAGTGGGGTTGTCTTTTCACTGTGGATTATCATAACCAATTTCTGCTTTGTTTTGTCTAATACTCACTTAGAACCAATTCTGCCCAGTTTACATTATAAGTTAAAGTTGGTTGATACTTGAATAAACATAGACCAGTGATTGGAGCCATGCATTTTTGTTATTAGTTGTGTTTGCTTGTTGTGCTGTCAGCTAATTCCTTGAAATTACTCATTCTTTGATTATTTTGAAACAGTCAGATGTTACTGCCGTGACTAAAACTCTTTCAAGGCTTCCAGGGGCACTTGGAATACAATTCAACCTTCTTTTTTGTTTGTTTGTTTAAACAAGTGAGGCCTCTCATGTGCCTATTTTTTTTTAAAGATTTTATTTATTTTATTTTATTATTTTATTTTTTTTAGAGAGAGAGGAGAAGGGAAGGAGAGAAACATCAATGTGTGGTTGCCTCTCACGTGCCTGGCACTGGGGACCTGGCCTGCCACCCACACATGTGCCCTGACTGGGAATCAAACCAGCGACCCTTTGCTTTGCAGGCAGGTGCTCAGTCCACTGAGCCACACCAGCCAGGGAAATTCAAACTTCTTAATAGTGCCTCCGAGGTTCTGCATGTTTTTTTCTCATCTACCTCTCCAACCTCAACTTTTCTAACTGTCAACCATTGGTGGACTAGAGCCTCCAGAGTTTTGTTTTGGTCCCTGGATTATATCCAGGTATTTGCTGCCCAGGACTTTGGCACACGTATTTCCTTTTCCTTAGAATTCTCCTTGATGCCACTCGCCATGTGACTGCCATACTTACCCTTCAGGTGTCATATTTAGACCTTTGCAGAGAACCCATTTGAGACCATCCATTCTAATACAGGGCTCCCTTGCTGGTTTCTCCCTTAGCTGGCTGCCCTATCCTTTCGTAGCATTTTGCGTCTTTGAAATAGTTTACGCATATTTGTTTGTTTCCTTTTAACCATTTGTCTACCACTAAATCATAAACTTCATGAGGCCAAGAACTATGTCTAGTTAGATCTCTACTATTTACCTAGTGTGGAACTGAATAAATATTTTAAAATAAATATTGAGGCCTTAAAATTGCTAACTACTTTGTAACCTGCAAAGAGTTTTCACACATATTCTCAATCCTTATAATCACTTCTGAGATAGTTCAGGCAGGGCAGATATTAATTTTCTATTTTATAGAAGGTAAGATTTGGAGAGTTTGCCTGAAATGGCCAAGGTCACATAGCTAGCGGTGCTTGGGTGTGAAGTGTTGGGTCTTTTGGTCATTAGACCAGTGCTCTTTCTACCAAAAAGAGATAGTAATAGGAAATTCTTGGCTACACAGTAGCCAAATATTGTGCCTAGGAAAGAATCTCACAGTCCGGATGCTTAGAACTACTTATCTTTCATTTTCATTTATTCTATCTGTGATCATTACTGGCTAAATTTCCCATAGCATGATAGCAGGAAAATAGATTCGGTTCCTTGTTGACATATACATACAAAAGCTAAGCTTAAACCACTGGCGGAACTGAATGGAGGTAGAATGTATTTTAAATTAGAAATCTGGCTTTACTTCTGCAGAGTCAGAATGAATATATTGCTCACCTCAAGGACCAGTTGCAAGAGCTGAAGGCAAAAACTAGCATGGAAAATCACTATATGAAGACAAACGCCGAGCTGCAGATTTCTCAGACCCAGAAAAAATGTAACAAAACAGAGGAGCTCTTGCTGGAAGAAGTTGAGGTAATACTGCTGCTTTAGGAAGGAGCCAGATGATGGCCTGGAAGCTGCCACTCCTGACGCTGCCTCAGCTGACAGACGAGGGAGAGGGAGCGTCACCATTTTTGTTTGACCTCTCCTGCTGCCCTAACATCTGCGTTTAAAAATAAGAGTGGAAGGAGATTCTGGTGGGCTGTATAGCCTGAATCTCTTGTTTTTGGAAAATTGGTTGTACTTTCTTCCTTTGGTCACTTTATTTTATAAAACCACTTGCCATTTCTCCTGGAAATGATAGGAAGAGAGCAAAATTAGATAGGTAGTAACTGCAGGATATTGCTGCGGCTTTCCTTACTCAACCAGTATCTTTTATCCCTCCACTAAGAAATACAAAATCTAGAGAGCTGAACCTCACTCAAACCTACATTTATAGAAATGAGAAATCACAGTGAAAAATAGCAGGAGGAAGAAACAAGGGTTAGACCCTCATTAGAGGATGAAAGCTAAAAATGGCTAAAAGAACGATAGGGAGGCGACCGGGAGCAAACTCAGCGGTGTGTCTGTGCAGGACTCCTTTTTCTTGAGCTTCCTGCTTCTTTGGAGCTCATTCCCCGGGTGCGGCTTAAGACTGTGACAGCAAACATTTTTCTTGCACCCTGGAATTTCCTGTACAGGCCTCAGAAACTGTCCCCAGGAAACGTCGTTTCTCTCCTTAAATCTCCTTGATATTGCTTTCCAGGCAATAGGATTATGATCCTTTTGTTCTGGGCAACTGCCTTGTATTTAGCACACGGCCCGACACACGGCTCAGCACTGTTTGTGAACACTGAGTAGATGGGAACAGAACTGCAGCTCTGGAGCAATGTGTAGAGCTCTGGGGATTCCAGCTGGAAAAGGAAACCTGTGTGGCTGTCACAGCTGCACCTCTGATCTTGAGAAGTGCTCATTTCCCACTCTGCTGGGAAGAATTCCTGATGTTGGTTTATTGTTCTCACAGAAACTAAGGTTGAAAACTGAAGAAGAGAACCAGATTCACATGGAGATTGAAATATTCCTTCGAAAGGAGCAGCAGGTGAGTCACCTAAACTTTTTTATCCTCTGACGCGTGTGTTCAACTTTTAACAAGGACAGCAAAAACATTTTTTTTTTTAGGGAAAGAAAAATCAATCTTAATTCTACCAGCCTAATGAAGGAGCTGTAGCCCATGTTTTCTTTTGAAGTTATTCATCTGAATAAATATTTTATAAAGCTGTAATTTGAGTAGAGAAAAAATTTTGTCTTCTGTCTTTATCATGTAGCATTATATACTTTTCTTGTCCTTATATTGCCTCATCATCATAATTTTAAAATATGACTGTTAAATTATAAAAATAACATTGAGGGAAGATTTTTTTAAATTGTCAATTACTTTTTTACTCATATTTTCCATGTAATCAGTCTCTTCATAAAAAAATTTTAAATGGTTTTATAATTTGGTTATGCCATGGTTTACTTGTTACTCTTTATTTTAGATATTTAGGTTATTTCCAAAGTTTCATTATTATAAATAATGCAGTAATGAAAGCATTGCCCAAGTAACTTTTTCATCATTGCAATTATTTACCCAAAGTAAATCTCAAGCATGAGACTATGATGCTAGAGAGACTGGTATTCTGTGAATTGCTAATACTGTTCGTGCTGTCAGACTTGCACTGCCATCAACGGCGCACGCGGGCGCTACTCTCACGAGTCCTCGACAGCTCTAGCCGTTTTACATATTATTAAGTCTGCAGACTTCATGAGTTGTTTTATTTCGCATTTTTTGTTTACTAACAGACTTGACCATTTTTCCGTATATTTATTTCTTCATTTTATTTTTCCTTGTGTGAATTATATGGTTTTAATTAGTATTTCTAATACTAACAACAAACCAAGGTGAATAGAGCCTTTTAAAATATCCCTGTTGGATGAATAAGGAAAGAATGAATTTTCAGTAAACAATTCCAAATTTGTAGTTAAAGAAAAGAATTTCTAGATCCTATCTTGCAGACCTTTACTGAAAAAAATGTCTGGTAGGCTACTAGAACCAGGGGCCTGTAACCCACAGTTTAAGAATTATGTATCATCATGGGGAGAAAACGCACACAACTGTAATTGAATAACAATAAAAAATTTTAAAATAAAATAAATTGGGTTTGATTTGGATAGTAAAAAAAAAAAAAGAAGAATTATGTATCATCTTACCTGTGTCAAGTGTTAAGACACAGCAGGTGTCTGAAAACAGTCCGATGAGCTGGTGGATTCAGTGAATGGTGGGCGGAGGAAGTCGGTGTCTCCCAGATCTTCACCCCAACACACACACAGTATGCAAATACTTTTACGTGAAAATTTGAAAAGTACGGAATTGTGTAAGTTTTAAAAATTGAAAGCTATTTTAATTGCTCACTTTTTAAAGATTTCTTTCACATCTTTTTTTAAACATACATACTTCTATATATACCTACATACATGTTTTCAGTATTTATTTATATTTGTTTTTAAAGTAAATCAGATCATATTATATATATTATTGCAGACCCTGTTTTTTTACTTACCTTTTTAAAAAATATATTTTATTGATTATGCTATTACAGTTGTCCTATTTCCCCCCTTTTATTCCCCTCCTCCCTGCCCGCCCCTCCCACCCACATTCCCCCGCTTTAGTTCATGTCCATGGGTCGTACATGTAAGTTCTTTGGCCTCTCCATTTCCTATACTATTCTTAACCTCCCCCTGTCTATTTTCTGCCTACCATTTATGCGGCTTATTCTCTGTACCTTTCCCCCCTCTCTCCCCTTCCCACTCCCTTGTTGATAACCCTCCATGTGATGTCCATTTCTGTGGTTCTGTTCCTGTTCTAGTTGTTTGCTTAGTTTGTTGTTTTTGTTTTTAGGAGTGGTTGTTGATAGTTGTGAGTTTGTTGTCATTTTACTGTTCATAGTTAGATCTTCTTTTTCTTAGATAAGTCCCTTTAACATTTCATATAATACGGGCTTGGTGATGATGAACTCCTTGAACTTGACCTTATCTGAGAAGCACTTTATCTGCCCTTCCATTCTAAACGGTGGTTTTGCTGGATAGAGTGATCTTGGATGTAGGTCCTTGCCTTTCATGACTTGGAATACTTCTTCCTACCCCCTTCTTGCCTGCAAGGTTTCTTTTGAGAAGCCAGCTGATAGTCCAATGGGAACTCCTTTGTGGGTAACTGTCTCCTTTTCTGTTGCTGCTTTTAAGATTCTCTCCTTATCTTTAATCTTGTCTAATGGAATTATGATGTGCCTTGGTGTGTGCTTCCTTGGGTCCAGCTTCCTTGGGACTCTCTCAGCTTCCTGGACTTCCTGGAAGTCTATTTCCTTTGCCAGATTGGAGAAGTTCTCCTTCATTGTTTCAAGTAAGTTTTCAATTTCTTGCTCTTCCCTTCTCCTTCTGGTACCCCTGTGATTCGGATGTTGGAACGTTTCAAGATGTCCTGGAGGTTCCTAAGCCTCTCCTCATTCTTTTGAATTCTTGTCTCTTCATTCTGTTCTGGTTAAATGTTTATTTCTTCCTTCTGCTTCAAACTGTTGATTTGAGTCCTGGTTTCTTTCTCTTCACTGTTGGTTCCCTGTACATTTTCCTTTATTTCACTTTTCATAGCCTTCACATTTTCCTCTACTTTGTGATCATACTCAAAGTGTATCTACCTATGCCTCCATCTTGGCTGGAAGTTCCTCAGATTTTTAACATACACATTTGTGCTTGATTCTTTCTCTTAAGTGTAGAGTTAATATCTATATCTTCTTGCATTTATTAGGGGAAAGCTTTCATTTACCACTTCTCTTCCTTCCCTATATTGCATATTGAAACGATTCATTATATTTTTCCATTTTATGGATGAGGGGACCGAGGTTTAGAGAATTTAAGTGAACTTATTTGAGTGCCACATTTGGGAGTTGAACCTAGGCGATCTACCTTCAGACCCTGTTTCTGCTCTTTCCATTAGACTCTACTGCCCAAATGGAGAGTTTAATTCCAGATTCTGATTTATTATTCGAAAGTGTATTAAACAGCTTAAGTATACATTTTACTGGTTTCTCTCCCATTTCTTATACATATACCTTTCATTTTATTGTGCTAAGGTACATTCTTGAATCACTATTCCAGAATGATTACATATATTCTTCGCTCATATTCACATGCTAGGTTGGCTAGATATAGAATCTTAGATTCACATTTATTACCTTTGAGAGTTTTGAAGACATTGCACCCTTCTCAACTAGTATTTAAAGTGTTATCAAAGAGATGTCTGAAACCATTCCTTATCCTTCAGAATTTTCTACTGACTCTATTCCTTTCCTCTTCATTGCAATTTCTCTTACCCAGAAGAGACTCTCTTCCCCGTTTTTAAATTGAATAACATAAAGTGCACAAACATTAAGTATATAGTTTAATGAATATTTATATAATGAATATATATGCCCCTATACCCAGCACCCAGATAGAGATATAGAGAACATTTATAGGGTACCAGAAGTCTCCCTCGTGCCCCATTGCCAGTCAATAAACTAATTTGCCCTTCAAAAGTAGCCACAATTGTGACTTATATCACTGTGTAAAAGTTTTGCCTGTTGTTGAACTTTATATAAATGATTTTATACAGCATTTACTGTTTTGTGTCTGGCAGAAGCCATGTTTAATATTCTTTTCAAATAGAAACTTGAGGAGAAGCTAGAGTTCTGGATGGAGAAATTTGATAAGGACACAGAAATGAAACAGAATGAACTGAATGCTCTCAAATCTGCTAAGGCCAGTGACTTAGCACACCTTCAGGACCTTGCAAAGATGGTAAGGAAACAGGGTTTCAATTGTGTAAGGCCTCAGCACTGAGGAGTGGGTGGTAGCTAAGCTAAAGTAGCTGGGTAATGCTGGTTTTGGTCACAAGTGGAGGTCTGCCCGTAAACCCATGGATTCTATTTTGATGACCATGATGCTGAGAACCATGACAACGATATTGCTGGTGGGGGCAGTAATAGCAGTAGCTAACACTTAGTGCTTACTCTGTCCAGGCACTTCATTAGTATTTCACATGTACAGCTTCTGCAACCTTCACAGCAGCCTCGTGAGATAGATACTGTTATTTCTACTTTATGGTCTCTGAAGACAATTAGTGAATTATGATTTCCCAAATGCTTCTGATTATGGCTTTACCCTTGAATGCAGGACTTCTCAAATTTCTCTTTTAAAAGATGGCTACTATCTGATATGTGCATTCTATCACAGCTTCTAAAAAAATTACATTATTTTGAGGTCATTAATCACATCATTAATTAGTATTTTATTTTTATGAAATATTTTATTTTAAAGATTTTATTTACTTTTATAGAGAAAGGGAGGGATGGAGAAAAAGAGGGAGAGAAACATCAATGTGAGAGAGAGAGAACCACCGATTGGCTGCTTCTCACATGCACCCTGACTGGGGACAGAACCTGCAACCCAGGCATGCACCCTGAAATCAAGTGGGTGACCCTTTGTTTGGTGGAGAGGCACCCAACCAACTGAGCTACACCACTCAGGGCTTTATGAAATATTTAAAAGCAAATTTGAATTATTTATATGGAAACAAAGTTGGGAACAATTCCAAAGTGAATACGTGACTATTTATAACATAGGAATCCAGTTGTGTTTTTCCTGTGGTTTATCTTTAGATTTGGCATGCTTTATTTTAAAATTTTTATTAAAATTGCAGTGCTGGCTGGTCACAGCTTAGCTGAGAGAGTCCTTTAACGTGATAATGTCTACTTTTGCAGATAAGAGAGTATGAACAGGTCATCATTGAAGATCGTATAGAAAAGGAGAAGAATAGGAAGAATGTAGAACAGGCTCTCCTGGAATTAAGGAGCATCATAAAGGTAGAAAGCCTTAATTGGCATCTTGGGGCCCCTTTAATTCCATAGCTGGTGTAACACTGAGGAAGGCAAACTACCTCTCAGGAGATCTGTGAGGAAACATGCCCTGTTATTACTGGAATTTGCCAACACAGTCCAGTGGTACAGAGAGACAGTTAACAGAAAAAGACACGCCCCCAACTCCTAATCCAGGGAAAAGGAGGTGGCTAGCAGTGGAAGCAAACCAGAGTTTGTGCCCAGAGGTCAAATTTAAGGATACTATTTTTAAACAAAATAGCTCTTGAAGTAGTTCTAACATCCTACTGCTTTTGAAAATACAATACAAAAGTTAGCCCAGGCTATCTGCTAGATTCTGATAAAAGCCATTTGAAAAAAAGAAAAAGGTAGAAGGGGTAAGTTTAGAAAAGAGATATTTTAGTTTTACAAGAACTTCTATATATGTTATTATTGACCTGGAAGGTCAGATTCTAGGAACTATCAAGCAAAAAAAACATCAACTAATCAGAAACTGTTGTTTTGAGGATTGTCCTTGTCTCCTGACAGAGATCTGCTGAGATCAAATGTATGCAGACTGTAGTTTGGTTGGGGATGTTTACTAGGGGGTGGATTAAGACAGTGAGCTTTAAGTACATTCAGGACCAGATACCCAGATCCAAACTTGAGCTTTCCATTAGGAGAGCGAGATATAGTTAGCAAGTATTTATTGAACTCCTCTGGTGTTTTCTATTTGCCAGGATTCCTTGACTGAGGGCAAAAATCTAAGGACTAACTTAAGACCACCTTTCTTTTTTCACTAGTGGGTTTGCTTCCAGTCTTTAGTGTGATTTTAAAGTAGTCTGGACTGTATTCAGAACAGTGTGTCTAATGACTAAGATATTCAAGGTCGCTATCTAAAGCTTGCTTTTTGAAAATAGGAGTTTTGAGCCTTTAATCAATCATTAAAAATATGAAGTGCACCAGGAAGTCCGGTGAAGTAATCTATCTGCACATTTTTGACTGAATGCTTGCTTTTGCCGGTGGCCCAGGCAACTCACACCTCGTTTGGATCCAATGGTTGTTAGATATGGGAAAGGATGTTCATAAAGAGCAGTAGTACAAGGGAGTCAGGCTTCCAAGTGTAAAAGAAAGATTCCTTTTTTTGTATTTCCTGAAAACTTCAGAGTCTGCAGCTTAAGCCCTGCACAGCTGCGGAGGTTGCTACAGGGAGAGCATGTCACTGCCACGTCTCAGTCCGTTCTTTGGAAAGAAGTTACTTTATCAGAAACCAGTTCCCTTACATACAAAGAATGCAGCTTGTCAGGCACACTATAAATTGTACTCACTCCCCCCTTCTCGTCCAGCTCCAGGCCTGGTGGCGAGGCACTGTGGTACGGAATGAAATCGGTGGTTTCAATATGCCTAAGAAGGACAAAGATGATGGCAAGGATTCAAAAGGTAAAGACAAGGACAAGCGGAGAGGCAAGAAATAGTGACCAAGTATCTTCTGACTTTTCCTCTGGCATTCTGGAGATGGGAAGGATTTGAATGGAGTAAGAAACATCTTTTACCATCAGATAACTTATCTATAAGGTTGTGTCTTATCTGGGCTTTCCCCCGTGCGGCCTTGTTATTTCACTTTGCCCGTTATATTAATTTTCAGACCCCAAATTAGGATTACATGATTGACTAAGGGCTTTTCATATTTTGAAAAAGTTTTGCTGGGGAAGAAGTATTTCTAGGAGCCTTGTGAAGATTCCTCCTGTTCTTTTACAAAAAAAAAAAAAAGTTCGTAACAGCAACACATTAAAATGTCAGTAATTCCTGTAATACGTCTCTGATTCTGATATTATTTGGTCGATAGTGAAAAAACTCTTATAAACAAAAGTGAAGTGTCCAGTAGGAGGTACAAGATGACATTTATAAAGTGTCCAGTGTAATATACATATATAGTGAAGTTTTATTAAAGGCTGGTTCTTTCCTGTCTTAGGTTATCATTTTAGTGTTTCACTGGGGATTGCTGGTGGCATAGAATGTGTACCTTAAAAGCTGCATCAGCTCCTTTTCTGGGAAATAGGTAGGAATATAAATTATAAATATAAGATAGAAATGAGATTATAGGATCATCCACACATGGTAAACATGGGGGACACTGGTCCACTGGAAGACTAGTTTGGAGATTTTTTTTTTTTAAAGATGTTATTTATTTTTAGAGAGAGGGGAAGGGAGGGAGAAAGAGAGGGAGGGAAACATCGATCAGCTGCCTTTCACTGTCCCCACCTGGGGACCCTTTGGTTTGCAGGACAACACCCAACCCACAGAACCACACGTCAAGAGTTGGAACTATTTCTGAAAATGAGGCACTAGGGTCCATACCTACTTTGCTTACTCAACAGTTCTCACCTTATGGGATATTAAGAGTAAGAGAGAGAAAGCGTGTGAAAATACCAGCCTGTGCCTGATGGTCGGTTATTCTCCCTATTCCCCTGTAAAAGAACGTGCCTGTTGGGTCTTTCTTGCTTTACTTAATCAGAACAGAGTATCTTGGGATGCTAAAGCTTTTCCAATAGCACAACTGGTAGTTTCTGAGAGAAAAACTGTCCAAAAGTGTCACATATACTTCAGGTACTAATAAGCCTTATATCTAACTCCAAATACAGGGCACTACGGGTATCTGTACTTCTTTTAAAAAGTACATTTTGATCAATTACTTAGTTTCTACTGATCTGATGGTCCTTTGGGGAATTTATACTCTTTCATTTTTGCCAAGAAAACCATGCTTTAAATACGAACATTTTCAAACCAGGCTTTATTTCATGCTATTGAAGTGTTGGCTTTTATTTTAATGTCAAGTGTAAGGTGGCAAAAAGGCAACTTAAAGTAACATACATGATACTGACATATTTATACTTACAACTTATGTATCATATTTACAGACATACAAATATAGGACGTTTCACAAATCACTTACTAATTACATGTTTACAACATTTTCAGAAATAAAATGAAATCTGCTGTAAACCATTTCACTGCAATGTGTATATAACAAGGCCTGTAAATACCCATGTTTTCCTTCATTTCTATAACCATTTAAGTACTTAGGTTTTTAAAAATTCATCACACTCATCAGCATACTCACACATCATTAGTCACTGCTGAGCAAGTAAGAGAAATCAGATTGCTTGATTAGGCCTAAGGCTGTATTTCAAAAAGCTATTAAAGAAAGTGACCTCCTATTTTTGTTCTAGCCAAACACAAAGGCTCCTCCTCCCATGAGTTGTTTCCAGAGAAAAATGGTGTGGAGTGTAATGAGTTTGAAAGCCCAGAAACCTGCTGACTTATAATCTCTGTAGCTGGCAGAGGCCCTGGTGGGTGAGCACGCAGCCCTTTCTCCTTTTACACTTCAGCACTGGGAGGGTTGCTGCTTCAGGAGAAAGCTCTTCAATAAATGTTAGGGGAAACTGTTACAAAGTCATCTTCATCTGACATTGGAGTCTAGCAAGGCTAAATGTTAAACCTTCTTTTCAGTTAACAAAACAAACGTACAACTTAAAAAATTGCACATTACTAAAGGCAACTGACTTTTGTGACATGTAAATTATACCTCAATAAAGTTAAAAAAAAAGTGAAAAAACTCCCCAAAACAAACGAAAAACAAAGGTACAAACATGGAATACAAAAAAATTTCCAACAAAACCATCATGACTTGTTTTTGCATCTTGACAAACTCAATATATTTGACATTTTCCTTTCATTATCAACCAAAACTGCACACAATTTTTCTAGTAATTCAAATGTAAATATGAATTATTCTGATAAAAATTCACTAATAAAGTTTCATGCTATATGTAAAATGTGAAATAAGTTGAAATTTCCATTTACCCCTCTAGGAAAATTAGTTGCAAATGTTCTGAATGTGGCATTATGTGTGTCTTCTGGGACTATTTCCTGCATACTACGCGACAGAGTCCTGTCCTCTGCTCGGTTTCATTCAAATAGCTCCCTATAATTTGGAGACTGTATTAAAGTTTAATGTTGACTAGAAGGAAAAATACCTATAGTTTAAAAGTACACACAGTAAATTGTAAAGTCTATGATTGGTGGGTGTGTTTGGAACTGTAAATACAATGGGTCTGACTCTAAGCCCTTAAAAGACATTTTACTTCTGTTCTGTGAGGACCCTGAAGCACTGGGCTTTGAGTGCAGTTGCTTTGTGTTATATAATTTTAAATTTGGACAAGTGGTAATGTTGTGATGAACTTGTTTCCTGTGAGAACAAGGAGAGAAAATTATTTTAACCAGATACTCAACTTTTATCCAAAGTTACTTTTAGATGCTGCATTTACATGATAAAAAGAGAACATTATGCTCAAATGCACGCGTTGGTAAAGGAAACCCAGAACAGTTAACAGAAAAAAACCTGGATAACTAGTATCTTCACTAACTCTACTTACTTGGTTTATAAAGGCAGTGAGTACCAAAAAGGGATCAAAATACAAGAGAAGAAAGATCCCAGTGGCTTGAACTGTTTGTCTCCCCAGGTGGCTTGGATAAAGGCTCCTGGCCTTGTGTTTTGTGTTGCGGGAGACCTTGGGCCCTTTTATTCCACCCACGACTGAGTAAACGCGCTAGAGGTGGAGCTAGATGAGAAGACAGCAAGCCAGTTTTTCAGATGCCACAAGTGCTTTAATCAGCCACGGGAACTGGCAGTTACCTGAAAGAAATATAACGCTCTCGGCTTTTCCTTTATTACTTTTGCTTTGTTTTTATACTCTTCCATCAGTTAGGGAGCTGGAAGTGCACGGCTGTGACTGGAAGGTGGCGACAGGTCCAGGTATCCTGGGAGTGGGGTGGGGGGAGGGGGCAATGAAGCCCACTAGAGATGCGAGCAGTGCCTTTCACTAGCCTGAGGGTTAGGAGTCGTCTTCTAAGCCTGGCAGGCTGGAGTTGGGGGTGGGGAGGTTAGGACACTGGCCTTAAATACAACTGTATTTGTTTCACTGTTTTATTACGCAAAATATAGGCCTTCTACATTGTTTTTGTTTTACCCTCGATGACAGATTTTTTGTTCAAAAACCCCCAGTTCTATGTTATTATTTTGCCTTGGACAGAATTGTCCAAGTAGTCAATACAGTTTTTGATTTTAAATGTGTCTGAAAAACAGTGGAGTCGTTACTCCCCCAAATCATACAAATATCTGGTTTGGAACAGTGGTCTCCATTATGTGAAATACCTGGCATGTCTGTGGAAAATGCAGACAACCAGGCCTCACTCTGGACCCTACTGAATGAGAACCTGTATTTTAACACATGCTACAGGACAGTCTATTGAACAATCAAGTTTAGACACCAGTTGACTCTACAGGTCTTGGAAACAGGTGAAGAGAATAGCATGTCTGTGCCTTCGAGAGCTAAATATCCTTCTGAGAAAAAAGCCTACTCTCCAGGGAAGCACTGCCCCTGTGGGCTTCAGTGTCAGGTTCCAGGAATGACAGGACTAAGTTTTATTTGTGAAAACCGTGTCTTCAGAACAATTCAATGGAAATGGATATAACCTCCCCTAAAATGGAGAAATGAAGCACAATATTCCTGTTAGGAATCATGGAAACAGTCCCTTTACCCAGATGGTGGGCAGCAGCAATCACTTTGTCCTGTTCCGTTTTGGCCAGGCCGGTCCCCAACGTGCTGGAAGTCCTTACACAGCAGACTGCTGCTGCTGCTGCTGCTGCTTGGGTGGGGCAAGTTCCAGGAGAGCCTGGACCGTCACTGCAACCTGGCTCAAACCTTTCTCTTCTAAAATGTGGAGAGGCAAACATAATTGCTCCTGAAATGGGATAATGTGACATAAAAACAAACACAAGAGAAAATAGGATGAACATCACAGAACTGAAAAGAAAAAATAAGCATCTCTTCTCCCCTTATAATAATCAACTGAGATATGAAAAGTCAGTACCTGGGAAACTGACCTCTGTTAATATGAATTACACAGAGATGGTATCTGACAGTATCACTTTATTAACATAACCGAAAATACATACAGACCATTTTGAAAAGTGGAAAATGGACAGGTTAGATACACTTATACATACAACGGAGGATAAACAGAATACTATGGAGTGAAAGCAATATTCTTCATTCCTGATAAATAAAAGCAACGCAGATCAGTACGGTGAAAATAGAAAAAGTTACACATTATTCCACATAGATGGCTTAAGCCTGCAAAGATGTAACATGGTAGGAGAAAGCGCTTTGGAAATTGCATACCCTAGGGATGCAAGATTGTTTCATGCCATCCCGGCACTGCACCAGACAGGGGGGCCTGCTCTGTGCATTAAACTCTTGACTGAAAAGCAGGGCTCTCCCACTCAGAGCCCCCATACTGGGTGGGGATCAGGGGAGGGAACTGAAGTGTATCCTTAAGATTTAGATGTATTTGAGAAACTTTCCCCTACTCTGGGTAATTCATGGAAGGACCAGTTTGAATTAGTTAAAAATCTGAATTATAAAATTTAAAAAAACACAAAAACTGTATTTGAAAAAGTAAAGTATTTCATATCCTGCTGGTATTTAATGAATAAATTATACTGGAGAATTACGATGTGAGCTTAGTCAGGAATAACTTAATTACCATGTATTTAAAAACCGTTTACATGTTTGCTTAAGGAAGTTAAATACTTCTATTTGTTTATCTCATTAATTTGTTTGGTCAATCCTTTCTTGTAAGAGAAAAAGGCATATGTTAAGAGTAACACCAATCACTGGTTTTTCTATTAAGACTAAATATTCAGAAATAATACTGCTCTCACAAAGGACAAAGGGGAATTCTGGTTTCATTTAAAAAAAACTATACATATTAAATAAGATAACTGGATTTTTCTCAGCTTTTCATTGGCACTTACTATATTATTAGGAAGACTTACAAAATAAGTTGCAATAAAAAAATATACCAAGTATTTATTTTGAGCAGTTATTGGTCCTTATGCTTGTTTCTTTTTAAAAAATACTTATCTGATAAAACAAGGTAACCGTTATCTTTTGCTCATATAAAACTATCAACTTTGTATAAATACTTTGAGTGTAACTGCAAGTAAGGGTTAACTACACTTAAAATGAACTTTCATTGTGCTTTGCTCTTGGAAGAGACCTATTTCTCGGCAGTGCCCCTGCGGCCTGTGTGGCCGGTGACAAGACACGTCCTCAGAGGCCGTGTTTTCCAGACGTATGGTTGCCTTCGGCTGCTTAGAGGGAACCTGTGTGTTTTGAAAAGAACGCACAATTACTCCTGCAAAACCACATACAAGACAATGTATTTTTTTATCAGGTGTTTTTTTAAAGGGACAAAAGTCTACAAAACTGAATGATCCCTGACTCAGAAACATGTTAAAAACAGCCCCCTCCCCAACCCTGAAAGGCATTACTACTGTTTAAAGTTTTCAACAGTGTTCAATGTTTCAGCATTAACAGTAAACAGTTTTTTAATGTGGTAAGAAACTGTCTCATTTAATATGGAAGAAAATGGAAGCAATCAGACCTTCAGGCTAACTTCTACAACAGCATGTTACATACTCCTTCGTACTTGTGTTCAGCTGTCCAATTTTGTTAACAGAGTTCAGGTTCCTGAATGTTCAGAAACACTATTTATGAGAGCTAGAGTGTGCAATTATCAAGTAGTTTCAAGCATTAAGGCTAAGAGCTAACATATTATTAAGTAATCTGAAAGCGACAACCTTCACTGCCTTGGATACAGAACACAGACTGCTGCCTAATACTTTACCTCCTACTGTTGATATAATCTCCTCAACAGCTTATAAAATACAAGTTCACCTATTAAGATGGTTCAAATATATTGGTAATTACATACATGACAATTTTAAATTCTCAATAGATTTCTATAAGTGAAGTTTAGTTAAAGATGTTTATCTGGACATAGTAAATCTGGACAGGTGCCTACCTACCCCTGCACAGTCGGCTCCAGCTCATTTGCTTGCTGTGTACTGAAATGTACACATTAGGCTCGGGGCAGCAATCTAGAGAACCTGTGTGACCTTTGGACTGAAAATTCTGATCAAATTAAAATTTTAAAAATTAAATGACTAGTGCCTTCCAGATGCCCAGAAAGCCAAAAGGGGGATTTCAGGGCACAGTTCAATGCAGGGATTTAAGTGACCACGTGCCCCCCAAACCAGAAAGGGTACAGTTCTTTTCCTTATGAGCTGCTGTTGAAAATGTTCAGCAACTTACAATTTCAACACTTAAGGTGTGTTCAGGTATGGAAAAATGGCCAGATGGGAATTTTATTATGTAATTTGAAAATAAAGTTCTTAGCCATATATAAGACCAGGCTCAGGATTAATAGAAACGCTTCAGCATTTAATGAAAATGACACCACAGGCCGGGAGAATAGATGAAATTACCAGGAGAAAAAATGCTGGTCTCTTACTCTTTTTTAACCCTCAGGAATGCTCACTAACTGAAGTGATGGGCTGCGCATCTGGACATGGGAGGAAAGGATTAATCTACTTTATCGGTTCGCTCTCTGATGTCCAGGAAAAAGGCACCTATGTAAATATTTCTGAACAAAGAAACAAGCCTCCTTTACCAAGCACAGGAATGAGGTGGAAAACCATGGGAATGCAATCTTTCTACTAGAGCGGGAAGATCCAGTAACAAAGCATACAGAGAGTCAACATTAAAGTACAATAAAATGCCACAAAACCCAAAAGTTGGATAGACAGACAAAACTGGATTCTTCTGAATGTGCCCCAAGAGAAAGTAGTGTTTCAACAGTTCTCTTAACGCTGAGGTTTAGCTGAAGGATGTCAGAAGGGGAACAAAGATTGTCCTGTCCAAAGTGTGAGCAGGAAAGGAAAACAGAAAAACAAAGTCAGTGGATCAGAAATACAGGTTTGAGTATAGAATTCAGTATGATCATCTCAATCATATTCAAAGAAACATGTAACATTTTTTACTACGATGAATTAAAATGCTGAAAAACAAAATTACAAAGAATTCTCTGTGTACAAAATAGTTGAATAAAACCAGCTGGTTGGTGACTAGTGTGAACATTCAGGATACAATGACCAGCACTGGGCGCCAGCTGAGGGTTGTGTGAAGCCCAAGAACAGTGAGGTCTGCAGGAGGGAACCTCTTTCTTGACTCTCTTTCTTTCTTTTTTTCAGAAAGCAAGGACAAAACCTGGGTGCAGGCTGAGAGGGAGGTTTTCAAAGCCAGATAAATCATAAAGGCTCAAAAAGGAGGAAAGCCTAATCATCAGAGAAATTTACTAGCTGGAAGTAAGGTGTGCTGGGTGATTTGGTGTTCCTCTAGGAATCAAGGCAAACCCACCTGAACCACGTCTAGTTCATTACTATGCACAAAATGAATCTACGGCCAAAAGGGACTCTATAGAACATCCGAACCCTCCAGTTCACAGATTAAGGAATTAAATAAATACACAAATATGTTATTGGACTTGATAACAGGAAAATATTCATCACATAACATCATAATTTTAGGACATAAGATACTGATCTCACCTAGAAATTTTTATCACCCACTATAGTTTTTTTTATTGTAACATATTTAATAAAAGCATGATGATAAAGAGAACAGCCATATGTCCAACCTCATCAAAGGTATTTAATCAACTTTTTAAATATTTCATTCACAGTTTACCTTGTAAACATTCTAGAAGTTATATTGAGAGAGGAAATTGTTTGCCTTTATACATAGAATCTGATATTTACAATATTAAATTTTACATTCTATCATTTCAAAAGTGATCATTTTTACATCCCTGATTTTCTTTACAAGTCAGACAGAAAGAGTGGTTGGCGATATTTAGGTATTTTAGAATACTCGGAAGCAGGGGAGAACAAAGCGAGAAGAAGAGGCGGAGATTTTTCCCTTTCCTCCTGTAGCAGAGGGACCTGAGAATGCCAGTTTGAACCTATGAGTTTGTGTATTTGTTCATTTTCCTTCACTCTGTTCAAAACAAGTGACAAATTTTTGTAGCAGAAGTAGCAGCATAACAGGAACTCCTCCACAAGAGGCGGCCGTGGTGGTGTTGGGAGAGACAAGGGTGGAAGGCAGGAGAGGAAGAGGCAGCCTGTGTGGAATGTCCACTTCCCCATTCTGGTGGGGAGGAGGGAGGAGGAAGGATGTGTCAAGAACCCCCATCTACCCACCCAGTCTTTAAAAAAAAATTTTTTTTTTCTCCTGACTTCAAATAGCACAGCTCTGATAGGAATAGGGGCAAGCTTAGCCCATAATACATACTGTTAACCATTGCGTGGCAAATGCTGAAGTCAACGCATGCTTTAAGGAACTCTATTTTTGTATTTTGCTGACCGATGGCAGGTACATTCTGAAAGAGTTTCAGTGTATGGACTTTAAGTCCGGGACAGAAGGTGGTTCTGTAAAGCCTAGAGCACAAGCGCCATGACGAAAAACACCGGTGAACAGCACTTTTAACCAGTTCGACACAGGCTAATTCTGCTAACATGCCTTGCTGTTTGGGGCTATTTGCAGCACTCCTCTCTACGTACACGGGGACTCTTTTCATTCACTCCTATCTTTTTTCTAGTTGCCATTCCCAGTGTAATGTGCTGACCAGGTAGGAGCATCTTCATTGGATAGAAGGGGAACACTGAATGTTAATATGTACATACGAATATTAGAACTTGCTTCTTAATATGGAAAAAATGCATGCTATTTGTTTAGACAATTTATGAATGCTCTTTCACTGGCTATATGTTTTAAAATGGTTCTAAAAGAGATGATGAGCCTTTAGAAAACTATATGATATAAAAATGACAAAAATTTTTTGAATTTGTTCATAGGAACAATAAAGGTCCTTGTTAACTACTACTAAATGTAAATTTCAATTCTCCTATAATTCAGTTAAAAAACCTAAGAGTGAAAAATAAGTAGTAGAATCATGATCTATTTAATAAAAGGAGAAAAAAACCTTGGGAATTCACACTAATGAAGATGCTCTGTGGACTTGGCTCTTTCTCTTCCATTCTGCAACATGTGAAGGAGAAAACTACTCATTGGACTTGTGATGCTCCGACCTCCTCAATCATGGTTAGTTAAGAGACAGCAGTGGTGAACGGGATAAAGAGAGCGGCGACACTGCCACGACAGCTATTAGGACAGGGCTTCACTTCCGGAGCCACACTGCAGTTGTTGGGTCCAGGCCAGTACTAGGTTTCTGACAGCTAGTTAAGAAGAAGGTAGAAGAATCATGTTTTTCTTCTTGAAGGTTGGACAAAATACGATGACAGGAACTGTAATGGTTGTGATTAATGAAAAAAGCATCAAATGTCACCAAATTGTTTCTCTTTAAATTTGATTTCATTAAACATAATATTTCTTAAGAGTACCAAAAGTACCATACTTGGTTGGTTTAACATAATTGTTTTTTTAAAAGGCTAAATGAATAAAAAGTGTATCAAGTTCATGTCCCTTATTCAAATCTATAAAGTTTAATTTTTTGTACTCCTAAAGGGCAATAAAGCTGTAACTGAAGGAGCCGGAGGAAGTAAATCGCAACAGCAGGACAGGTACCTAGAAATGGCCTCTTGGGTGGTAAATTCCAAAGTATTCGAGCTTGGAGGAAATACCGGATATCTGAACACAGTCAGTTGTTTAGTTAACAGTATCATCCCAGTGTTTGTGAGTTTGGACAACATACTATCTTTATGTAGGTGAACAGTAGAGGAAATTGGGTGAAGTGTAGACAATAATTCTCTGTGATATGTATTTTTAAAAGATTGTATTTATTTATTTTTAGAGATAGGAGAAAGGGGGGGAGAGAAACATTGATCAGTTGCCTCTCACATGCCCACAACCCAGGCATGTGACCTGACCCAGGATAGAACTGGTGACCCTTTGGTTTGCCGGACGATGCCCAACCCCCTAAACCACACCAGTCAGGGCCTCTGTGATATTTTTGCAACATTTCTCTAAGTCTAAAATTATATCAAAGTAAACATGTAAAAAAAGTATTAAAGCAAGTGTTGAAAACCCTGAAACCAACTGAAGCATTCTCGATCAGAGATGCACTTATTGTGAAGCATAAACTCTACTATATATAAAGATGTATAATATTATAAGTCAAACGGTAAGTGGGGATGTTTAGGAAAATATCAGAATACCTAATTTGATTACTTAGAATGAGTTATTACAATATATTTAAATTTATATGTGTATGGTTTCTTTGCTTGGTCCTTGCAAATAATTATGAAAACTGCTCAAAAGTATATTGATTGATTCTAGAACACAAAATCATGTTGCATTTCTGGAATATTTTAGGAAAATAACACCCAACTCTATTTAGGCAATATAAAAAATGCTAAATTTATTACCTGAGGTACACCAATTTTTCTGCAAGCTTCTAGGAAATTCTCCACATTTCGCCTGCATTTTGCCATTGTTAATTTAGGCTGCAAAGGAAGAAAAATGTGTTACTAGCAAAGTTTTAAAAATTTTGCTAACTTTAAAATATTCTTGCCAATTGCTTTATAAATTCAATGTTCTAGATCACACAGTTGGCAAACTCATTCTTTTTCTATTTTTTCAAAATTGATTGTAGAGAGAGAGAAAGGGAAAAAAGAGGAGGGGGAGAGAGAGAGAGAGAGAGAGATAGAAACATTGATTTGTTGTTCTACCCATTCATGCATTCACTGGTTGCTTCTTACACGCGCCCTGGCCGGAGAGCGAACCTGCCACCCTGGCGTATTCGGGTGACATTCCAGCCAACTGAGCCATCCGGCCCGGGCAGCACATTTCCTCTTAAACTATCAGATAATAAGTATTTTAGTCTTGGGGGGCCATATGCTCTGTTGCAACTACTCCATTCTGCTAAGAGCCTGAAAGCAACATAGATAATATATAAACAAATAAGTGGGACTGTGTTCCAATAAAACTTATTTACAAAAATACCGTAGGTGTTGGCCTTTGGCTTACCTCTCTAACTACATCTCCTGCCATCTGCACCCACACATTGTATATGATCTGTTCTGAACAACTTCGAAATTCCTTGAATGTGCCATGATTTTCCTTATCTTTCAAATTTGGGAATACTACGTCAGAATTCCTATAATTTTACCTCTTCTGGGAAGGCGTTCCTGAACTCTCCAGGCAGAATTAAGTGGTCCATTTCTTGTATTCCTATAGCACACCTCTTACACACCTCCCTTGTAACGTTTAGCACACTGCTATCATTATTTATGTGACTTTTTTTCTCCAGTAGAAATGAAGGGAAGGCAGGGACTGCACTACTCATATCTGTATCTCTAGCATTCTGCACAATGCCTGCCATCATACTTAATAAGCCACTGTTTCTTAACGTTACACACTTACTACGGCTGGTGAGGGAACATGAATACTTGGGACAGATCGAGGCCGCACGTGATTGGCCAAATGGCAAAGAACAACACCATCAGTTAGAGCTGCTCCAAGATCACAAGGCAGAGACACTTTCAACCGGTATTCAATATGCTAAAAGAACAGAACATGTAATATATTAACTTAAGAAAGGCTTACATATAGGACATAGTGGAGTTACAATGGAATATATTACATTAGAAATCAAGATAAAATGCAAATACCAAGCTGATATTAGAAATCAAGATAAAATGCAAATACCAAGCTGATAGTCCCTATTTTAGTCTTTTATCTGAGTCAATAGGTTAAGGAGAATTACACATGTGTGGCAATCAGGTTACAGTGGTGCAAAATACAATGAAGAATTTGTTTAAAATTTTCTGTTAAGAACAAAAACTAGATTGTCTTTCAACTCCAAAATCAAAAAATACACTATATATGTTGTATAATATGTGTATGAGCACATACATATAAATTACTATTACTCTTCTAAGAATTCTATACATGAGGCAAAATATTTTTTAAATGAGTAGGACCAAGGATTAAGCTTTACAGAATAACCCACCTCATTTTCCTAGTAAAGAGCTGAAAAAAATTTCCTTAACAGCAATATTTCTTTTATATTCATCACACAATGGGCACTTCTTAATTCTATTAGAAATTATAAGACATGTAAACAAGTGATTGCAGGATTATGGACCATAGCAATACCAATGAAAAGCTAATTTAAAGGTAATATACACACTTTTCGTAGTTGATCTATCGATTCTAGTTCTTCTTCTCTCTGCCTTGAATTCTGTCTGGTTATGGGATCTGTAGAATCAGTAGGAGGTGCAGAAGACAGAAGGGGTGAAGCATGACCTAAAAAATATTAACGTGTAAGACAGAAAGGCGATTTGCCAGTGTCGGAAAGATACTCTGGTCCACGCGATCACGCTTTCCTTGCAATACAGCACTTCTTACTTCAGGATTCACGCTTTTAAAAAGGTTTTAATTATGCTAATTTTCAAACATACAAAATCAAAGTGAGAATGCTAGGAAAGAAACCCCAACAAATGTCCTTTACGCATTTGGCTCAACCACTTTTGTTTGATTATGTCCATTCATAATGTTTTTATTGAAAAATAACACACATTTAGAAAATTACACACAAATCATAAGGGAGAAGCACAATAAATTATCTTCGCAAAGTGAACACAAGCAGGTCAATAAATGCAATGTTACCAACAACTAGAAGCTCCTCTCAATCTCCCTACCCATTAGTACATAAAGGTTACTTCTGTGTACTTCCTGACTTCTAATACCAGGTTAGTTTTGTCCATTTTTGAACTTTTTATAAATGAAACCATATTTATGTATGCATGCTTTTGTCTGCTGCTTTTAATCAACATTATGAAGATGTGTCCATGTTATGTATATTAATTTGCTCATTTCCATATGGTATCCCAATGCACAAATATACCACAATTTTTTACACATTCTATTATTGATGGACATTCAGTTTGGGGCTATGATGAATAATGCTGCTGTGAATATTTTTGTACATATCTTTTTGTATACATGTGTACATATTTCAGAAAGCAAAATTGCTAGTCACAGCATATACAAATGTTCAACATTAGTAGGTAACGTAAAGAGTTTTCCATTCTAATTTACAATTCTATCAGCAGTAGGTCTCTGGTTTGACTTTTACATCTCACTGCAAGTGCATCTATCAGTTACATTAAAAGTAGCTTTGGACTTGAAAGCTATGTTTTTAATTTCAGGCAACTTCTTTGGGGATGGGACAGAAATTTGTCATATTAAGTAAAAAAAAAAATGAGGCCAGGTAGATGTAAAAAAATTACTGATTCATTTATTTAAGAACACAGAAAACAGCTTTTGTTAACAGAAAAATCTGAAATAGAGCTCATTATAGAGAGGAGGAACATTCCCTAAAGGCCTGAAAGACTATTTTATTTGTTCAAATACTATACCCTGCTTTTAGGTGGTACAAAGAAACTTTCTAATTAAAACAAATTCAAAGTCGTCTCCTACTTCAGTGTCAGCGAGACTACAGATAAATGCAGAGCTTAAAGCTTTTGCTAAGGTGACATCTCAGGGTAGAAGTATGAAAGCATGTAACAGTGTCATTGTATAAAGCCTCCCCTCCCCTGCTTTGAGTCACATCCTCCCACCTTTATTTGTTTCCGCTCTGACAGCTGATCGGAAAAGGAAGCTTTCCGGGCGCTGGGGTTGGTTTCTCTGCATAGCAGCAGGAAAAGAATATGCAGGGAAATGATGAACTAAATTGGTGAGGAAAGAAAATTAGATAAAAAGAAATAGAAAATCATTAAATATGTAACAGACACATGTCACTCACCCAAGGTCAATAAATGGAAAATAAAAAATAAAATCAAACATGGCAACGAAAGATAATTTTGTCAATACAAAATCTGGTACAGAAAGTAACCCTGTCAGTAGGAAGGCTGCTTGTATGTATGTTTAACTGTCGTGTTATTTTTGGTATATCCGGAAAGGCAGAATGAGTGTTACTACACCGAATATGGTCCCTTGCAAACAAACCTATAGCGCCGCTATTGCTCATGCTCATCTGTTCATATCAAACTGCTGAATAGTTGAACAACCAGCTGAATTAAAAAGTTGAAAATGTGCAGAAAGTTCCCAATTTTGCATCTGATTTCTCATCTCAAAAAAGGAAGCCACAGGTCTCTCATAGGTAATTTGTCAGCTAGGTGGATACTTGAAATATTGGGAGGGAAATACTTTGTAAATACATGATTGTCTAGCCACTATGCAGTATACCTGAAACTAATACAAAATAATACTGAATGTAAACTGTAATTGAAAAAAAAGAAGTACTTTATCAGGAAAATCCTGGTAAAGAATTATAATCTTGATGTGGTGAATTGCACCTTTGTGTCCATTACCTGTTTCCGCTGTAGGTGAACTTGATACAGTATTACATCTGTCATCATTCTGTGGAGAAATAGAAAACTAATTATTTGAGAAGAGATACTCTCTGCACTTTTGACAACTTTGGGATTATAAAAGAAAAAATCCATGCAACTCTCCTTCAAAATTAAGTCTAGAAATGGTGATTTAGCCTAACATATTAATTCTGTATGTTTGTTCAAAGGCCAAATTTTTATTTTAATTCTATAGAACACAAGGTATTGTAGCCTCTAAAGACAGTCCTATTACACAACAGGCCTTTCCTGTGCATCCTAAGGTAGAAAACTTTACTGGTAAATGTATAGGAAAGAATAAAATTTTATTTTATAATAGATTTTTTCTGGTATAATTTCTAAAGTATTCCCCCACCCTTCTCTGGAGAATAAAATTTAATGTGTTAAGAGTGATGAAGGTTTCTTCATTTCACTTAGGAAATAAGGTGTTTAAATATTACAGATAGCTCTATTCCCAGACTAGTATTTGAGTCCAAGATGTTTTTAATTCATTGAACAAAGGAAGAAGAGCTAGGTAAACTGGTATAAAGCTTACCTTAAAAAAAGAAAATATAGTTAAGTTAATTTAAAAAGAAGTACCAGTTGATTGGGTTAAAGATGTTGCAGACTTGGCAGGGGAACAGAATCAAGAAAAGCTGGAATAACAACAGTTTTTCAGGTCTTAACATCTAATTATACCCAACAATTTAAATATAACTTTATAATAACTAGGACACATTCTTGAACTAACAAAATGACTTTAAAACACACACACACACACATCTGCTCCCATGTTTTTTCTCTTTTTTGGTTTCAATATTTGCAGAAATCTTTTATATCTAATTGGAGATCAGTCTGATGAAATTACTGACAGGGAATTTTTCACTGCTAAAATAAATGAATGAATGAATGAAGAAAGCCATACTATTACGTAAATTCTTGGATTGATCTGAAAGACAATTTTGTGGTAACTATTCCTTGGTTTGACACTCTTAGGTTGAGAATTATGACTTAAAGAGCAAGCTGCATTCTTTAGTGAAGCAATGTATTATTTCTTCATTAGTTAAAAAGACATGTTCATCAAGTCTACGGACAGCAATAAACTAATTTAGAATGTTGAGATGAAATGGAAATTTAAGTAAATTGAAAAAGCAACAGGAACTAGTGAAAGAAATGAAGAGGCAATGAGGCAAACCTGGGTGTCTTTATAAGGAAAAGACTATCCTTTTTTAAGAATATGAGATAGGAAGAAGAAAGCTATTTAGCTAAACAAAGATGTGTTCCAGGACCAATGGCACAAACAGGGAAAAACAGTAGAGATTATTCCAAATATAAAGTAAGAATATCTTAAAAATATTTAAAAAGACTTATTAGTAGGAATTAGGCTAAGGAATAAAGGGAAAAAAGTTAATAAGCAACTCTTAGATGAGAGAAGAAACAGTTGAAAATAATTCCACTGAATGGCAGAAAATGTTCTCTACTTCCAAAAACACCAAAAGACAAAACACAGGAGTAATGAAAACCGAAACTAGACGTCCCATATAAATGGCAGCAAAGGTAAATACAGCTTGCCTTCTTCTACAACCACATCAAAATCACACCTAAAATATCACTCAACAGTCAGAAATTGAGTGGAATGGAAGTCTGCCAACTACGGAATTAAAGACCACGTCCAACCAGACTGGTAGGAGGGCAGAAACACGGAACGGGTGTCACACTCATGTGTGGTGGATAAAAACTCAGGAGGGATATCAAGGGAGTGAGGAGTCCCAGCCCCACACCAGGACCCCCAGCCCAGGGTTCCAGTGCCAGGAAGGTAATTCCCCATAAGTTCTGGCTGCAAAGGACACTGGGGATTGAGCTGATGGAAGAAACTTCTAGAGTCCCAAGCATTTCCCCTTCAAGAACCCACACATGAACTTACTGAGACTTATTCCCTCTGAGCTCCAGCATCAAGGTAGCAGGCTTTAAAGGCACCAGTGGCATACAGGGAGGAACTGAAGTATCTGACATCAAGGTGGGAGCTGGGGGAGCAGCTTTCTCCCAGAAAGAAAGGCCAGTAGAGGTCATTGTCCCTTGTCCCTTTTCTAAGCCCTCCCCCACACAGAGCCATAGATCTGGCAGGTGGGGGCCATATCTGAGACTCCATCAACCTGGCTAACACTGTATGTCCTGCCCTGAAGATCCCCTGAGACTCCAAGCCACCCAACTTGCAGGCTCACCCAGCTGTTAACCTTGACTTTTCCATATGAATGACTGGTTTTGGCTCCTGCTTCACAACTTCTTAAATCCTTTCAAACAAGAAACAGCTGGCATCAGTGAGCCCCCATCCCCCTTACTCTACCTAAGTGGCTCCAGGCCTGGTACTAGCAGCAGCCAGACTAGATTCACAGTTTTGCTTGGCCTGGAAATCTCCAAGCCCAGCACAAGTAGCATCCACGTCAGATTGCTTTATAGCTTATGCAGAGTGGCCCCAGACAAAACACAGGTTGGAGCTGACCTTGGCTTGCATCACCTGGGGAAACCCCAGAGCCTGCACACCCAGTGGACAGCTACAGACCATGTTGGAGCACCACCACCCTGCCTCTGGGCAGCTCATTCTCTATGGAGGGTGGGGGTTGGTGGTCAGTGGTCAGAGCCAGTCCTTCAAGCTGATTGGCCTGGGTAAACCCTTCCATGGACCTGCTTTCAGTAGTCAAGGCTCAACTACAAGAGGAGGGTATATGCAGCCCACACGAAGGGGGTACCTCGAGTACACAGCTTGGGTGATCTGGGAGGCTGTGCAACTGGACCCTACAGTACAACTACTACAATAGGCCACGCTACGAGGACAGGGAGTTGAAACAGCTCCACTGAATACATAGAAACAAACACAGAGAGACTGCCAAAATGAGGAGACAAAGAAACATGGCCAAGATGAAAGAACAGATCAAAACTCCAGAAAAAGAACTATACAAAAGGGAAATAAGCAGTCTATCAGATTCAGAGTTCAAAACACCAATTATAAGGAACTGAAGAAACTTAGAAAGGACCTCCAGAGCATAAAAGAGATCCAGTCAGAAACAAAGGATACACTAATTCAAATAAAGAAAAATGTACAGGGAAACAACAGTGGAGGGGATGAAGCTGAGAATCACATCAATGATTTGGAACATAACGAATTAAAAAAAAAACAATCAGAACAAGAAGAAAAAATAATTTAAAAAAATGAGGACAGTCTAAGGAGCCCCTGGGACAATTTCAAATGTGCCAACATCCAAATCATAGGGGTGCCAGAAGGAGAAGAGGAAGAGCAAGAAATTGAAAACTTATTTGAAAAAATAATGAAAGAAAACTACCAGAGAACCAAGATGGCGGCGTAGGTAGACACACTGCGCCTCCTCCCACAAAACAGAACTGACAGAAAATTGAACAGCAAGGAAGTCCAACACCAAGGAAATAAAAAATAAACATTCATCCAGACTGGTAGGAGGGGCGGAGACAGGCACCAGGGCGGAGAGGACTCGCGTGGCCGTGGCGGGACCGAGATTGGCGGAGTGTAGGACGAACGGGGCAGGCAGTCCGACCACTAGCAGACCCTGCTGCCCCACATTCGTGCACAGATAAACCGGACAAACGGCGGGGAGCAAAGCAGACCGCGCAATCCAGGGCTCTAGCGCGGGGAAATAAAGCCTCAAACCTCTGATTGAAAACTCCCGTGGGGGTTGGGGCGGCAGCGGGAGAGAATCCCAGCCTCACAGGAGAGGTCGTTGGAGAAACCCACAGGGGCCTAGAGTGTGCACAAGCCCACCCACTCGGGAACCAGTACCAGAGGGGCCCAGTTTGATTGGGGGTAGTGGAGTGAAAGATTGAGGTTTGGGGGAGAGTGAAGCGGGCGCCATTGCTCCCTCTCGGCCCCTCCCCCACGTACAGCGTCACAGCGCAGCGACCACCGTTACCCTGCCCCAGGGAACACCTAAGGCTCCGCCCCTTAAAATAACAGATGCGCAAAGACAAAAAAAAAAAAAAGGCCCAAATGACAGAACACTTCAAAGCTCCAGAAAAAATACAACTAAGCAACGAAGAGATAGCCAACCTATCAGATGCACAGTTCAAAACACTGGTTATCAAGATGCTCACAGAATTGGTTGAATCTGTTCAAAACCCAGATGAAAAAATGAAGGCTATGCTAAGAGAAACAAAGGAAAATGTACAGGGAACCCATAGTGATGCGAAGGAAACTGGAACTCAAATCAATGTTGTGGACCGGAAGGAAGAAAGAAACATCCAACCAGAAAACAATGAAGAAACAAGAATTCGGAAAAATGAGGAGAGGCTTAGGAACCTCCAGGACATCTTGAAACGTTCCAACATCCGAATTATAGGGCTGCCAGAAGGAGAAGAGGAAGAACAAAAAATTGAAAACTTATTTGAACAAATAATGAAGGAGAACTTCCCTCATCTGGCAAAGGAAATAGACTTCCAGGAAGTCCAGGAAGCTCAGAGAGTCCCAAAGAAGCTGGACCCAAGGAGGAACACACCAAGGCACATCATAATTACATTACCCAAGATTAAGCACAAGGACCTACATCCAAGATTACTGTATCCAGCAAAGCTATCATTTAGAATGGAAGGGAAGATAAAGTGCTTCTCAGATAAGGTCAAGTTAAAGAAGTTCATCATCACCAAGCCCTTATTATATGAAATGTTAAAGGGACTTACCTAAGAAAAAGAAGATCAAAAATAGGAACAGTAAAAATGACAGCAAACTCACAGTTATTAACGACCATACCTACAACAAAAACAAGAGCAAACTAGGCAAACAACTAGAACAGGAACAGAACCATAGAGATGGAGATCACATGGAGGGTTGTCAATAGGGGAGTTGGAGGGGGAGAGGGGGGGAGAGGTACATAGAATAAGTAGCATAGATGTAAGGTGGAAAATAGACAGGGGGAGGGTAAGAATAGTGTAGGAAATGTAGAAGCCAAAGAACTTATAAGTATGACCCATGGACATGAACTATGGGGGGGGATGCGCAAGGGAGGGGGTGGGCAGGATGGAGTGGAGTGGGGGGGGAGAAATGGGACAACTGTAATATCATAATCAATAAATATATATATAAAAAAAAGAAAACTCCCACGTATTTGGTGAAGGAAACAGACATGCAAGTCTAGGAAGCACAGACAGTCCCAAACAAGATGGATGCAAAGACACCCACTACAAGACACGTAATTTAAATGCCAAATGTTAAAGATAATGAGAAAAAGTTAAAAGCCGCAAGAATAAAGTAGTTAGTTACCTACAGGGGAGTTTCCATAAGACTGTCAGTTGATTTCTCAAAAGAAACTTTGCAAGCTAGAAAGACTGGCAAGAAATATTCAAAGTCATGAAAAGTAGGGACCTACAGCCAAGATTGCTCTGCCCTGCAAAGCTATCATTTAGAATGGAAGGGCAGATAAAGTGCTTCCCTTCAAAAGAGGGAGAGAAACATCTAGGCATAAGCTCTGACTGGGAATCGAACCAGCAACCTTTAGCTTTGTAAGACAATGCCCAACCAACTGAGCCACACTGGTCAGAACTACTTGTTCATTTTCTTTTCATAATAGATGCTTTTATTTTCATTTATTTATCTGAAAAGTCTTGATGAAAACTCTCATTTCATTTTTTTATGGTTATTGCTTTGTGTCCTCAGAAACCATATCCTTTTCCAGGTCAAGTTTTATAGTTTTAGTTTTTGCTTATTCTTAAACATTCTATAAAAAGTTAGCTTAGACAGAGGCATAGACACACTGTGCCTCCTCGCACAACCAAAAGAAGGACAACAACAAATTTAAAAACAAAAAACAACCAGAACTGACAGAAAATCGAACTGTATGGAAGTCCGACAACCAAGGAGTTAAATAAGAAACATTCATCCAGACCAGTAGAAGGGGCAGAGATGGGCAGACAGGTAGAGAGGACTCACGTCCAGGCAGCAGCTGGCAGAGCAGGCGAAGCACTGGCTTGCAGACTGGGCAGTCCCACATTCACGTGCAGATAAACTAGGAGGAACAACTAGGGAGCAACACAGACGGCAATACCCAGGGTTCCAGTAAGGGGAAATAAAGCCTCAAAGCCTCTGACTAAAAACACCTGTGGAGGTTCAGGCGGCACTGGGAGAAACTCCCAGCCTCACAGGAGAGTTCGTTGGAGAGACCCACAGGGTCTTAGAATGTACACAAACCCACCCACCCAGGAATCAGCACCAGAAGAACCCAATTTGATTGTGGGTAGCAGGGGAAGTGACTCAAAACCAGCAGAGAGCGGAGCAAGCAACATTTTCCCCCTCGGACTACTTCCCCACATACAGCATCACAATGCAGCAACGTGGGTTGAGCCACCCTTTGAACACCTAATGTTCCGCCCCTTACTACGTAACAGGAATGGCAAGACAAAAACAATGGCCCAAATGAAAGAACAGATCAAGGCTCCAGAAAAAATACAACTAGGGAAGATCACAGAGAGATAGCCAACCTACCAAATGCAGAGTTCAAAACAGTGGTAGTCAGGATGCTCACAGAATTGGTTGAATATGATTGCAAATTAGAGGAAAGAATGAAGGCTATGCTAAGTGAAATAAAGGAAAATGTACAGGGAACCAATAGTGATGGGAAGGAAACTGGGACTCAAATCAACAGTTTGGAGCAGAAGGAAGAAAGAAACATCCAACCAGAACAGAATGAAGAAACAAGAATTCAAATAAATGAGGAGAGGCTTAGGAACGTCTGGGACAACTTTAAACTTTCCAACATCCGAATCATGGGGATGCCAGAAGAGGAGAAAGAGCAAGAAATTGAAAACTTATTTGAACAAATAATGAAGGAGAACTTCCCCAATCTGGCAAAGGAAATAGACTTCCAGGAAGTCCAGGAAGCTCAGAGAGTCCCAAAGAAGCTGGACCCAAGGAGGAACACACCAAGGCACATCATAATTACATTGCCTAAGATTAAAGAGAAAGAGAGAATCTTAGAAGCAGCAAGAGAAAAGGAGACAGTTACCTACAAAGGAGTGCTTGTAAGACTACTAGCTGATTTCTCAAAATAAACCTGGCAGGCAAGGGGCTGGAAAGAAGTATTCCAAGTCATGAAATGCAAGGATCTACATCCAAGATTACTCTATTCAGCAAAGCTTTCATTTAGAATTGAAGGGCACATAAAGTGCTTCCCACCCAAGAAAAAAATTAAGGACTTCATCATCACCAAACCATTATTACATGAAATGTCAAGGGGACTTATTTAAGAAAAATAAGATCAAAACTGTGAATAATAAGTGGCAATAAGTATGTTCTATCAACAATTGAATCTAAAAAACTAAGTATAAAAGAAAAGAGACAAAATCTTGGATATGGAGAGCATTTTAATGGTTGCCAGATGGGAAGGGGTGTGGAGGAATGGGTGAAGTGGTGAGGAGATTAAGAGGTACAAGTAGGTAGTTACAGAACACCCAGAGGGATGTGAAGTCCAGTACAGGATATAAGAGTAGCCAAAGAATTTATATGCATGACCCATGGACATGAACAATGGTGTGGGGATTGCCTGATGGAGTGGGGCTCAGGTGGAATAATAGGGACAACTGTAATAGCATAATCAATAAAATATACTTAAAAAAATTAAAAACGAAGTCAGAATAGAGGCAACTTTTAAAATGATTTAAAAAATGTACTTTTATTAAAAGTATAAATCTCAGTGACTTGCATTCTAGGATACTAAAATAATTAGTTCAAATCACCTGCAAGCCATTGACTAATTTGAGAACTATTGGAAAATGAAGAGCAAAAAACAGGAAACTGATATGAAGTCAACTTTTATGACTTGTTAAGCAACAAAAGAAATAAAATCATTCCTAAATATAGTGTTTACCTGCTGTAAAGTATATGTGATACCAACAAGTAAAGAATAAATCTTTTTAAAGTAATCACTTGACAGTGTAGCAGGTCTGATAGAAAGGTAGACCATCACACAATTTTCGGTTCATTCACCTGGCCTTTGTCAAATATGATTCTTGGTAGAATAAGCCCCAATGCCCTAAGGTATCCATTGAGTATAATGAATTTAACTTCTCTTCTCCACAATTAGAATGCTACTACTTATATAACTTCCTTGAAAGAACTTTGAAAAAAGTCCCTCAAATAATTTTCTGTGTTGCTGCTCAAATAAGGGATCTAGTAGAGGCAGACTAGCAAAGGGTTAACACAGAAGAGAATTATAACGTTTCTTCATGAGTGATACAGGTACCTGTAGCATCAGACGGAAGGTTTTATCAAGTTTACAGATGTTATAAAGCTGGAGTCAGCATTTAGAAGGACATGAAGTAGAATTTTAAAGTACTCTGGTAAATTAGAGAAGTGAAAGTGTCCAAAAGCAAAATTAAGTATTCTGGAAAAAAAATACAAGATGTGGAAATTAACTATCATTTAGGAGTATTACTAAAACATTTGAGAATTATAGTAGACACAGAGCAAAATGAGTATCAAAACAGAAAAAGCCAATGTAATTCTTAGTAAGACATGTGAAAGACCCTTGTTTCGTGCTCAGCACCAGGTGAGCTCCAATGATGGATGTATTTGTAGCTCGGGACTGTGGAACCAAAATGGAAGACAGAGAACTTGTGAAAGTTCCTCAGGAATAACAGGCTGGGAAAGACATGTAAAAGGAACAGAGTTTATTTAGGGAGAAGACAAAGGTAGCATTGTTATAGTTTTCAAATAGGGTCTGGCACAAATAATGCCCCTTCTTTATTACAAAATCTTTTAATACAAAATCTGCATGTAATTCTATAATATAACAATATCACATTCAAGCACACTGTATGATATTTTAGGTGAAATGTTCAAAATAAAACTATAAATTACTACACCCATATTATTACCCTACCAACAATACTCAAGCAGGTGTTACTTCTGCCGGATCTATAGAATGATTCTTACATAAAGACTGCTATTTACTAGAAAATCTCCACTCTGGAAAGAAAAGAAGAATTAAGTGTTAAACAAAGAGGACAGACAGGCGTTAGAAAAGGAGAACTTTTAAACAGTGAGGACTATTAATCACTTCTTATGTATCATATGATAACACACATGGAATTACCATCCCTAGAAGCCTTCAAAAAAGAATATACTACAGGTTCTTATTTAGGTTTCTACACCATATGATCTCTGGCACAACTATTCCAACTTCGCTGCTAATCACAAAAGCAGCCACAGATAACACATAAACAAGTGGGAATGACTGGGTATCAGTAAAACTATTTACCAAAACAGATGTCCTAGGGGTCATAGCTTATTGACCCCAACTGTAGAGGGTGTTGACAGTTAATAGTTTTGGAGACTAGGACTCAAAATATTTTACATTAGACATCAAAGCCAAAATAAAATGACTCATGACAAAAGAATAACTATTGATAGGAAAATTAGAATGACATTTCAATTAGAATAAGAATATAAAGAATTAACACAGTATTTATGACTATCTCTGGCATGATAAAGCTTTCAAAAAATTTCAAGTGAATTAATGTTAAACTCAAACAGTTTTATAAGCTTACTGTATTTCATGCAATCCTAGATTTCAGATTGCTTGCTATTAGACCAATCCATTGGAAAAGTTAAGACCTGACCTGCACTATGGGAAATTGATGACTTCTGGCCAAGATGGAGGTATAGGTAGACACACTGTGCTTCCTCACACAACCAAAAGGACAACAACAATTTAAAAACGAAAAACAACCAGAACTGAGAGAAAATTGAACTGTACGGAAGTCCAACAACCAAGGATATAAAGAAGAAACATTCATCCAGACCAGTAGGAGCGGCGGAGACAGGCAGCCGGGCAGAGAGGACTTGGTGGCTGGTGGACCCAGTGAGGTGGTGGATTGTAGAGTGGAGCAGGCAAAGCTGCAGCTGGCCGGCAAGGCAGCAGCTGGTGGACCAGTTGACATCCAGGCAACCCAGGGCTCCAGTGCAGGGAAATAAAGCCTCAAACTTCTGATTGAAAATACCTGTGGGGGTTGAGGCAGCAGCAGGAGAAACTCCCAGCCTTACAGGAGAATTCCTTGGAGGGTCCCACAGGGGCCTACAATGTACACAAACACACCCACTCAGACAGCAGCACCAGAAGGGCCCAATTTGATTGTGGATAGCGAAGGGAGTGACTGAAATCCGGCAGAGAGTACAGCAAGCACCATTGCTCCCTCTCGGAACCCTCCCCCACATACAGTGTCACAGTGCAGTGACCACCGTTACCCCACCCTGGTGAACACCTCAGGCTCCTCCCCTCTACATAACAGGTGCGCCAAGACAAAAAAAAAAAAAGGCCCAAATGAAAGAACAGATCAAAGCTCCAGAAAAAATACAACTAAGTGACAAAGAGATAGCCAACCTATCAGATGCACAGTTCAAAACACTGGTAATCAGGAAGCTCACAGAATTGGTTCAATTTCGTCATAAATTGGATGAAAAAATGAAGGCTATGCTACGAGAAACAAAGGAAAATGTACAGGGAACCAATAGTGATGGGAAGGAAACTGGAACTCAAATCAACGGTGTGGACCAGAAGGAAGAAAGAAACATCCAACTGGAACAGAATGAAGAAACAAGAATTCAGAAAAATGAGGAGAGGCTTAGGAACCTCCAGGACATCTTTAAACGTTTCAACATCCGAACTATAGGGGTTCCAGAAAGAGAAGAGGAAGAGCAAGAAATTGAAAACTTATTTGAACAAATAATGAAGGAGAACTTCCCCAATCTGGCAAAGGAAATAAGACTTCCAGGAAGTCCAGGAAGCTGAGAGAGTCCCAAAGAAGCTAGTCCCAAGGAGGAACCTTAGAAGTAGCAAGGGATAAGGACACAGTTACCTACAAAGGAGTTCCATAAGACTGTCAGCTGATTTCTCAAAAGAGACCTTACAGGCAATAAGTGGCCGGCAAGAAGTATTCCAAGTCATGAAAGGCAAGGACCTACATCCAAGATTACTCTATCCAGCAAAGCTTTCATTTAGAATGGAAGGGCAGATAAAGTGCTTCTCAGATAAGGTCAAGTTCAAGGAGTTCATCATCACCAAACCCTTATTATATGAAATGTTAAAGGGATTTATCTAAGAAAAAGATAAAAAATATGAACAGTAAAAATGACAGCAAACTCAGAGTTATTAACAACCACACATAAAGCAAACTAAGCAAACAACTAGAACAGGAACAGAACCACAGAAAGGGATATCACATGGAGGGTTATCAATAGGGGAGTGGGAGGGGGACGGGGGGGGAAGGTACAGAGAATAAGTAGCATAAATGGTAGGTAGAAAATAGACAGGGGGAGGGTAATAGTACAGGAAATGTAGAAGCCAAAGAACTTATATGTATGACCCAAGAGCATGAACTATATAGGGGGGAATGTGGGAGGGAAGGGGTGTGCAGGATGGAATGGAGAGAAGGGGGGAAAATGGGACAACTGTAATAGTGTAATCAATAAAATATATTTAAAAAAAAAAGATCTGCATTATGTAACCCCTCCCCAACGTTCCCGGTGAATTACAATAACAAAAGATACCTTAACAAGTGTGAAGGCAGACGAATGAGGCAGGGCAGCAGCACAGCCCACTTGATTCGACCCTGACAGTGACTAAATTTCACAAGAGAAAGAAGAAACAGAAGGCAGAATTTTTGTCAGCAAAACGTCAGGCAGGGAGGCAGGCAGATCTGGTCAGTAAAATTATAAAAGGAAAGGTCATTGACAAATTTTCAAATGGTCTACCAAGATATTAGGGCAGAGAGAGAACATTTGGGAGGGAACATAATTTATAAAATAGTTTTTCACTCGTATAATTCAAACTATTTCAACACCTCACACCACATCAAGAAATGAAGAGCATGATGTTAAAAAAAATTCTACACAGAAATAAAACAAGAAACATCAATTTTTTTAGTAAAATAGCCTTGAAACTAATTGAGTCCTGTGCCATTCCTATGACATAAGAGAAAAATCCAAAGAGCTCATTTTATTTTTTTCATGGCTAACAGATTTTTAAAGATTGACTATGCTATTACAGTGACCCCAATTTTTTCCCCTTACGAACCCCTCCCAGAACTCTCCACTCCCTCCAGTGACCCGCCCGGCTTTGTTCATGTCTGTGGGTCCTGTATATAAGTTCTTTGGCAACTCCATTCCCATACTTGCTCCTCATCCCCTTGCCTATTCCGTAACTACCTATTTGTAATTCTTAATCCCTTCACCTTTTCCCCCCATACCCCCAGACCACCCTTACTATTGGCCATCATCCCAATGTTCTCCATATCTATGACTGTTTCTGTTCCATTGTTTGCTTAAATTTTTAAAAAGTATATTTTGTTTATGGTATTACAGTTGTCCTATTTTTCCTCCCCTTTATTCCCCTCTATCAGGTACCTCCCATTCCCTCCAGCACTCTCTCCCCTTAGTTCATGGATCATGCATAAAAGTTATTTGGCTATTCCACTTCCTATACTGTTCTTAATATCCCCCTCTCTATTCTTTACCTACCAACTTGTGTTCCTTAATCCCTGAACCTTTTCTCCCATTCTCCCTCTTCCCCTCCCAACTGATAACCCTCCAAATGATCTCCATATCTACAATTCTGTTTCTGTTCTGCTTTTTTGCTTAGTTTGTTTCTTAGATTCAACTGTTGATAGTTGTGAATTTGCCATTTTAATGTTCATAGTTTTTATGTTCTTTTTTAAAAATGTCAGTTTAACAATTTCATATAATAGTGGTTTAGTGATGATGAGCTCCTTTAGTTTTACTTTGTCTGGGAATTACTCTGTGCTTCGATTTTTAAATGACAGGTTTGCAGGGTAGAGAAATCTTGGCTGTAAGTCCCTGCTTTTCATGACTTTGAATATTTCTTGCCAATCCTTCTAGCCTGCAAAGTTTCTTTTGAGAAATCAGCTGACAGTCTTATGGAAACTCCCCTGTAGGTAACTAACTGCTTTTATCTTGTTCCTTTTAAGTTTCTTTCATTATCTTTAACATTTGGCATTTAAATTATGTGTCTTGTAGTGGGTATCTTTGCATCCATCTTGTTTGGGACTGTCTGTGCTTCCTGGACTTGCATGCCTATTTCCTTCACCAAATACATGGGAGTTTTCTTTCATTATTTTTTCAAGTAAGTTTTCAATTTCTTGCTCTTCCTCTTCTCCTTCTGGCCCCCTTATGATTCGGATGTTGGCACATTTGAAGATGTCCCAGGAGCTCCTTAGACTGTCCTCATTTTTTAAAAAAATTATTTTTTCTTCTTGTTGTTCTTTTTTTTTAATTCCTTATGTTCCAAATCATTGATGTGATTCTCAGCTTCATCCCCTCCACTGTTGTTTCCCTGTAAATTGTTCTTTATTTCACTTAGTGTATCCTTTACCTCTGCCTGTGTCTTTTTTACGCTGTTGAAATACCCCATGAGTTCCTTGAGCGTCCTTATAACCAGTGTTTTGAACTGTGCATCTGAGAGGTTGCTTATCTCCATTTTGTTTAGTTCTTTTTTGGGACTTTTGTTCTTTCCTTTGGGCCATATTTATCTCATTTTGGCATCCTTCCTGTCTTAGTTGTGTGGCCTATTGTAGAAAAGTGCACCAGTAAGTTGCATGTGGGAGAGCCATACGTAATCATCAGGGTGGGGCAAGCCATGTCACCACTCTGTGGCTCTGTGTGGAGGAGGGCTCAGAGAGGGGACAATGCTGCTGCCTGGGCTCTAGAGTTTTGTCCAGCAGGAAACTGTCTCCCGAACTCCCCCTTATGTCAGTCACTACAATTTCTCCCATATTACACTACTGCCCTTAAAGCTCTTGCTGTGGTGTTGAGCCCCAGAGGAAGTGAGTCTGCGTTAAGTCTTAAGTCTGTTGCGGGCTCTGTAAGAGGAGAGTCCTGACAATTCTGCAGTTTCTTCCACCACCCCAGTCCACACTGGTTTTTACAGCCAGACGTTTATAAGGTCTTATCTTCCTGATCCTGCAACTGTGGGTTGGGTGGTCTGGTGTGGGGCTGGGATCCCTTGCTCTGTAAGCATCCCTCCTGATGTTTATCCACCACATATGGGTGTGGGACCAGCCTGTTTCACATCTCTGCATCTCCATCCCACAACCCATCTGGATGAATGTGGCTTCTTTAATTCCTTGATTGTTAGACTTCCATAAACTCGATTTTATGATTCTGGGTGATATTTGTTTTGTAGTCTACTAGTAATTTTTGCTGTAGTTGTGTGAGGAGGTGAGCTGTGTTTACCTATGCCTCCATCTTGACCGGAAGTCACTTAGGGTATTTTTTTAGATTCAGTTGTTGACAGTTATATATTTATTGCCATTTTAATGTTCATAATTTTTATCTTCTTTTTCTTAAGTAAGTGCCTTCAACATTTCATATAATAATGATTTGGCGATGATAAACTCCTTTAGCTTTACCTTGTCTAGGAAGCACTTTATCTACCTTTTGATTCTAAATGCTAGCTTTGCTGGACATAGTAATCTGGGTTGTAGATTGCTTTGCATCACTTTGAATACTTCTTGCCTGCAAAGTTCCTTTTGAGAAATCAGCTGACAGTGTTATGGGAATGCCTTTGTAGGTAACTAACTGCTTTTCTCTTGGTGCTTTTAAGGTTTTCTCTTTATCTTTAACCTTTGGTATTTCAATTATGATGTTTCTTGGTGTGGTCCTCTTTACATCCATCTTTTTTTTTTGGATTCAAAAAGATCATTTTGACTGAGAACTAGTATGAAGTAGAACAATATTTTTTTCAATATTAATCCAAATTCAATTTAATAGCTCTGATTTTAGAAGGCAAAACATGAGAATTCTGCATCACCCCTTAAGGCAAATTGTTTCTGCCTCTAAGAAAGTCCAAATGACCTATAGGAGGTTAAGTAGAATTTTCCTTATCCTTTATCCATTCACCAACCTGCATACAACTAGTTAGATATATTAGAGTAAGTATTAGCATTTGTTGTACACAATTTTGATTACAGATAAAAGCTGCTCAAACCATGAAAAATTTTTTCATTTGGTGGGAAATGGAAATCAGAGAAGACAGGACTTTCACAAACCGTGTTGGATAAGATTGTACCTATTAAAAGACAACAAAATGTCAACAGCTTAATGATAATAAAGGCTTTTATTAGTTAAATAATTTTTTGAAATTTAAATTAGGGTCACAAATATATGAATCATGGGATAGATGAACAAAAACATATGTGAGTGTTTAGAAAAGAGGTGTGTAGGTGATCAATAAAATAAATACAACTACTTTTAATAAGAGATGATATACAGCAATATCTCCCCACACGCCCATGTATGTAATGTATACTGCAATGTAACCTACCTTAAGCCAGAAAAAACTGAAGAAATGTACCAAAGAACAAGATTGTGACAGCAGCAATACAATGTGTATACGTTACCTGTTGAGATTTCCTGGGCCTCCTTGTAATCGCATGTACTGGAATTACTGTCTATTTTAAATATAAAAAGGCTAAAAGCCACTATGTTGGCAAAGAAGGAGAAAGGGAGTGGAGGGAAGAGAAAGTAGGTAGAGATGGAATACAGATGCAGATGGGACATAGAAGCAAGCCATAGAAACCTGAAGAGCAGCCCAAAGAGAATGTCAGAATAACTGATATTAACTATTACTAATACTTACTTCAAATTCTATATTTCAAGTTATTTAAAGTTCAATAAGTATATTGTTATAATTATTGAAATTCAACATTTACCCTGCATTATCAGCAGACCTTTTCATCATGAAACAATTTAGTGAGGATTATTAGATACATAGCATTTATGGGTTCATTCAGGAAATACTTATTGAGCACGTAATACATCCCAGAAACTATGATACGGGTTGACTACATACATGTAAATGCAACAGAGAATATCCCTGGGCCCATGAAGCTTACAGTATTGTAGTTTAATAAGGGGGAGATAGACAATAATAAACACCTACCTAAAAGTACTATAAAAATTAATAATAGAGACATAAACTTGATTTGAGGGTGGAGAGTTGCAGAAAAGCCATTTTAAAGAGGTGACATTTGAGCTGATACCAGATAGATGAGAAAGAATTAACCACAGGGTAAATACTGGGAGGAAAAGGCATTCTAAGCAGAGGAAATAGCATTTGCAAAGGTAGGTAGCAAAGGACTTGCTAGATTTGGAAAGCTGAAAACTACTGGTATACATGAACAGAGATGAGACAGACAGTAGTCAGAATAGGTAAGAGCTTATAGGCCATGTTAAGAAGTTTGGATTTCAGTCTAAGAAACTTGTAGGCCGTATTAAGAAAGATGGACTTTATTTTACTGTATGAAGCCACTGAAGAGTACTTTTGGAAAGATCAATGGTAGAGTTTAAAATATGACTTTTTTGCAGGGTTGGACACTAGTTTACAATCAAAAATATGTGACATGGACCTTTCATTTTTTTCTTTTTACTAGAAAACAAATCCATTTTCTTTCTTAAAAACTTTATTTATTTTATTTTTTGAGAGTGGAAGGGAGAGAGAAGGAGAGGGAGAGAATCATCAGTGTGTGGTTGTCACTCACACATCCCCTACTGGGGCCCTGACCCGCAACCCAGGCATGTGCCCTGACTGGGAATCGAACTGGCACCCTTTGGTTCACCAGCCAACACTATTTCTTTTAAAAATGTTTGTTTATTTTTAAAGAGAGGGGAAAGGAGGGAGAAAGAGAGGAAGAGAAACATCAATGTGTGAGAGAAATATCAATCAGCTTCCTCTTGTACGCCCCCAACTGGGGACCTGGCCTGCAACCCAGGCATGTGCCCAGACTGGGAATGGAACTGGTGACCTTTCAGTCTGCAGGCTGGTACTCAATCCACTGAGTCATAATAGCCAGGGTTATTTAGTTTTCAGTAAGTTTAAGTCCCTGAGAGGTACAGCATTACACAGATTCTGTGTCCAATGGCCTTAGCAGGAAAGTTGCTTCGGAATTTAGCACGAACCATGCCACTTTCCATGAGCATGAGTTACCTTCTCCCAGACTACTCTGGTTTTGTTCGGTTTGCTGCCAGGAGTCACTGTGTTGTTCTTTGCTGTGTATACATAAGCACATCCCTTACCTAGAGAGAATTCGGTTTCTCCTTGACCATTAACTCCTTCAGTTTCAAGAAGAGCTATGTGTTCCCTCTGGTCCAGAGACCTCGCTTATAGCTGGCAAAAATGGCCCTGGACCACAGCCTTCCAGACATATTTGTTGTTACAGAAGTCCTGTTCCCAGCAGGCCCCCTCAGACTCCAGGATGGCAGAAAGGGTAAAGACCATCTAATTTAGGTGAGCCATGAATACTCGTAACTAAAGGACAAGTGTTTGTGCTTTGAAATGGCTGAAGGGAATTTTGTTGTTTTTCCAACTTCCACTTTTTCCTTGACATAAAAGTCTGGAAACTCAGACTTATATCACTTACTATACATGTTATTAAACCTCATCTTGGGTTTCCTAAATTGCTTTTTAATATAGTGTAGGAGGGAATACAGCATGGTGTTTAATGAAGGTTTTCAAGTCAGCCAGATTGAGATTTAAACCTAGCCTGGCACTTAGCAGCTGTGACCTTGGACAAGTCATATTCTGGGTAAGACATTCTGTGCCTCAGTAATCATCTGTAAAGTGGTGATAAGCTGAACCTTAAGGTTGCTGTGAGGAGTGAATGAGATAACGCCGGTAAAGTGTCCAAATCATCACGGGCGCTCAATATTTTTCTGCATTAATTTAAACTAGTTGCTTCTCATGCCAATTAACTTCCACTGAAACTCCAGAAGCTGCTGGCTACATCCATCTATAAGGCTGCCCCGTTAAAATGTGCCTTTTCTATTTCAAAGGAAACGATGACCTCAGAACACATACAAATTTGAACAACAGAAGTTTATGTAATAGGAATGTCATGCTTAAGTACACAGTTCATTCGGCAGCACACACAACGGGGGCAGTTACTGCACGAGAGAGGAGTTGATAGACAGCAGACTTTTTTGAAAACTGCTAATTTTCAATACTACTGTGAAAAAAAATACAACATGATTGAAAAATTATGTAAATGGTTAGAATTATCTTCCAAGCCTGATAACAGTAAAACTATCGAATAAGTTCTCATGTTATACTGATTTTCAGCTGATAAACAGGCAATAGAAGTAAACCAGTGTTAAAAATGATCAGTAGATAGCATTCCAAGAGTTAACGTTTCCCTGAGTTTAAAAATAGGCATGGAGGGATAATCTTGAGATGTAAGTCATTTTTTAAAGTTTGAGATTTTTAGTAGCTTAAGATAGATGACAAAATAGGATGACAAATACACAGTTTTATGATTAGCGTCACGGAGTAAAGAAACCCATTTAACACACGTGACTCATTAGCTAAATTAATGATTAACAAAGTAAGTGCGCCTGGAATTAGAAATGACATTTAAAAAACTCCCAACATACATACAAAGCCAATATGGTTCTCAATGCAAATGTTTTACTTTTGAAAACATTAACAAAGATATTTCAGCCACAGCTGCAGAACACTGGGTCACTGTGTAAATCATGAGTAGTAATGTAGGAAAACAGTTCTAGCCATTTTGTAAAGCATTTAATAAGGATGCCATAATGTTTTATGATATTTAGATAATTTTTGAATGAGAAATACAATAGCTATTCTCCAATCTCTAGACACAGCAATTTAAAACTCCATTTTGTGCAAGGTTCTTACCACTAACAAGGCACTATCATCAGTGTGTTGAGACCTTCTGGATGGGAAGGGACACTGGAGAGGTGGAGAAAATGAAGCAGTGTCAAAAATAAACTGCACACATGACACAGTTCACAAATACACAAAGAGACATATTAAGACATACTTGTGAAGATGCTAACATACAGGACCACATTGAATATAATTTGGAATTGATATACCACTATAGCTAATAACTTGGTTCTGAGTAATGATTTTCTTCCAAAGAGCCTGAACAATTTCAAATATGATCTTATCCCTTAAAAGCTTTCTAAACCAAAGTGGTAACAGGAATTAATTATTCTTCTCACAGAAGAGAAAGCCAGAATTTGTTATTTAGTGAGCCAATAACAAATAAAAACAATAAATTCAAGAGTCATGATTTCTAGTCTATGCATCTCTTTACCACCTTTCTCAGACAAAACAAGAGTATAATGGAAAATTTTAGAATTGTTATTTTCCTGAGAAGCTTTAATTTTTAGATAATGAATTCTCCAGAATTACCATCAAGAAGGAAATGTGGGATAAGAAAGGAAGAGTGCATTAACTAATGTGGACAAGTATAATCAACAACACATACACTCTGGAAATAAGTGCTGAAGTTGAAAATACTATGTAGAGTTTTTTTTTTAAATACTGACGCCATCCACCTGTGCTGGATACACGTCTCTCTCCGGACTAGTTCTCACTACCTGATATAGTTCCAAAATGGGCGTGGGAGGTGATACCTCTGGTGGGGATGGAAGGGAAATACTCTCCAGATGGATGTGTATACTTTAAAAATTCCCTGATCTACCGATTCTGAGGAACTCCCTGGCCTGTGTCTTCTTCCCCTTAATAAACAGAATTTTGTGAGGAGAAAAGAGAAAATAGCAATATTTAGATCATTGAAAACACATGATAATCACGAGCCAAACATTTCATTTCCATTGAAATAAAAAATTCCAAAGTAAAGGTGATTATATAGACTTACCTCGCCATCAAAGGAGGGTTGTTTTTGTGGACTGTGTGATGCTTTTTGCTATAGACCCCCAGCCCCCCCCCCCAAAAAGGGAAGTTGATTAGAATCTGGAACACTAGAAATGATAAATTCTATTTACTAAAATAATTGTATTAATTTCTGTATCTCTCGTGTGTAACGTTTTTCCACACATACTGGTTAGAAGATACTGCTCTTTTTCTTAAGTAACTTACAGTTGAAATGAGGAAAGGCAGTAAAATGATGAACAGTATCTTTATGTCTATAAGCATCTATAAACAGACATTTAAAAATCTATTTTTTATACATACATGCAAAGAAACAGATTCACAAAGTAGTGAATTTTCACTATATTCTCTCGGGGGAATTGTTCTCTCTAATGATTTCAAGCACCACTAGAATGCTAAGAGCTTTAGCTCTCATTTATCAGCCAAATTTCACATTTGCATTTCAACTGCCTGTGGAAACACTCTACTTGGAAACTCCACTCTCACTTTGTGTTCAACACGTCCAAACACAAATTCCCAATTTTCAAAACCAATTGGCTCTTTTCCCAATTTGCGAATTTCCGTTATGACGTTAAAAACCAATTACACCATCTGTATAGTCAGTGCTTTACAATGGGTTCTCACATACAGTATCTCAAGTGATTCTTCCTCTTCCTCTGTGAGATAAACAAATATCATTATTTAAAGATGAGAAAATTAAGGACAAGAAGGGTGATGTGGTAAGTGCAAGGTTGCAAAGTTGGTAAATAGCATAACTGAGATTTGCACCTATGTCTTCTGACTCCAAATCCTACATTCTTCCCAGAACGCTAGACTCCTATTAAAACCAATTTTTTAGCCTTAAGATCTTGCCCTGCCTGGTGTGGCTCAGTTGGTTGCAGCTTTGTCCTGTTAACAAAAAGTTGTGGGTTTGATCCCTGGTCTGGAAGCATACGGGAGGTGGCTATTGATACTTCTCTCTCCCATCAATGTTTTTCTTTCTCCCATCTTCTCCCTCTGAAAGCAATGAAGAAATGTCCTCGGGTGAGGATAAGAAAAAAGTCTTGCTTTGGGATTCCACCCCCTGCCATCATCTTCAGTGAGTTAGGCAACATTCACTACACATCTACATATAAGACATGATGATGCTTCTCTTGAAATCTCTCCTATAATTCTTAAAATCTATTGCTGTGGTAGGGTGTGTAGCACTCATCATACTAGTAAAAGTATTAGATGTATCATAATAATTCTGAAATAATGACTAAAGGTGCAGAATGGTTTAGTAACTTTATAAAAGCTAAGCACATACTGAGAAGCAAAGCTGGATTCAAATTCAAATACTTAAGATTCTAAGCTATTACCGCTACACAACACTGTTTCTTAGGAACCTTAGAAATCATGTAGTTTTATGCCTTTAATTTGCACCCTAGTCTAATTATTATAATTATCCTCCATTTCAATTTCCTCCTTTCTTAGTCTCTTTCTAGCATATTCAATACCAATACATTAGGTTTTCAGAAGTATCTTTCCTGTTTTTTTTTCCTAACAGATCAAGATTAAACTCTAATTTGACATCTAATCATGACCATCTACAATGTGGTTATGTCTTACTAGCTATGGCAAAAAAAAAGAAAACCCAAAAAACCAGATTTAGAAGCAACTATACAGGTTGTAAATGTTAAAAAAAGAAAAAAGAAAAAGTATTAACAGGAGTTGATAACTGAGTAAGTATGGAGAGAGAACAGAAAGGAAAGAATCAAAGATGACTCTAAAGGCCCGTGAGTCTCACAAATTTCTGGTATTGGGCAGACTGAGGAAGTAGAGACAGGTTAGCCGACAATGCTGTACACTGGCATGGCGCTTTCATTTTTGTAATATTATTGATCTCTACTAACGCACTAGAGACGGAGAAAATGGCAGCTGGACAGTAAGTAATGGCTAACTCCGAGGAAGAGATACTGTTCTCAGAGCAAGAGCATCCTGTCTAATTGTCCAGGCCTATCTACATGAGGACAATGAATCTAATCATAAGTAGGAGACGATTACACTATTTACTCCAGATTCCTTATATGAGGGGAAAAAAAGTTGACATTTTAATTAAGACAGTAAGTAATGACAGCCTTAGCAAAACAAATAAGCACTTCTAAGAAACTTTAGGAATATTATTAAATGAATTCAAAGGACTCACCTTGACAAAGTCCAGGACGGCATCTCTCTGAATCTGCTTGGTCCTTATTTTCTCCTCCTCATACTGTAGGGCAGCAAGCTGTGCCTCTCTCCGAGTACACTCTACCAACTGTTCTCTTCTCCGATGAAGTTCGAAGTCTGAGTGCGATGGCTGAAACAAAAGGCAGTTTGCACATGCAAGTGAGGGAACTACTTGCACATCAATTTAGGGAACTACTACTGACCTGACTTTTATTTTGTAGTCACCTAGTGTTTCTTTAAATGTGTTTACTGCGAATTTTTTCTTATTTTTGCAGTGTGTTCTTATATGTACTATAAAGCCAGCTTGTGGGTAAAGATTTATTTTGTCTGGTATCTAAAACACTGTCAGCAAGCATCAGGGGTACGTGTTATACTAACTGTATGACTGAGAAGAAGGGTAGCGAAGTTTACAGATATCTGACAACTAACAGTAATTTAAGAATTATAAAAGAAGAAAACCATCTTTGTTAAAAAAAGGTCAAAACTGCTCTTCCCAAAAGTGACCAGAGGTAACCTCTAAAAATGGTCTGCTATTCACTTGACCCAGAAAACCCTACAAAATCATGCAAATCAAGAGGTTCAAATCTTTGTGTTCGCTTTAAGAATATCTGCGAAACTGCCCAGGCCATCAAGGTTATGCATATTCAAAAAGCCACCAAGAATGTGAAAGATATCACTTTGAAGAAGCAATGTGCGTCATTCCGTCATTACAATGGCGGAGCTGGTAGGTGTGCCCAGGCCAAACAGTGGGGATGGACACAAGGTTGGTGGCCCAAAAAGAGTGCTGAATTTTTACTGCACATGCTTAAAAGTGCACAGAGCAGTGCTGAACTTAAGGGTTTAGGTGTAGATTCTCTAGTCATTGAGCACATCCAGGCAAACAAAGCTCCCAAGCCCTGGTGCAGAATTTAGAGCTCAAGGGTGGATTAACCCCCACAGGAGCTTTCTTTGCCACCTTGAGATGATCCTTCCTGAAAAGGAGCAGATAGTTCCTAAAACAGAAGAGGAAGCTGCACAGAAGAAAAGGATATCCCGGAAGAAACTGCAGAAACAAAAGCTTATGGCCCGGGAGTAAATTCAGCATAAAATAAGTAATAATAAAAGTTAAAAAAATATCAAAACTAATACAGAACATAATTTTTACCTGATTGTGACTTGGTGATAGTGACAAGAGAAATGGCTCAACTGGAACCCTGACCCAAAAAAGAAAAAGAAAAAACTCTTTGATAAGAGAAACAGATATATAAAAGACAAGTGAAACTTCATTGTTAATGTAGTTTTCTATTAATCAGTAGGCAAACTGTCTAGTCAGCACTGAAAGACTAAATGAATTTTTTGTAAACTTCAGCCCAAGTCATTAAATGAAGCTACAGAAATACCTGATGTCTCCAACTCATGTTTCACAGGATACCACTGACAAGCTGTAGACAGCCAACAACTGTCTGTAATCAGCCAGTGCTGATGATAGTCATTTGAGATCACTTTTCAAACAGTATCATTTCTTTACAGCACAAATAACTATTATCACCTTTACTACCATGACTGAGACAAGATATATGTAAATGGAGATTGTTTTATATACAAAGTCATTTATCAATAGAAATCTGGAATACTTCGGAACCTGGAATTGTACTTGTAAAGCACTCCTCCTCCTATTTTCAATTGATGAAGAAATTTTTATAACAAAACTAAAGATTCTGTTAGTTTTTATTCTTAAGAAAAAGATGAAACCTGATTTGACGCTTAAGAAACAGTAAAACTCCCCTCCTGGTTTTGTCAGCGTTAATTCCTATAGTTTTGTATTTATCTTTTTCCTGAACTGGATTTAGTGTTTCAAGTTTCTGTTTACTCACCTGTGTTTTTAAAACTAACAATGTTGCAACAGTGACTTTTTGACATTTAGGACCTGAAAATTTAAACTATGATTATTAGCCAAATGTTTTTTAATTCTATATTGCTTCTAATAGAAATTAATAAACTTTACAAGACCTAGCCTGATACTATTATCCCTCCTGAACTAAAATGCCATTCAAATAAGTAAACCCTTTTTTAAAAATGATAATATTTGCTAGTTTTAACTTTATATTTATTTAATCCATCTTGGCAAATAACTACAAAATACTTACCAATTTATCATAATTTATCTCCTTACCTTTATTATCCTGTAGGCAGGCAGTGTCTTATGTGTGTAAGGAAGGGGAATATAGGAAGCAACGTTCATGGTGGGTGAGGGGAGGAAAAGAGAATTAAGAGGAAAACTGAGCAACTTTCTTTTCACCAATGACTAATGGACAAGTAGCTGTTTGTTAAACTGCCTCAATTCCTTTTAGTCTTTGTGATTGGAAGACTGGTAAGATTTTTTTTGGTTACGACAGGTGTTGATAGCCTGAGAGTTGCCAGTCATTTCAAGGTAATTTTGTTTTTCTAGATTTTTTTTTTTTAGAACATTCTTAGTATTTTCTTCATTTCTTTTTTTTTAGATTTTATTTATTTTTATTTTTAGAAAGAGGGGAAGGGAGAAACAGAGGGAGAGAAACATCAATGTGTGGTTGCCTCTCAGGTGGCCCCTCCTGGGGACCTGGCCTGCAACCCAGCCATGTGCCCTGACTGGGAATCGAACTGGTGATCCTTTGGTTTGCAGGCCAGAGCTCAATTCACTGAGCCACACCAGCCAGGGCTGTTTTTCTAGGTTCTAATTAATGTAATTCCATTTGAACATAAGCTCCAGGAGGATAGGAACTTTTGGACTAAAGTTCACAGCTATTTCCCAATACCTGGAAAAGTACTTGGCACAGAGTGGCACGTAAGGTACTGAGCAAATATCTAACTGAACAAGTGAGGTACAGTTGACACTTAAACTATGTGGGGTTAGGAGCACCAGCCCCCTCTCCCTTGCAGTCAAAAATCCACCTATAACTTTTGACACCCCCAAAACTTAGTTATCCCTCAGTATTTGTGGGAAACCCACCCTTCCCCAGCTGATACCAATATCCGCAGATGCTCATGTCACCTACATAAAACGGCGTAGATCACTGCGTGAAGTTGGCCTTCCACATCTGTGAACTCCCAAATGCGAATCAAAAACAGAACAAGTATTCATTGAAAAAAAAAATCCATATATAAGTGGACCCATGCAGTTCAAACCCATGTTTTTTAAGGGTTAATTGATCTGAGAGCTTAAACTGGTAATTGGGATAAAGTACTGAGCTCTATCCAAAGACTGCATTAAGGCCTAGTGATTTGAAACACCCAATTAAAAGCACAGTCAGCCCTCTATATCTGCGGGCTCTGCATCAGGATTGAACCAACATTTTCAATCCATGGTTGGCTGGAACCCCAGTGCGGAACGTGGTGATACAGAGAGCCTACTAGGACTCGCAAACTGTGGAATCTGTAAGTGGTCCTGGGACTGATCCCCTCTGGATAATGAGGGATCACTGTAATCATGGCTTCAGTTTGCCACACTGTGGCAGACTAGACACTCTGAATGACTCTTTCACTGGAAATAATTAAAATGTTGAATAAAATAATTTTCAAAATCCTGCCAAAGTGCCATTAAAAATAAAGAACCTATAGATTCTAAAAAAAACCTCTGGATTCTTTTAAAAATAGGAACTTTGGATTAAGGTTTGATAGGTATATTTTTGGCCCTTATGATCTCCTCAACTGGTGTTATTCCAATAAATACATTACATGTCAAAAGGACTTTGCAGATGAAATTAAGGTTACTCATCAGCTGACCTTAAAATGGGGAGATTACCCAGGTGGTCTAATATAATCACATGGGTCCTTAAAAGAAAAGGAAGGCAAGAGAGTTCATGAGATGTAGCATAAAGGGAAACCAGAGAGATTCAAAATGTGAGAAGGATTTGGCTCACCATTGCTGGCTTAATATAGAAGGAGCCATGAATCAATGAATGTGGGTGGACTCTAGAAACTGAAAATAACTCCTAGCCGACAGCCAACAAGGTGAACAGGGACTTTAGTCTACAACTGCAGGGAACTGATTTCTGCCAACAACCTGTACAAGCCTGGAAGTGGATACTCCCCAAGGGTCTCCAGATAACAATCCAGGTCAGCCAAAACCTTGACTTTGGGCAGATAACCAAGAAAATCCTGTCAAGATTTCTATCCAATGGAATTGTGATATAATACATGATTGTGTTTTAAGCTGTTAAATTTGTGATAATTTATTACATTAGCATTATAAAACTAATACATAAGGCAACTGAGCAAAAGAAGCTGGCTTTTACCTTGAAGGTTTCTACTAAATTCTGGAAATCTTGAGCTTTACTGAGGATGAATGAAGGAACTAAGAGGGATGGGAGGTAGAGTCTACATCCATCCAAAGTGGGAACATGTAATAGGAAATCCCTGCATAAAATTGGATTCTCAGAAGGCCATACCCTTAGCATAAGTAGACCTGGCAACTAAAAAACCACTTTGAGATAAATTTCAGAAATATAAAATTTAACTAAATCTCTATGAACTGAGTGATATGACTATAAAAGGCCAAGTTATTAATTTCTTTAATTATTCTCCCCATTTTCTTTATACAGCTATGTCTCAGTGCCCTAAACAACCGTAATACCCTGTCAAGTATAAGTAAAGAACTATGTATGACACTTCCACATAGGAAATTTACCACTGTTTAAGAACAGGCATGTCAAGGTTGCTGCTTTAAAGAGTTCATTGCATCAGAGAGGAAGCAAAAAGCAAAGGCTGGAAATTTCATTTAGCTGCATTTGTGCATCAATCCAGACACAGCACCACAAAATCTCATTGTTATTAAGTATTTTCAAATCAAATAATTCTTTAGGTAATGCTTTAGGTGATCTGAATTTAGAATCAATAAATCAGTTTTACTTGTTTTGCTATTACATGAGCTGAAAGGCACATTATCACTCAGCTCTAAATATACAGGATCTAAAACACACAGGATCTAAAGCCTTAATTCTACCTAGATCTATATAAAACTGAAATCATTGCATACTTTTTATTGAGTTTTAAGACAGAAACAAATGAATAGAATTGGTTTTTCAAACCTGTTTTGATGTAAATATCTTCTCAAGTCTTCTGTTTTTTGAAACTCCCTCATGGGCAATGGCTTTACTAGTGAACCCTACACCAAAAAACAAAACAAAACCAAAACAAAGATAAATTAATTTAACATACATATCCAGAACACTGTGATTACACAATGCACACTCAACTTGGCATTTAGGGACATGTATATTACACTAAAATATATTATAAACAGAAAATTCAAATGTAAATTTTTAAGTTGAAAGCATTATAGGCGATCTTACTGCTTTGGTAAACACAAAACTACTCATAATACAAAAATGTTTCTTTTATTTTCAAAAAAGGTAGATTTCCTTCTCACTGCATTATGTAAATTATAGTGGTCATAGAGTATGAGTGCATGATAAGATAGATGTCTGAGTTGAAAGGATCTTAGATGTCACCTAGTTACAAACTTCTATGTAGAACAGAAATTCCTACCTACCCTACTAGTAATAGGGAGTTCATTGGGCGGATCTCATTTCTTCTTCATCGTCGCAAATTGTTACTTACATTAGTCACACACATAGTCATGGGATGTTGGTGGAATATCAGTATAAAGAAAAAAGTAATTTCTTTTGATGATGAAATATTAATTAACAAGAAATACTGGTACTTTATTTATAAACTAAAGGGTAAATGTCATTTCAAAAAACATTATTGAAGAAAATTAAACTGACTTAACTGATATGGACCACACACTGAAAAATATAAAATTATAAATCAAAGAAGCTTGAAGGTTATCACAGCATGTATTTTGTCAAATGAAAATTTATAGAAACCATGCAATCTTATTTCAACCCTAAAAATAATAATCAAAATAGGTATTCTTTTTTTGATATTTTATAAAAGCTACTTTATTTCATATTCATCCAGAGTTTCGTATACAATTATTTATACATCTGCTTCTTTTTTTATCATTCACTTTATTTATTAAGTTTTTAATTTTTATTGTTATTCAATTACAGTTATTTGCCTTTTCTCCCCATCCCTCCACCCCACCCCAGCCGGACCACCCTCCCTCCCCCACCTCCACCCTCCCCCTTGATTTGATCCATGTGTCCTTTATAGTAGTTCCTGTAATCCCCTCTCCTGACTGTCCCCTCCCCACTCCTCCCTGGCTATTGTTAGATTGTTCTTAACTTCAATGTCTCTGGTTACATTTTGTTTGCTTTTTTCTTCTGTTGATTATGTTCCAGTTAAAGGTGAGATCATATGGTATTTGTCCCTCACCGCCTGGCTTATTTCACTTAGCACAATGCTCTCCAGTTCCATCCATGCCGTTGCAAAGGGTATAAGCTCCTTCTTTCTCTCTGCTGCGTAGAATTCCATTGTGTAAATACACCATAGTTTTTGGATCCACTCATTTGCTGATGGGCACTTAGGTTGCTTCTAGTACTTGGCTATTGTAAATTGTGCTGCTATGAACATTGGGGTACACAGGTTCTTTTAGATTGGTGTTTCAGGGCTCTTAGGATATAATCCCAGCAGTGGAATTGCAGGGTCAAAAGGCAGTTCCATTTTTAGTTTTCTGAGGAAATTCCATACTGTTTTCCACAGTGGCCTCACCAGTCTGCATTCCCACCAACGGTGCACTAGGGTTCCCTTTTCTCCGCATCCCTCCAACATTTGTTGATTTGTTTATGTTGGCCACTCTGACTGGTGTGAGATGGTACCTCATTGTGGGTTTAATTTGCATCTCCCTGATGGCTAGTGATGCTGAGCATCTTTTCATATGTCTCTGGGCCCTCTGTATGTCTTCCTTGGAGAAGTGTCTGTTCAAGTCCTTTGCCCATTTTTTCATTGGGTTGTTTGTCTTCCTGGAGTGGAGTCATGTGAGTTCTTTATATATTTTGGAGATCAGGCCCTTGTCTGAGGTATCATTGGCAAATATGTTTTCCCATACTGTTGGTTCTCTTTGTATTTTAGTGCTGTTTTCTTTAGCCATGCAGAAGCTTTTTATTTTGATGAGGTCCCATTTATTTATTCTTTCCTTTATGTCCCTTACTTTAGGGGACATGTCTGTGAGGATGTTGCTGCATGGAATGTCTGAGATTTTCCTGCCAATGTTTTCCTCAAGGACTTTTATGGTGTTATGACTTATATTTAAGTCTTCTATCCGCCTTGAATTTATTTTTGTGTATGGCGTAAGTTGGTGATCGAGTTTCATTGTTTTGCATGTAGCTGTCCAGATCTCCCAACACCATCTGTGGAAGAGGCTGTTTTTGCTCCATTTTATGCTCCTGCCTCCATTGTCAAGTATTAATTGACCATAAAGACTTGAGTTTATTTCTGGGCTCTCTGTCCTGTTCCATTGGTCTATGTGCCTGTTTTTATGCCAGTACCAGGCTGTTTTGATTACGGTGGCCTTGTAATACAGTTTGATATCGGGTATTGTGATCCCTCCTGCTTTGTTCTTCTTTCTCAAAATTGCTGCAGCTATTTGGGGTTGTTTATGGTTCCATGTGAATTTCTGAACTGTTTGTTCTATATCTGTGAAATATGTAATGGGTACTTTAATAGGGATTGCATTGAATCTATAAATCGCTTTGGGTAGTATGGCCATTTGGATGATGTTAATTCTTCCAATCCATGAGCATGGTACATGCCCCCATTTGCTTGTGTCTTCCTTAATTTCTTTCTTCAATGTTCTGTAGTTTTCTGAGTATAGGTCTTTTACCTCCTTGGTTAGGTTTATTCCTAGATACTTTATTTTTCTTGTTGCTATATCAAATGGGATTTTTTTCCTGATTTCTGTTTCTGCAGTTTCGTTGTTGGTATACAGGAATGCCTTTGATTTCTGAGTATTGACTTTGTCTCCTGCTGTTTTGCCAAATTCATTTATTAGGTCAAGTAGTTTTTTGGTGGAGTCTATAGGATTTTCCATGTACACTACCATGTCATCTGCAAACAGTGACAGTTTCATTTCCTCCTTTCCAATTTGCATGCCTTTTATTGCTTTTTCTTGTCTGATTGCTGTGGCTAGGACTTCCAATACTATGTTGAACAGGAGAGGTGAGAGAGGGCATCCTTGTCTTGTTCCTGATCTTAGTGGGAAAGTTCTAAGTTTTTTTCCATTGAGTATGATGTTGGCTGTAGGTCTCTCATTTATGGCCTTTATCATGTTGAGGAATGCTTCCTTTATTTCCACTTTGCTGAATGTTTTTATCAGAAATGGGTGCTGTATCTTATCAAATGCTTTTTCTGCGTCTATTGATATCATCATGTGATTTTTGTCTTTGCTGTTGTTTATGTGATGTATTATGTTTATTGATTTGCGAATATTGTACCATCTTTGCATCCCTGGGATGAATCCCACTTGGTCATGGTGGATGATCTTTTTAATGTGCTGGATGCGGTTTACCAATATTTTGTTGAGAATTTTAGCGTCTATGTTCATCAGTGATATTAGCCTGAAGTTTTCTTTCTTCATTGTGTCTTTATCTGGTTTGGGGATTAGGATAATGCTGCCTTCATAAAAAGAGTTTGGGAGTCTTCCATCAGTTTGGATTTTTTTGAATAGTCTGTGAAGTATAAAAGCAATTAACTCTTCCTTAAATGCTTTATAGAATTCTCCTGTGAAACCATCTGGTCCAGGGCTTTTGTGCATTGGGAGTATTTTGATTACTGCTTCAATTTCCTCTGCTGTTACTGGTCTGTTCAGGTTTTCTGCTTCTTCTTCATTGAGTTTTGGAAGATTATATTTTTCTAGAAATGTGTCCATTTCACCTAGGCTTTCAAATTTCTTGGTATACAGTTCTTTGTGGTAATTTCTTATAATCATTTGTATTTCTGTGGTATCAGTTGTAATCTCTCCTCTGTCATTTCTAATTGTGTTTAATTGGATGCTCTCTCTTTTTTTCTTGATGAGCCTACTTAAAGGCTTGTCGATTTTGTTTATCTTTTCAAAGCACCAGCTCCTGGATTCATTGATCCTTAGAATTGTGCTTTTATCTCTATGTCATTTAACTCTGCTCTGATCTTGGTTATTTCCTTCCTTCTGCTAGCTCTGGGCTGTCTTTGTTGTTGTTCCTCCAGTTCTTGTAGGTGTAGGGTTAGGTTGTTTGTTTGAAATGTTTCTATCTTTTTAAGGTAGGCCTGTATTGCTATGAGCTTCCCTCTTAGGACTGCCTTTGCTGTGTCCCATAGGTTTTGGGTTGTTGTGAGTTTATTTTCATTCATTTCCAGAAACTTTTTGATTTCTTCCCTAATCTCATTCTTGACCCATTCATTGTTTAATAGCATGCTATTCAGTCTCCATGATTTTGAGTGCTTTGGGGTTTTTCCTTTGGGGTTGCTTTCTAGTTTCAGTCCCTGGTGGTCAGAGAAAATGCTTGATATGATTTCAGTCTTCTTGAACTTGTTGAGGCTTGCTTTGTGTCCTATCATGTGGTCTATCTTTGAAAATGTTCCATGTACACTTGAAAAGAATACGTATTTTGCTTCTTTGGGATGAAAAGCTCTCTATATCAGTTAAGTCCATTTCATCTAGGGTATTGTTCAGTGACACAATATCCTTGTTGATATTTTGTTTGGAAGACCTGTCCATTTTTGACAGTGGGGTGTTAAAGTCCCCTACTATAGTTGTGTTGCTGTCAATATCTTTCTTGAAGTCCTCCAAGATTTTCTTTATGTATTTGGGTGCTCCTATGTTGGGTGCACATATATTTTACAATGTTTATGTCTTCTTGGTGGATTCTTCCTTTGGGTATTATGAAGTGACCTTCTGGGTCTCTCTTTATGGCCCTTCTTTGGAAGTCTATTTTGTCTGATATGAGTATTGCTACCCCTGCTTTTTTTTTCATGTCCGATTGCTTGGAAAATTTGTTTCCAGCCCTTCACTTTCAGTCTGTGTAAGTCTTTTGTCCTGAGATGGGTCTCTTGTAGGCAGCATATGTGTAGGTCATGTTGTCTTATCCATTCAGCTATTCTATGTCTTTTGATTGGAGCATTTAATCCATTTACGTTTAAGGTTATTATCAATAGGTAGTTATTCATCAAAATGGGTATTCTTGAATAAAAAGAAAACAATTTATCTAAAAAGTATATCTAAAAATCAAGTGTAAAACTAGTTATGGTCTAGTTCCAAAAAATAGATACATTACGTATAACTAGAAAATCTTTTGTGAGGTATTGCAAAGGGCTAAAGCTGTCTGGGTACGAGAATCACATAAAATTAGTTACAATTTTAGAATCCTAATGAGAAAATAATTATTCTAATTTCAGTCAATATGGCTTTTTAAAAAATAAGCAAAAATCTCTCCTAGTGTGTAACCACCAGTGACTTATCACCCTGTTGTATACTACAATTATCTGAAACTATTGCCAAGAGGTAGATGAAATTTTCACAACATAATGAATGTGACATTGGTTTTATTTTTTTAAAAAATATGTCATATTCTATAAATGTAAACCATACTCTATTTTATCATAATACTTCTATGTATGTGAGAGGTATTATAATCACTTTGAGTAGAAATCCCTCATTTATACAGCCTAAGTAACCATAGAATGATGAAAGAGAAAGACCACAAGAAAAAAGATTCCCTTTAAGATTATAGTGTGCATTGTTAATTTTCACTTTATTGTGAATTAGTTGCTCTTACAGAGATGTTTATAGCCTGAACCATAGTGGTTTCACTAATTAACTAGTGCACATGGCTATCTTTGGGTTGCAGGACTTTGTTTTGTATAACTTTATCCAACTTTAAATATGAGTGTCTTTGCCTTCAGACAGGAAACTGAAAGGATTTTTTAAAAAGAATGATAATATCACTCCATAACAGGTCCCATTTGAAGTGATTATTCTGTATTTCATGATTCTCCAAAAAGGCCCAAGTGTTTTTCAACAACCCCTGCTCAGAGCCTGGGACCAACTCCAGACATTAGCAACACACACACTCTGAAATGGAGCCATTTCATTATGCTGACTAGATATACTGAAGAATGCTATTTCTACTTGAGACCCTTGGGGAATTGGCAGAGAGTATGCAATATAGTGAATGCTCATTTGTTTCATAAGGCAATTCAATGCTCCATTCTAAGAGACACCCAAGAATTTTAACGGAAGACAATTCATGTGCTCTGTGACTCAGCATAAAAGCTCCAATATAATTAAGCTCATTATAAAAATTCCATGGGTCTGGCCATTTCTGTCCCAATGAAATGCTGCATCTAACAATTCCTCCCCTATCCCACTTGCGGACTGACTTGCAGTCTCACCATTGTAGAAGGACAGGAAGACCCACTTCTATCTGGTCTACAAAGGTGTGTACTGTATAAAATATTCAGAAAGTGGAAAGGTTTCTAGGACCTAGATCTCCATTAGCACCTATTAAGACAATAGAATAATAGCTATAATCACCCAGAACAAAGTGTGAGAAACAGGCAAGTTAGCAAAATAACTGACCCAGTACCAAGAAGCAACTTGACTTATGTCCCCAGCTTCTAAAAATCCAGTTCCAAGCAATCAGATTTGGGGGGAAGGTGGACTGACAAAACAAATTCTATAGTTAAGTTTGTATGCTGCCCCAAAAATCACCAGTTTGGTTCAATTCTTAATTACTGATCAAAACATGATTTATCAGTTAGTAATAATACACCTATCAGAATGGCCATCATCAATAAGTCAACAAATAAGTGCTGGTGAGGATGTGGAGAAAGGGGAACCCGTCTGTACTGTTGGTGGGAATGCAGACTGGTGTAGCCACTGTGAAAAGCAGTATGGGGTTATAAATAATAATAGATCTGTCTTTTGACCCAGTGATTCCACTTCTGGGAATTTATCTGAAGAAACCTGAAACACTGATTTGAAAAAACATAAGCACCCCTATGTTCATTGCAGCATTATTTACAATTGTCAAGATTTGGAAGCAGCCCAAGTGCCCACCAGTAGATAAAACAACTATGGGACATTTATACTATGGAATACTACTCAGCCATAAAAAAGAAAAATTTTACCCTTTTTGACAGCAGATTGACCTGGAGGACATTATGGTAAGTGAAGAAAGCCAGTCAGAGAAAAACAAATACCATATGATTGCATTCACATGTGGAATCTAATGAACAAACTGAACTAACAAGCAAAATAGAGACAGACTCATAGAAGGATGACAGCTAGAGGCAGGATTGGGGAGTAGAGGGATTGAGAAAAAAAGAAAAAGGACTCATGGACATGGACAACAGTGTGGTGCCTGCAGGGGGAGGTGGATGGGTGGCTGGGTGTGAAAAAGGGTATAAGGGGGATAAATGGTAATGGAAAAAAATATAATAATACAAACTATTATTAAAAATAGCAATAAGAACAGTGAAGAGCATCATATTCCCTTGCATTTTCTTCAAAGGCATATGATATTATTAGGACACCTTTAATTCCTTTTTCAAAATTCTAAAATCCTTTTATTTGAAAAATAAACCCTATTTGAGACTATTGATTTTTTAAAAAATGAATCTGAAAAAAATTAGTAATGAAATTGGAACTGAAAATAAAGCAAATAATCAAGCCTAAATCAACAAATCACTATTATGACAGAAATTTATACCATCATAAATTATTTTTACTAGGGGACAGCAACACAGTTAGGCTTAAATGCGTGTACTACCTCATGAGAGATTCGCCGTTGTTCAATGTATTCCATGAACTGTGAACTGAGGCTGTCTGAGTCCAGGCCCCTGGGCTGTCTCACCTCGTCGTCTTCGTCCTCTGCAGCACAGCTGTCAATGTAGTCAATCTGGTCCAGATCATGTTCCACTGTTCACATCACACATACCGGAAAAACACATTCACATTAGAGAGCTAATGAAAGACATTAAATTGCATTCTTTCCTTTTCCCTCACATTTTCTATTGTGAAAGTGGAAGAAATGAGTTTAAATTATGTAACGCCTTTACTACTCAGCCCATGACCACTCATAGAAATAAGCTCCAGACAAATCTTAGCCCTAGTGCACCAAAGGGTAATTATTGGAATACAGACCTCTAATATTTTTTTTCCCTAGGACAGCTCTTTACTGTTTTAAATATGACAATCTGAGTTTGTGACACAAAGAAGAATAATTTTAAACATCGAAAGGTACATCTTTTAGGTTCATTCCCCATGTTTTAGATTTGGGGTATAATCATATCTCTCTTGGAAAAGGTGGAAGGCACAAAACCTAACACAATCAACTCAAAAGAAAAGAGAAAGGGTGGGAGGAAAGTAAACTTGAGGATGAAGAAATAGATACTGACTGCTGTTTCCCTTCCTATAACTGGTGTCCATAACTAGAACAAAGGTTTTCTATTTTAAAAATGATTTTCTAGAGGTCAACATTGTAGATATTTTAGATATTTTTTGGATAGAAGAAAATCATTTGGGAAATTTTTCATTCTCAAAATGTTTTGGGGTGAGAAGCATATAAATAAGATTAAGTGTGGGAATGCCCCATTATTTTTAAGTTTAGAAAGTAACCATTCTTAAAAACCTGTTAAAATAGCACACTAGGGAAAAAAACTTGCTAGTTCCTTGATAGTTTCTTCAAAGATGTATTAAACCCCAGTTACTGTTGTCTGATGGTCTATAAAATGCCTAGATGTTGCGGTTTGGGGGAATAGTGAATTTGGAGAATTCAATAACTGCAGTTAATACAAAAATAAATTCTGAGTTATCAGAGTTATTAATATTAATAGGTATACCCACAATAGAAACCAGGTACAGAAATGCATTTTTTTCCAGTATGCTAAAACTTGTGAAGCTAAATAAATAATTCACTTTGTCATGACTAATTCTAAAGAAAGCAACATCATATTTTCATTTCAAGGGAAATAGAATGTAAGCCACAAAAGTGAACCACATATGTAATTTTAGATTATCTAGTAGCCAAGTTTTTAAAGTCAAAAGAAAGGATGACTAATTTTATAATATTTTTTATTTTGTCAAATATTTCTAAAATATCATTTCTACATATAATCAATATAAAACATTACTAGTAATTTATATTATTTTTTCATGCAAAATCTTCAAAATCTGATGTTTTACACTTATAGTACATCTCCACTGAGAAAAGTCACATTTCAAATGCTTAATAACCACATGTAGCTAGTGTCTACCATACTGGACAGAACAGATATAGACATTATTTTAAGTCAGAAATGAACCAGTGAGAAAGGTATCTCATATACAAGGAAGATTAAAAAGAAAACTACTGAAATATGAATAAAATAAGTGACAGGAGCAAAAAAGAATATAATATGGTAAGAAAAAATGAGAGCAAACCACTGAATTAAAATCACGATTCAGAGACAAAAGCTCTTCTCAGATAATATAATGGATTTCTGGATAATCAAAGTCATTTCTCCTTTACAGCTAACCCTCAAAATTTAATAATTAGGATTGGTAATTCAATCTAAAGCAATATTAAATAGAACACTACAAGCAAGAGTCTACCTCAGAAGCACAAGGAAGCAAAAAAGTCTGTTAATGAACTATGAAAACAATTAAAAAATGGAAAAAATTTAAATCACAAATTTTAAAATATCAGAATACGGAAAACTCAGATTCAGATGCCCTGGAAAAGCTCAATTCCAGATGAAAGAAAATGGAATGAAGAACAACACTGAATTCCTAAAAGAGGTCAAATGATGACCAAAAAAAAAGTCTTTTAAAAGGAGAATAGTACTTCAAAAGTAGATCCAGGTTAAATCAAAGTTAACAAAGGTCTAGTCCAGGTAAACTGTCTTTAATAAAGTTTACCCCCAAAATAAGAGAGAAACACTGTATTTTAACCAAGAGCCTGAACACAGAGAAATCCAAGTTTAATTCCAATAGAAAACAATTTTTTCACAATCATATGAGAAGAGAAAGTTTTATGTTTGTTTGTTTGTTAAAATACTTTATTAATTTATTTTTAGAGAGAGGGGAAGGGAAGGACAAAGAGAGGGAGAGAAACATCAGTGTGTGGTTGCTTCTCACATGCCCCCCACTGGGGACCCTGTCAACAACCCAGCCATGTGCCCTGACTGGGAATTGAACCAGCGACCTTTTGGTTCACAGGCCAGCACTCAATCCACTGAACCACACTAGCCAGGGCAAGAAGAATTCTTTAAGAGCTGAAGAATCTACAGATACACAAACCAAAGGAGTAGGTGTGGAAAAGACCACTTGTAAGAGTTACAGTGGCCCTGGCTAGGCAGCTTGGTTAGTTGGAATATCATCCTGTACACCAAAAAGGTGTGGATTAGGTTCCCAGTTGGGGTGAATACAGGAGGCAACCAATGGATGTTTTTCTCTCACATCAATGTTCTTTCTCTCAAATCAATAATATATCCTCAGGTTAGGATTAAAAAAATAAAACTAAAAAAAAACTAGAGTGATTATAAAGACCTCAGATGTCAACCAGGAACTGTTTACCTCCACCATTTGTTACTACTGAACTGCTGCGATTCTCTTGGTACTGGTTTTCTCTCCGTAATCTTTGTTCTTTAGTAATTTCCGCTACTCGAAGAGGTAAATCTGAAAATTCATCTGCGGGCTTAAAAAATAGAAGAAACATTAAGAAACATCATCTTAAATTTTAGACAACAAAGTATTTAAAAGCACGGATGTAACATAAACTCATTAAAATTTATACTTAAGAAATAGCAGAAAAGTTCTGGATGTGCATGATGGTGACAATTTCTCAACAATGTTAATGTACTTGATGCCACTAAAATGTACACATAAAAATGGTTAAAATGATAAATTTTATGTGTATTTGACCACAACTGGGAAAAAAAAAAAGAAATAGAAGAGCATATATGACTCTATAAATATGGATACATATGTACATGAACTTGAAGTACAGGTACACATATGTACTTGTATGGATACAGCCCCAATTATGAAGACACCAACCCACACAAATACAGAAGCAATTCCAAATCCCAAATTGGTGGTTTTCTGAAATTACTTTGCTTTGGACTTCCAATGAAACAATGTTATGAATGGTAAGTCTTGCTAAAGAAAAGTTTATTTAATCATTTAAACCAAACTATACCTAAAATATTGTATCTTAGTAATTTTCAAAAAGAGAAAACCTAATATTAATAACTAAATGAAAGAGAAATATGATACAATGAGCCAAGAAAGTTGTTTATCTTGAGCATGTGGATATTCTTCACTAAGGTTCCCACCTCATTACCCATTAGTTGTTGTTGACTCAGTTCCCACTTAGGTTTTTAGGATATAAAACCATTTATACAAGACAATGAGGTAATAAACATGCAAAACACACATGGTAAAAAGATGATAAAAAAACGTAATACCATTTTTGGATAGTATGACTATGTGGGATTTTTACCATTATCTTGGCTTTTCTGTATTTTATGGAATGGTAAATTGAGCACAATTAAACTTTTCATTTTCATCATTTTATTTTCTCTTAATTAGGACTTATAACGTGCAGAAGAGAGTAACACTTACTTCATTCCCTGACCATCTCTTATCACCACTGTCGACACTATTGAAACCTGAATCAAGAGCTCCATAAGGGCGACCTGAGTATAGTTCTTCATGACTGCCAAAAAGAGACATTAGTTATTACTGCAAAGTTTGATATATTAAAATGAACATTTGAAATAAATCAGATTCAATTTTATAAATAAACATTTTCATTTTCATAGCATTTAGGGACTTAACTATTTAGAATTAAATAAGCATTCTTTTCATTTTTGAATATGAGAAGTTCCAAATTAAAACAGAGTAAACAGAATAGTATAACGAGCTCCCCGGTACTTATTACCAGCTTCAAAACTAACAGTCTGCCATTTTTGTTTCATCTGTTCTTCCACCCACTCCCAATGCCCCTCTCATTTGTTTTTATTTTTAACAGTACTCTTATACACACTGAAATGCACTCACCACAAATAAAGACATCCTTGTAATAACATACACCTCTATTATGATACAGGGCATTTCTACTTTGCCAGAAAATTCCCACATATCCATCCTTTCCCAGTCAATTTTCCTCACCTGGCCGCTGTGTGCTGCCAAGAGGCAACCTCCATTCTGATTTTTTTCACGTTATATTAGTATGGAAGGTAGAATAATGGTCCCCCCAAATGCCCAAGACCTTATCCCTAGAACCTGTAAAGATGTTACTTTACATGGCAAAGAAGAACTAAGGTTGCAGATAGAAATAAAGTTGCTAATCAGATGAGCTTAAAATAGGGAGATTATCTTGAATTATGTGAATGGGCTCACTGTAATCACAAGGGCCCTTAAGAGATGAAGAAGGAAGTGGAGGAGGTCATTGTGATGCATGCTGGCTTGAAGATGGAGGAAGGGGACCAACTGCCGGGATTGCAACAGCCTGTAGAGGTTGAAAAAGGCAAGGAAATGCATCCTACTGAGCCTACAGAAAAGAATGCAGCTGTGCCAGCATCTTAATGAGACCAGGATTTACACCTCTGACCTACAGAACTGTAAGATAATAAATTTGCCTTGTTTAAACCTCTAAGTTTTTGGTAGTTTGTTATGGCAGCAATAGAAAAGTAATACAATTAGTGTTACTTATTAAAGAACTCATAAATATGGAATTATATGTACTCTTTTTTAAATTCAGCATCATGTCAGTGAAAACCTTGAGGTTTTTAATACCTTGCAGTGAATGAATGAAAAATAATATGGTAAGTGTAGATTTAACTTAAAAAAAACCCTGCCAATATGTTTTCAACAGCTATATCATTTTGCATTCTCACCAACAGTGTATTTGAGTTCAAGTTGCCAAAATTCGTCTTAAATTCTCAGTCTTTAATTTTAGCTGTTCTGATGGGGGTAAAGTATTATCTAATTGTGGCTTTAATTTATATTTTTCTCGTGACTAGTGACACTGAATATCCTCTTGTGTGCTTACTGGTCATTCATTTATCTTCTTTTGTAAAATGTTTAAATCTTTTGTCCATTTTTAAATGTAGTTATCAATAATCTTTAAAAAATATTTTTGCTAAGTAAAGGAAGCCAGGCACAAAACACTACATAATGCTTTATTTCATTTATATGAAATTCTAGAAAAGGCAAAACTACACAGACAGAAAGATCAGTAGTTGCCTGAGGCAAAGGGAAAGGGGAAAAACTTACTATACAAATGGGCAAGAAGATGATGGAAATATTATCTATCTTGATTGTGTTGCTGGTTTCATGACTGTATCCATTTACTAAGACTAATTGACCTGCAAACTTAAAATGGATATTTTATTATTTGAAAATTGTATCTCAATAGAGCTGTTTTAAAAAAAATCTGCCAAATCAGTTTTGCCATAGCAGATGTCCCGCTCAGACAGCTCTCTAAGCCACGTATCGCAGCGCTGGGGCTCCACCAGCTCACTAACATTTTATGTTGTCGGTCTTAATTTCAGATATTCTACTGGGGGTAACTTAACTTCCACGTGTGCTCATCGGGCATTTATATATCTTTCTTTGTGAAGTGTCTGTTCAAGTCTTTTGTCCATTCTTTAATTGGGCTGTTTGTCTTTTTAACATTAATTTGCAGGTATTCTTTAGACAAACTGGAAACAAGTCCTTGTCATATATATATTTTACAGATATTTTCTGCCAATCTGTGGTTTACCTGTTCATTTTCTTTTTTTTATTTGAATATTTTATTTATTTGTTTTTAGAGAGAGGGGAAAGGAGGGAGAAAAAGAGGGAGAGAAACATCTAGGCATATGCTCTGACTGGGAATCGAACCAGCAACCTTTAGCTTTGTAAGATAATGCCTAACCAACTGAGCCACACTGGTCAGAACTACCTGTTCATTTTCTTAGTATTTTCTTTTCATGATAGACACTTTCATTTTTATTTATTTATCTAAAAAGTTTAGATGAAATCTCTCATTTCATTTTTTTATGGTTATTGCTTTGTGTCCTCAGAAACCGTTGCCTATTCCAAGTCAAAGTTTTATAGTTTTAGTTTTTGCTTGTTCTTAAACATACTATAAAAAGTTAGCTTAGACTTCCAGCCAAGATGGAGGTATAGGTAGACTCACATAGGTAGACAGACAGTGCCTCCTTGCACAACCAAAAGAAGGACAACAACAAATTTAAAAACAAAAAACAACCAGAACTGACAGAAAATTGAACTGTATGGAAGTCCAACAACCAAGGAGTTAAAGAAACATTCACCCAGACTGGTAGGAGGGATGGAGATGGCGCTCTGTAAGGCGGGTGGCTGGAGGACCAGGTGGTCCCACATTTACATGCAGATAAACTGGGAAGAACAACTGGGGAGCAAGACAGACCGCACAACCCAGAGTTCCAGCGCGAGGAAATAAAGCCTCCAAGCCTCTGATTGAAAATACCTGTGGGGGTTGAGTAGCAGGAGAAACTCCCAGCCTCACAAGAGAGTTCGTTGGAGAGACCCACAGGGTCTTAGAAGGTTCACAAACCCACCCACCCAGGAATCAGCACCAGAAGAACCCAATTTAATTGTGGGTAGCAGGGGAAGTGACTGAAAACCAGCAGAGAGCAGAGTAAGAAGCACTGTTCCCTCTCGGACCCCTGCCCCACATATAGTGTCACAACCCAGCGACCAGCGTTACCCAGATCAGGTGAACACCTAAGACTCCGCCCCTTTACGTAACAGGTGCACCAAGACAAAAAAAAAATGGCCCAAATGAAAGAACAGATTCAAGTTCCAGAAAAAATACAACTAAGTGACGAAGAGAGAGCCAACCTATCAGATGCACAGTTCAAAACACCGGTAGTCAGGAAGCTCACAGAACTGGTTGAATTTGGTTGCAAATTAGATGAAAAAAATGAAGGCTATGCTAAGTGAAATAAAGGAAAATGTACAGGAAACCAACGGTGATGGGAAGGAAGCTGGGACTCAAATCAACGGTTTGGACCAGAAGGAAGATAGAAACATTCAACCAGAAAAGAATGAAGAAACAAGAATTCAAAAGAATGAGGAGAGGCTTAGGAACCTCCAGGACATCTTTAAACTTTCCAACATGCAAATCATAGGGGTGCCAGAAGGAGAAGAGGAAGAAATTGAAAACGTATTTGAACAAATAATGAAGGAGAACTTCCCCAATCTGACAAAGGAAATAGACTTCCAGGAAGTCCAGGAAGCTCAGAGAGTCCCAAAGCTGGACCCAAGGAGGAACACACTAAGGCACATCATAATTACATTAGCTAAGATGAAAGACAAGGAGAGGATCTTAAAAGCAGCAAGAGAAAAGGAGACTTACAAAAGTGCCCATAAGACTATCAGCTGATTTCTCAAAAGAAACCTGGCAGGCAAGGGGCTGGAAAGAGGTATTCCAAGTCATGAAAAACAAGGATCTACATCCAAGATTGCTCTGTCCAGCAAAGCTATCATTTAGAATGGAAGGGCAGATAAAGTGCTTCTCAGATAAGGTCAAGTTAAGGAGTTCATCATCATCAAGCCCTTATTATATGAAATGTTAAAGGAACTTATCTAAGAAAAAGAAGATCAAAACTATGAACAGTAGAAAGACAACAAACTCACAGTTATTAACAACTGAACCTAAACAAAGACAAAAACAAAAACAAACTAAGTAAATAACTAGAACAGGAACAGAATCACAGAAATGGAGATCACATGGAGGGGGAAAAGTTACAGAGAATAAGTAGCATAAATGGTAGGCAGAAGATAGACAGGAGGAGGTTAAGAATAGTATAGGAAATGTAGAAGCCAAAGAACCCATGTCCGATCCATGGAAATCAACTAAGGTGGGGGGTGGGGGGAAATGCTGGTGGGAGGGGGTGTGCAGGGTGGAGGGGAATAAAGGAGGAAAAATGGGACAACTGTAATAGCATAATCAATAAAATATATTTTAAATAGTTAGCTTAATTAGAAACCTAAAACATAATGAAGTCTATTTTTCAATGGTCTATTAGCATTTTATTTAATAAGCCTGCCTAGGTTGAAAAGTAACTTGCAATGTAGAAATTAAAAAGTTCTTGTGTTATTGAATTTTGTGTTCTGTATGTTCTTACACAGTTCGTGTACATAACTTTGAAAAACTTATTATGTCGGGCTGTCACAACAAATTAGAATTTAAGGTACAGGGAAAGAGCAATGCACTTAGATTTCACAGATAAGGTACCAATTTTACTACTTAGACTGTCAGCTCACAGAAGTCACTTAAACATTGTGAAATAAGGTTACCAAATCTAATCACATGCTTTTCATATAAAATGAAAGCTTTATGTCAACTACAAACAAAAGAAAAAAAACCCTATGTGAATATAAGACAGGTTTTATAACCTGTCAATTATTTTACTGATAAAGATCTTACTTTGGCCCTGACCAGGGCGGCTCAGTTGGTTGAGAGTCATCCTGCAGAGCAAAAGGCTGGCAGTTCCGTCCCTGGTTGGTACGTGTAGGAGAGGCAACTGATCAATGTTTCTCTCTCACATTGATGTTTCTCTCCCTTTTGTTCTCCCTCCCTTCCCCTCTCTCTAAAAAAAAAAATAAATAAAATCTAAAAAAAAAAAAAAAGAAAGCACTTGGGGAAGGTTAACATCAGGATTTCAAAAAAGATCTTACTTTGTATGTGACAATATACAGACCTATGTATCTGACGTACTAAACATGCTGATATGACGCATCTGCTCTTATGCTTGTTTTGGAGTCCAGATCTTAAGGACAGGAGCTATGTGTGTTTTACCCCAGCAAAGTCAGGCCAAAATGCAAAATTTTAAAAGCTTTCTAATGAAATACGTATTTATGCTACACTTGAAAAAATTCTTTTCTGCAGCCGCCAAAAGAAATATGTGCATTTCAAGATTTACTAAAAGTTTTTCAAGTAAAGATATCCAGAGCTCTTGAGGATACTGTTTATACACTGTAATGTATATCTATCAAAAGACCAATCAAAACAAGCCTAACTTTACTGTGGTATTTCTCAGTGGGCAGCATAAAGAAAATTAATACAATCTTTTCATTAAGCTATTTTAGTTTTTTATTCAGTGACCTTTAGCTTCTCTACATATTTGCTCTGGCTCAGAGATTAAACTAATAAGATTAAAGTAAGATATACAGGTTTACTAATTTTCCAGGTTTGGTCAGGATTTTCCAGGTTTTAGCACTAAAAATCCTATGCCCTGAAAACCCCTTAGTCTCACACAAAGCAGGAGAGATGGTCACCCTGCATATAATTATGGTCCTCAGGGGGCCAGACAGAGAGCTTCTGCCAGCCAGGCCCCAGTTGTGCCCTGTCAGAAAGTCCTATCTCCCTATTAAACCACCTTGATTCAAATGCATAAGTGATTTCTCTGGAGCAGGAAGATAAACTGTTAAATCAGTAACAGTGCAGGGAGGAATTTGAAACATGACTTTTAAAATAGTTCAACAGATCTCGACTAACAACTTGGCACCATCATCTACTAGCCATATGATTTTACCTTGTTTAACTTATCACAACTTCTGTTTTCTCGTAAGTTAACGAAAAGAAAAAGGTTAACAACACCACCTTACCTTGGAGAGTTGCTAGAAAGAGTAATTGACCCTGGCTGGTGTGGCTCAGTGGATAGAGCACTGGCCTGCAAACCAAAGGGTCGCCAGTTCAATTCCCAGTCAGGGCACATCCCTGTGTTGCGGGCTGGATCCCCAGTAGGGGGCACCTGAGAGTCAACCACACATTGATGTTTCTCTCCCTCTCTTTCTCCCTCCCTCCCCCTATCTCTAAAAATAAATTAATAAAATCCTAATAAAAAAAGAGTAATTGAGAAAATATAAGAAAATATAAATTAGGGACTTGCAAAAACCCTGATTGGCACAAAGCATTAATTAAAAGTTAGTTATCAATCTATGAAGAATGCACTTTTTAAAAAGATTTTATTTATTTTTAGAGGGAGGGGAAAGGAAGGAGAAAGAGAGGTAGGGAAATATCAATATGTGGTTGCCTTTCACATGCCCCCAAATGTGGACCTGGCTCACAACCCACACATGTGCCCTGACTGGGAATCGAACCAGAGACCCTTTGGTTCACAGGCTGGTATTCAATCCACTGAGCTACACCAGCCAGGGCAAGAATGCACGTTTAATAAAGAACATTTCCTTTTATAACAAGTCACTAAAGCTGCTTCATTTGAGTTTAGTTCAACACACATTTACTGAATGCCAGGCAGTGTTCTAGATGCTAAGGATACAAATATGATGGTCATTGTTTTCACTAGCCCAGGCTTGTTGTCGAGAATTAATTTCATCACTGGGGTTACAGAGTCGGGACTGTTCTTATCACCAGCTTAGTCTTTCTTTAGTTTTCTTTCACTGCTATAACCTCATAAATAAATATATTTGGTCTATAATATAAATCTGCTTAAAATCATCTCAACAAAAAAACATAGGTCACTGGAGTTCACCATTGAAAAATGTTTGCCATTGTATAAAATGAAAATGTTATCACAGCAATGCCAATTGCTAAAGGAGTTGGAAACGTTTACACCTGGAAATGAGTAAAACATTTGTGACCTTCAAAAAATTGTTTAGGAAAGATTGTGTGTTGCTCTTATACTACACAAAAGTAGTTAGAAAGTTACATATAAGGACTAAAAGTACCACAGCACCTAATTTGTGTTGAATACCTGAAGAGCTACAGAATTAATAAGAATTCTCTTTAGTAAGACAGGACACTTAAGACTAAACTGGTTCTGGATCACAGCAGACAGCTAGTAACTATAATGACTATTTTCTATTTCTATAAGGCTTTCTGATCAGTAAAGCACTTTCACACACAGATCATTTGATCCTCAGAACTACTGTTAGGGTATAAACAGAGTAAAGATCATCTAGAAGAGACTGAGGCTCGAAGAGATTAAGTGAACTCCCCAAAAGTATGAGATCCATGGCTAGAACCCAAACCTTCAGAGTCCACGATGGCATTTTGAATAAATTTACTGCCAACTACTGTTTCACTGATCTGTACCACAGTGAGGAAGACAAGAAGTTGTACTACTGCATTCACTGGTGCATGAGGAGTTGAAGGAAATATTTTATATAGTATATATAAATATATAAATTGTCTACATACATATATATACACTTTTAAATTTCTAGTACATTCTGAAACCATTACAAATAAAGTAGCATAACTCTGGAATAAATGGAAAACAGAGAGGCAGATTAATCTAATGAGCATCTTTAAGAATTATTATAAAGCCCTGGCTGAGTGGCTCACTTGGTTACAGTGTCATCCTGATACACCAAGTTTGTGGGGTTTGATCCCGAATCAGGGCGCATACAAGACGCAGCCAGTGAATGCATCAATAAGTGGAACAACAAAGCAATATTTCTCTCCCACTCCCACTCCCACTTCCCTCTCTCCCTCCCTCCCTCAAGATCAATTAAAAAAAAAAAACTTCGTGAAAAAAGAAAATCATTACAGGGACTGCAATACATTAGATGTACAATTACTAATTCCTCTGAAGAGACATTATATATTTATGCTACTTAGACTTTTCATTTTGGAAAGTTTTCTCCATTGATTCAAGCTTTTATCTTTTATCTTTTAGAAACACATAAGTCTCTTTCCAGATTTTTTTGATATATGTTCTTAAAGTAATATGATGGGGATTGCTATAGTCAAAAAAAAATTTGGCCAAGACAAAGGACAGAATCACAGGTCTTACAATAGCACTGCACCCCTTAGTTAAAACTCATTATTCATATATGTCATGATGCTTCTTCTTTAGTTTCTTCAGGCATACTCTCACACATACCTTACCCAGGATTCACTATTGTGTTACACTCAACACGCACAGGTAGCAGTAGCAGTTTCATTTTCCTATTCTATTATTGCATGAGAGAAAAATTTTTTTCTTAGGAAGAATTACTGACTCCAAGGTAAAAAATCAATTGGTGTTTATATAAAATAAAAGCTACTTTTATTTGTTGTACATCTTTTAATAATATAGGTGCAAAACACATTTAATGAAAATTTTAAATAACAAAACCAAAACTTCAATACGTAAGAAACAAAGAGTTCTAGACTTCTGGTCAAAATAGAGGCGTAGGTAAATGCACTTTGCCTCCTCAGCAACCACAGAAGGAATTACGAGGCCTCAAAACACCCAGAACTGTCAAAAAACTGAGCTGTACAGAAGTCCAACAACCAAGATTTAAAGAAGCCACATTCATCCAGATGGGTAGGAGGGGCAGAGACAGGTGGAGAGGCATGGAAATGCACTGTGGCGTGAACAGGCGGCAGTGGTGAAATGGTCATTCCCACATTCACATACGGTGGATAAAAACTAGGAGGCATACCTCCGTAGTGAGATCACAGCCCCAGGCCAGACCACATAGCACAGGGTTCCAGTGCCAGGAAGATAAAATCCCCATAACTTCTGGCTGCAAAAACCAGTAGGAATTGAGGTGGTGGAAAAAACAGATGAAATTTCAGGTGACTGTGCTTAATGGGCCCGTGTGGACTTAGAATGTACACAGACCCACTTCCTTTGAAATTCAGCATCAGGGCAACAGTAGGAAGGGCACCAGTTGCATACATGACTGGAAACCAGGCAAGTGCAGGGCAAACCTCCAGAAGCCAGACAGCGGCATTATCCCCTCTCCAAGTCCCGCTCCCAACCCCCAAAACAGAGCCACAAATTGGTGAAGTGGGTAGCCCTGCACTGGAGATTATCTAAGGTTCTGCTCCATGAAGTGTACACGTGCCTTTTATACAATAGGCCATACTACTAAGACAAGGAGTCAAGGCAGCTCTACCTAATACACAGAAACAAACACAGGGAGGCTGCCAAGTTGAAGAGACAAAGAAATAAGCCACAAATGAAAGACTAGAACAAAAATGCAAGAAAGAGAACTAAATGAAATAGAGATAATGAACCTATCAGATGCAGATTTCAAAACACTGGTTGTAAAGATGCTTAAAGGACATATTGAGTATTGAAACAACATAAAAAAGGTTACACTAATTGAAATAAAGAAAAAATCTACAGGGAACCAACAGAGGAGGGGATGAAGCCAAGATTAAAAGCAACAATTTGGACACAAGGAAGAAATAATCATTCAACCAGAAGAGAAAGAAGAAAAAATACTTAAAAAGAAATGAGGATAGTGTACGGAGCCTTTGGGACATCTCCAAACATACCAACATCTAAATCATAGGAATGCCAGAAAGAAAAGAGAAGAGCAAGAAATGGAAAACGTATTAGAAAGAATAGTGAAAGAAAACATCCCTAATTTGGTGAAGGAAATAGACATACAAGTCCAAGCAGCACAGAGAGTCTGTAACAAATTGGACCTAAACAGGACCACACTAAGAAACACCATAATTAAAATGCCAAAGGTTAAAGATAAAGAGAGAATATTAAAACTAGCAAGAGAAAAGCAGACAATTACCTACAAAGGAGTTCCCATTAGACTATCAGCTGATTTCTCAAAAGAAACTTTACAGGCAAGAAGGGGTTGGAAATAAGATTTCAAAGTCACGATAGGCAAGGACCTATATCCAAGATTACTCTATTTAGGAAAGGTATTATTTAGAATGGAAGGGCAGATAAAGTGCTTCCCAGGCAAGGTAGATTTAAAGGAGTTCACCATTACCAAGCCCTTATTATATGAAATGTTAAAGGGACTTATCTAAGAAATAGAAGATCAAAAACTATAAACAGTAAAATGACAACAAACTCATAACTATCAACAACTGAACCTAAAAAACCAAAACAAACACTAAGTAAACAACTAGAACCAGAACAGAATCACGGAAATGGAGATTACATGGAGGGTTATCAGTTGGGAAGGGGAGAGGGAGAAATGGGGGGAAAGGTACAGGGATTAAGAAGCAGAATTGGTAGGTACAAAATGGACAGGGGGAAGTTAACAGCAGTATAGGAAATGGAGAAGCCAGCACATTTATTGATGTCTGTTCAAGTCCTTCAGGTCCTGAAGGCTTCTTGGTCTCACTTCTCATGGGGGAAGGAAGCCCAGCAAGACAATAGACTGTAGACGTGCCTCCAAGACACAGCACCATGGTCTGTTGGTACAGAATGTTGTCGGTTCCCCCACCCTTCAAGTACACTGGGAGTTCGCTGTCCACCTGCAAGAGTTTCTGTTTCTCAGCCACTCAGTTCTGCAAGCGGTTCTGGGCAGTTGACATGAAGGAGCCAATCAATGCTTGGGAAACATTCATGGTCCTCATTCTGCATCCTCCTCTTTGGCTGGAGTCACATCGTCTCGGCCCAAGGACATACAGCTTAGGTAAGAATCTTCTGTACGTATGTATTATTTTAGTTAACTACTCCTTTTGTATATGCTCTTTCCTTAAAATATATTTTATTGATTAAGCAACTACAGTTGTCCAAGTTTTTTCCCCTTTCCCACCCTCCACCCAGCACCCCCTAACACCTCAGGCAATCCCCAAACCACTGTTCATATGCAGTGGATAGTGGGTATCCATGGGTCACTCGCATAAGTTGTTTGGCTACTCCATTTCCTGTACTGTACTTTGCATCCCCACGGCACTTCTGTAACTACCTATTTGTACTTCTTAATCCCCTCACATCTTCACCCATTTCCCTCACATAAACACCACTAACCTGATAATCATCAAAAGGCTCTCCGTATCCTATGATTCTGTCTCTGTTCTTGTTTGCTTAATTTGTTTTTTAGATTCAATTGTTGACATTGCCATTTAATTGTTCATAGTTTTCATCTACTTTTTCTTAAATAAGTCCCTTTATATTTCATACAATAATGGTTTGGTGATGAACTCCTTTAGTTTTTCTTGTCTCAGGTGCATTTTATCTGCCCTGTAATTCTAAATGATATCTTTGCTGGGTAGAGCAATCTTGGCTGTAGGTCCTTGCTTTTCATGACTTTGAATATTTCCTGCCTATCCATTCTAGCATGCAAAGCTTCTTTTGAGAAATCAGCTAAAAGTCTTGTAGAACTCCCCTGCAGGTAACTAACTGCTTTTCTCTGTTGTTTTTAAGGTTCTCTCGTCATCTTTAACCTTTGGCATTTTAATTATGATGTGTCTTGAAGTGGGCCTCTTTGCATCCCTCTTGTTTGGGACTCTGCCTATCTTGAACTTGTATACCTATTTACTTCACCAAATTAGTGAAGGTTTCTTTCATTATTTTTTCAAATAGATTTCCAATTTCTTGCTCTCTCTTCTTCTTCTGTCACCCCTATGGTGCAAATGTGGGAATGTTTGACATTGTCCCAGAGGCTGCTTATACTACCCTCATTTTTTCAAATTCTTTTTTCTTCTTGTTGTTCTGTTTGGTTGTTTTTTGCTACCTTATCATTGATTTGATTCTACTGTTGTTTGCCTGTAAATTGTGCTTTATTTCAATTAAAGTATTCTTCATTTCTGACTAAATTTTTTTATGCTGCCGAGGTCCTCACCAAGTGCCTAGAGAATCCTTATAACCAGTGTTTTGAACTCTGCATCTGATAGTTTGCGTATCTCCATTTTGTTTAGCTCTTTTTCTGGAGTTTTGATTTCTTTCATCTGTGCCATGTTTCTGTGTCTCTTCCTTTTGGCAGCCTCCCTGTGTTTGTTTCTATGTATTAGGTAGAGCTGCTATGACCTTGTCTTGGTAGAGTGGCCTAATATGGTAGGTGTCCTGTGGTCCAGTGGCACAGCCTCCCATATCACTCAAGCTGGGTACTTGAGATGCGCCCTTTGTGTGGGCTGAGTACATCCTCCTCTTGTAGTTGAGCCTTGGTTGCTGTGGACAGGTCAATGGGAGGGACTTATCCAGGCCAGTCAGCTTCAAGAACTGGCTGTGAGCATTGACCACCAACCTCCACCCTTTATGGAGAATCAGCTGAGCAGGGGCAGGATGATGGTACTCTGATGTGGGCTGTAGCTGTCCACTGGGTACAAAGGTCAAGTTCAGCTCCCTGTGTTCTGCCCTGGGCCACCTTGCATGAGCTATAAGGCAACTTGACATGGCAACTACTTGAGCTGGGCTCCCAGGTGGAGCCAAGCTGTGAATCTAGGCTGGCTGCTGCTAGTACTGGGACTGAGGCCACTTAGCAAGAGTTAAGGGTGCTGGGAGCTCACTGAGACCTGCTGTTACTTATTTGATTAGGCCTTAGGAAAGTTATGAAGCATGAGCCAAGACCAGCCATTCACATGGAAAAGTCAAGGTTAACAATTTGGGTTGCCCCATAAGTTGGGTGGGACAGAGGTCAGGGCAAACAGTGTTAGCCAGGTTGATGGAGTCTCAGATATGGCACCTACCTGTTAGCTCTGTGGCTCTGTGGTGGTGGAGGGCTCAGAAAAGGGACAATGGCCTCTGCCAGCCTCTCTTTCCCCCAGCTCTTGTCTTGATACCAGACACTTGAGTTTCTCCTTGTACAGCACAGGTGCCATTCAAACTGCTACCTTGGTGCTGGAGCTCAGAGATAATGAGTCTGAATAAGTCTGTATGTGACTTGGTTAAGAGGAACTGCTTGGGACACAGAAGTTTCTTCCACTGACTCAATCCATGCTGGTTTTTGCAGCCAGAAGTTATGGGGACTTATCTTCCTGGCAGTGGAACCTTGGGCTGGGGTGCCTGGTGTGGGGCTGGGACTCCTGGCTCCTGAGATATCCCTCCCATATTTTCATACAGCACATGTGGATTTGGGACCAGCCCGTTCAGTGTCTTTGCCTCTCCTACCAGTCTGGATGGATTTTTTTTTTAAATTCTGTAGTTGCCAGACTTCCATTCAACTCCATTTGTGATGGCTCTGAATGATGGTTGTTCTACAGTTTAGTTTTAATTTTGATGTGGTCGTGCAGGGAGGTGAGCAATGTGTACTGATGTCACCATCTTGACCGGTAGTCCATTTTGTTGTGGTTTTAATGTATCCTTTTGTATTTGCATAAATACTAAAACCTATATTATTGTATGCTTACACAACCAGATTAGAGTGGGTATTTTAAATAGTCTTTATAGTGGGTAAGCAAATTCAATCTAATAGCTATACTAAAAAACTCAGAATGTCATCACCAAGTTGTTTCTGATAACTTTGAAGCAGAGGAAAGCTGGGAGGCAATTAACATTTATGCAACCAAACTGACTGTTCACTCAGTCAGTAAATATTGTTGATTATCCCCTGTGTGTGCCAAACATTTAGCTGTGCTAGGGATGAGTAAGAAAGGCATGGTCTGTGGCAAAGCACAGAAATCAAACCCCTTTGGAGAAATACCCAACATACTTGAGATTTTTAAATAGTTTGCTATTTCCTCTTTATACCATAAATATTTAAATATTTAATTCTAATAATTTCTGATTAAATAAACTTTTAGGGAAGTTTAAACTTAGAGGGAAATAAAGGCATATTTCCCTTTAGTGCAAATGATACACCTTAGTAAACGTTAGCATTTTCTTTTTTTAAAAGATTTTATTTATTTATTTTTAGAGAGGGGGAAGGGAAGGGGAAAGAGAGGGAGAGAAACATCAATGTGTGGTTGCTTCTCACGCATGACCCCACCACCGGGGACCTAGCCCACAGCCCAGGCTTGTGCCTACACTGGGAATAGAACCACTGACCCTTCGGTTTGCAGGCTGGCACTCTATCCACTGAGCCACACCAGCCATGGCAGCATTTTCCTAATGAACATGAATTATTAAACTGTGCTAAAATGTAGTAATAACTTAAAATATGGAAGGTCCTTTGAAAATATTCCAAATGGTGCCAAATTGCTGGTTTTCAAATATCTTATTAAAATTATCATAGAGATAAAAAAGAACACAACAGACACAGCTTTTAAAACATGACGAGACATTATTAATACCTTTAAAGGCTCCTCAACCCCCTTTACACTGAATCTTCCGTCCTCTCAAAGTTAACCACTAACTTGAATTTTTCATTTAATACATATCTGCTGTTTACAGTTTTATTTTTTTCCCTCAGATTACTTTTTATATTTTTAATATGTCTGCTAAATTCTACTAAAACATAAATTTGTTAAGATGATAGGAAGCAAGCTCATTAGGACTGTGCTTTTATGGAAAATGTGACAGGATGTAAGGGAAGGTCATAGAGGTTCCCTTTTGAGTAAGGTCTGTGAACATTATTTCACCTTCACTGAGACATCAATTTTGCCTGTTTAAAGCCTTTTGAATTTAATTCCTGCTATTTAAGATTGTTCCAGATGGTTGGGAATGCCAAGTAGATAACCTTGTAAGTCAGGTGTTATAGAGCAGAGGAATTCACAGCCAAAAAGATCCCCAAGTGACATCAAGAGTCATCAAATCTAACCTGTTCACTCCCTATGGGAAAAATGAAGCAAAGTTTCCTAGTTAACAGCACAGCCAAGGTCAGCATCCAAGTCAGTCAGACCATTGGCTTTCAACTGCAGAACTCCCCAGGGGATATTTGGCAATTTCTGGAGATTTTAATATTTTTGTTTGTCTTACTGGGAGTGAAATAGGAGGCAGGGATGCTGCTTAATATTTTCCATGTACACGGCAACTCCTCACAACAAAGAATTATCAGGTTCAAAATAACAAGCAGGGTCGAGGTTGAGAAACCCTGATTAGAATTATACTTTGCCACAGCTAAGTCATCAACATTTTACTTAATACGAGCATTCTGAGAAAAATAGTGTTAAAACAGGTTATTTCCCTTTAGTAAAATCTTCAGGCAGATTTAAGGGTCTAATGCATTTGATTTCTTATGAGATGGAATATGATAAACAAACAAACAAACCAACGACAGAACATACTCACCAGGAGCCAAAACCCAAGGGTCTCCTATCATAATCTGGCAGATCTGGAGCAATCTTACAAGCCTGTATGTTCAGGTACTTAAATATGTGGATTTTGCCTTTTATACATATCTAAAGAAAGTAACACACATGCAATCAAATTATTACTCATCTGAAATGTGTCCCTTTTTAATCTCAATCAGCTTTTTACTTAATATATATTGGAAATAGAAGGCATTTATATTAAGTACATATAGTAATATTCAAAATCTAACACTCATTTTAACAAATATATTATTTGTTATTTAAGGTATTTAAGTGATATAAATATAAGTTTTATTTTGTTGACACTAAGTTTCAGTAACATATAAAATAATTTATGATTACAAAGAGAACATCAAGTAAACTTATCACACTGGTTAATTAGGCACAGCCAGGAATTTAAAGTACTGCTCCCTGAGGGAGGGAGGGGGTGGGCAGGATGGAGTGGAGTGTGGGGGGGAAATGGGACAACTGTAATAGCATAATCAATAAATATATTAAAAAAAAATAAAGTACTGCTCCCACATGGATTATATTAGCAACATTTTTTTTTAATTTTATTTCATTTATTTATGTATTTATTTATGTTTTCATCATTTTAATTCCACTTTCCCCACCCCACCCTATATTAGCAACTTTTGCTTTTAGGAATTCAACAATCATGTAAAATTACGTTTTCAATCCTACTTTCTTCTGCCAGAAAGAAAAGTAGGAAATGTTTAAATGTTAAAGCTATAGATATTTTTGTTGCTACATATTGACTTATGTCCCAGAAGTCAAAACATAAATACTTAAGGATTATGAGAACTTTCCATAGTGATGAGATTTACTCATAAAGTTATAACTGCCATACAGAGGTTTGTGCCATCAATTGATTTCTGAAGAGCAAAAAAGCTATAGCCTGGAACTATATTTTAGATTATACAATATCTAGAATCTATATTTAACACTACCTTATAAATACTTATGAAATAGATTTATTTCAGTTACTGCTAAACAAATGACCAAACTAAATAAAATAGGAACTTGAGATTTTAGAAAATGAGAAGGTACAAAAATAATGGTTGGAAGAAATGTACCAACAATTTTTAGTTTTGAAAGCTAAGTATTTTTATTTGTCTCTAGCAATTACATTGTCTACAATCAAGTTTTACCAGAAAAAAATGCACTCATTTAGAAAATACCTCAAAGGGTTTTTCCCAGGAGTGAAAAGTGAGATAGGTTGCAGGCTCCTGGCAGTCAGATCTCAGTTTTAATGGGTCTTGGTTCTGTTCCTCGAGGACATTCAAACATTTATTCAAGCATTTTAAGGATAGAGGAGATATAGGCAGATAGAAAAAACTTCGAGGAAGAATCCTATAATTTTTTTTAAAAGTCAATTTCATGAAAGCAAAAAGTACTTCTGGAAACAGTATCTTCCACTGTTTGGTCAAGGCTTCTAATGAATGCCTAAGTGTGTGAATTTATTATAAAAAAACTTAATTTCCAACAAAAAGATAAATGTATGTAACTTAAATTTAAAGTTTCATCCTTTGCCAAAAAAGTTCTTAACATACTTCAGATCAATGACGGTTTACCTGTGCAGGAGGAGACTGTAATGGATTGTTATCTAGAGCAATCATCTGTAGGTGTCTTAGGTTCCGGTAACAAACAGGGATTGTTGTAATTTTATTGCAGGAGAAGTCTAAACGTATTAAAGGCAATTCTGCCAGCTCTGCAAAGAGATAAAGTGGAAATCAACAATATTTCAAAACTAGACAATTTTAACAGAAGCTTCTAGTCAGTGGATTTAACCTAAGTATTTACTTGCACTCTTTCTTAGTAATTAACTGATATAGCAAGGAAGTATAAAATGAAATTTAGATGCTTACAGACAGGAAATCTAATGAAAAGCAAGCTGTTTCACTCCTCACAGCTAGAGTCCTATCTGTCTCCAATCACCACAGAAGTCAAGAAATTATTTCCTAGTGCAATTGAATTGAAAGGCTCTGAACTCAGGGACCCCAGGCAAAATGGAAAGTTAGGATGAGTTGCTAGTTAAAATGGAAAATTTAAGTGAAAGTCTACGCACATAATGGCAAGACCTAGTACTTTCCTACCCAACCCCATCCCCACCCAAGCTCTTGAATGACGGAAATTAGGAATATACACAACAAGGTAGAAAAAATAAGTCATTCTCTGGAGAATCTATACAGTCCAATATAAAAGACCTTCAGATACTGATATGGAGTCCCCCTCCCCCCCAAAATAGCCACCTTACTACTTTATTACAATTATACAATTTCTACCCAGTATGCTTGAAACTTCTAACTGGCCCTATACTGACAGTTTATGATCCACGGACATTTAGAAAAGCCTCCAACATGTAAGATGGAAGTCAAAACACAGAAACCAATTGAAAAGAGGAACTCAGAAGAAATAGGTAATATATAGGAAACAGAAGAAGAGTTTGAAAAACTGTAACTAACAACCCTAATTTCAGAGAGATAATACTGAGTTACTAAAACAAGAAAGGTTAAAAAAGTCACAGAATGATAAACATTAGTGGAAATGAAAAATATGATGGCAGAAATTAAAAATTCAGGTGAATGGTTAGACTGTATACCACTTGGTAAAAGAAAATGACAAATAAACAAAAAAAGATAATAAAAATCATAGGATCAATTAAAGTGTTAAAACTTCCAACTCATAAAAAATCTAGAAAGAGAGAACAAAGAAAAAAGAAGACAGGAAATCATCAAAAAAAAATATGTATGTGAGGAAAAGTGGCCCACAGAGATGCGGAGGCGGCAGTCAGTGGCCAGGCTGTGGGGCCCAAGTGGTTACAGCGACTGCTCGGCTGTTGGGCTACAGTTATGGAGGATCCTGTCCAAGATCGGGTGGCTTCAACAGCCACCTCTAGAACCGCGAAATCTAAGGCAGAAAGAACACTTGACCTGCAGGCTTCCTGAAGAGTAGTAGAAGGCTGGAACTTTGCCCCAGGAAAATATTACCAAGTTTGCCAAGAAGTAAATGATGCTAATACAGAAAGCTAAATTAAAATGTACAGTATTGGATAAAGAAATTGAACTCAAATCAAAACCTGTTGCTGGAGGAACTGACAATATTACTAAGTACACTGCAAAAGAAAGATCCATGGAAACTACTATATACTGCACATTTTTTTTCTTCATTCTCTAGGAAGAAAACATGTGTGACTTATAACATTAAATAAAATCACTTCAGATTTCAGTGACACAATTCAGCAGCAAAGGCACGAGACCTTTTTGGCAGGATGCCTCCCATACCCCCTCTATCATTAAAATGCTTGCCTCGAGGAACAGAACCAAAACCCATTCAAACTGAGATCTGACTACCAGGAGCCTGCAACCTATCTCACTTTTCACTCCTGGAAAAAACCCTTCAAGGAATTTTATTAATTTCCTTATAACTAGGAAGTTTAACATGACTATGTATGATCATATGAAAGGTATTTACTATGCAATTTCAGGTGTATGGGAGAAAGGAAATTTTCTGGAAAATGAAACATCAAACATGGGGAGGTTTTAAATTGGGTGAAAGAAGTCAACTGGAAAATGCATATATAATTCCATTTATCTGACATTTTAGAAGCTATAAATATGAAGAACAGATCAACAGTTGCCAGAGGTAAGACATAAAGGGTGGGTATAATTCTAAAGGGAGGCTGTTTTTTTTTGAAATGATGGAATACCTAGGTATCCTGATTGTAGTGGTTGCATAAAAAATGAGTTAAAATTCACAGACCTGCATTCTTCCCACTCAAGAAATCAATTTTACTGTATGATAATTTTAAAAACAAAAAAGTACTTAAAAAAGAGAAATGTAAGACAATTTTCCAGAATGAAGAATGTGAATATCTGGTTGGAAAGAGACCCGCCAAGTATCTAGTATATTGAATTAAAACAACTCATACTGTCCTGACCACACGTTGCTCAGCTGGTTGAGTGCTGTCTAGCAAAGCAAAAGGTTGCCGGTTCAATTCCTGGTAAGGGAACATGCCTTAATTGTGGGCCTGGTGCCCCACTGGGGTGCCTGTGAGAGGCAACCAATCTGTTTCCCTCACACATCAATGTTTCTCTCCCTCTCTTTCTCCCTCCCTTCCTCTGTCCCTAAAAATAAATAAATAAAATCTTTAAAAAAAACCCAACCCAACAACTCATGCCATGAGTGGTATGGCTCAGTGAGTTGGGCATTGACCCGAAAGGCAAAACGTCACTGGCTTGATTCCTAGTCAGAGCACATGCCTGGGTTGCAGGCTAGGTCCCTTGTTGGAGGCATGGAAGAGGCAATCAATTGATATTTCTCTCACACATTGACATTTCTCTCCCTCTCCTTCCCCCTTTCTGCCCCTCTCTCTAATAAAACAAAACAAAACAAAACAAACCCCAAAAGCACATCACCATAAATTTCAGAGCAGTAAGAAAAAAGGGAAGATCTTAAAATCTTCTGGAAGAAACAAATGGGTCACAAAAAATGGACTGGAATTATGAATAGCATCAAATTTTCTTTTCATTTTTCTTGAAAAATTGAACAAATGATTTTTATCTGTTACAGTTCCATGGTAGAAAAACTAGAGCAGGCAGGGCCTTGTGACCCTCCTCAACGCTCACCAAGGGGGGGAGTGATAGAGGTGGCACATATACAATCATAGTTAATTGGCAGAAGAAAACCACAACAGATTCCTGAGGAATAGCATCAAATTTTCAATCGTTATTTTTAACAATAAAAGCTAAAAGTTAGAGAGCTTCTGGCCAAGATGGAGGCATAGGTAGACACACTGTGCCTCCTCGCACAACCAAAAGAAGGACAACAACAATTTAAAAACAAAAACCAACCAGAACTGACAGAAAATCAAACTGTATGGAAGTCCAACAATCAAGGAGATAAAGAAGGAACATTCATCCAGACCGGTAGGAGGGGCGGAGACAGGCAGCCGGGGTGGAGAGGACTCACGGCAAGGCAGCAGCTGGCGAACCCAGCGAGATGGCGGATTGTGGAATGGGGCAGGCCAGGCTGCCAATGTCAGACCCCATAAGGTGGTAGCTGGTAGACCCTGCAGCCCCACATTCGTGCATAGATAAACCAGGAGGAACGGCAGGGGAGCGAAGCAGACCACGCAACCCAGGGCTCCAGAGCGGGGAAAGAAAGCCTCAAACTTCTGATTGAAAACACCTGTGGGGGTTGAGGCGGCAGCAGGAGACACTCCCAGTCTCACAGGAGAGTTCACTAGAGAGACCCACAGGGGCCTAGAGTGTGCACAAGCCCACCCACTTGGGAATCAGCACTAGAGGGGGCCAATTTGATTGTGGGTAGCAAAGGGAGTGACTGAAAACCCGCAGAGAGTGGAGCAGGTGCCATTGCTCCCTCTTGACCCCTCCCCCACATACAGAGTCACAGCCCATTGACCAGCTTTACCCCGCCCTGGGAACACCTAAGGCTCTGCCCCTTTACATAACAGGCACTCCAAGACAAAAAAAAATGGCCCAAATGAAAGAACAGATCAAAGTTCCAGAAAAAATACAACTAAGTGACGAAGAGATAGCCAACCTATCAGATGCACAGTTCAAAACACCAGTAGTCAGGAAGCTCACAGAATTGGTTGAATTTGGTCGCAAATTAGATGAAAAAATGAAGGCTATGCTAAAAGAAACAAAGGAAAATGTACAGGGAACCAATAGTGATGGGAAGGAAACTGGGACTCAAATCAATGGTGTGGACCAGAAGGAAGAAAGAAACATTCAACCAGAAAAGAATGAAGAAACAAGAATTCGGAAAAATGAGGAGAGGCTTAGGAACCTCCAGGACATCTTGAAACGTTCCAACATCCAAATTATAGGGGTGCCAGAAGGAGAAGAGGAAGAACAAAAAATTGAAAACTTATTTGAACAAATAATGGAGAACTTCCCTAATCTGACAAAAGAAATAGACTTCCAGGAAGTCCAGGAAGCCCAGAGAGTCCCAAACAAGCTGGACCCAAGGAGGAACACACCAAGGCACATCATAATTACATTCTCCAAGATGAAACAGAAGGAGAGAATCTTAGAAGCAGCAAGAGAAAAGGAGACAGTTACCTACAAAGGACTTCCCATAAGACTGTCAGCTGATTTCTTCAAAGAGACCTTACAGGCAAGAAGGGGCTGGCAAGAAGTATTCCAAGTCATGAAAGGCAAGGACCTACATCCAAGATCACTCTATCCAGCAAAACCACCATTTAGAATGGAAGGGCAGATAAATGCTTCTCAGATAAGGTCAAGTTAAAGGACTTCATCATCAAGCCCTTATTATATGAAATGTTAAAGGGACTTATCTAAGAAAAAGAAGATAAAAAATAGGAACAGTAAAATGACAGCAAACTCAGTTATTAACAACCACACCTAAAACAAAAACAAGAGCAAACTAGGCAAGCAACTAGAACAGGAACAGAACCACAGAAATGGAGATCACATGGAGGGTTATCAACAGGGGAGTGGGAGGGGGAGAGAGGGGGAAAGTAGCATAAATGATAGGTGGAAAATAGACAGGGGGAGGGTAAGAATAGTATAGGAAATGTAGAAGCCAAAGAACTTATAAGTATGACCCATGGACATGAACTACAGCGGGGAATGTGGGAGGGAGGGGGTGGGCAGGATAGAGTGGATGAAGCAGGGAAATGGGACAACTGTAATAGCGTAATCAATAAATATATTTAGAAAAAAAAGCTAAAAGTGAAAAAAGACCTGAAAATCCTGAGAGAATATAATTTTCAAGCTAGAATATATAATAAAATTATTCAAGAGTGAGCACAGAATAAAGATATTTCAAGTGAAGTATCAAAAAAATGTTTTCCTACTAGAAACTACTAGAAGATGCTCTCCAGCAAAATGAGGGAGTAAAATAAGAAAGGAATTATTTGTCAATTATACCTCAATAAAGCTTAAATTTTTTTAAAAAGTAAGCTAGAGAAAGACATGGAGTCCAGGAATAAGAGTATTCAATATTGAACAAAGAAAGTTGGGCAACAATAACAGTACAAGTAACCCAGACTGGAAGAGAAGGAAGAAAGGATCAATGAGGGAGGTATGCAGGGAATATAAAAATGATAGGTAATCTGATTAGTTTTACTAATGAGTCTGCTTGGAGAAAAAAGGAAAAATTAACCATAGGTACTTTAAAAAGCCAAGCAAATTAAAAGAAACAGACTCCAGAAAAATTATTATTAACTCCATTAAAACAAAATAAAAACAAGATATACAGGGAACAAAGTGAAATCAGAGTACATTAATTGGCAGGGAATGATATTTGTATAGTTATAATAATATAAAGAATGAATAACAATTTAATCAAAAGTTGTAATAAAATTACACTGGGAAGATGCAAAGAGGGAAGTAGAGGTGTGATGGTGATAATGTAAGGAAGTTTAATCCTCATCTACTATTAAAGAAAACTGGCAATAAAGTGTCAAAAAGTTGATAAATTCAGCAATAATGATGTGAAAGCATCACTGTTCATTAGAAATATGTCAACAAATACCAGAAGAAAGCGTCAAAGGAATTGAAAGTAGATGCTTCTGGCCAATGAAATTGGGGAGGGGGATAGGTGAGGTGGAGGAAATGCTATTATTTAATTTAAGCTTTTTAATACTACCTGCTTTGTGGATGATATATTATTTGATAAACATTATAATTAATTTAAAATCAAATGGCCATATTACAAAGGATGAAATATTTTATCTACTGCATTATAATGTTCAATTAATTAACATGAACTTCCACTCTAACTTGTGCAGCTGTTGGAATAAAGCTTTCCTGCTAGCTCAGTTTAACTGAATATTCTGAGATTACAAGATAAACTGATTTTAAAAAACCATCTGAGCCCTGGCTGGGTAGGTCAGTTATGGCATCATCTCAATATCCCAAGGTTGCATGTTCAATCACTGATCAGGACACATAAAAGAGGCAACTAATGAATGCATAAGTAAGTAGAACAACAAATCAATGTGTCTGCCTACCCTCCCACTCACCCCTTCCTCCTTCTCTCTCTCTCAAATTAACTTTTTAAAAAAACATTTAAAACTATTGGGTAATTTCACAATTTTCTTGGTAATACACATTCAAAATATGATATAGGAACGTACTAGATGACAAAACTATTAGACTGCAGTGCCCTCCAAAACCCCAAATTTTCATTTTCACCAAAACCCCAATGTTTCATTTACTTGATTTTACATCAAGTTAGTATTATCACATTAGTAAGACTAAAGATCAGCCACATTAGGTGGGTCCTGAGAAGAAGGGCAATCCTAAATAAAAATCTGGGGTTATAAGACCCTGTGTTATGATTTTAGTCAGTTCCATTGAGGCCTTTATTCACATTCCTGAGGTGACAGAAGGCAGAAAGAAGAACAACTAATGCAGGCTCTGAAGATACACGGCGCAGGGTAACTGAACAAGCCTAGCTGAGAGGAAAGACACGCAGGATTTAGGGTAGTGTGGTTGCAGTAAGTGTATTAACGTGGACTGGAAAAGTCACTTTCTGAGATCTTACTTGGGATCCAAAATGATAAAGCTACACTAGTAAGTTAGAACTAAATATCATACTACTGTATGATATTTAGTATCATACAGTAGTATGATAAATAAATATCATACTACTGTATGATATTTAATATCCAGTAAATATCATACTGAATCAAACTGGTATCAATATTTGGATTCAACAATAAAATAAAAGCATCATGATATTTATTATACAATAGAAGTCATGTTTTGTCAAAGAACCTAGAGAATCAATGTCATAAAAATACCTTTCAAATATTCCTCGCCTTTCTGATATACATTCTGAAATATCTGCAGATGAATTTCTGTAAGTCGTTTCAAATTAATCTAGAGGACAGGGTAAGGGGGAGCGGATGGGAGTGTGGATGAAGCAGGAGTTGCCATGAGCTGACGACTGCTGTAGCTGGGGGTGCAGTGCTCTCACTTACTTATGAGAAATTTTCTATAATAAAATTAAAGAAATATCTGATCTAATAAAAGAATGGTTCTTCTTATTTTCACTTTCTTTTATAGCTTTTTCTTTCATAAATTTGTATTTTTAAAAGATTGCTAATTATACTTAATTACCTTGTTTAATCATGTTTATCATTCAAATAACAGAGCTTAGAGCCCAAGATAACCAGTCTCCTACTATAGTCTCTTACTCTGTTCATCACCAATAAATGGTCATTTAGCTTCTATTTGAATATTTTCGGTGAAGAATAAAGTTATCAGGTTCAAATCAAGTCCACTTTTAAGTCAGAGCTAACTGTAGGAATGTTTTTCATTATATGAAATTATCCCCTTATCAAAAATATGTTGTATGTCTCCCAAGTAGTTATGCTTACTAAAACCTCCGGAGACCCTACCCTGAATTATCTATTATAGCAGTTGACAGGGCTTAAAAATACAATCAGTAGTCATTAGTTATTGGAACCTTTCACTGAAGAGTCTAACTTTTAAAATTCACAACGGAAGAGATAATATTAAATAGACCATTAAATTTCAAACATTGGCTGTAACTCTATACATTTTTGTCTTCTGCCTGTAAGTCTGAGAGATATTTAAAATAAAAAGTCAAACAATAATAAAACAATTATTTCCCAATTTCTTACCTTCAGGCAAATGTACTAAGTGATTTCTTCTTACATTAAGGTCTCTTAAGGCCTCCAAATGACCAATTTGGGAAGGTATTGTTTGAATTTCATTGCAGCTTACATCCTATTTCAAAAAGATACAAAGTAAAGAATTCTTCTAAAATTCCAAACTAGCATGCTTTAAACTATCTATAAAATGAAGTTGGAACAAGATGATTATTGATAAACTGAATACTTGCAGTCCCTACTAGTTGTAAAAACATTATGACTGTGCCCAAGAATAATTCCATAGTTTGTAGTAGCATTTAATTATGAAAATGTACAGACTTTTAACTAATTCTATACATTTCATATATATCTACATTAATTTTATGAGAATTAAAATTAAATGACTTAAGATATATAGAATGCACAGAATATCAGATCAAATAAAAATGTTGATGAAAAGAAAAATAGGAAAAATATAAAAACATCTATTTAGGACAATATTTTTACTTTATATTGTTCCAAAGAAACTAGAAGAAAAAATAATAAAAGTTGTTATAAAATTATTTAAAAGAATATCCCATTTTCAAAATACCAATTAAACTATTCAAAAATATAATATAAAAATGCATTGAAGGTAACTCAAATCATTCCTTATCAAACTGAAAGTGAGGAAAAAATAATAAAGTACACATAACTCAAAAAGATGTGGAAAAAACAGACACTGTCTTATTAGCATCTGCTCTAATTCCAAGACACATCAGATAGGCGTTCTGGTATCTTGGTAACAGCCTGACTCTGATTCCACTAGTTCTGGAAAGAGACTGACTTTAGGCTCCAACCCCGATATATCCAGGATTACATAATTCTGAGACCAGCCACAATGATTTGTAAACCTATGTGCAGCAGCAGGAAGCTGTCTAGTTATTAAAAGTGGCAAGATGTCATATTAACACTTAAAATTCCTCCAATATAGAAGTAAAAAGAAAATATTAATAGTCTTACTATTAGAGAAGATAATTTATCAAAAAATTCAATAAGCTTTAAACACTGTTTTTAAATTTTCCCAAAATATTTTTAGAGAAAATAATCCTATTTTTATTTTTTCTCCCAATAACTAAAAGTAGAATCTACAGCTAGACTACTTAGTCCAATGCTCTAGGGATCAAAGTTAAAAGAGCTCTTGTAAAAGAAATTTAAAGGGTAGGAAATTCACTGCTGGTGGGAATGTAAACTGGTATAGCTGCCATGAAAAACAGCATGCTGGTCCCTCAGAAAACTAAGAATAGATTCACCATACGACCCAGCAATCCCTCTCCTGGGTATCTACGTGAAAAACTCAAAAACATGTATTTGTGAAGATACATGCACCCCTGTGTTCACTGCAGCATTGTTCAAGGTGACCAAGAAGAAATGGAGACCAAGTGTCCTTGGATAGATGATTGGATAACAAAATACGGTACAAATACCGTATGATCTCACCTTTAACTGGAACATAATCAACAGAAGAAAAAAGCAAACAAAATATAACCAGAGACATTGACGTTAAGAACAATCTAACAATAGCCAGAGGGGAGGGGGGAAGGGACAGTGGGGAGAGGGATTTACAGGAACTAATATAAAGGACACAGGGACAAAACCAAGGGGAAGGGTGGAAGCAGGGAAGGGAGATGGGTTTGGCTGGGGTGGGGAGAAAATGCAGACAACTGTAATTGAACAACAATAAAATAATTTTAAAAAAATACGGTACATACCTACAATGGAATACTACTACCAAGCCATGAGAAGAGATGAAATACTGCCATTTGCAGCAAAATGGATGGACCTTAATTATATTATGCTAAGTAAAATTAGTCAGAAAAAGCTAAGAACCATATGATTTCACTCATATGTGTGGTATAAAACAAACTCACGGACACAGACAGACAACTGTACGGTGGTTAACAGAGGGAAAAGGGTAAAGGGGAACAAATATATGGTGACAGAAGATTATTTGACTTTGGGTGGTGGGCACACACAATGCAATATACAGGTAATGTATCACAGAAATGTGCACTTGAAACCTACATGACCCAATTAATCAATGTCACCCTACTAAATTAAACAAAAAAGAAACAAGAGGAAAAATCCCAAGTAAACAACCTAACATTAAATCTTAAAGCACTAGAAAAAGAAGAACAAAAGCAACCCAAAGCCAGTAGAAGAAAGGATATAATAAAAATTAAAGCGAAACTGAATGAAATGGAGAACAAAAATGCTATTCAAAAATACAACAAAGAGCTGGTTCTTTGAAAAGATTAATAAAATTGACAAATCCCTGGCTAGCTATACTCACTAAGAAAAAAAAGAGAAAAAGACTCATAAACAAAATCAGAAACGAAAGAGAAGTTACCACAAACACCACAGATATACAAAGGATTATTCTAGAATACTATGAAAGACTGTATGCCACCAAATTGAATAACCTAGAAAAAATGCATTAAGTACCTAGAAATATATAACCTCCCTAGATTGAATCACAAAAAATTTGAAAATCTGAACAGACTAATGAACAGTGAGAAAATTGAAATAGCCATCAAAAACCTCCTAATAAATAAAAGTCCAAGACCATTTGGCTTCACTACTGAATTCTAACAAACATTCAAAGAAGGTTTAATACCTACCCTATTCAAACTCTTCTAAAAAATTGAAGAGGCAATACTTTCTAACATATTTTTATGAGATCAACATAATCATGATACTAAAACCTGGCAAGGATAACACAGAAAAAGAAAACTACAGACCAGTATCTCTGATGAATACCAACGCAAAAGACCTAAACAAGATACCAGCAAATCGAATACAACACCACATTAAAAAATAATACATCATGATCAAGTGGGTTCACTGCAGGGGCAAAGGACAGTTTGACACACACAAACTGATCAATGTGATGCGCCACACTGACAAAAGAAAGCACAAAAATGATTATGATCTTTTCAATTGATGCAGAAAAAGCATTTTGATAAGATACAACATACACTTATAATTAAAACACTCAATAAAATGGGTATAGAAGGAAAGTACCTCAACATAATAAAGGCCAAATGACAAACCCTCAGCCAATATCATACTCAATGGTGAAAAACTGAAAGCTTTCCCTCTAAAATTAGGAAAAAGACAAGAATGCCACTCTCACCACTCTTATTCAATATAGTTTTGAAAGTCCTAATCAGAGCAATTAGCCAAGAGAAAGAAATAAAAGGCATCCAATTTGAGAATGAAGAAGAAAAAGTGTCACTTTTTGCAGATGATATGATTCTGTATATAGAAAACCCTAAAGACTCCACCAAAAAACTATTAGAAACAACAACTACAATAAAGTTTCAGGATACAAAGTCTGTACAAAAATCCACTACTTTCTGGCCCTGGCTGGTGTGGCTCAGTGGGTTGAGTGCCACCCTGGAACCCAAAAGTTTGATTTCTGGTCAGGGCACATGCCTGGACTGCGGGCCAGGTCCTCTGTTGGTTGTGCAAGAGGGAGCCAATTGATGTTTCTCTCTTTTTCACTTCCTTCCCCCCTCTCTCTCAAGTATAAATTTTTTAAATCTTTAAAAAATTATTTCATTAAAAATAATCCACTACTTTCCAATGAAACTTCAGGGAAAAAAACCTCCACAATTCCTTTGCAAATGCAACCAAAATAATAAAATATCTAGGAATAAACTTAACAAAAAAACAATATTCAATAAGCTTCAAATATTATTTTTAAATTTTCCCAAAATATTTTGAGAGAAAATAATCCTGTTTTGTATTTTTTCTACCAATTAATAACTGAAGTAGAATCAGAGGCTAGACTCCTAGTTGAATGCTCTAGACATCAAAGTTAAAGGTTCTAAAAGAAATTAAAAGGGTAGGAAAATTGAGCTTGAGCCAGAAGGTAATAGCAATCTGTATTTCTCTCAGAAAATATGTATGTTGAAATAGCAATTTACTTTCACTAAAAAATTAATAAAGATACTGCAGAAAGACCGTCAAGTGGGAACCAGGAGTCTTAGGGTTACTAATTCTTACCCTCCCACAAGCTGTTTTTATAACTGAGGATTATCAATTCACCCATTTGGTAGAAAGCTAAAAGCATCTTTCGCAAACATAACTATCTTTTAAGTATTTATGGTTCAATAAGTAGAAACAGAAAATTTTAATAACTTGAAAATCAGAATTTGAATCATGAGTATAATTTACTACTAGTTCATGTTATTAACCCAAGCTCTGAAAAAATACCAACAGACATCAACTTTTGGACTATTTCCTAGATCTAATTGGCTCTAAATAAACAGTGGTCTAATATCTAGGTTTAAGGTATTTGTGAATTTTTATATGACCTTTTATATTCATAATTTACTTTAAAAGGTCAGCTAATAAGTGATCCAATTAGATTATATGTGTACAGTATTTATTTTTTATGATGTTCATCTTTATTAATAAACCAACATGGTATATACTCCCAAATCTCAATGGGCATAATCATATTGGAGCACTTCAGAAATACGAAACACAGACTCTATGTTTCAATTTCTACTTCAGTTATGGAAACTTGGGCAAATAACCTGAGTGCTAGTTTCCTCAGTCGTAATGTGATGATAATTATAGTATTCAATTAATAATGTTACTGTGGTGATTAAAAGAGAAAAGTCTTATTGCCATGTCCGGAACATAAGTACTCAAGATTAACAAGGAGTGGTAGGGGAAGGTTAAGATTCTTAGAAATAGAAGACAGTAATAAAGCTTTCTTCAGAGTATATAGCAAGTAAGGAAAAAAATATATAAACCTCCATTTCCCTATAGGGGTTAACCAAAAATCAGAATATTGATGTTATTAACAAGATTTAATTTGAAAAGTTCAAATGACTCATTAACTTATACCTCAGAAGTTCAGTAACACAGAAATCACTTAATACTAGTGAGAACCTAATTCTAATGGCCTTTGCCCATTCCGTGTGAGCCTGATAGACTTGTACTTTCAGTTCCTTAATTCTATGCTGAAGCACTTGAGTACTGGCCCATCAGTGAAACTTCATTATGAATACCTGAAAATAACTCAAAACACACCTTAATAATGGATCTTCACCACATAAAAGATTATGGTATGACTATAGGCATATATATGTGGGACAATCAAAACATAAAATATTAACTTACAAGTTCTGTTAAATGTCTGAGATGTCCAATTTCTTCTGGAAGTGAGACCAATTTGTTATTACTAGCAATTAAGACTTTCAATGGTAAATTACACAAATGTACTGGCAGTGTTGACAGTTGGTTCCGACTACAATGGGTAAGGAAAAACAGAGAAGAGTCAGGGCTCACTACTTAAGAAAAAATATTCCATCTTTGCCATTCTCTACTCACTGAAATAACAAACATTTAAGTCTTACAAGGAACAAACAGGATTTTAGATTTGAGTTCTAGCCTACATTTCCTTACTTGTCAACTTTCTAATTTTTAGGTGCAACATTTAACCTATCTGCATCTTACACAGATTCCTCATCTGTAAATTGAGAATCTTAGCATCTCCTCTACCTGTCTTACAGGGCTCTTGTACCATAAAACACCTTTGCCAGTAATAAAGTGCTCAAAATATTATTTTAATGAAGTTGAATTTATATAAGAAAATGACTTAAAAATAGGGTAGTAACTATCATTCTCTTCTTTCCAAAGAGTTATAAACATAAAAGTGTTTGTAATCTATGTCCCACATCATCGCTAAAGATATAATGAAATGCAAAATGAGTATGTCAACTGCACAATAAAATGATTACATGTAAAAATATTTCAAAAGGATATTTCATTAGCTAATTTTCTTCAATGAACATTTATAACTTTTATTTTTATTTTTAAAGTATATTTTATTGCTTATGCTATTACAGTTGTCCCATTTTTTCCTCCTTTATTTCCCTCTGCCCTATACCCCCTACCCTATCCTCCTGCAATCCCGCCCTTAGTTCATGTCCATGGGTCATACATATAAGTTCTTTGGCTTCTACAATTTCCATACAATTCTTAACCTCCCCCTGTCTATTTTGTACCTACCATTTATGCTTCTTACTCCCCGTACATTTTCCCCCATTCTGCCCATGCCCACACGCCACTGATAACCCTCCATGTGATCTCCATTTCTGTGATTCTGTTCCTGTTCTAGTTGTTTGCCTAGTTTGTTGGGGGTTTTTTAGGTTCAGTTGTTGACAGTTGTGAGTTTGTTGTCATTTTACTGTTCACAGTTTTGATCATCTTTTCCTTACGTAAGTCCCTTTAACATTTCATATGAGGGCTTGGTGATGATGAACTCCTTTAACTTGACCTTATCTGGGAAGCGCTTTATTTGCCATTCCATTCTAAATGATAGCTTTACTGGATTGAGTGATCTTAGATATAAGTCATCGCCTTTCATGACTTTGAATACTTCTTGCCAGCCCCTTCTTGCCTGCAAGGTTTCTTTTGAGAAATCAGCTGACTTTCTTAGGGGAACTCCTTTGTAGGTAACTGTCTCTTCTCTCTTTCTACTTCTAAGATCCTCTTCTTTATCTTTTAATCTTGGCTAATGTAATTATGATGTGCCTTGGTATGTTTCTTCTTCAATCCAATTTCTGTGGGATTCTCTGAGCTTCCTGGACTTCCTAGGAGTCTATTTCCTTTGCCAGATTGGGGAAGTTCTGCTTCATTATTTTTTCAAATAAGTTTTCAGTTTCTTGCTCTTCCTTTTCTCCTTCTGGCACCCCTATGATTCAGATGTTGGAATGTTTAAAGTTGTCCCAGAGGTTCCATAGCCTCTCCCCATTTTTCTGAATTCTTGTTTCTTCATCCTATTCCAGTTGGATGTTTATTTCTTCCTTTTGTTCAAAATCAATGTCTTCAGTCCCGGTTCCTTCCCTTCACTGTTGGTTCCCTGTATATTTTCCTTTATTTCACTTTGTATAGCCTTCATTTCTTCCTTTAAAATTTTGCCGCCTAACTCAATGATTTCCATGAGCATCCTGATTACCAGTGTTTTGAACTCTACATCTGACAGGTTCTCTATCTTTTCATTGCTCAGTTATATTTTGGAGTTTTGATCTGCTCTTTCATTTGGGCCATGTTTCTTTGTCCTGGCGCACCTGCTATTTTGTAGAGGGTGGAGGCTTAGATATTTGCCAGGGCGGGGCAGCCCACTTCCTTGTGTTGTGGTGCAATATGTGGGGGAGGGGTCAGAGAGGGATCAATGCCTTTTGCTCGACTCTGAACTGGCTTGCGGTCATTTCCCTCACTTCCCACAAGCAAATTGGGCCCTTCTGGTGCTGATTCCAAGGTATGTAGACTTGTGTACACTCTAGGACATTGTGGGTCTCTCCAACGAACTCTCCTGTGAGACTGGGAGTTCCTCCCACTGCCACAATCCCCACAGATTTTTATAGCCAGAGGTTTTGAGGCTTGCTTTTCCCACACTGGAACCCTGGGTTGTGTGGTCCGTCTTGCTCCCCAGTTGTTCCTCCTGGGTTATCAGCACGCAAATGTGGGACCGCCTGGTCAGCCAGCCGCCACTGTGCTGCACTTCCTTTACACCCTGGCTTCCTGTCGCTGCCCCTCCTACAGGTCTGGATGAATGTTTCTTCTTTAACTACTTGGTTGTCAGACTTCCATACAGTTCGAGTTTCTGACTGTTCTGGTTGTTTTTTGTTTTTAATTTTATTGTTGTCCTTCTTTTGGTTGTGCAAGGAGGCAAAATGTATCGACCTATGCCTCCATCTTGGCTGGAAGTCACGTATAACTTTTATAATAAAGTAACAGAAGAATTCTTGTAAGATATGAAAAAATGGAATAGATGAGTTGATGTATTTATACGTTCAGAACTGACGACACAAAAGTACATAATCAGAAGAACCAGACAAAGTAATTTCAAGTCTACTAGTCTCAAAATGTAATTGCAGAACCACTGCTACAAGCCTGCTGCAAGCCTACTAGGCTAATGGCTATTAGAGTGTATCCATGATTGCAAAGACAGCAGGAAAAACTAGAGAGACAGATGAAATACTGTTAATTTAGCCTAAGAATGAATACAGAAATTGCTGATATGAATAGGTAATATAAAATTCAGTGAAAGGAAACAGAAATTTGAAAAGGCTACATAAAACCAAATGTTAAAAAAACAGAAACATCTTACCTAATATTTAATAATGTCAGAGCCTGTAGGTTTAGAATTGCCTCTGGTATATACCGAATACAATTTTGGTATAAGTTGAGATTCTCAAGAGAAACAAAGTGACATGCTTCTATGGGAATTTCTGAGAGGCGATTTCGTGATAGATCTGAAAGAAAAAATAAATTAAGTTTAAAATCAATCCTTGCTACTTATCTTATTGAAATGTTAAATAGGCAGGTTTTGTGAATGTTTGAATTACCAAGAGTTCCTATTGTAAAGATTGATCCAGAATAAATATTCAAATATTTATTAATTGAATAAACCATTTTAACTCATGCCCCTACACCTGTTGCTGGGAAATGCTGATTCCTTTTGTGTCTCCCCATATACAACATAAAACCATTATTCTTTGCAAGTAACACAAAATTCTAAGGCATATCTGCCTTACAAATTACTTCAAAGGTCATACTAAGTACCAAGTATCCAAGGAAACAAATGGATCCCTAAAATCTGCTTTCAAAAAAGCACAGACAACATCCTGATATTTTTTAAAGAGCAAAGCAAAACCAAACCAGACAAAAAATACTATTCCTTTCTTTACCGGTCAAGATGACTAGGGTTATGTCACAGAACTCAGGAACCACCTTTGCTCCCACTGGCCAAAAATGAGACAATTTGAGGTTCAATAAAGATAATAATTGTAATAGATTGAAAGCTATTACACATACTGAATCATACAAGCATTTAATGACACATCCCCTCTCCACCCCCAAAAGCTAACAAAGAACCAATTAATTATTTTGTAAACTGATAAAGGGGAAAATTCAAACATTTATCTTGTGTCCCTTATATGTATCACTGAGTATCCAAAGAGAAAAGGAATGCATCTATATATGTTTTAGCTGTAAATGAAAAATAATGGTAGAATATAACCATTTTGCAACCCTCAATAAATTACTGGATCTAGAATTGAGTATTAATGGCTGTTATCTTTACAAAGAGGCAATCAGAAATTATATGCCTCCCACTAAAGAATAGAACATCACTTACAGTCCTGTTAACGGGACAAGAACCTAGTCTAATCAAGCTTCTGGATCAATTGCAAAGTTTCAGGAAATGCAAAGGACAGAGAAATGGGCTGAAATACAGTCTACCACTACCCATTTAGATTTAATAAAATATACTGTGAAATTCATCTGCTCACTACTGTTTTCTCTCTGCTTCTGCCCTACCTTAAAGTCTTTGCTGGGAATTATTTGGTGAGAATCCTTTACTGAGAACTTTCCCTCTATCTAATAGAGGACCTAGTCCTGCATATCTTGCTTTCACCATAACAAGTGAATGATATTTTGGGTAGGAACAACTACAGTTCTTTTCATAGTAATATGTACATGTTATTTAACTACCTTCTAGTTTCCAGTGTCACACTGAGTAGCTCAGCACATATCTGATCATTTTTCCTGTATAAGCAGCTTATTTGTCTCTAAACCATCCCTAACACTCTAGAGTCTGAAACTCAGTAGGCTTTTTCAATCCTTCTTTAAATCAGAGAAATTCTCCTCTTTTTTATCTTTAGTTGTTACATCTCTTCAGTGTGCTCCCTCTCCTTTGTATTTTTTTCTGTTTTGATATACTCTTCTACATAATGTCCCAAGACCATGAATTTGAGTCTCAACAATAATCATCCTCTCCACAAATTAATAATTTGTTTTGTTTTGCTTGTTGAACTCGTGACCTCTTACAACAGTTCTAGTTCACTGAACACACTTGTTCTAGATATAATCTTTGTTAATCCTCTCTCTTGATGATGGAGTTCCTATAAGAGAATTATTCTCCACTGCCAATTCATACCTTGCCTCATCCTTAGAGCTCAGGTCAAACTGCTAGAATTAATACCAAAATAAGGGGAGCAACCTCTACAATGCTCTGAAATGACTTCCTTCACCTCCAGCTACCCCATTCCTCCAGGCACAGCTATTTCTGAGGACTCAAGTTTTAATAATTGCCCCATAGACTTTGGCCTCCTGTTTTCATTCGGATCACAGACTCACAGACCCCATACAGGACCCACTAGCCTGTGAGCTCCAGAGCTGCTTTATTCTGAAGTGATGGCAACTAACTGAAGTTGGGAAAGTCTATCATTATGCCAAAATGCCATCATTAGGAAAAAGCCCAAGTAACAGAGACCGTTAAGTACTAAACTAAAGATTTCCTACAAAACCACTTTGTAAATCACTTCTTTAGTACAAAGTACAATGAGAATTCTTTTGTCAATTCTTATTTAAATTTTCTTTGTATAATTTTAAAAGTTGAATAAAAGAAAGAAATTAGACTTCCAGCCAAGATGGAGGCATAGGTAGACACACTGTGTCTCCTCGCACAACCAAAAGAAGGACATTTTAAAAACAAAAAACAACCAGAACTGACAGAAAATTGAACAGTATGGAAGTCTGACTACTAAGGAGTTAAAAAAGACACATTCATCCAGACTGGTAGGAGAAGCGGAGATGTGCAGCCTGAGAGGAGAGGACTTGTAGCAAGGCTGTGGCTGGAGGACCAGGACGGAAAATAGGGCAGTTTGCGGACTCAGGGAGGCGGTGGACTATGGACCAGGGTGGGCAAGGCTGCAACTGGCCAGCAAGGCAGCAGCTGGCGGACCCGGCAGTCCCACATTCCCGAGCAGAAAAACTGGCAGGAACAAAGGGGGAGCAAAAGAGACCCCAGGGCTCCAGCTGCAAACCTCTGATTGAAAACACCTGTGGGGGTTGAGGCGGCAGTGGGAGAAAACTCCGAGCCTCAAGGAGAGTTCGCTGGAGAGACCCACAGGGTCCTAGAACATACACAAAACCACCCACTTGGGAATCAGCAGCAGAAGGGCCCACTTTGCTTGTGGGTAGTGGGGGAAGTGACTGAAAACAAGCAGAGAGCAGAGCAAGTGCCATTGTTCCCTCTCCGACCTGTCCCCCACATACAGCATCACAGCTCAGAGACATGGGTTGCCCCGCCCTGGTAAACACCTAAGGTTCCGCCCCTTTATATAACAGGCACTCCAAGACAAAAAAACAAAACAAAACAAAAACAATGGCCCAAATGAAAGAACAGATCAAAGCTCCAGAAAAAATAAACTAATCGACAAAGAGATAGCCAAACTATCAGATGCACAGTTCAAAACACTGGTAGTCAGGAAGCTCACAGAATTGGTTGAATTTGGTTGCCAATTCGATGAAATAATGAAGGCTATGCTAAGTGAAATAAAGGAAAATGTACAGGGAACCAATAGTGACGGGAAGGAAACCAGGACTCAAATCAACGGTATAGACCAGAAGTAAGAAAGAAACATCCAATCAGAAAAGAATGAAGCAACAAGAATTCGGAAAAATGAGGAGAGGCTTAGGAACCTCCAGGACATCTTGAAACGTCCCAACATCCGAATTATAGGGGTGCCAGAAGGAGAAGAGGAAGAACAAAACATTGAAAACTTATTTGAACAAATAATGAAGGAGAACTTCCCTAATCTGGCAAAGGAAATAGACTTCCAGGAAGTCCAGGAAGCTCAGAGAGTCGCAAAGAAGCTGGACCCAAGGAGGAACACACCAAGGCACATCACAATTACATTCCCCAGGATGAAACGGAAGGAGAGAATCTTAGAAGCAGCAAGAGAAAAGGACACAGTTACCTACAAAAGACTTCCCATAAGACTGTCAGCTGATTTCTCCAAAGAGACCTTACAGGCAAGAAGGGGCTGGCAAGAAGTATTCCAAGTCATGAAAGGCAAGGACCTACATCCAAGATTACTGTATCCAGCAAAGCTATCATTTAGAATGGAAGGGAAGATAAAGTGCTTCTCAGATAAGGTCAAGTTCAAGGAGTTCATCATCACCAAGCCCTTATTATATGAAATGTTAAAGGGAGTTACCTAAGAAAAAGATGATCAAAAATAGGAACAGTAAAAATGACAGCAAACTTACAGTTATTAACGACCACACCTAAAACAAAAACAAGAGCAAACTAGGCAAGCAACTAGAACAGGAACAGAACCACAGAAATGGAGATCACATGGAGGGTTATCAACAGGGGAGTGGGAGGGGGAGAGGGGGGGAAAGGTACAGAGAATAAGTAGCATAGATGATAGGTGGAAAATAGATAGGGGGAGGGTAAGAATAGTGTAGGAAATGTAGAAGCCAAAGAACTTATATGTATGACCCATGGACATGAACTATAGGGGGGGAATGTGGGAGGGAGGGGGTGGGCAGGATGGAGTGGAGTGAGGGGGGTGGGAAATGGGACAACTGTCATATCATATTCAATAAATATATAAAAAAAATAAAAGAAGTGAAAGGTTTGAAGTCTACATCACGCACCTCAACTTTTAGGAACTGCATTTGAGAGATATGTCTCCAAAACATCTGCTTTGAAAATCAACAGGGCTCATGTTCTGAGCTTGGACCTACCTGCTCCAGGGCACAGCTCAGAGGAGGTTGACCTGTTTTTATTAAAGTATTGGCCTAGGGGCAGGCATCTAATTTAACATACACATATAGGACTCTGCTGGAATACTCTCTGGAGACAAGAGACTGACATGAGCCATCGTTGCACTCTCCCATTGCTATGCTCCACAGCACCAATATCTCCTAGAAGGGAGCTTTTACATGCATCTGGTGGCCCATCTTTGCAGTGCTGCCCGGGGAATGACTCGATTGCTTGGCTCTAGAGACTAGGGGAGCTCGCATTTCTGGTCTCATCAGTCTGTAATAATCGGTGTCATTCAGAAAGGAGCTCATACCTCTGCCTAGTGGCCCAATTCTGGCAGTTGGTAACAGGGGACACTCTATATTGCCTGTCTCTGGCTGACAGTGGGGTATACATTCATGGGCAACTGACTAATAAAGAATTTTTAAGCAGCTCTCACCCCAGGGCACAGCAAGAGGCAACAGACCCAAGAGGCTCTGTCATTCTGTGAAAGAGGTTCATGGCTAATCATCACAGCTCTAACTTGAGGGTAGCTTTCTAATTAAACACACATTCAAGGTGTGACTATAATCCTTTCCTCAGACTTTGGAGAGCAGGCATTATATTCTTGCTCTCCCTTGGCCATACTCCGGAGTGCCAGTGTCTCCTGGAAGGAAGCTTTACCAATTGGTGCCCTTGTTTTTGCAGCTGCCACCCACAAGCACCCCTTGATCACTGGCTCTGGTTCCCACAGGACTGTGGTGGCAACTAGAGAGAGTTCTCAGCAGGTGGCCATCACCTGGGCACTATGCAAGTAGCAGAATGAGGCACTTACCCAGTCCTTCTGTAAAGAAAGATTCTTTGCTTATTTGTCCTGTAGCTTTGACCACAGAGGCACACTTCAGGTTGGCATACATATAGTAGACTATGGAGCTGCCCTCAAGGAATGTAGGCTCTGGATACCATCCTGGTGCTCCCTCTCTGCCTTGCTTCAGCTCCATGGTATCTCCCAGAAAAGAGCTTACACATTCATCTGGAACCCCAATTTTTGCAACTGCCACCCAGGAAACATTGCCAGATCACCTAGCAAGTGAGGTTTATACTTGTGGTCCAACAGGACTGTATATATTTGCATACTCTTAAAAGCTGCTGCCTATGGATCTGGATTCCACAGAGCTTGAATCTTGGTGTTTAGATCCTCCCTGTAGGGATGCTGACAGGTCTTAGCACATCCTAAACTACTTGGAGCTATTAAAAATGAAATAGGCTGCTTGGACAAGCACAAAAGTTTAAGAGACAACAGGGCTGTAGCAAGGCTGAATGATGATGTTCACCTCCTACATGGCACCATTCCTTCAAAACTAGGAGAGGAGACTGTTTCATCCACTGTATAGAAACCAACACAGAGACTCAAACAAAGTGAAGGAATAAAGCAACGTGTCCCAAATGAAAGAATAACATAAAACCTTTACAAAAAACTCTTAATAAAATGGAGTTAAGCAATTTTTACCTGGTAAAGAGTTCAAAGTGATAGTCATAAAGACCCTCACTGATCTAGTGAGAAAGAATAAACGAACAGTGACAAATTAAACAAAGAGATGGAAACTATAAATAAGAAAGTACTAAATGGAAGTAACTGAGATGAAAAATATAATAACTAAAATGAAAAAAAAAAAATCCACTAGAGGAGTTCAACAGCAGATGAGATGAAGCAGAATAGAAAATAAGTCAACTGTAAGACAAGGCAGTGGAACTCACCCAATCAGCAGCAAAAAGAACTAAGAATGAAAAAAAGTGATGATAAATTAAGGGGCTTATAGGACAGCATCAAACAGACTAATAATTGCATTTTGGGGTTCCAAAGAAGGAGGAGGAGAAAAGAACAAAAACTTTGTTTGAAAAAGTAATGGCTGAAAACTTTGCTAACCTGGAGAAGGAAACAGACATCCAGGTCCAGGGAAGCACAGAGAATTCCTAAGATGAACCCGAGGAGACCAATACCAAAGTACATTATAATTACATTGTCAAAATTTAAAGACAGAGAAACTATTAAAAGCAGCAAGAGAAAAACAACTTGTTAAGTACAAAGAAACCCCCATAAGACTACCAGCAGAGCCCTGGCTGGTGTAGCTCAGTGGATTGAGTATGGGCTGTGAATGAACCAAAGGGTTCGATTCCTAGTCAGGGCACGTGCCTGGGTTGCAGGCCAGGTCCCTAGTGGGGGCCACATGAGAGGCAACCACACACTGATGTTTCTTTCCCTCTCTTTTTCCCTCCCTTCCCTTCTCTCTAAAAATAAATAAATAAAATCTTTTAAAAAAAGACTACCAGCAGATTTTTTTCTGCATAACTTTTGCAGACCAGAAGAGAGTGACATGATATATTCAAAGTGCTGAAAAGAACAACAACAAAAACCCTACCAATCATGAATACTCAATCCTGGAAAATTATCATTCAGAATTAAACAAGAGATAAAGAATTTTCCAGAGAAGCAAAAGCTCAAAGAGTTCATCTCACTAAACTGACTCTGTAAGAAATGATAAGTGTTCTTCTTTAAGCTGAAAATAAAGAGTACTAATTAATAACAGAACATATGGAAGAGTAAATCTGACTGGGAAGGTAAATATATAGTAAAGGTAGTAGATTAATAATTTATAAAGCTAGTTAGAAAGTTAAATGACAAAAGTAGTAAAACTTATTTTAATAGTAAGTTAAGAAATACATAAGTTAAAAACATATAAAATGTGACATCAAAAAAAAGTAGGGAGGAAAGTAAAAATGTTGAGCTTTAGAATGGGATCAAACTGAAATTGTTATCAAGTTAAAATAGACCATTATAGATATAAGTAGTTATAGATAAGCTTCATGGTAACCACAAAGCAAAAAGCTATAGTAAATACATAAAATAAATAAAGAGAAAGGGATGTAAGTTTACCACTAAAGGAGGTCATGAAACCATGAGAGAGCAAGAGAGGGAACAGAAAACCATAAAAAACAGCCAGTGAACAATTAATGAAATAGCAACAAGTACAACCCTATCAATTATTACTTTATTTGTTAATGGATCAAATTCTCCAAAAAGACAAAGTGGCTGAATAGATAAAATGACTCCATCTATATGCTGTTTAAAGAGACTCACATTTTTTTTAATCCTCATTCAAGGACATGTTCCTTGATTTTAGAGACAAGATAAGGGAGAGAAAGAGAGGGAGAGAAACATTGATGTGAGAGAGAAAAATCAATCAGTTGCCTCATATGTGCTCTGACTAGTAACCAAACCTGCAACCTAGGCCTGTGCCCTAACTGAGAATCAAACCTGCGACCTTTTGGTTCATGGGACGATGCTCCAACCAATTGGGCCACGTGGGTCAGGGCTACAAGAGACTCACTTCATTATTTTAAAAATATTTTTGTTGATTTTAGAGAGAGAAACATCTATTAGTTGCCTACCATAGGTGCACCAACCTAAGAATGATCTAGAAACCTAGATACGTGCTCTAACTGGGAATCAAACCCCCAACCTTTTGGTGTACTGGATGATGCTCCAACCACTGAGCAACGCCAGCCAGGGCTAGAGACTAATTTTAGTTGCAAGGACACAGAGACTTAAAGGGAAGGGATGAAAAATAATCCATGCAAATGGAAACCAAAAGAAAGCTGGAGTAGCTATATTTATAACAGACAAAATAGACTTTAAAACAAAGACCAGTTAGAAACAAAGACTGTGATAACAAACAAAGATGGGTGTTACATAATGATAATAGGATTAACAAACAAGAGAATATAACATTTGTAAGCATTTATGCATCCCATGTAGAATCACGTAAATTATAAAGCAAATATTAAGAGTTAAATGGAGAAATAGATGTAAATATAATATTGGGAGATTTTAATATCCCACTTACATCAATGGAAATATCATCCAGATAGAAAATAAATACGAAAACATTGGTCTTTTTTTAAACATTTTATTTATTTGTCATGTTTAGAGAGAGGGGAAGTAAAGGAGAAAGAGAGGGAAAGAAACAGCAATATGCGGTTGCCTCTCACACACCCCACACTGGGGACCTGGCCTGCAACCCAGGCATGTGCCCTAACTGGGAATTGAACCAGCAACCCCTTGGTTTGCAGGCTGGTGCTCAATCCAATGAGCCACACCAGCCAGGGCAGAAAACATTTCTCTTAAGATTCATGTTAGACTAAATTGACTTTAAAGATATATACAAAATATTCCATCCAAAAGCAACAGAACACACATTCTTCTCAAGTGCATGTGGAACATTTATTTAACAGGACAGATCATACATTAGGCCACAAAACAAATCTTACAAATTTAAGAGGACTGAAATCATATCAAGTATCTTTTCCAACAACAATGGTATAAAACTAGAAATTAACAGCATGAAGAAAACTGGAAAATTCACACATTTGGTGGAAAGCAACTAACATGCTACAGAATAACCAATGGGTCAATAAATTAAAAGAGAAATAAAAAAATACTTTGAGATGATTTGACTTCGGGTAGTAGGTACACAATGCAATATACAGATCATGTATCATAGAAATGTATACTTGAAACTGCTATGATCTTATTAACCAATGTCATCCCTAACAAATTTTAATTAAAAAATAAAAATTAAAAAAATACTTTGAGACAAACAAAAATGGGAATATAACATACCAAATCTGTAAGATGCAGCAAAAGCATTTCTAAGAAAGAAGTTATAAATATCTACCTTAAGAAACAAGAAAAGTCTCAAATCAACAACACAGCTTTACACCTCAAGGAGCTTAAAAAATGAAGAACTGAACTAAACAATTAGCAGAAGGAAGGTGATAACAAAGATTAGAACAGAAACAAATGACAAAAAGACTAAAAAGACAGTAAAGAAGATCAGTGAAACTAAGAGCTGGTTCTTTCAAAAGATGAACAAAATTGACACACCTTTAGCTAGACTCAGTAAGTAAAAAGAGAGGATTTAACACCAGAAATTAAGAGGACATTATAACTAATATTAGAGAAATACAAAGGATCACAAGAGACTACTATGAACAATTATATGCCAGCCTAGAAGGAAGAAAAAATTCCTAGATACATACAACCTACCAAAACTGAATCTTAATGAAACAAGAAATCTGAACAGATCTATTACTATGAGATTAAATCACTATTCAAAAACCTCCCAACAGTGCTCGCTTGGGCAGCACATATACTAAAATTGGAACGATACAGAGAAGATTAGCATGGCCCTTGCGCAAGGACGACACGCAAACTCATGAAGCGTTCCATATTTTTAAAAGGCAGATAACTGTACTTGAACAATAAAATTTTTTTAAAAATTAAAAACAACCTCCCAACAAACAAAAGACCAGAATCTGACAGCTTCAGTAATGAATTTTGTCAAACACTCAAGAAAGAATTAATACTAATCCTCAAATTCTTCCAAAAAGGAGAAGAGGAAGTTCTTCCAAACTCATTTAAAGAAGCCAGCATTACCCTGATACCAAAATCAGACAAGGAACCTGCAACTAAAGAAAATTAGAGTTCAATACCCCAGCTGAATATAGATGTAAAAATCCTCAAAATATTAGGAAACCAAATTCAACAACACATTAGAAGAATTACAAACCATGATCAACTGAGATTTATTCCACAGATGCATGGATGGCTCAACTTCAGCACACCAATGTGATATAACACATTACTAAAATGAAGGATAAAAGCCAAATGATCTCAATAGATGCAGAAAGAGCATTTGACAAAATTCAACACCCATTTATGATTTTAAAAATCTCAACAAAGGGTATAGAGGGAACATACCTCAATAGACTAAAGGTTATATGTGTAGAAGCCCACAGCTAACATCACACTCCATGGTAAAAAGCTGAAAGCCTTTCCTCTAAAATCAGAAACAAGATAAAGATGTCTACTCTCACCACTTTTATTCAACATAGTACTGGAAGTCCTAGCCATAGCAATTAGGTAAGAGAAAGAAATAAAAGGCATCCAAATTAGATAGAAGGAGTAAAAAACAGTCACTATTTCCAGATGACATAATGTTATGTATAGGATACCTTAAAGACTCCATTAGGAAACTGTGAAAATAAACAAATTCAGTAAAGTTGCAGGATACAAAATCAATACATAAAATCTACTGTATTTCTATATACTAATAAACTATCAGAAAGCGAAATTGATCCTGTTTACAAATGCATCAGAAAGAATATACTCAGGAAAAAAATTTAACCAAGGAGTTGAAATACATGATATTGAAAACTGTGAGACATTAATGAAAGAAATTGAAGAAGACACAAATAATTGGGAAGATATTTCATGTTCATTGATTGAAAAAAATAATATTTTTTAAATGTTCATACTACTTAAAGCAATATACATACTGAATGCAATCCCAATCAAAATTTCAATGGCTTTTTTCAAAGGCATAGAACAAATAATCCTAAGATTTGTATGAAACCAAAAAACAAACAAAAAAAGAAGTCCTTCTGAAGAGGGAAAGCAATCTTGAGAAAGAACAACAAAACTAGAGGCATTATGATTACCTTCAAACTAAATTACAAAGCTATAGTAATTAAAAGTGTGGTATTTCTTAAATTTAATTTTTAATTTGAATCGTATTTTACTGTGGTTATTAGTTGTCCCAATTTTCCACCTTTGCCCTCCTCCACCCAGAACCCGTACTCCCTCAAACAATCCCCACATCATAGTCCATGTCCTTGAGTGATGCATGTACATTCTTTGGCTACTATATTCCCCATGCTGTACTTCACATCGCCATAACTATTCTGAAACTACCAATTTGTACTCAATCCCTTCACCTTTTGTGACCGTTCTCCTGACAGCTTTCCCATATGGCATCCATCAAATCGTTCTCTGTATCTATGAATCTGTTTCTGTTCTATTTGTTTGTTTTGCTTTTTAGATTAAATTATTGATAGATATGTATTTATTGGCATTTCATTGTTCATATTTTTGATCTTCTTAAAGAAGACTCTTTTACATTTCATATAATACTGGTTTGGTGGTGGTGAACTCCCTTAACTTTGTCTTGTCTGGGAGGCTCTTTATCTGTCCTTTGGTTCTAAATGATGGCTTTTTGGGTAGAACAATCTTGATTATAGGTCCTTGCTTTTCATGACTTTGAATATTTCTTGTCAATCTCTTGTGGCCTGCAAAGTTTGATTTGAAAAATCAGCTGATTCTTATGGGAACTGCCTTGTAGGTAGCTAACTGCTTTTCTCTTGCTACTTTTAGGATTCTCTCTTTGTCCTTAACCTATGGCATTTTAATTATGATGTGTCTTAGGATGGGGCTTTTTGGCTCATCTTGTTTGGGATTCTCTGTGCTTCCGTGACTTGTATATCTACTTCTTTCACCAAGTTAGGGAAGTTTCCTGTCATTATTTTTTCAAATAGATGTTCAACTTCTTGCTCTCTCTCTTCTCCTTCTAGCATCCCCATGATTCTAATTTTGGTATGCTTTAAGTAGTCCCAGAGGCTCCTCACACTAGCCTCATTTTTCTGGATTCGTTTTTCTTCTTGCTGTTCTGATTGGGTGTTTTTTGCCTCCTTATATTCCAAGTCTCTGATTTGATTCTTGGCTTCATCCACTCTACTGCTGATTCCTTGTAAATTGTTATTTTCAGTTAGTGTATCCTTCATTTTTAACTGGTTCTTTTTTAGGGTTTCCATGTTATTTTTATGCTGTTGAAGTTCCCTCTGAGTTCATCTGCTCTTCCTTTAAGTTCACTGAGCATCGTTATAACCACTGGTTTGAACTCTACACCTAGCAAATTGCATGTCTCCATTTTGTTTAGTTCTTTTTCTGCAGTTTTGTTCTTTTCTTTCATTTGGGCCATGTTACCTGGTCTCCTCATTTTGGCAGCCTCCCTGTGTTTGTTTCTATGTTTCTATGTATTAGATAGAGCTGCTACCACTCCCAGGCTTGGTATAATACCCTAATATAGTAGGTGTCCTGTAGAGTTCAGTGGTACAGCCTTCACTATCACCTAAGCTGGGTACTCAAGGTACGGCTTCTGTGTGGGCTGTGTACCTCTTGCAGTGAGCCTTGATTGCTTTTGGCAGATCAATGGGAGGGATTTCCCAGGCTGATTAGGTGCAAGAACTAGCTGTGACCAGTGGCCAGCAACCTCTGACCACTGTGGAGGATCAGCTATGCAGGTCTGACTCCACAGAGCAGGACTTACCTCAATAGGGTTCTGCCCACTGAGTCCACCCCCTTGAGTGTTTTGCTTGTGGAGGTGGTTGGGTGATGGTGCTCCAGTATGGTCTGTACCTGTCCACAGGGTGTACAGTCTCTGGAGCCTCTCAGGAGGTACATACCAAAGTCAACCACTACCTGTGTTCTGTCCGGAAACAACTGGCAGAAGCTACAATGTAATCAGCAGATGGTTCTTACTTGTTTTAAGTTTGGAGGCATCCAAGCAAGGCCAAGCTGTGAACCAAGGCCAGGTACTGCTAGTGCCTGGCCCAGGGCCACTTAGCAAGAGGTACAGGGCTCGCTGAGGCCAGGTGCTGCTTGTTTGAGAGAATTTAGGGAAATCTGAAGCATGAGCCAAGACAAGCCTTTCATATTGAAAAGCCACTGGAAACAATTTGGGTAGGCCCAAAATTGGGTGTGGCAGAGCACTGGGGAATCACCAGAGTGGGGTAAACCAGTGTGAGCCAGGTTGATGGAGTCTCAGATATGGTGCCCACTGGCAGGCTCTGTGGGAGATGAGCGCAGAAAAGGAATAATGGCCTCTGCCAGCACTTCTGTCTTGGAGAAACCTGCCCCCACCCAACTCCTGCCCTGATGCCAGACACTGTAGTTCCACCCCGTACATCTATGATGCTCTTTCAATCTCCTGCCCTGCACTGGAGCTCAGAAGTAGGTCTGAGTAAGTCTGTGTATGGGCCCTTTATGAAGAACTGTCTTCCGCAGCCTCAATCTCCACTACTTTTTACAGCCAGAAGTTATGGGGACTTATCTTCGTGGGCTGGTAGGCCTGGTTTGCGGCTAGGACCCTCGATCCCAAGATATCCCTCCTGATTTTTATCCACCACTGTGGGTGTGGGACCAGCCTATTCCACAAGTCCACCAATCCTACCTACCTCGTTGCGTTCCACAGTTGTAGGACTTACATTCAGCTCGATTTCTGGTGATTCTGAATAATGCTTATTCTATAATTTAGTTGTAATTTTACTGTGGTTGTGTGAGGAGGCAAGTCATGTTTACCTATGCCACCATCTTTACCAGAAGTAAAAACAGTATGGTATTGGCATAAAAGCAGACACATAGATCAATGGAACAAAACAAAAAGTCTAGGAACGAACCAACAACTAAAAAGATAAACTAATTTATACCATAGGAGCCAAGAATATACAATGGGAAAAGAACAGCTTTTTCAACAAACGGTGTTGAGAAAAGTGGACAGAGAAAGAAAAGAAAGAGAGAAAAAAAGAGAAAGAGAGAAAAGAAAACTCAACTACTATCTTATACCATATATAAAAATTTACTACAAATGGCATCAAAGATTTGAATATAAGGCATGAAACGATAAAACTCCCAGAAAAAAAGAGAGGTGATAAGCTCCTTGACCTATTTCCTTTTTTAAAAATGTATATTTCATTGATTATGCTATGACAGTTGTCCATTTCCCCCCCTTTGTTCCCCTCTGCCCTGCAAACTGCCTCCAACCCGCATGTCACCCCCTCACCCCCCCAGTTAATGTTCATGGGTCGTACATATAAGACTTTGGCTTCTACATTTCCCATACTTTCTTTTTATTTAAAAAAAAATTATTGATTATGCTATTACAGTTGTCCCATTCCCTCCGCCCATCACTCCACTCCATCCTGCGAACCGCCTCCCTCCCACATTCCCCCTCTATAGTTCATGTCCATGGATCATACATATAAGTTCTTTGGTTTCTACATTTCCTATACTATTCTTACCCTACCCCTGTCTATTTTCTACCTACCACTTATGCTACTTATTCTCTGTACCTTTTCCCCCCTCTCTCCCCCTCCCACTCCCCTGTTGAGAATCCTTCATGTGATCTCCATTTCTGTGGTTCTGTTCCTGTTCTAGTTGTTTGCTTAGTTTGCTTTCGTTTTTGTTTTAGGTGTGGTTGTTAATAACTGTGAGTTTGCTGTCATTTTTACTGTTCCTATTTTTGATCATCTTTGTCTTAGGTAACTCCCTTTAACATTTCATATAATAAGGGCTTGGTGATGATGAACTCCTTGAACTTGACCTTATCTGAGAAGCACTTTATCTTCCCTTCCATTCTAAATGATAGCTTTGCTGGATACAGTAATCTTGGATGTAGGTCCTTGCCTTTCATGACTTGGAATACTTCTTGCCAGCCCCTTCTTGCCTGTAAGGTCTCTTTGGAGAAATCAGCTGACAGTCTTATGGGAAGTCTTTTGTAGGTAACTGTGTCCTTTTCTCTTGCTGCTTCTAAGATTCTCTCCTTCCGTTTCATCCTGGGGAATATAATTGTGATGTGCCTTGGTGTGTTCCTCCTTGGGTCCAGCTTCTTTGCGACTCTCTGAGCTTCCTGGACTTCCTGGAAGTCTATTTCCTTTGCCAGATTAGGGAAGTTCTCCTTCATTATTTGTTCAAATAAATTTTCAATTTTTTGCTCTTCCTCTTCTCCTTCTGGTACCCCTATGATTAGGATGTTATGACGTTTAAAGTTGTCCTGGAGGTTCCTAAGCCTCTTCTCATTTTTTTTTTTTTTGAATTCTTGTTTCTTCATTCTTTTCTGATTGGATGTTTCTTTCTTCCTTCTTGTCCACACCGTTGATTGAGTCCCAGTTTCCTTCACATCACTATTGCTTCCCTGTACATTTTCCTTTATTTCACTTTGCACAGCCTTCACTTCTTCCTATATTTTGTGACCATACAAAACCATTTCTGTGAGCATCCTGATTACCAGGTTTTTTGCACTCTCCATCTGAGAGGCTAGCTATTTCTTCATCACTCAGTTGTATTTTTTCTGGAGCTTTGATCTGTTTCATTTGGGCCTTATTTTTTCGTCTTTGCGCTTCTGTTACATAGTAGGGGGCCTTAGGTATTTGCCAGAGCGGGATAAACCATGTTGCTGGGTTATTGCACTGTATGTGGGGAAGGGGTCAGAGAGGGAAAAATGGTGCTTGCTCGGCTCTCGCCCTGCTTTCAGTCACTTGCCCACAATAAAAAAAATGGGCCCTTCTGGTGCTGATTCCCTTGTGGGTGGGTTTGTGTATGTTCTAAGACCCTGTGGGTCTCTCCAACAAACTCTTCTGTGAGGCTGGGAGTTTCTCCCGCCACTGCAACTCACACAGGTTTCTTCAGTGGGAGGTTTTGAGGCTTTATTTCACTGCGCTGGAACCCTGGGTGGCGCAGTGTGTCTCACTCCCAATTGTTCCTCCCAGGTTATGTGTATGCAAATGTGAGACCACCTCATCCGCCAGCCACTGCTTGCCTGCCCTGGTCCTCCAACCACTGCCTTGTTCTATGTCCACTCCACCCAGGCTGCCTGTGTCCGCCCCTCCTACCAGTCTGGTTGAATGTTTCTTCTTTAACTTCTTGGTTGTCAGACTTCCATACAGTTCGATTTTCTGACAGTTCTGGTTATTTTTTGTTTTTAAATTTGTTCTTCTTTCGCTTGTGCCAAGTAGGCAAAGTGTATCTACCTATGCCTACATCTTGGCTGGAAGTCTGATCATAGAATTTCTGTCTTTTATTACATTAATTTGGAATTCATTTTACTCTTTTATAAAAAAGAGATTTTATTTATTTATTTATAGAGGAGGAGGTAGGGAGGGAAGGAAACATCAATATGTGTTTGCCTCTCATGTGCCCCTTACAAAGGATCTGGCTGGCAACCCAGGCATGTGCCCTGCTTGGGAATCAAACCAGCTACCCTTTGCTCTGAAGTCCGCACTAATTTTACTCTGTACTCAACAACAGGCTAATTTTACTCTTTAGTCCACTATTCTTTTATACATCAGTGAATATTTTTGTGGTCATTAAAACATTATTCTCTTAATGGAAGTTAAATTGACTTTCTTATGTTAAATCTTGCATTTCTTATATGAACTCAGTTTAGTCATCATGTACCAGTTTGATTTCACCCATACAGATATGATTAGTTAATGTCACACAAACCTCCTAAATTTCTATGTCTGTGCCAGTGTAGACAATCCCAGGCTGTTTTCCAGACTGGAAGCTCAATTGAGATTTGCAAAGTATTGTAAAAAGCCACAAGTTGGATAAAAAATGACTTTACAATTAAGCTTTAGTTACTTCTATACATCATATCCTGAATGTGGCCTAGGTTTTTCACTAGCCATTATGTTTTCTTCTTTTGCTAATGATAAGAGCCAACAACTATACCAATCTTGGCCCAGCCCTTGGATATATTATTCAGTTAAGCAAAGTGGAAAACGCCTATTTTGGCCTGATAAAAATATGAGAAAAATGTTGGCTAAGGAATATATCATGAAACTTTCAATTAACTAAAATAAATATTTGTATTTCAAAAAAAAGACGATTTAAGGCATTCTGCTTGCAATCACACAACTGATTATTTCCCTTACTATAAAAATCTTGACTTCCAGCCAAAATGGAAGTGCACTGTGCCTCCTCGCACAACCGAAAGACAACAAGAATTTGTAAACAAAAAATAACTAGAACTGACAGAAACTTGAACTGACGAAAGTCCAACAACCAAGAGTTAAATAGGAAACATTCATCCAGACCGGTAGAAGGGGTAAAGATGTGCAACCTGGCAGAGAGGACTAGCAGCAAGGCAGTGGGTAGTAGAGCGGGTGGTCCCACATGTGCATACAGATAAACCGGGAGGAACAACTGGAGAGCAAGACAGACTGTACAACCCAGAGCTCCAGAGTGGGGAAATGAAGCCTCAAACCTCTGATTGAAAACACTTGTGAGGGTTGAGGCCGAGGGGGGAGAAACTCCCAGCATCACAGGAGAGTTCGATGGAGAGACCCACAGGGTCCTAGAGTGTAAACAAGCCCACCCACCCAGGAATCACCACCAGAAGGGCCCAATTTGCTTGTGGGTAGTGGGGGAAGTGACCAAAAACCGGTAGAAAGTATAGTAAGTGGCATTGTTCCCTCTCAGACCCCTCCCCCACACACAGCATCACAACTGCACCAAGATGAGTTGCCCCACCCTGGTGAATACCTAAGGCTCTGCCTCTTACTATGTAACAGGCTTGCCCAGACAAAAAAAAAAAATGGCCCAAATGAAAGAACAGATCAAAGCTCCAGAAAAACTACAACTGAGTGACAAAGAGATAGCAAACCTGTCAGATGCACAATTCAAAACACTGGTAATCTGCACACAACTGTAATTGAATAACAATAAACAATTAAAATTTAAAAAACACAAAAAAACACTGGCAATCAGGATGCTCACAGAATTGGTTGAATTTGGTCACAAATTAGATGAAAAAATGAAGGCTATGCTAAGTGAAGTAAAGGAAAATGTACAGGGAATCAACAGTGACAGGAAAGAAACCGGGACTCAAATCAATGGTTTGGAGCAGAAGGAAGAAAGAAACATTTAACCAGAACAGAATGAAGAAACAATAATTCAAACAAATGAGAAGAGGCTTAGAAACCTCCAGGACATCTTTAAACATTCCAACATCCGAATCACAGGGATACCGGAAGGAGAAGAACAACAGGAAGAAATCGAAAACTTATTTAAACAAATAATGAAGGAGAACTTCCCCAATCTAGCAAAGGAAATAGGCTTCTTGGAAGTCCAGGAAGCTCAGAGAGTCCCAAAGAAGTTGGACCCAAGGAGGAACACATTAAGGCACATCATAATTGCATTAGCCAAGATTAAAGATAAGGAGAGAATCTTAGAAGCAGCGAGAGAAAAGGACACAGTTACCTACAAAGGAGTTCCCAGAAGATTGTCAGCTGATTTCTCAAAAGAGACCTTGCAGGCAAGAAGGGGCTGGCAAGAAGTATTCCAAGTCATGAAAGGCAAGGACCTACTTCCAAGATTACTCTATCCTCCAAAGCTATCATTTAGAATTGAAGGGCATATTAAGTGCTTCTCAGATAAGGTCAAGTTAAGGAGTTCATCGTCACCAAGCCCTTATTATATGAAATGTTAAAGGGATTTCTTTTAGAAGAAGATAAAAAATATGAATAATAAAAGGACAGCAAATGCACAGTTATTAACAACCACACCTAAAACAAAAACAAAAACAAACTAAGCAAACACCTAGAACAGGAACAGAGTCACAGAAATGGAAATCACAAGGAGGGTTATCAGCAGGGAAGTGGGAGGGGTAGAGAGGCAGGAAAGGTACAGAGAATAAGTAGCATAAATGGTATAGGAAATACCATTATAGTATTTCAGAATAGTATAGGAAATATAGAAGCCAAAGAACTTATATGTATGATTCATGGACATGAACTAAAGGGGGGGAATGTGGGTGGGAGGGGGTATGCAGGGCAGAGGGGAGTAAATGGGGGGAAAATGGGACAACTGTAATAGCATAATCAATAAAACATTTTTAAAAAACCTAAAAAATAAATTAAAATCTTACCCTTAGAATTAAACTCATCCCAAAGATGGTATAAGTTTTATAATTATATGTTAAGCAAAAAAAAAGTAAAAAGAATCCTCAATATTAATGGGTGAGGTGCATAAAAATGATCACCCTACATTTATACAGCAAATATTTCATGATTCTCTATGTTATGAGGGTAGAAACTATGTTTCTTTGTTCAACTCTATACCTAGCTATTAGTAGTAACATATGGTACACAGCACATAGTGGGGGCTCAGTAAAATATTTGGTCAAAAAATCAGCAAATAAATGGATGAAATGAAACTGGAGTTTGAAATAAGTAACAGTTCTATCCCCCATCTATATAGCTTCATCTATAGTAAGACTATAAAATAATTAAAATACTGAAAAAGGATCAAAGCACAATTTTTCCTTTATGATTTTTTCTTTTAAGAAATACAACATAATCTGGATTGACAATAACTTCTTTCTAAAGAACTAAGTATTTACATAAATCCAGCAATTGAGGGCAAACCTAGCATATGTATCAAACTATAGATATTTTATAATTTTTTTAAAAAAGTGTTTTAGGGCCCTAGCTGGTGTAGCTCAGTGGATTTAGTGCCAGCCTGCAAGCTGAAGGGTTGCCAGTTTGATTCCTGGTCGGGGCACATGCGTGGGTTGTAGGCCAGGTCCTCAAGTAGGGGGCCCATGAGAAGGAACCACACACTGATGTTTCTCTCCCTCTGTTTCTCCCTTCCCCTCTCTCTAAAAGTAAGTAAATCTTTTAAAAAATAAATGTTTGAGGTATAACAGATATGTGCCAAAAAAAATGAAGCAAGATCACCTTCTTATAGCACACACAAGAATAAATTAAAAATGGATTAAAGATTTAAATGTTAGACCCAAAACCATAAAGTCATAGAAGAAAACATAGGCAGCAAAATCTTGGACACTGCTCATAGAAATATTTTTTATTTGATGTATCTGCCCAGGTAAGAGGAGCAAAAGAAAAGAAAATAAACAAATGGGACTTCATCTAACTAAAAATTTTTTGCACAGCAAAGGAAAACAACAAAATAAAAAGGCAACCCACAGAATGGGGGAACATATTTGCCAATATATCTGATAAGGGGTTAATATCCAAAATTTATAAAGTACTCACAAAACTCAACAATGAAAACAAAAAAACCAAAACAATCTAATCCAAAAAATTAGCAAAGAACCCGAATAGACACTTTTGCAAAGAGGATATACAGATGGCTAATGGACATACGAAAAGAGGCTCAACATCACTAATCATCAGAGAAATGCAAATAAAGCCCACAATGAGACACCATCTCACACCTGTCAAAATGGCTATCATCAATAAATCAACAAACAATAAGTGCTGGTGACATTGTGGAGAAAGGGGAACCCTTTTGTACTCTTAGTGGGAATGCAGACTGGCGCAGCCACTGTGGAAAGCAGTATGGAGATATCTCAAAAAATTAAAAATGGATCTGCCTTTTGACCTAGGGATTCCACTTCTGGGAATATATCCAAAGGAACCCAAAACACTAACTTGAAAGAACATAAGCACCCCTATGTTCACTGCAGCGTTATTTACAATCGCCAAGGTATGGAAGCAGCCCAAGTCTCCATCAACAGATGAGCAGATAAAACAACTATGGGACATTTACACAATGGGATTCCACTAGGGTGTTAAAAAGAAGAAAATTTTACCCTTTGCAACAGTATGGATGGACCCGGAGAACATTATGCTAAGTGAAATACGACAATCACAGAAAAACAATACCATATGATTTCACTCATATGTGGAATCTAACAAGCTGAACTAACAAGCGAGACAGACTCATAGATGGAGAACAGATGACAGCTAGTGGAGGTGGGGGAGTTAGGGGTTGGAGGGACTGAGCAAAAAGTAAAAAGGCCTCATGGACATGGACAACAGTGTGGTGATCGTGGTGGGGAGGGGAGTATAAAGGGACTAAATGGTCATGAAAAAAAAAGATTATTTATTTTTAAAAGTGTTTTAGGTATAGAAAACAATGATATTGAAACTTTTTTCCATTTGGAAGTATAAAATGTTTTTAATTTACAATATTCCCCTTCCTATTTTAGGGTAGCTGATGTATCTTTCTCATATGCCACTTTTTTTTTTTTAAATAGCATTTTCTGATATTCTGGAACAACAAGATGTTCCAGGCTTATATTGCAACTTCCATGCCTCAATTCTGGAATCAGCTATTTTTCACCCTCATGTAACAGAAACATCTGTGACATGTCAGACCTGGGGGTGGTGGTGAGAGCAGGAGGGAAAGCCACCAATCCTGAGGAAAGTCTCAGAATAAATAGCTGGTTTTTGTTAAGCAATGAAGATCTGTAGTGGTGTGTCACAAAGCAATAGGAAAGTAAAACAGAATTTGGTTCTGGAAGTGGAGTGCTGCTCTAACAAAAACTTAAAACATCTGGCATTGGCTTAAAATGAGACAGCAAACAGTGGCCCTACAGGAATTCCAGAACCTGTTAGGGGTGGCTGGAGGGCAGTGAGAAAATTGCTATTAAAGGCAGAACAATTAAAGAAACTATAACCTGCGGTAATGAGATAGGTAGAAAGGTACCTAATGGATTTAAATCACCATAAATACATGTTGCTATCTGTAGTGAAATACATTAGTTGAAGTTAAGAAATATATGACAACAAAGATTACTAAATATTAATCTTAAATCTTAATGATGAAAAGGGTATGTGTGTGCGTATACATATATTCCTGAAATTTTCTAATTTAATTTCCTTCCTCACTTATTTTTAAATACCATTCAAATACATTACTTTTTTTTTTTTTTCAAATAAGGAAAACAAAGTAAACAATGTCAACCAACTTACAAGACCCTCTTTGTTCACATAGGAAAGAACATGAATTTCTTTCTGCCTGGAATGGATTCTGGTTCCACATAATATTGGAAAACAAACTCAGTTTGAGAGTCTATAAAGACCATCCTTAACTCTGATCCAATTCTTACAATATTTTCTTTCATCTTCAAACACTGCTCATCTCACACTCTGCCAAATAAAGTTTTCAAAACCATACCCTGAAACAATACAATTGGGAAAAACCTTTTATCTTAAATGGGACATACCATAGTGCTTTAGTGCTAGCTACTATTTATTACCCTCTCAATCTCTAATGTGCAGGGGTATCCAACTTTTTGGTGTCTCTGCACCACACTAGAAGAAGAGTTGTCCTGGCCACACATTAAATACATTGCGACAAGTCATCACAAAGCAATCTCATAATGTTTTAAGTAAATTTACAATTTTGTGTTGGGCCACAGGTTGGACACCCTTGCCTAGAATATTTCAGAATCTTCATCTCTAGCACTTCTGGTGAAATGCTTTCAATTACTGTATTTTACTTTTTTTTTTTGCATGTAAGAAGCATGCTAAGAGACACTTTTTTCCTGTGTCTGTCTCTCCCATTAACTGTTCAATAACTTTATGATTTTATGAATTAGAAGTAGCTGGTTCCTACTTTCGGGGAACAAACATGAAGCCCAAGGATGTAACAGTAATGTGGTTTCTTAACCTCAAAAAAACTTTTAGGAAACATTCATTTAACTGACATGGCATTTTACTCCCAGCTAACTTTCTAACTGAAGGTCATGAAGTCCAGAAAAAGAATATAATTATTTTAATATCATGATATTGCTCACTTCTCATCCGGTGGCAAAAGGAAAAATGGAAAAACCTTAATTCTGTATAACACAGAACTTGTTAATAATTTAAATAATTTATTAACTTAAATCTCTTAAAAGAAACTAATTGTACATCTCTAAATACTCTTCCAATGTTTAATTCAACAAATTCTTTGCTCTTAGAAGTCTGTTCAATTTTGCCCCTTCTTCTGGATGTGGTCAAACACTGTTCTCAACTCTTCTAGCAGCCATCCAGAAAGCAACCTTTTTCTCAGATTGTGTCTGACTTCTACATAGCTGCCTGAGCTCGCTTTATTTCACCCATCTTCTCTAATTCACACTCTTCTCTGCCCCTTTGCTCTTCTCTCTATTTTCATGTAAGCTATCAGAAGAAATATAGTATTTTGCTGTGTATAATGCGCATCCACACTTTTGGCCCAAACTTTCAGGAAAAAATTTCATTTTAATTTTTTATTCAATTATTTATTTATTTATATTTAGATAAGTTTTTTTGTATTACAAAGGAATTTTAGCATTTATTTTTGAACATATTATGAAGCAAGAACTTTTATGTAACAACTAATTACAAAACACAAGAACAGATACAAGGTATTTCAGATACCACCCATGTATAATGTGCAACCTTATTTTCCCTCAAAAATTTAATGTGCAAAAAAGTATGCATTATACACAGCAAAGTATGGTGATGTGGTAACACTTCTGTTCAAAGTACTCACCTATCTGATTCACAACCAAAATAAGTTAAATTCAGTTCAACCCATTAATAGAAATACTTTGAATTTAAACTTAAGTTTTCCATACCACATACAATATGTTGAACTTAGTTCTACATAGACTATTTCTGAGTGTTTTCAGCTTTTATGTATAAGCAGGTTACCTAAAGCACAGAAGGAAAAGGGACCAAAAGGATATCTTTCCCAAATCTCTTATTTAAAAAAATACATGTTTTGGCCATCATATATTGCTATTATTATAAATGTATATATACAGTAAGACATTTTTAGGCTATCTGCTCAGCTTACAATGTTCTTAAACTTCTTATTCACAGCGGCTGGCTTTCTCTCCCTCACAGCAGAGTCATACATACCAGTGATTCTTGCTTAAACTTTGGGACCCTCTCAAAGGAAGTAACAGTGAACTTTGGATTCTCCTCAGTCTTAATATCCTGGTAAACAGCCCATCATTCAAGAGCCATGTCAAGCATAATCTCACTATACTTCCCATGACTTGTCTAGACACTTAAAGAATTGTCCCACTGTGTTTCTATTACTCTACCGTAGTAATTTCCACAATACTATAATTCTTCATTAGATTTTAAGTTCCCTGAAACCAAGAGCTTTTGTCTTTAGCATCTAACACAATACCTGACTTATCAAAAGGTCAAGTGTATTTGCTAGAATTCACTCAGTGTGTTAAATTGGATATTTCATACTGATCAAATCTCTAATTAGCTGTTCTATGTTTTTTATTAAAATTGGAAATTATTTCTGAAAAATCGAAGTTTATTTGGTAGGTAATTAATTTTTTAAAAATGGGCTCCATGCAGGGAATCATAAGAAAGCATCCACACTTAGTAACAGAAGACATGTAGGAAACATATGTACAGACCAAGTCAGATTATGCCTATACCACTAACGACCCTCTGTAACATAAATTAAAAATAAAATGGGTAATCTAATAATTGAATATATATGTATTTTTAAAAACTCCAAAACTCAACAACAAAAATCCAAACAGCCCAATTAAATAATGGGCAAAGGACTTGAATAGACATTTTTCCTTTTTTAAAAAAAGTTTATTTTTTTAATTGTTGTTCCAGTATAGTTGTCTCCATTTTGCCCCTACCACTGCCCCCACCCCAGCCATCCCCACCTCCTACCCTCAATCTCCAACCCCCACACCTTGGCTCTGTCCATGTGTCCTTTATAGATGTTCCTGAAAACCCTTCCCCGCTTTCTCCCCCATTATCCCCTCTCATCTCCCCTCCAGTTACTGTCACAGTTTGTTCCCAATTTCAATGTCTCTGGTTATATTTTGCTATAGTATACAAAATATACAATGATATACAAATCGCCAATATGCACACGAAAAGACACTCACCATCACTAATCACCAAGGAAATGCAAATCAAAAGCACAGGGGGATACCATTTTGCATCAATTAGTATGGCTATTATTATTTAAATTTTTTAAACTTATATTGATTCTTGAAGGAGGGGAAGGGAGAAATGGAGGAAACAAAATTGATGAGAGAGAAACATTGATTGGCTGCCTCCTGCATGCCCTCAACTGGGGACCGAACCTGCAACCCAGGCATGTGCCCTGGCCTGGAATCAAACTGGCAACTTTTCAGTTTGCAGGATGATGGCCAACCAAATGGGCCACACTGGCCAGGGTGGCTATTATTTTTTTAAAGCCAAAAAATAACAAGTATTGGTGAGGATATAGATTAACTGGAACACTTGTGCATTGCTGGTGGGCATGCAAATGGTATAGCTGCTATAGAAAAAGAGTACCATGGTTCTGAAAAAAATTAAATTAAGTTTATAATTCATCAATTATACTTCTGAGTCTATACCCAAAACGAATGAAAGCAGGACTCAAACAGGTATTTGTACATCAATATATATAGCAGCATTATTCACAACAGACAAAAGGTAGAAGAAGCAAACAACCCAAATGGCCATTAGCAGATGAATGAACAAACGAGATGTGGTACATGCATACAACACACTAACATTCAGTCTTAAAATGGAGTGAAATCCTAATATATGCTGCAATATGGATGAATCTTGAAATCATTGTACTGTAAGTGAAACAGGCCAGACACAAAAGGACAAATATTGTGTGATTCCACACGAGTTTCCTAGAATAGTGTATTAAAGAGTCAGAAACTAGAATGGTTACCAGAGGCTGGGTGGAGGAGCTAATGGAGAGTTACTGCTGGGATAATGAAAAAGTTCCTGAGATGGATATAGGGTAACAGTTGCACAACAATATGAATTTACTTAATGCCACAGAACTTACACTTAAAAAATGGTTAAAACAGGAAATTCTGTGTTATCTATATTTTACCACAATTTAAAAAATCAAATGTGTAGTACACAAATTTAAAAAATAAATGTAATCTTTCTTTTCTTATTGATATGCACTTTAAAAATCTTTCTCTAAGATTATGGACTTTTCTAATATCATATCTTACACTTTAGTAATAAATAATACATAAGTTACAGAAACAAAAATTCAAAGTATTCTTGAAAGTCAAATCTCAAAAGTTTGTCTCAAAACTGTGTAACAAGGAAAGACAGTTATTTATTAACTTCTTCCTGATTCTACATTTCTTTCCCAGAGAGAAAAATGCTTAATATTTCATTCTATTCAGCTATGAAATTATGACAGTAGAATTTATTTCAGATCTCCAGAGCTAAGCCAGGAAAACCTAGCTTCATTCCAGTCCAAACGCAAATTAATGTTTTCAACAGTATGGCATTTATTAAGAAATGCTAGCAGTCAAAAGTCTTATGTTCCTCTAATAACTCCTTCAGGCCATCTCACGAAATGATATCATCCTTACCAAATAAAGCCCAGTATGCAATACCCACATACACAGTACTTTCTATGAGAACAGTCACTACTACTAATATTAAAAGAGCCAAAGATTGTGACAAATATACTATAAAAGAGATTTTTTACACTGAGCAAGGTAAACTCTAAAAGCATATTATAGGAATAATATCCTTCAACATGTAAAGAAATGGTAAATACAAATTATAAAAAGATTTCTACACATGCTATCTCAAACACTGTTTTTTTAATTTATTTTTATTTTTTTATTTGCAATTGGTTTTTCTTTTTTCTCTTTTTTTTAGCAGCATGTGTAATTTTATAAGGTGTCTCTACCATGATATTTTGTAATAAAAAAGTATTAGATATAAAAAAATAATTTCTAAATCACACATTCAATATGTGATAAATAAATAATACGTACAATTCTTAGGGAAGTTCAAGTACCTAAAGAACTATATAAAAGTAATCATTTTAAGTAAGATTCAAAAACTATTACTGTTCATGGTGCTTCCCACAAGCGAACAGATGCCCAAGGAGAAAGAATATAAACAGTTGCCCATTAAATGAAGATACTGTGATGACTGACATAAGTTTGCTACACTCTTATACTTTCTTTAGATTTGCCACATTTAAAACACACTCTATACTTAGGCATCTCCTTTATGTTTTCAACCACTGTGCCATTCCCCTGAAATTTTGTTGAGAGACAATGCAATAAAAATCATTTTATTTTAACTATTAACAAAATTATGTAACCCAGGGAGGTTAGAAACAAGAACGTTTTCTAATGGTTTTCATTCTATAGTCACAGTATTTTTATGTATATTGTAGGTTTTCTTTTCAAAGTTTAATTTTTCATCAAAGGTAATAAATTTATATGATTTTAAATTCCAAGTAGTGCCTTCTGCTTCTGAGAAGATGGAGCACATGTACTTTTTCCTATTCCACCTGGCAAGTACAACTAAAACCCTAGCCATTATATGTAAAACAAATATCAGAAGGCTATAACGGGTTGAAAGAAGATGACTAGGGCCTTCAGAACCCAAGGAACATCATAGTGATCAGTCCTCTGGGTTCTTTTTGCCTCACATGTCCTAGACTTGGAGCTGTTGACTCCAAGCTGGCAACCCAGAAACCCCAATGGACAGAAATAAAACAGAACACTACAGCCCCCAACAAAAGCTGACTCCCTATAGCCAAAGGACCAGGAAAGGGACAACTTAAGGTAGAAAACTTTTAGGCCCTGGCTGATGTGGCTCACTGGATTGAGTGTCTGCCTGTGAACCAAAGGGTTGCCAGTTGGATTCCCAGTCAGGGCACATGCCTGGCTTGCGGGCCAGGTCCCAGTATGGGGATGCACAAGAGGCAACCACACATTGCTGTTTCTCTTCCTCTGTTTCTCCTTCCCTTCCCCTCTCTCTAAAAATAAAATCTTAAAAAAAGAAATCAGAAAACTTTTGGACAATAACTGCTCTACTCTAGCCAAATACCTCAGAAACTGCAGCCTCACCCCCTACCCTTCCCAGCAAAGGCTGAGTGGGGAGCCAAGCTTCCAACCTTGCAAGGCCTTGACCATTTCTGTGGTTCCTCCCCAATTACCCACTGCTGTGGTGTCAAAGAACACCAAGTAGGGAACTGGAACTTTCATGCCTGTCAGAAGGTAATGTGGCCCCCTCGCCCCCATGTAGAGAGGCTCCCTCCACCTTCCGGCTGGTGTGATGTCAGAGGAGGACTAGTGGAGACAGGCCTTTGTCTACTCCCAAGTAGTTTGGAGAGGCAGAAAAGACAAACTGCCTGTCATAAGATTACTATTTCTTTTCAGAAAGTAAGGGCTTTGAAGTAATCACTAGATTCATTAGAAGAAGAAAATAATAGGAGTATACAGGGTTTATAGCAAAATTTCAAGGGCTGAAAAAACTTTCAGATTTTCAAACTGATGTTAATTTTAAGTGTTCTGCATTAGAACATGAAAATTCAGACTACCATATAACTGTGGTGTCATTACTGAAATAAGAGAAAAAAAATCAGAGGCACATTTCAAGAGAACATGCCATTGAACCTGTCTGACTTTGGAGTGAAGCAAATACTTTAACAACATCCAGTCCCTGTAGTTCACAATCTTGAAAGTCAAAAACCATGTAAACTAGAAAGTCGCAGGGATTCAATGATGGGGATGCTGATAACTGAGTTCTGAAGCAATACTGGAAAAAGGCAATTAGAGAAAAATCCATTAATGTCTTATTTTGTTTAATACTAGATAGAATGCATGCCCTGATGGGTATGGCTCAATTGGTCGGGCATTGTCCTAAAAAGTGAAAGGTGGCCAGTTCCATTCCTAGTCAGGGCACTTGCCTCAGTTGTGGGTTCAGTTCCAGGTCGAGGCATGTACAAGAGGCAACCATCTGATGTTTCTCACAGCGATGTTTCTCTCCCTCTCTCTCTCTCTCTCCCCCCTCCCTGCTCTCTAAAAATAAATTTTAAAAAAATCTTATAATATTAGAATTCACACTGAATGATGACCACATGATATGACTCAGAAAATATATATTTTTCTAAGAAAGCTACAAATGCATCACAACTTTTTTCCCTTATTTTTACTTTCATGTAGCAGCATTTGTAGATGCCAAAAGTCCTCATTATGAGGCAAGTCTTAGTTTTTTAATCAGTTAGAAAAAAGAAAGCATAGTTTATGATGAGAAATCAGTCATTTTTAAATGATTCAATGATATCCCTCTTGTGTTTCTCTACAACATTTTAAAAGTTAGAATTTTATGAACACTTTGAGAAAATTTATTAAAATCTCATCACAACAAACTTCAATCACAGATGTCTGGGCTACTTCATCGTGGCCTTCACTAGGATTAGAAAATCTGGTCAGGATACTGTAAACAATTCATTTGCAATGAGGTTTAATTTGTGGTTAACAGGTTAAAATTAAGATCACCAGATTAAATGAATGCACTGAAAAATCTTTTTTAACATAGTAACATGGAAAAATTAATTGTTAGAAGCAACTTGTTTTCCCATTTTAAAATACCTATGAATATTAATATTTTACTTGCACATGTAAATCCAAAAAAGGAACATATAGAGTTCCTTTTTCCTACAGGGTTCCTATAGGGAAACCCTATATGTTCCTTTTTTATTAAAAGACTAAAGCTTCTTTTTCTTCTTCTTCTTCTTCTTCTTCTTCTTCTTCTTCTTCTTCTTCTTCTTCTTCTTCTTCTTCTTTTTGCTTATACAGATTGACCAAAGTGTAAGCAATGCCATCTATTTTCAACACAACTAATTCCGGGTGAATGGATTTTTAGTTTTCATCGCAATATAGGATATTTTCATTTCATCTACACTATGGTACAGTTGTCCTTTTTGTCTCCTGCTTGGAATAGTACTCCTGAGCATTGTTTTTCAGCACAATTTGAAGAAGATAACCAATCCAAAAACAATCAATTACATACTTCGCTTATTAATGAAAGGCTACCTAAAAAGAAAACAAATTGTAAATTAGTAATATTTAAGTTTTTAAAAAGAAGCAGCTATTTTTCTAGCCTCATAAACTCTTTTAGATCAGGTTGACAACCATCAGCTTTTGAAATGTGAATTCCTATTGCCAAAGTAAAGGTTTCATTTTTATAATACCATATGGTGCACTGTATATCTTTCGGCTCTTCCATCAACCTTCTGTCCACAGAGATGCTGGCCAGGAGCCTGCACCTACCTAGGGGCAGTCCAGGTTTGTATGTGGGTGCTTAAACTAACAAACACATCAACAGGCAAACAAACAAGAATTACTAGAAAAGCTACCAAGAATGCTAAAGTTTACACAACATAGGAAATACGGTCAGTAATACCGTAGTAACTATGTACAGTACTGGAAATATCAGGGGGAGCACTTTGTAAAGTACTTGATTGTCTAAACACTATGCTGTACACCTGGACCTAATACAAAATAATACTGAATGTAAACCATAATTTTAAAAAGTGTGAAAAATAATGCTAAAGTTGAAGAAAGTCCACATACCATGCTTTATCAGTTTGCATATATTTGCTCAAGAAAAGCAGTAATGTATAATGAAGGACTTGAAAAAATAGCTTTTTTCACTGTTATGTTTTCCACATATCCTAGAAGAGTGGGATGCTAAAAAATGTGTGTAGGCTGATAAAATTTAGCACATATTTCCAAAGCTGGTCATGAGAAAATTAAAGAAATTTAACAAGAGGAATGAAAAATTAAATCAAACTAAGAACTCTAATTTAACTATGAGAACTATCCTTGTAGTCTGAAGACCTGGGTTCTAGTCTTGCTTTGTTGGTGACATATGCTGCAACTGGAATGATACAAAAATCACTTCATTGTGAAATGTAAAAGTTATGTAATGAAAAAAGGATGAGAACTCTGTTCTTAAAAGGCACTTTATAAGTATAAGGCATTGTTAATGACTAAAAACTGTGCTGCCAAACATAAATTATTTGATAATTTCTCACTTTAAATAATAAAAAATCTAAAAGTTAACTAAAATAAAGAATTGCTCCTGAAGTTTTAAATGAAATCTTTGCAAGACCCAAGATGGCGACAGAGTTAAGTGGAAGATACACCAACCTTCACCCATGACCAAACTGGAATTACAACTAAACCATTAAAAAATCATCCTGAATAACCAACTGAAGACAGGTTGGAGAACAGCCTCATAAACAAGGACTTATGGAAGAAACCATGTTACCATATTGAGACTGATAGGAAGTGCAGAGGCACCAGAGGCCTGGCTGGGCTTCCACAGGCAACAGCTGAAGGTGCGGAGGAGTATTTCAGCAGCTGGGGGCGGGGGGAGTGGGTTTCTCTGAGAAGTGTGGTGTCTAAACCCCAAGGGGGTTCCCCAGCCTGGAGCACCAGAACCAGGAAAGGTGCCCACATAACAACTGGTAATGAAACACAGTGGAGGTTCTGCCCACCAAGGAGACAGCTAGAGACTCAGACACCCTTCTAAAGGGCAAATGCACAAAATTCATTTGCAGCCACTTACTCTGGACTCTGGTGGAGGGAGGGCAGAGGCAACGAGAGTGGTGTGACATTCTGGGGTTGGTGGATCAGTGGAGAGAGCTAAAGGATCCCTGTGCACAGTCATTCCTCATACTAAAGAAGCCATCTTTCTCAGGCAGGGCATTCCCCTCAATGTGGCATCAACCTGGGAGGAAGCAATAGCGCCACCAGCAGGAATTGCTCTAGGTCAACTCTGCTCTAAATTCCACCAGGAAACTGCCAGAAATCATAAATGAATTTGGTAAAGTAGTAAGACACAAAATTAATCCAGAAATCAGTTGCATTTTTATATGCCAACAACAAAGTATCGGAAAGGGAAATTAAGGAAATAATCCCATTCACAATTGCTTTAAAACCCTGGTAATAAAATAGAATAAAATACTTACTAATAAATTAACCAAGAATGTAAAAGGCCTTTACTTAGAAAATTGTAAGACACTGAGGAATGAAACTGAAGAAAATACAAATAAGTGGAAGCATATACCGTGTTCATGGATACAAAGAATTAACATCATTAAAATGTCCATACTATCCCAAGAAATCTGTAGATTCAAAGCAATTCCTATCAAGATATCTATGACATATTTCTCAGAACTACAACAAATATTCCAAAAATGTATGCAGAACCACAAAAGACCCCAAATAGCAACAGCAATCTTGAGAACAAAGTTGAAGGAATTGTGCTATCTAATATCAAACAATACTATAAGGCCACAGTAATCAAAACAGCATGGTACTGGCATAAAAACAGATATGTAAATCAAAGGGACAGAATAGAGAACCCAGAAATAAACCCACACTTTTACAGTTAATTAATATTTGACACAGGAGGCAAGCACATACAATGGGCTAAAGATAGTCTATTCAATAAATGTTGTTGGGAAAATTGAATAGCTCTGCAGATAAATGAAACTAAACTATCTTCTCACACCACACACAAGAATAAATTCAAAATGGATTAAAGACTTAAATGTTAGTCCCCAAAACATAAAAATCCTAGAAAAAAGCATGGGCAGTGAAATCTCAGACAATGCCCATAGCATTATTTTTTCCAATACATCTCCTCAGGAAAGGGAGGCAAAAGATATAAACAAATGGGACTATATCCAATTATAAAGTTTTTGCACAGCAAAGGAAAACATCAACAAAATAAAATCACCAAACCCTTATTATACAAAATGTTAAAAAGATTTATCTAAGAAAAAGAAGGTCAAAAATATGAACAGTAAAAATGACAGCAAACTCACAGTTATTAACAAAAGCTAAAAGCAAACTAAGCAAACAACTAGAACAGGAACAGAACCACAGAAATGGAGGGTTATCAACAGGGGAGTGGGAGAGGGAGAGAGGGGGAAAGGTACAGAGAATAAGTAGCATAAGTGGTAGGTAGAAAATAGACAGGGGGAGGGTAAGAATAGGATAGGAAATGTAGAAGCCAAAGAACTTATAAGTATGACCCATGGACATGAACTATAGGGGGGGAATGTAGGTGGGAGAGGGTGAGCAGGATGGAGTGGAGTGAAGGGGGGAAAATGGACAACTGTAATAGCATAATCAATAAAATATATTTAAATAAATAAATAAAAATTTTAAAAATCCTCACCAAAGAGTGTGTTTTTATTGACTTTAGAGAGAGAGTAAGGGGGAGAAAGATGGATTGGTTGCCCCTCTCTTGAGCCCCGTCTGGGGATCAAGCCTGCAACCTATATATGTGCCCTAAGTGTGAGTCAAACCTGCAACCTTTTGGTGCGTGGGACAATGCTCCAATTAACTGACTGAGCCAGCCAGGGCTACTTTAGATTTTAAAAGAGTACTTTAGAAAGCCACATTCATGCCTAGAACAGTGTCTAAAATACGAGCACATATTTTTCAATAAATAAATAAGTAATTTTGGCACTAAATGGGGGAAAGGGAGGAAAAAAATAAAAGCAGCTAATTTTTGCTGAGCACATACAAGCAATGGAACATTTGTTAATTGCTCCATATGGCTATAATGCATTTAATTCATGAAACTTCCTTATGAGGCACACATTCCACAGATGAGGAAACTACCATTTAGGAAAATTAGGAAACATGCCTATGGGTCACACGAAGCTATTAAGTGAACTGAAATTCAGACAAAGATTTCCCTGAATTCAAAGCTCATGCACAAATACACTTACACTAAAGCTATTATACCATAAATTATTATTGTAAAATGCTGAAAAATAAGTACCTGATTAACAGGAAGCTCCACTACCCTAGCAAAACTCAGGGACTTTTAAAATGATACTATGTAATAGTTATTATACAGCACCATTAAATTAATTCTTCAGGCAGAGATTCTTACTAGATATTACCTTTAAAATCCACAGATTAGGTAAGTATGATATGAACATATTTATATTGTGCAATGTCACTAGACTGAATTTTTCTTCAGATCGGAAAATAGGAAGGCTGAAAGCCTATAATGGGAAGAGACAGAAGCTATATTTTTGAGTCTTACTCATGCTGCCTGGCCTACCTTCCATTTTCTCCTGGAATTTCTATTCTTTTATTTACCTGCAGGGGCATTAATATAATTTTTAAAAGTATTTAATAAGACTTTTAATAACATGTTTCCATACTGTGATCAAAGCTTTACTAGTAGCTCTCTACCCCACACCCTTGCAATGTTTCCTAAAAAGTAAAAGGCAGCTTTTCAGTTAAAAACAAAGTGTGGTGGGGAGAATACCATAAAGTTTCCATACAGCAGAAAGCAACATACTATGATTTCCAAATGCAAAGTTTAACCACAAAAATTTTAAAATACTGTCCATTCAAAATTAGAGCTTAAGAATTTAGATAAATTCTAGTTTGTCAACAGCAAAAAATATTTTTATTACATTTTATTGATTATGCTCTTACAGTTGTCCCAATTTTTCTTCCTTTGCCCCGCCCCCCCATACCTCCTACTCCCTCAGGAAATCACACCACCACCATTGTTGATGTCCATGAGCCATGTGAGTAAGTTCTTTGGCTACTCCATTTCCTACACTGTATTTTACATCCCCATGGCTATCTGTGACTACCAACTTGTACTTGTTAATCCCCTCACCTCTTTACCATTACCCCCAAGCCCCCTTCCCATCTGGCAACCATCAAAACCCTCTCCATATCCATGATTCTATGTCTGTTCTTATTTGCTTAGGTTTTTTTTTATTCAATTGTTGATAGGTATGTGTTTATTGCCATTTTACTGTTCATAGTTTTGATCTTCTTTTTCTTAAAAAAGTCCCTCTAACATTTCACACAATAATGGTTTGGTGATGATGAACTCCTTTAGTTTTTTCTTGTCTAGGAAGCTCTTTATCTGCACTTCAATTATAAATGATAGCTTTGCTAGGTAGAGCAATCTTGGCTGTAGGTCCCTGCTTTTCCATGACATTGAATATTTCTTGCCAATGACTTCTAGCTTGCAGTTTCTTTTGAGAAATCAGTTGACAGTCTTATGGGGACTCCCCTGTAGGTAACTAACTTCTTTTCTCTTGCTACTTTTAAGATTCTCTACCTGTAACATTTGGCATTTTAATTATGATGTGTCTTGGAATGGGCCTATTTCCATCCATCTGGTTTGGAACTCTCTGTGCTTCCCGGATTTGCATGTCTATTTACTTCACCAAATTAGATAAGGTTTCTTTCATTATTTTTTCAAACAGATTTGCATTTTCTTGCTCCTTCTCTCTTTATCCTTCTGGTACCCCTATGATGCAAATGTTGTCATGCTTACAGCACCCAGAGGCTCCTTACACTATCCTCGTTTGGGGGGATTCTTTTTATTTCTTGTTTGTTCTGATTGGTTATATTTTGCTTCCTTATGTTTCATCACTGATTTGATTCTCAGCTTCATCCACTCCACTGTTGATTCCTTGTAACTTGCTCTGTATTTCAATTACTGTATCCTTTATTTCTGCTTGGATCTTTTATGCTGTTGAGGTTCTCATTAAGTTCCTTGAGCATCCTTATAACCAATGTTTTGAATTCTGCATCTGATAGATTGCAAATCTCCATTCTGTTTAGTTCTTTTTTTGGAGTTTTGATCATTCTTTTATTTGGGCCATGTTTCTGTCTCATTTTGGCAGCTTCCCTGTGTTTGTTTCTATGTATTAGAGCTGCTATTACTCCCTGTCTTAGCAGTGTGGCCTAAAGTAGTAGGTGTCCTGTAGAGTCCTGTGGTACAGCCTTCCCTTTCACCCAAGCCAGATGCTCGAGCTGCGCCCTCCAGGTGGGCTGAGTACACCCTCCTCTTGTAGTTGAGCCTTCATTGCTGTTGGCAGGTCAATGGGAGGGATTTACCCAGGCTAGTCAGCTGTAAGCACTGACTGTGACCACTGACCACCAAACTCTGCCCTCTGTGGAGGATGATCTGTGCAGGGGCAGGGTGATTGTGCTCTGATGTGGTCTGTAGCTGCCCACTGGGTGCACAGGCTCTGGTGTTTTCCAGGTGGGGTAGGCCAAGGTCAGCCACCACCTGTGCTCTGCCCCAAGCCACCCAGCATGAGCTATAAAGCAAGTTGGGATGGCTGCTACTTGTGCTGGGCATGGAGGCTCCCCATAAAGCCAAATTGTGATCCAAAGCTGGCTGCTGCTAGTACTGGGCCTTGAGCCACTTAGCAAGAGGTAAGGGATCTGGGGGCTCACTGAAACTGGTTGTTGCTTGTTTGGCAGGATTTAGGAAGATGTGAAGATTGAGCCAAGATCAGCCATTCACATGGAAAAACCACTGTTAACAGCTTGGTGGGCCTGTAAGTTGAGTCGGGTGGAGCTTCATGGATTCATCAGGGTGGAGCCAACCATGTTAGCTAGGTTGATGGAGTCTCAGATATTGCACCAGCCTGCTGGCTCTGTGAGTAGAGCACTCAGAAAAGGGACAATGGTTTCTGCCCGCCTCTCTGTGTGGGAGAAAACTGTCTCCCAGCTCTCGTCCTGATGCCAGACACTTCGGTTCCTCCCCATATGCCACTGGTGTCTTTCAAGCTTCCACCCTGGTGCTAGACCTCAGAGGGAGTGATTCTGAGTAATTTGTGTGCAGCCTCTTTAAGAAAAACTGCTTGGGACTCCAGTAGTTTCTTTTATCGATTTCAACCCTGCTGGTTCTTACAGCCAGAAGTTCTGAGGGCATATCTTCCTGGTACTGGAACCCTGGGCTGGGGGTTCCTATTGTGGGGTTGGAACTCCTTGCCCCTAAGCTATTGCTCCCGAATTTTTATCCACCACACATCAGTGTGTGACCAGGCCGTTCCTCATCTCCTACCTGGATGGATGTGGTTTCTTTTATTCTGTAGTTGTCCAACTTCCGTTCAACTCAATTTCTGACAGTTTTGAGTGGTGGTTTTTCTATAGTTGTAACTTTGATGTGGTTGTGCAAGGAGGTGAGCCTTGTTTGCCTCTACCTCCATCTTGACTGTAAGTCTCATCAACTGTCCAAATCAATTGATGTTCTAAATTTGATGGAGAAATTTTATTACTAAAATTATGTAAATCATGGGCTTTTTTATATTCCATGGTAATGCCTTTCAAATGTTAGCATGTATCAAATTGACTGGAGGGCTTGTTAAAACACAGATTGCCAGGTCCTATCCCCAGAATTTCTGGTATCACAGGTCATGGGTGAGACCCAAGAAAATGTATTTCTAACAATTTCCCAGGTGATGCTGTTGCCACTGGTCTATGAACCACACTTTAAGAACCAGTGGTCTGTGCGGAGGAAGCTGAAGGAGGGAACAGAGGGAATAAAATGGTGATGGGTAGTGACTTGACTTGGGTTGGTGAACATACAATACAATGTATAAATGATGTATTGTAGAATTGTACACTTGAAACCTATATAATTTTGTTAACCAGCGTTACCCAATAAATTCAATAACAAGGGGAAAAGAGGACTAATTACTAGCGGGGGGAAAGAACCAGTGCTCTGTGGTAAGTTAGAATTGTGCACAGGTACTGCATGCCTAGGATTTCTAGTCCAAGACAGTAATTTGAATGCTTGTAAACAAGAGAAATAAGTTTTGTTTTTTGTTTTTCTGGGAGAAACTAACTAATTGGTATTCTGTAATTATCTCTGTGTATTTCTGGTTCCCCACATTACGAAAATATACTAAGAAGGAAATGAAAAACGACACTGAAGAAAAGTGGCTCAAGGTACCTGGACAAGATTTATCATGGACCTCTGCAAAGAGGTTGAGTTTTGAGGGGGTCTGGGGGCTAACATTTACTAATCATTTACTGCAAGTTAAGAATTAATATGAAGTTGCAACAGTGATATAGTTGTATGCTGCAGTAAGATTTCTTACTCCAGAAAACATATGAAAATGAAAATAATTTAAACTTTTGATACATATTCTAATAACAATATTAACAAAGAAAAATGAAAAGGTATGACTCATACCAATAACCCTAGCAAAGTACACTGCTTTTGGACAAGACACCAAAGAATATATTTTATTCTTCAAAAACCACAACTGCTCACTGAGGCACGGATTACATGAAATAATTCAATACTTTTTAATCTGGACATTATTATTTTACATCAAATGTAAACAATAGTTATTATATTACTTAGTATGTTAGTTTAAACACATTTTGCTAGAAAGTCATTATGCACATGGACTACAAATATTCCTTTGATAAAGAAAATAAATCTTTGGTGAAATTGGTCTTGATTAATCTGCTGGATACACATATGAAATTACTCTATATTGAGGAAGCTTAATTCAGGATGGTATCAATAAATAGCATCACATAAATGAGATTTATTGAAAATGAACAATCACAAGTTGGCATTTTAATGTTATTTCTAAAACTTTCGCTAGTACTTTAACTCAAAATATAGTTTGATATAATAATATATAATAACATGGTACATAAAATAAGACTATAAGTCAGAAGACAATGTAATAACACTTTTAAGGTGCTGAAATGGAAAAGCAGAAACAAAAAAACCCCACCAAGCAAGGAACTATACCCAGTGGAAAAATGAAGGCAAAATAATGACTTTCAAACATCAAAACAACAATTCTAAAAGAATTCAATGCTAGCAGATCTAGCCAGGTTTATGATAGATACATGGAGTAAGAGATCTCTCATTCTTTTCTTTAAAAGTCTACTAAGGGTATACTACGTGACACACACTATTTTAAATGCTGGAGATAGAGACAGAAAAGGTTGTAACTCCACTGAAGCTTACATAATAGAGTAAACAATCAATAAATACAGACATACTATGAAGGAAATGAAGACCACTAAAGAAACGTGGCTCAAGGTATCTGGACAGGTTTTGTCATGGACCCCTCTAAAGAGGTGAGTTTTGAGTGGGAGGAACTTAGCTCATATTAAACGTTTATTAATCGTTTAATATGAGCTAAGAATTGCTCTTTAAGTACTCTATATGTACTCACTCATATTAGAGCTAAAATATAAAGAATGTGAGACATACAGTCAGGCACAAAAAGATTTGGAGAAAGGGCATTCCATGAATAGAGGATACCAAGTAGAAAGGCCATGAAGGAAAACCAAGTTTGATATGTTTAATGACAAGAAAGAAGAAAAGTTTAAGTGAACTAAGATTTAATAAGCTTGGTCGAAGAACAAATTCAGTTAAGGCTTAACAAGTAGGCAGAAGTCACATGTAGGCCTTTTCATCCCTGGTTAAGGCATTTAAATTTCATAAAAAAGGCAGTGAATAAGTACTATAGGATTTTGTTAGTTTGATTTTAAAGGGACGTGACACGATCTGACTGAGATTTTTAAAAATCATTTTGGCTGTTGTGTAAAGAATGCTTACAAGCAGTAAGTAAGAATAGAAACGGGAAGATACTTAGGAGGATACTGCATTAACTGATAGCAACACATCAAGGGGCTTAGGCTAGAGTTTTAGCAGGGGAGACGGAGAGAAGTGAACAGAGTTAGGATATGTGGAAGTAGATATGATCTGCTATTAGACTGAGGAAAATGGGGGAAATAAGAGAGAATAAAGGAGGACTCCCAGGTTTGAGTCCTGAGCTACTTGCCTGAGTACATGGATGATGGAGTAATGACATCAATTACTCAACACTAATCGAGATGAGTTCCAGTTTAATAAATAAATTATAGTGTCACTTACTACAAGAACAGGTTTTTAATGTTAGTTTCTTCTCTACCTCTTTTTTAGGGAGAAGTGAGTAGGGGGAAAACATCAATAATCCTTTTTTGCTCAAGGTACATTTAAAATGCCTATTTAGACATCTAGTGAAAATGTCAAGTAAGCAACTAAATACATGTCTGGACCTCAGGCACAAGGTCATGGCTAAAATTATTTGTTAAATGAATACATCACGGAATCAAAGATGATTCTAGTTGAAGCTATTTTGGGGAAGGAGCACAATTTAACTCTTTCCCATGCAAAGCACAACCGCTGAGGAGATTCCTCCAAATCTCTAGGCCTTCTAATCTTAAGAACTCCAATCCAGTCTGCCATTTTCTCAATGAGTAAAGACTGATATAAGTTAAAGAAATAAACAGTAAAGAATCAAGACTGAAACATCCAAATCTTCTTACTCCTAAAGTAACATGGCCCCTACCCACCCTATCATATCAAATCCATGGAAACAGCTCACCTTTACTATCCTCCACTTGTTGCCTATTCTCTCCTGGTTACCTATGCTTCCAGGCTGGTTCTCCAATCTTCCCATACATGTTGATTTGTTTTTTACATTCTAAACAAGAAATCCCTCCTTATCTATAGCACTGCTTCAAATTTCTTCAGTTTTTGTCTTCTAATATCCTTTCCTTCTAAACAGGTTATAGCTCTCTATCCTTAAACTCCACACTTCAGATGGTCTCCCAGTTCCTACATTGCCTCAAAGTACAACCTACAATGCTTTCAAATACTTAATATTAAATCCCCTTTCTCCTACTTGAAGATCACTAAGACACTAACCACTATCTGAATCAACTGTCTCCAGGCAAGCATTGTGAGCCTACTGTCTAAGGAATAAACAACACAATCAACTGGACTCTGTTAGAAAAACATTAAAACTTTTATTTCTATTTATGTCTAATTTCTCCAATTTTATATTTTATGTATAGTTTATAATACACATAATTTGAGTATATTAGTACATGCATGTAATGTAAATAAATAAACTATATCTGTTGTCAAAATTTTTTACTATACACAATCATCTATAATAAAATGGCTAAAATGACAGCAGAATACTGACTCTAGGTATTGGGATTTGGGACACTGTAGCTGCTTGAAGGAACAGGAGGTAGGTGACACTGTTCATTTTTCTTCTCCACAAATTAATGCAGACTTCAGATCTTAAAGAGAAACTGAGCATACTCTCAGAATTAAAAAAAAAAGAAAAACTGAGGTACTCCTGGAAAAGAGTCTAATTAATATATCTTTTTCTCTTTTCCCTACTAAACCAAGAAGTGGAAAGTTTGGCTGTAGAAAAATTACACTAATTACAGTCAGTAAACTGCCTATCATTTAATGCTTGCTTACTGTGCATTATGGAGTCATACATCCCACTGAAGACTTACTTGGTTACTTGATTTTAGTATAAAATACAACTTGTAGTAGACACATGCCATTTTTTGAAAAGATTTTATTTACTTACCTTAAGAGGGGAAGGGAAAGGAAGGAGAGAGGGAGATAAACATCAATGTGTGGTTGCCTCTCGTACGCCCCCCTGTTGGGAACTGGCCTGCAATCCAGGCATGTGCCCTAACTGGGAATCGAAACTCAACCCTTTGGTTCGCAGGCCCGTGCACAATCCACTGAGCTACACCAGCCAGGGCACATGCCATTTTTTAAGGCTGCCCAGGATGTAAACATTATTCCTATGTTTGGAGAATCCAATACTTTATGAAACAGAATTCTTTACTCAACAGAAGCTAAAAAGATGCCACTTACAGTATAACTGCTTTCCCAGCCTCTCCTGCGAGGGGCACGGGAACATAATCTAGGTACCCCAAAGCAGACACACCCTCTCATAACCTTGAATTCAAAGCAGAGTGGTAACAATATACTCCAATTTCCAGAGGAAGTGGTGCCTAAGGTTCCAGTGCTGGAGTATAGTGTCCACTATACTGGTGTTGGTGGTGCAAGTGAGGTGTCTATCCCCAGAGGCAGTTCTAGTAGTGTCTTCTGAGAACAAGTTCTATCTCATGATTTTGAACATTGCTCCTGGTTACCTATCCTTCCAGCCTGGTTCTCCAATCCTCCCAGAGATGTCTGTGGGCTCTTCACAACCACAGCTGGTTTCTGTTGCTTGTAACTGAGAACCTGGACTAACCATGCTCAATTTTCATTCTTTATTTTTCACGTAAATTGGTTATCTATTTGTCACTTTAACAACACAGTTCTTTAGTGACTCTATCTTTAAAACAAACAAACCAGACTTTCAAGTGTTTATTGTATATCAAAGCGTCCAATTTTGCTAAATGAATTATGTGCTTTACATTTTAAAAAATGCACTTTCAATTGAATAAAATCTCTGGCTTACCTAATCAACATATTTTTAAGATATTAAAAATTGTCTTCCATTTTAGAGTAAAGTAGCAAAAGTCTAAGAAAGAATTTTCCACTGGAGGTTCTTAGACCACCTACACCGAGAGCCATCACATCAGGCTGCTTATTAAAAAAGGAAGCTTATGCATCCAGCCCCAGATCTCCCCAATCAGACTCTTTAGGTGTGGAATCAGGAATGCACATTTTTAAAAAAGTGCGACAGGTGATTTTATGCACCCTAAATTTTGAAAACTTACAGGCTTCATCTGTCACTTGATAATAGATGGCCGGAAATCACAATGTTACTAAGCTAGAAAAAGCATCCCATAGTTATCAAGCTAAGATTCCTCAGACAACTGAGGCCTTCAAATTATCATAGTTATAAATACTGAATATATATAGAAAGCCTACTTCACTGTGAGAAGTTTAAAATTTATTTCTTTTATTAGCAAATCAAGGCCCCATTTTGAAATTTTTCAAAGACCTAAAAATTCTCATTGCAACCGGTTACATTTTGGGGAACTGACTCTGTAGATGTAAATCATCTCTTATCCTCTATGACACCAATTAAAAAGGGTTTGAATGCCTGACTTTTTGACATCACAGAGAAGCCTATTCACTGATATTATCTTTGATAATGTTCTGACTGAATTCTACCATCATTAAAGCCCCAGGGTCCCCATTAAACCCAGTCACACAAAAGTCAGTTGTCTCTATTTCCAAAGCTATGAAAGTGAATAGGCTCTTCATGATTTTCTGTTTTCACCTTCTCATTCACCCATCCATCCAATGTACATTAACATACATTCAGTGAACACTCAAAGGGCACTGGCAGTGTACTAGGTGTTGCACAATAAAAAGAGAGCAAGATAGAACCCTCTTTAGTAGGAAGAATCCAAAAATGCCTCCTCACCCCGCTATTTCCTACCCTTACCTCTGGGACTGTGAATATGAAATAATATTCTGATTATGTTCCTCCTCAGGCAGAAGGGATTTTGCAGATATAATTAAGGTTACTAATCAACTGACTCTGAATTAAATAATCGCCTAGACCCAATCTCATCAGATGAGCTCTCTGGCTGCTGGCAAAAGAGGAAGTCAGAGATTCAAAGCAGGATTCCACATACCACCCTTGGCCTGAGGAGGAGGGGGCCTTGTTGTAAGCAATGTGGGTAGCCCCCAGGATCTCAGAGCAGCCAGAAACTGACAACCAGCAAGGAAATAAAGATACCAGTTTTGTAACTTCAAGGAACTTAATTCTGCCAAAACATGAATAATCCTGGAAGCAAATTCTCCACCAAAGTTCCAGATAAGAGCCCAGCCTAGCCAACAAATTGATTTTGGCTTTGTGAGACCCTGAGTAGATAACTCGGCTGAGCCCAGTTTTCTGTCCTATAGAACTGTAACATAAAATGGATGTTGTTTTAAGCTGCTAAATCTATAGTTATTTGCTATGCAGCAAGAGAAAACTAACATATCTCCTTTAAGGAGTTCCCAGTCTAGTATGAGAAAAACAATATTACTCACTGTGACAGTAGAAAAATGTACACATGGTATTAGGGAAGCAAGAAAAAGAAGTGCTCACTCAATTGGGGAAAGGGAGATGGTAGTAAGACAGAGGAAAAGGAAAAAGAGAAGGTAAAAGGGAAATACTACAAGTAATACATGAGTTAAAAATTAATGACTAAGCCTAAATAAAGAAGTACATTAAAAAAGTAAATAAATCATAAATGTCCAACTCATAAAAAGAAATATAGCCCTGCTAGTGTGGCTCAGTGGATTGGGTATCATCCTGCAAACCAAAAGGTTGCCAGTTCAATTCCTGGTCAAAGCACATGCCTGGGTTGTAGGCCAGGTCCCCAGTAGGGGGAATGCAAGAGGGAATCAAATGATGTATCTCTCACACATCAGTGTTTCTTTCTCTTTTTCTCTTTCCCTCCCCCTCTCTCTAAACATAAATAAAATTGTTTTTTAAAAAAGTATAAAGTGAGCAACCACACAGGTGATGAGCCTGGGTTAAGGAACAGAACATTTCTAGTACTTCCAAAATACACTTGTACCCCTAACCTACTGCCCCCTTTCCAAGTTTTTTTTTTTTTTAATTTACTGATTTTAGAAAAAAGAGAGAGTGACACACAGACAGACATCAATGATATTGTTCCACCCATTCATACACTCCTTGGTTGATTCTTGTATATGCCCCAACTGGGGATCAAACCCCAACCTCGACATATTGGAAAGCTGCTCCAGCCAACTGAGCTACCTGGCCAAGGCCTCCTTTCCAGATTTTAACCTTTTCCCCTCCATACAGATAAGCATTATCCTGACTTTAATGTTAGTAATTTCTTTGTTTTTTTCCCCTTAATAATTTTTAGCACTTATGTACAATTTTGCTTTTTGAACTTTATTTAAGTGTATTTGTGCAAAATACATTCTTCATACTTCATTTGTTCAACAAGTTTCCAAGGCTCATACGTGTAATTGTATATAGTTGTAGCTCATTCATTTTCACTGCAGTAAAGCCACACAAATATACCACAACTGATTTTTCCATTCTACTGATGATCATTCAGATTGTTTCTATTTTGTCAAAGAATGAACAATGCTAAGAACATTCTTATACATATATCCCATGTATATAAACACAAGTTTTGTTGTGATATATGTCTCAGAGTCTGGAATTTCTTGGTCATAGAGTATGTATTTTCAACGTTACTAGGTAATTTTCTTTTTCAAAGATTTTTTTGCCTTAGCTTACAGGTGGCAAACGTGAGTCCCATAGGCTGAATCCGGCCCTCCACCTTGTTTTATCTGGCCTGGCACCTTGTTTCTACCGGGTGGCAGTGCTGAACTCCTTTCCCCTAGTTAAAGAGTAGTTACATTCATACAGTCCTAAAATTATATTCGGCCCTTTGAAGGCAACCAGGAGGCTGATGTGGCCCCCAGTGGAAATGAGTTTTACACCCCTGCCCTAGTCGGTGTGGCTCAGTGGACTGAGCACCTGCCTGTGAAGCAAAGGGTCGCTGGTTCGATTCCCAGTCTAGGTAATCAGGTCCCCAGTTGGGGATGCATGAGAGGCAACCACACATTGAGGTTTCTCTCCCTCTCTCCTTCCCTTCCCCTCTGTCTAAAAATAAATAAATAAATTCTTTAAAAAAAGAAAATGAGCTTTAAAAAAAAAAAGACTTTTTAAATTTATTTTTAGATAGGAAGGGAGAGAGGAAGAGTGGGGGAGGATCATTGCTGTGAGTGACAAACTCCAATCGGTTGCCTTTCATACACCCCTATGAGGGACTGAACCCACAACCTAGGCCGTGTGCCCTGACCAGGAATGGACTGGTGGCCTTTCACTCTGTGGGATGATGGCCAACCAACTGAGCCAAGACAGTCAGGGATCAATGTTACTAGGTATTTTGCAAAGTCAATTTACCAATTCACACTCCCATTATCAGTGGATGAGTGTCCCCAATGCTCTTACTTTCTTTGTAGTCCTTGGTACTGTCAGCTTTTCAAGTAGTAACTCGGTTTGGTTTTATTTTCCATTCCTTTGATTAGTAATAAGGTTAAGTATTTTTTCCCCAGTTTTTTGAAAAATCTTTTTTTAAAAAAAGATTTTATTTATTTTTAGAGGGAGGGGAAGGAAAGGAGAAAGAGAGGGACAGAGACATCATTGTGTGGTTGCCTCTTTCACGCCCCCAACTGGAGACCTGGCCCGCAACTCAAGATGTGCTCTGACTGGGAATTGAACAGGCAACCCTTTGGTTCCAAGGCTGGCAATCAATCCACTAAGCCACACTAGCCAAGGGCTGGAATTCCTTTTTAAAAGTACCAGTTCAAATGTTTTCTCACTTTCCTATTGGGTTGTCTTCTTACTTGTTAGTAGAGATTATATACATATTTTAGATATCATTTGTTGGCTGTTTTTATTGGAAATCTCTTACTCTGCAGCTTATCTTTTCACTCTCTATGGTGATGTGCACATCATTTTTTAAAAACCCATCTTTACTGGAAAAATCTATTACCTATTTTTTTTTAACGACTCATTGATTGATTTTACGGAGAGAGGAAGGGAAAGACATAAGGGGAGAGGGAGGGGGAGAAAGGCCTGGGAGAACGAGAGAGAGAGAGAGAGAGAGAGAGAGAGAGAGAGAGAGAGAGAGAGAGAGATATCACTTTGTTATTCCACTCATTTATGCATTCATTGGTTGCTTCTTGTACGTGCCCTAACCAGGAATCATGACCAGGAATCAAACTCACAACCTTGGTGTATTTGGATGACATTCTAACCAACTGAGCTACCTGGCCAGGGCACTATTACCTATTTTTTGTAAGAAATAAATTTCTTACATAAACTAGTAAAAATCCTTGGTTTTACATTACCTGCTGATAAAAATTTAGACATTTGTTAAGAGCACGGAAGAAAGTTAAAAGTGGGTAAGGAATTACCTGAAACTTTTAGGACTAGTTTATTCTAAAATTAGTAGCACTGTATTTGATATTGCGGGTTACTTCAGGAATTCAAAATAATGTTCCTTTGTGTGAACTGCCATATTTACCATGTATTTTTTTCAATGCTTGAGTGAATAACTGTTTCATAAATGAACAGGAAAAAAATAAACATGTATGTTACTACTTAAAAGTAGCATTTCGTGTTATGAGATAGTATTAACCATCCAGCCCCTAAATACAGCCCATGTATAAGGAAATAAACCCTAGAAAACCCTTGGCCCCAACACTGTTGCCATTCTTCTGATCTCAACACTGAGTTTGTGGTGATCTGACTCATCTTCACACCCCTCTTAAAGGCACCATCCTACCTATTTACCCTTCCTTTTTTAAAAACAATGCCAATAGAGTTAAGTTTAGATTTTTACCTGAAACATAAATTTAAATCTTATTTCAGACACCTTTATACCCAATAGCCATGATCTTTCCCATGGTCTTTGCCTCTCTTTATAAAGCACACATGCATTTCAGGAAGGGGAGGGGAAGGACATGAGTAATGGAAGTCTCTCCTATTGGGTCAATACAATATAAGAATTATACTGTTTCTCAGGCAAAAGAGAAAGGAAGAAGCATGTGGCTGAAAATATGGAAGGTAAAGTTGTAAGAGGGGGAGTCATAAATGCTATTTCCTGAGATCTGTTCTTAGCATCATACTTCAATTCAATATAAATGTATCCATAGAAACTTTGTTACAAAAAGTAGTTATTATAACCCCAAATGGTGTGACTCAGTTGGTTGCTGGTTCAATTCCTGGTCAGGGCACATGCCTAGATTTTGGGTTTGGTCCCCAGTAGGAGTGAATACTAGAAGCAACTGATCGATGTTTCTCTCACATCGACACTTCTCTCCCTCACCCTCTCACTAAGAATAAATAAAAACTGGCTTCCAGCCAAGATGGAGGAGTAGGTAGACACACTGTGCCTCCTCGCACAACCAAAAGAAGGACAACAACAATTTAAAAACAAAAAACAACCAGAACTGACAGAAAATCGAACTGCATGGAAGTCCGACAACCAAGGAGATAAAGAAGAAACATTCACCCAGACGAGTAGGAGGGGCGGAGACAGGCAGCGAGGGTGGAGAGGACTTGCGGCCCCAGAGAGGTGGCAGATTGTGGAACGAACGGGGCAGGCAGTGCGACAGCTAGCAGACCCCGCGGCCCCACATTCATGCATAGATAAACTGGGAGGAACGGCGGGGGAGAGAAACAGACCACACAACCCAGGTGGGGAAATAAAGCCTCAAACCTCTGATGGAAAACACCCGTGGGGGCTGAGGTGGCAGCAGGAGACGCTCCCAGCCTCACAGGAGAGTTTGTTGGAGAGACCCACAGGGGCCTACAATGTGCACACGCACTCGGGAATCAGCACCAGAGGGTCCCAATTTGACTGTGAGTAGCGAAGGGAGTGACTGAAATCCCGCAGAGAGTGGAGCAGGTGCCACTGCTCCCTCTCGTGCCCCCCCCCCCACCACGTACAGAATCACAGCACAGCTACCAGCGTTACCCAGCCCTGGTGAGCACCTAAGGCTCCGCCCCTTACTATGTAACAGGCACACCCAGACCAAAAAAATGGCCCAATGAAAGAACAGATCAAAGCTCCACAAATAATACAACTAAGCAACGAACAGATAGCCAACCTATCAGATGCACAGTTCAAAACACTGGTAATCAGGAAGCTCACAGAATTGGTTGAATTTGGTCGCAAATTAGATGAAAAAATGAAGGCTATGCTAAGAGAAACAAAGGAAAATGTACAGGGAACCAATAGTGATGGGAAGGAAACCCGGACTCAAATCAATGGTGTGGACCAGAAGGAAGAAAGAAACATCCAACCAGAAAAGAATGAAGAAACAAGAATTCAAAAAAATGAGGAGAGGCTTAGGAACCTCTGGGATATCTTTAAACGTTCCAACATCCGAATCACAGGGGTACCAGAAGGAGAAGAGGAAGAGCAAAAAATTGAAAATTTATTTGAACAAATAATGAAGGAGAACTTCCCTAATCTGGCAAAGGAAATAGACTTCCAGGAAGTCCAGGAAGCTCAGAGGGTCCCAAAGAAGCTGGACCCAAGGAGGAACACACCAAGGAACATCATCATTACATTACCCAAGATTAAAGATAAGGAGAGAATCTTAGAAGCAGCAAAAGAAAAGGACACAGTTACCTACAAAGGAGTTGCCATAAGACTGTCAGCTGATTTCTCCAAAGAGACCTTACAGGCAAGAAGGGGCTGGCAAGAAGTATTCCAAGTCATGAAAGGCAAGGACCTACATCCAAGATCACTCTATCCAGCAAAGCTACCATTTAGATTGGAAGGGCAGATAAAGTGCTTCTCAGATAAGGTCAAGTTCAAGGAGTTCATCATCACCAAGCCCTTGTTATATGAAATGTTGAAGGGATTTATCTAAGAAAAAGAAGATAAAAAATAGGAACAGTAAAAATGACAGCAAACTCACAGTTATTAACAACCACACCTAAAACAAAAACGAAAGCAAACTAAGCAAACAACTAGAACAGAAACAGAACCGCAGAAATGGAGATCACATGAGGGTTATCAATAGGGGAGTGGGAGGGGGAGAGAGGGGGGAAAGGTACAGAGAATAAATAGCATAAATGATAGGTGGAAAATAGACAGGGGGAGGGTAAGAATAGTACAAGAAATGTAGAAGCCAAAGAACTTATAAGTATGATCCATGGACATGAACTATAGGGGGGGAATGTGGGAGGGAGGGCGTGGGCAGGATGGAGTGGAGTGAAGGGGGAAATGGAACAACTGTAATAGCATAATCAATAAATATATTTTTTTAAAAAGAATAAATAAAAAATTTAAAATTGTTTAAAGATAGTATTATCCATACTTCTGATACTAAGATATGCATGGGGGGGTGGATTATGGAAAACCAACAGTATAAACATTATAAAAGCTTATTTGGTTTGATCTTCCCTAATGGTTGGTCATTTGAAACCATAGATCATAAAAGAAGGATGAAAATACGATTGTGTAGGATGGAATTCCTAAGAAAATTTCAGGCCTTGAATTTCAATTTTCCTACTGAGGTAACTTCAAACTCTGCACCCCAGACACTCTCTGAGGTCAGAGGTACTTTAATAAAAATTTACATCATTAATACATACACATACTCTTTAGAGACAGAAACATGTGGGAGATCATGGCTGTTAGGTATAAAGAAGTATGAAATCTGAGTTATACCAACTTTTATGTTTAGGAAAAAAAGGTTTTCATGGTTGTACTATAAACCTAACTGGGCTACATACAATATATAACACTGTTCCAATGAGGAACTGCTTTTGAAATTTTGCTTGTGTACTAAGTTTTAAAAATTGCATAAAATTTGTTAGAACAATTCCACTTCTAGGAAGTACCCAAAGAAAATAAGAAGAGATGTAAGCAAAGAGTTATATGAAAGTATGTTCACAGTGTTATTAATAATAATGAGAAGTTAGAAATAGCCTAAATGTTCAATAAAAGGGATTTGGGTAAGTACAAAGATATGATTAAATATTCTGCAGCCATTAAAATTCTATTATAAGAAAATTTTAATACACATGGCACAATATTTCTAATATACTCTAAGATAATATAAATCTAAGCAAACTAGAAAAAGCTGAGAACATGGTTTTCAATATATATGTACATGCATGAAAAAAAAACCCTGGAAGATTATGTCAAATGTTCACGGTGCTTTATCTATGCAGTAGTAGTACTCATTTTTTCCTTCTCTACCTTGTGTATTTGTTTTTCCAAATTTTCTACGATAATTATGTATTACTCTTACAATTATAAAAGAATTCAAAATAAAAATACAGGAGTTTATATACATGCACGAAGAGCTTCTAATTCTTTGTTATCAATCGGTTCTACAACGAGAGAGAGAGGAAAGGATGGAAGGAAGGAAGGAAGGAAGGGAGGGAGGGAGGGAGGGAGGAATCTTTTCCCCTGGAATTTATAAACTTTTTCTTGTAGAAAAAAATTATATTCCTCAAGTTGCAATGAATATGTAACAAGGAGATACCAATTCTCACCTATCAGTCTGACATATATTAAAAAAAATGAGAAGACCAATGCGTGCAAAGTGAGGACAACTCACTCACTGTTGTATAAATCTAAGCTGAATAACTCTTCTGGAAGGATGATTTTACAATCTGTATAAGAACATTACAAGACTTCCAGTCAAGATAGCGGCATAGGTAGACATGGCTCACCTCTTCACACAAGCACATCAAAATTAGAACTAAAATATAAAACCACCATCACTCACGACTGTCAGAAATCCAGCTGAATGGAGTCTGACAACTACAGAATAGAAACCACATCTATCCAGACTGGTGGTAGAGGCGCAGATGAGGAACAGGCTGGTCTGCCCCTGCCACTCCCGCCCCACTTGTGTGGTGGATAAAAAATCAGGAGGGATATCCAGGAGAAAGGAGTCCCAGACCCCACCCCCGGTGCCCCAGTGCAGGATTCTAGTGCCAGGAAGATAAGTCCCCATAACTTCTGGCTACAAAAAAAAAAAAAAAAGAAAAGAAAAAAAAAGAAAAACCCAGCAGGAATTGAGTCAGTGGAAGAAACTTCTGGAGCCCCAAGCAGTTCTTCTTAAGAACCCACACATGGACTCACCTACTAAGACTCACTCCTTCTGAGCTTCAGCACCGGAGTAGCAGACTGAAAGGCACCAGTGGCATACAGGGAAAAACTGAAGTGTCTGGCATCAAGGTGAGCAGAGCCATTGTCCCTTTTCTAAACCCTCCCCCACAGAGCCACAGAACTGTCAAGCTGGTGTCATCTGAGACTCCATCAACCTGGCTAACATTGTTTGACCAACCTTGGAGATTCCCAGAGACTCTGCCCCACTGAACTTAGGGGCCTACCCAAGTTGCTTTTCCATATGAACAGCTGTTCTTGGCTGGTCTTGGCTGATGCTGCATAACTTCCTAAATCCTCTCAAAGAAAAGCAACAGCTGGCCTCAGTGAGCTCCAGGTCCAGCACTAGCAGCAGTGAGCCTAGATTCACAGCTTGGCTTCACCTGGGAATCTCTAAGCCCAGGACAAGTAGCAACCATCTCAGATTACTATATAGCTCAGGCAGGGTGGCCCCAGACAAAACACAGGTGGGGGCTGATCTTGGCCTGCACCACCCAGGCAACCTCAGGGCCAGTGTACTCAGTGGACAGCTACAGACCATGATGGAGCACCACCACCCTACCCCTGCAGAGCTGATACTCCTCACAGGTTGGAGGTTGGTGATCAGTGGTCACTGCCAATACTAGCAGTTACCTGGCCTTTGTAAATCCCTCCCATTGATCTGCCAATAGCAACCAAGGCCCAATTACAAGAAGAGGGTGTACTCAGCCCACAAGGAGGTTGCACCTCGAGTACCCAGCTTGGGTGATAGGGGAGGCTGTGCCACTGGACCATACAGGACACACCTACTACATGAGGCCACACTACCAGGTAGTTACAGAATAGCCATGGGGATGTAAAGTACAGTACAGTAGATGGAGTAGCCAAAGAACTTACATGCATGACCCATGGACATGAACAATGGTGTGGGGATTGCCTGAGGGAGTGGGGGGTGCTGGGTAGACAGGGGTAAGGGAGGAAAATAGCACAACTGTAATAGCATAATCAATAAAACATAATTTAAAAAATTAAATAAAAACACATTATAATTGTGCATATCTTTTAAATAATCAATTATATTTCTAGTAATTTATCCTAAAGAAATAGACAAGTTTGCAAAGACATACATACTAAACCATTCTCAGCAATATCATTTGTAATAGTGAAAGATGAAAATCCCAATGTGCACCAATAGGGTAAATTATTGAAAATAATGCTACAGATCTCTATTTCCTGATAGTCTCTCACGTAGTTCAAAAAAAAAAAAAAAAAAAGATAAAACAGCCTTTGTGTGATCCCATTTTGACTTGAAAAAAGGATGTGTATATTCATGAAAAAACTTTAGGATATTTCAACCCATTGTTTACTAACCCATTGTTTACTATTAGTTACCTCTGGTAAGTGGAATTATAAATGGTATTTAGTGTCTTCTTTATAACTTTCTACACTGTACTGATCGTGTTTAACACCTAATATCAGAAGGAGTATTGTTTAAAGTTTACTAAGTTGAACTAGTCTGAGTAATCAAAACAGTTTTTGTTTTCTCCTTTCTCATTTCCAAGGCTCTTAACACATTCTCTGTATTCGAACACATGGTATCAGTGGATGGTAAATGTATCAAATATATAGTCAATACCTCTATTAACAAAGATGACATGCCTAAATGGCAGTCACTGTTAACTAGATTTTATTTCTAAAATAAAAAATTAAGTATCATTCCTGACCCTAAGATGCTAGCAAGGACCTTTTAATTATGATGGGGCTTCCATTTGCTGCCACCTCTTCCCTTTGCCTCTGCCTTCTCAACCATGATTTAATAATGTTTTCAAATATAGTCCCCATGGTGGCTTATTTTTCATGGATATAGAAAAACAATGCCAAAAGAAGTATTATTTTATAAAATAATGTAGGAGAAAATTTCTATTCAAGACTGCATACCTCAACATTACTGTCCAATAAAACTCTCTGCAATGACAGAAGGGTTCTATTATCTATGCTGGCCTGTATGACAGACAGCAGATCTATCTAGTGCTCTGTCCAGTATGACACAGGTGGCTACTGAGCACTTGAAATGTGGCTAGTGCTACTGAAGAACCAAATTTTAAATTTTTAACTTATTTTAATAACCACCTAAGGCTAGTAGCTACCATACTGGATAGCACTACTCTAGAAGATTTCATAGTACATTTATTGTGTTTGATACAAAAAAATACATAAATAGGATCCAAGAAAAATATACTTCCACTTAAGATCTGGCACTCCAGTCAGTATATATTTCCAAGACTAACGAAACCATAATTTTGTGGGTTACAAACTGCTTCCTTGAAAAATTAACTGGTCTTTTAGCAATCCTCATTCTTTACCTAGGAAATAAGGATCCATTTACTGAAAGTCTCAATTCTCATGGCTTCAATAGGACTGCATTACCTTGGCTCACCCACTACATATCAATTTTTCTTATTCTTTTTTTTGTGTGTGCAATGTTAGCCTCCCCCTTCTGCTTCCTTCCAAGCTGAGTCCTTGGTTTCTTGTTTTGAGTAGCCTGTCTTCCATTCAGATGAGATTTATTTTCCTTCTGTGAAAAAGCATCACACTATATAATCTCAAATACATCATTTAACCTCTTTCGAGACTGCTCATTTGTGAAATAACTCAGGTAGTTACTATTGTTCCTTCAGTTTTAGGATTCTCAGAATTCTATCAATAGTACAGGCCTAGTCACGAAACTTTTTTCTCAGGTTGATTCCTCTTCTTGCTCCTTTAACTGCTGGTGTACTCCATGGTTGTCAGTGACCAGCTTTTCCACTCTCCACATTTCTTTCTCCAAGCATCTCAAACTCTTCACTGTGACTCTCTCAAATTTATGCTGTAGCCCTGACTTCACTCTTTAAGTTCCAAATTTAAAATTTTATTTGCAGTACACGATTAACTAGATGTGCTACTAGCCTCTTAAAGGTACCAAGTAAACCAGAGAAATTATGTATATGTGTACCAAACTTCTTCATTGGTATGGCTTGTGATCAAAAACACGTATTTTATGATCATATGTATCTGAATTTGAATCCCAGTTCTGTCACTAACAATTAGCTGAGAAACCTTGATCAGACTTTGTCTCCATTTTTTTGTATGTAAAATTGGGTTGAAAATAGTACTTACAACTCATATGGTTGTTGTATGTGTATGTTTTATACATACAGTTTCACGTACAATACCTGGAATATGCTAACAGCTCAATAAGTGTTAGCTACTGTTATTATCAGTAGCATTACCATCTTCCTAGTCATCCAGGTTCCAATAGCTCAGTCATCTTTGATATACTGTTTTTTTAAAAAAACAATAAATCCAAACAGCATTTGTATTTTATTTTCTAGCACAATCTGTTTTTCATTCCCTGATAGTTTAGGATTATCATAGCCACCTAACCAGATTACTAGATTTTATGTTTAAAGAGTAGAAACCTTTTATTTTTGTTTCCCCTATATTACCTAGCATAATGCCTAACATTAATTTTGCTATTAGACAACTAATCTTTACATCTATTTATTCCTCCATTGACCCCTTAAATTCTTTCTTTTTTTTTTTATGAAGAGTTCCTGACCCAAATCAGGTAAACTCTTCTTTATGATTTTTTTCTTTTAGATTTTATTTATTTATTCTTAGACAGAGGGGAAGGGAGGGAGAAACAGAGGGAGAGAAACATCAATGTGTGGTTGCCTCCCATGCACCCGGCCCCGGAGAATCTGGCCTACAATCCAGGCATCTGCCCTGACTGCGAATCGAACCAGCGACCCTTTGTTTCACAAACCGGCACTCAATCCACTGAGCCACACCAGCGAGGGCCCCCTTAGTTCTTTGAAAGGAGGGAGTGTCTTGGTCCTGTGTATATTTAAGCCTGCCAAAATCCCTTAGTAAATAAATGTTTGTTGAATGAATGAATGTTGAATAGCCTGTCTTCAAACCTATCATCAATCTAGCTACCTCATAAGCAAATGGTAGGTCTAATACTCCCTAATCCAACCATTTATTCTGACCAAACTGGCCTCACTACAACATTATCAAGAGTAGTCTCACTGTATTAGTCAGGACTCTTATTCTGTATCCAAAAATGCTACTCAAATTAAACAGAAAAGGGAATTTATTAGTTTGCATAATTTGAAAGTCCAAGGTTAGCACCAACTGGCTATTGATCCAAAGGTATATACAGATCCAAAGGCTCAAATACTATCATTAGAACTTGGCTTCACTCTTTCTTTTGGCTCTGCTTTCCATTTACTGGCAAGCTCCAGGATCACATTCTATGCTCCCAGCAACCCCTTTTCTCAACAGTCTGAATAAAAAATTCAGAATTAACACTCATGTGGGCTGATTGGAAAATACACCCTTCTCTGCACAATCACTCTGGCCAGAGGGATGGACAACATAGATCAGCTAGGCCTGAACTACATGCACACCCTTGTGTCAGAGTGGGATCAATATAACTGAGAGGGGTGGTTCCCTAGGAAAACTGCAGTATTGTTATCAGATGAAAGGGGTATGCATGAGATGGACTAGCAAAATTATCTGTTGTGCCCTACACTCTAAGACTGTTTGCATGTCCATCAGCACCTGGAATGGCTTTCCTTCTCATTTCTTCCTACCCCAAACAAAGCTACATCCTTTCTGACCCCAAAGTCTTCTGTGATTTCTCCTAAGATTTTCCTTGTCCATTGAATCAAAGTCCCTCATTCCCAAACAAGTATTTCCCTTTTTGTTTTCCCTAAAGCGCTACCTTTTAAAACAAACAGGAAAGGAAAACCACCAGAAAATGTTCCATGATGAATTCTAGCCATGTCAAATTATAAACAGTATGGGTAATATGGATTGTTTCTTTTCTTTGAGAGAGAGAGAGAGAGAGAAGGAAGAGAAAGATACATCAATTTACTGTTCCACTCATTTGTTTGGTTGTTTCTTATATGTGCCCAGACTGGGGATCAAACCCGCAAACTTGGCATATTGGGATGAAGCTCTAACCAACTGAGCTAGCTACCAGGCCAGGGTTGTGCTGTTTCTTAGAATGTACACTCTTGAAGGACAGCAGCTCTACCAGATACATTCTATACATTATGAAAGAATAAAATGTGTGGCAACTTTGATAATTTTCAAATAATTTTCTTGGCTTTAAATTTCCTGTAGGGTCTAACCAAAACATTTTAGCTAACATAAATTGGGTCTGGCTTCACCAGAGTGATAGGGGAACTCAAGAGTTAAAGATTTTAGCTTCAGTCATAATTGATAGGCTTTAGTGACTAATGCATGTGGAAAGCTATTCCAGGAACTGGAATGTATGACCAAGTGACTCCAAAGAGGTTGACAACCTTTGTGCCCCAGGGGGTCTGCAAGCAATGGAGATGGTATCTGAGCCACTGTATTCTAGGGAAGGAAGTCCATTACACAGATAAAGAATTGTTGATTAAAGATAAAGAAGTACTAGGAAAATCACCAATGGACTGCAACTCTGATCCAATTAAGCTTTTTCCCAAACCCCTCACCTACCCTTTCTTCTCCTTATAAAAAGGTCAGCATGAAATGAGATATTAAGACTGTTTTTGAGGGTACATAACCCGCCGTCTTCTCAAAATGCCAGCATCTGAATAAAGCGCCCATCAAGATTCAATCTTTGTCTCTACTTACTGGTTCTGGTAGTGACAGGCAGCACAACTGCCAACTTTTCCAGTTTCAAAAGTTCCTAGTGTAATAGGCAGACTATAGTTTAGAACTACCTCCAACTCTCAAGAACTAGTTAATACCACCTTCCCTGGCATTTAGCTACAAGTCCTTGAGCAAATTATCTTCTCTCTCCAAGCCTTCGTTTCACTATCTGTAAAAATTGAATGGTAGTAATTGTCTGTACATAAGAGACTAGGCTATGAGTAAATTGGAGAGAAAAGAATTAGATGGACCTCAGCTGAAATTCTACCACTACTAGTTAATAGGACTTTCTCTGAATGATTCCTCACTGTAATTAATTCCTTACTGTAAGTAATTCCTCATATGTGAAGTGGGGATTATAATATTTAATCCATTGGTTGTTACACATTTAACATGACAATGTATTTTAAGACATCTAACACACTGAATAGCAAACAGTTAAAACTCAATAAATGATGTTATGCACATCAAATTATCTGTTTAAAATGATTCAGAGAATAATGCAGTGTTTTTGTACTTACCAAAGTCTGCCAATGACTTACACTTACTAAGTGACATTTCTAACATATTAAAATGAATTTAGTATAATAGGTCATAAAATACTTTGTATTTTTTCTATTTACACTTTTTCACCAGATAAAATATCAACCAACCAAAAATATGGTTTATATATAAACTATTAAAATAATAAAATAAACATGGATAACAAATTCAAAATTCGGAGCACAAGAAAAAGTTCATTGGGATTACTTACAAGTCTTCGTAAAGGCCCATGGGTTTTCTTTGTTAGTTAATATTTCTTAATGGCAAAACACTTTGGTCTTACAACTGCTTAAAGGCAGGTAAGATAATGAGCTAGACAAACTACTGTACTCAACTTGTTCTTTAGCTTCAGGCTTAATGTAGTAATATGAAATGACTCATACCAATATGAAACTGCTATGCTATATCCCCTAAATATATAGCTATTTCCCGAAGAGAATCAGAAAATATGGGCTATTAATGACAATTTTAGATATAATCTATCAGAACACATGCAAAAGGCAAGTGGCTGTTCATATTTACCTTAGCAGTAAAGTTTAACTTTAATGTCATTCACTAAAAAATACAAACTATATTCAGTACAACTGTTCCAAAAAGTGATTAGATTTAATAAGTAGGCGTTTAATTTCTTCCATTTTACACTAGAGCAAAAGTTTCTTTGGAAAGAAGATTCCTGAAGTAGTTTAACATTGTGTTTATTTTTCTAATAAGAGTGAATCAAATGTACTACTTATCAATCTTTAATGAGTGCACAAACATAGGAATGTGTTCAAGATTTTAAAATAAGAATTAAAATGGAATAATTAGACACAAAATACTATACATTCTTCGGTTGCAAAAACACTATAAGAAAATAAAATATTTAATTATACTACACGAACTTGTTTAAGGGATTTTTTCCCTTGTATTTGCGCAGAACACGAATAGACTCAGTTTTTAATCTACCCCCCGAGGAGCTGTTTTTTAAACACAAGAGAAACATTATGGTGAACACCTCAGTCAACAGACATCGCTCTCTACCAACAGCTCTCTCTATACAACGAAGAAAACCTAATTCCTTATTACCTTTCCTGTGTTCAAAAGTATGTATAAAACAAAATGTTTGTTTTTTACAGGCATGAAATACATATATGGTAGGCAACCTTTGTACCTTTTCGAAGTAGTTTTCTACTTGGGGGGGGCGGTCATGAGGAGAGAGGGGGCACGAGTAAGTGGAAGTCTGAGGGTGGGCTCTAGTTATTTTAACAAGATCATTTGGTAAGTCAACTAGATGAAGGCAGCGAAAGCAGTTACAGCGTTTGGATTCACGTTAAAAACAACTCTCGAAAAAACGCCAGCGCTGAGATCGAAATATTCCCGATCATACAGTGACCAACGCTACTCAGATATAATTAAGAGCGCACTACAATCCCCGATCTTAGCAGAAACCCGGGCGGGGCAAGGGTCTATCTCAGCAGGGACTGAAGTTAATTTTCTAGGAGTAAACCACCGCCCATCAATCCTCCACGGTCTTCCCCAAAAGATGCTGCCGTCCGCCTCGCCCACGGCTGGGGATCTGGTCCGTAGGCCCAGGGGCGGAGTTGGGGGGAGAGAGGGGCAGTCACCTACTCCCGTTACCCTTCCCGACCAGGAACTATGGGAACAGTGAAGTAACTACCCGAGAGGTCCCCACCAGCTTGGGCGGCCTCCTGCCGCACCCAGGGCCCCCCGTCAGCAGGGATGTTCCCAGTCCCGCTCACCCGCCCGGGTGGTGTCCGTCAGATCGTGGTTGGCCGCTCCCCGGGGAAACTCCCTCAGTTTCCGGCCGCTCAGGCTCAGCACCCCGGTAACCGCCGCCTCTTCCAGCGCTCGATCAAGGGAGCGGCTCCACGAGCCCGGGCCAGGACCAGGTCCTACTCCAGAGCTTGAGCCACAGTTAACACCGGAAAGGTTACCCCCCGATGCTACTGGGCCAGAATATTCTGCAGCTGTACCCACAGCGACCAAGCCCGCCGCCGCCATTTCCCAGACAACTACCAGACCCACTGGCTCCGCGCATGCGCAGCCAGACCTGATGGTTGGGCGGGGAAAGAAATTTATAGACCCCAGACGGTTTGCTTGATGGATAAGGCTGTGGTGCCCCTCCATGCATCTAGGCGCTTGCCTCCACTCGCTACTTTTTCAAAGGAAAATAAAACAAAAATCTGGAGCAGCCACTGCTCCTCTAGGCTCCAGGTACATTTTAAAAATGCCCCTGCAAAAATATCTTTCAGACAACACTCCTCACCAGCTTTCTTCCCTCAGTACTCGGAGGGTTAGAGTAAGCATTAAGTCAAGGCTTCTTAACACTTGCTGCCTGAAACTTTGGCTGGGATGCGACGTAAAACATTGACCAACTTGTTATTCTGTAAACCAAATGATCCAAATGGAGACTTGTGCATGTATTCACTACTATTGCCTGATGGAAAAATAAAAACTAGACTGGCTCCCAAACTCCACAGGTCTCACCTGAAGGATTGTACACATATATTGTAAGCCCTCCTTCACTTTTATGAAATAGTTCTTAACAAAACTAAAATGAGTATCTTAAATAGTACTTGTCCCATTAGGCAAAATTTTAGGCAGCATAAACAGCATTAAAGTCTAAAATTTTGGTCTGACCAAAATGACCAAAAAATGATCTGACCATAATTTAAACGTGAAAATTAAAGGTAGAACGAGAGAAAATGGTTTTTTAAAAAAGAAACTATGTAGTTTCTAAAAAGTGGAAAATATCACATTTTAAACCAATTAGACTTCACTTACATTGTATTCTAGCATATTCTTGGGTGTTTTGGGGGGGGACATTTAAGCCATTACTGCCATATCATGTAAATTTCCCCAATATTCAATTAATCATCAAATATTTACTGTGGGAAATAGAAGAGGCTGTCAGATACAGCACTTTTCCTAGGAGATTATAATGTATTTATAGAATCCAGACAGAACAATTAGAAAACAAGACACAAAAAAGGCCTGAGTAGGGGTGGTATGATTATCAATCAGAATTCAGAGAAAAGGAATCTATTATCATGGATGGCTGAGGTTTTGAACCAAATCTGCATTAAATGAGGTAGGCTGGAAGGTGCGAGTAATATTACAGATTGTGAGGAGGATCAGCAATGACCAATCCCAGGTATGATTTATAATGGTACATGTGGAGAACACCAGCGCCATGGGCCAAAGATCATGTCAGAAAACATAAGAAAGTAATGTTGGAGAGATCCTACACATCATTCAAGGCCTAAATCTTCATGAAACCTTGATTAGCATTTCCCCAACTCCTAATTGGAAGAGATTGAAAAATGTTTAATCTCAGTGCCACAGATGATTAGTAAGGACTACTCAGAGTTGTTCTATGAACTCAAGACTACACATTAGGTTCTTCAGCAACAAGTTTCACATTCAATTATCAGTGTTCTTTATGAGCATGGGTCACTGCAATGTAAGTAATATATTGATATTTGTTATTCCTGGCAAGTAACATTTATCCAATGCATGAACTGGGTTTTATTCTGGTATTCCTAAAATTGTTACTCTTAAAAAGATTTTAAACTATTTAAGAGCAGGATCTCATTTTATATTTAGAGATGCAGTATATCAACCAAAATGACTAAAAGCATAATCATATATTCCACGCTAATGCTACAATACTATAGGTATAGTTGCCAGATCTTTCTAAAATGGACTACATATCATCTATATTTGATTACCTATTACTTTCCACATTTACACTAAACTGTCCTGACAAGTCCTCCGTAATATGACCACCTTCCTTTCTACCAGTACATCTCATTATAACAACATTCCATACAAATTGTCATCTCCGCATTTCTGGCCAGCTTTATAGACTGATGTTTCGATTTTAAGGTCCTTAATATGTTAAACTCTATCATCTTCCGTAACTCAGGGCTAAGTGTATATATAAATATATATATATATATATTTTTTCCTTAATGGGCAAACCTTTCCCCCCCCCAAGTTTACTTTTCTTAGAGAGAGAGGAAGGGGAGAGAGAAACATCAATGTGTGGTTGCGTCTCACACGTCCCTGCTCTGGGGACGTGGCCTGCAACCCATGTGCCCTGACTGGGAATCGAACCACTACCCCTTGGTTTGCAAGCCAGCACTCAATCCACTGAGTTATACCAGCCAGGGCAGGGCAGAGAATATTAATAGGAGTTAAAAAATAGTAGAAAAAAGCAGAGACAGAAGGTGGGTTATGTACTAACAAAGCAGAGGTTATGTACAAATACAGGAAAGAAGGTTGGGAGGAAAGAAAAAAGAATTACAGCCCTGAGCAGTGTCGCTCAGTTCCTTAGGTGGCATTCTGCAAAGCAAAAGGTCACAGGTTCACTTCCTGGTCTGGGCACATGCCTGGGTTGCAGATTTGATCCTGTCCCAACTAACTGATGTTTCTCTCTGGGTCTTTCTTCTGCCCTTCCCTTTTCTACAAATACATAAGTAAAATCTTAAAAAAAAAATTACAACTTTTGAGAACAAAATAAGTATGTAAATATTTGAAGGCCAAAAGAAAGGCTTGTGATAAGAGGAAAATGAAGGTGCTATATATACCATTATACTAGAATAAGTCCTAGGTAAAGCTGGAAGACAGATCAAGGACTTACTTTTCAGACTTTGAAGGACTTAAGGTTTCACTTACAAAGGAAAGGTAGAATATGAAGGAATTCTCATTCTACTCCTTCAGTATTCTTCATAAAGCAAGTGACAAGATCATCTTGCAAGAACAAGATATAAGAAATAGAGTCATTGTGGGAAGTTCATCAGTCTAGTGATGAATAAAAGTGATGAGACACAGTTGCAAAAAAGCTGTGAGCAAAAGGGCTACAGGGATCTATAGTTTATTCCACTACTGCTCTGTAGTCTGGAAGCAGTTGAAAAATAGGCAGTGGGAGTTATTTAATGTTAGAAATAGACACAGAGAATGCCCCTGCTTCTTCCTGTTTTATAGACTTAAAGTTTAGAGCAAAGGTTTCACTCCAGTGTTAATAGTTCTCTCCAGCTCTACATCTCTCTACACAACATAGAAATAAAGCCTTTCTCCCTTTCTACTCACTAAAAATATAGTCATTCCTTTAAGGCTCTACATTTATAAACTCAAAGCAGTAGGGTTAAAATCTTCATCAATTCCAATCTCTTCAAATGTAAAGCACAGAAACTGGTTTGTTGAATATAGTCAATGTTTGGTCCTTCCCTTTCTAACTCCTTTAATAAGCACTAATAATTGATTTCTTAAAGCCTTATACGAGAAAATTTAGACAATGTGATTTTTCTTCTCACCAGGGAAAAATGGATGTATAAATTCAACACATATATACTAAGGAAATAGTATTTCTATTCATTTTTAAACATCTGAAGACATTAAGAACAAGGAATTTCAGTTCCAGAATGGTATCACATTACCTTATTTTATCAAACTTTATGTTGAAAAGACTTCAGATAATAAACTATAAAAGCAGGGAATAAAAAGACATTAGAAGTCAACAATTTATAAGCAAATCTCTAAATCCCTATTATGGTCCACTATAGTCCAAAATTCTTGTTGTAAATGACTCAGCTCATTGGTATTGTTTTTAAAAAGGGACAAATTCCAAATTGATCTATGCAAAAAGCTCTTTCTTTAAAGGAAAGCTTAAATCACATGTTTATTTCTCTACAGTGGCAAAAAACAATGATATAATTCTGACGAAAGTTCAAAGGTATACTGATCAGAATGCAGAAATCATTTTCTGCCCTAATACTGCCTGAATTCAGAATGTATGTTATCAATTCTCTTTAGTGCAAAGTCAGCTATTTTTTCCTCACTCTTCTCTCCTTATAGTAAATAAACAGAAAAATTCCCCCCACAAAAAAACAAAAATTACCCTGACACTGTGTATTTTGTGTGAATTATAAAGCTATTGACAGAAAAATATGATATACATGTCTATTCTAATAAAAAATAACCATTGGTCAATGAAGCCTGTTTTCTTCATACTCAGAACTATTTTATGATTTGCTTATAATTAAAATTGTGGTATTCTGTACCAATGAGTGATGCTATGTTTGCTTTTGCCATTTTGAAGACTTTAACTTCTCAGGTTATTAATCAAAATTATTGTATGAGTTAGCCAGTAGAATCTTTAGTTTAAAACAACAGATGAGGCGTTTTTGGAATGTTTAATATAATAGATATTTTTGGACATTTTTAGTAATATAGGCCCTTTGCTCAGCATTTGAATGTTTCATATATTTTTATTTCACAGTTATTATCCCCTCCCCAAGATTGCTATGCAAATCCAATGCCTGAATGACGTTTTCTAGTAGTTTGACCTACTTTTTGAGGAATAGTTTGTGATTCTAATGCAGGTGTCTCCATTACTGTTACCATTACATTGAGAAAAAAGCAAAACCCCTTTGTTAGAATTACTGCATGTGTTTATGGGAAAAATATTTTATCAAGACTAGAATTATACAAATGAGCAAAAACAAGTCAGTCAGCTTGACTATGGAGTGGTGGCAATAATCTAAACCAGGGGTGTTAAACTCATTTTCTCCGGGGGAACACATCAGCCTTGCAAGTTGCTTTCAAAGGGCCGAATATAATTTTAGGACTGTATAAATGTAACTACTCCTTACCAGTTAAGCAAGAGCTCGGCACTGCCACCAAGTAGAAACAAGGTACCGGGCCAGATAAAACAAGGTGGAGGGCTGGATTGGGCCTTGTGTTTGCCACCTGTGATGTAAACCTTCCAGAAGACAATGAGCTACACCTAAGCTCCCTTAGAATCTGAACAGACATAGGAACATAGAATTGCCATTTGAAAACTGTGACTAGGTAGTCTGGACCTCAGAGGCAGATGAGCCAGTAGCCTCAAGTCATCTCAAGTACAGGAACTATATTGGGATTATAGTTATATAAATTTGAACATTGAGTGTAACTTCTTTTAAGAATATTTGTAAACTTGAAGCTAAGCAGAACTGACTCTAGTTCTTCAAGTGTGATATTGAGTTGACTCTTTCTTCCTTTACCACCTCATTGTTCCCCTTCCTTTTCCTAAGGCAATAGTGCACAACTTAGGTTATGTTGTGCTTCAAAAATTTGAATGAAAAACTTCATGTCGTGATCTTCTCTTTTTTACAAGACACTTGTTCGTCATCTTGTTTAAAAGTAAATGTTCTCTTCTGCTTTTGAAGTGCCCTTTTGTAAAAAAAATGTGGTGAAGTTTATGCCTATTAGAAAAAAATACATAGTCTGATTAGGAACACTAGTCTTTTCTAATAAGTCTGTCTACATAACTTAAATACCAAAGTACCGTAATGAAGTCTCATAATCACCACAGGCAGATTTACTTACTATACCACAAATGCTAAAGTACTACCATTTCTTAGATATCTGACAAGCCTCACACCATTCCACTACTTTCTGTGGGTGTCCAATTCACAGGAGTAGCTTATTATGAACTAAGAATTAAAGATCTAACCTCAGAATTCCGGCCAAGATGGAGGCATAGGTAGATATGCTTTGCTTCCTTGAACAACAAAAAGAAGGACAACAACCAATTAAAAAACAAAAAACAACCAAAACTGACAGAAAATAGAAATGTATGGAAGTCAGATAAACAAGGAGTTAAAGAAGAAACATTCATCCAGACTGGTAGGAGGGATGGAGAGGATGTGAGAAAAGGTGGCAGCTGGCAGACCGGGCAGTCCCACATTCAAGTGCAGATAAAACAGGAGGGACAATTAGAGACCAAGACAGATCATGCAACCCAGGATTCCAGCTTGGGAAACTAAAGTCTCAAAGCCTCTGGCTGTAAAAATCTGTGGGGGCTGAGGCAGCGGGAGAAACTCCCAGCCTCACAGGAGAGTCCGTTTGAGACATCCACAGGGTCCTAGAATGTACGGAAGCCCATCCACTTGGGAATCAGCCCCAGGAAGGCCCAATTTGCTTGTGAGTAGCAGAAGAAATGACTGAAAGTAGGGCAAGAGCCCAGCAAGTGGCAATGTTCCCTCTCTGACCCCTCCCATACTCACAGCACCACAATGTAGCAATGTGGGTTGTCCCACCCTGTGAATCCCTAAGGCTAGCCGAGACAAAGAAGTATGGCCCAAATGAAAGAATAGATCAAAAATCCAGAAAAACAACTAAGCAATGAAGAAATAACCAAGATGCAGAGTTCAAAACACTGGTAATCAGGATGCTCACAGAAACGGTTGAGTATGGTTGCAAAATAGAGGAAGAAGTGAATGCTATGCAAAGTGAAATAAGTAAAAAACATACAGGGAACAAACAGTGAAGGGAAGGAAACTGGGATTCAAATCAACAATTTGGAGCAGAAGGAAGAAATAAACATTCAAGCAGAACAGAATGAAGAAACAAAAATTCAAAAAATTGAGAGGTTTAGGAACCTCTGGTACAACTTTAAAGTCCCAACATCCAAATAATAGGGATGCCAGAAGAAGAGGAAGAACAAGAAATTGAAAACTTATTTGAAAAAAATCATGAAGGAAAACTTCCCCAATTTGGCAAAGGAAATAAGTCTTCCAGGAAGTCCAGGAAGTTCAGACAGTCCCAAAGTTGTTGGACCCAAGGAGGAACACACCAAGGCACATTATAATTAAATTACCCAAGTTTAAAGATAAAGAGAAAATCTTAAAAGCAGCAAGAGAAAAGGACACAGTTACCTACAAAGGAGTTCCCATAAGACTGTCAGCTGATTTCTCAAAAGAAATGGGGCTGGAAAGAAGTATTCCAAGTCATGAAAGACAAGGACCTACATCCAAGATTAGTGTATCCAGCAAAGCTATCATTTAGAATGGAAGGGCAGATAAAGTGCTTCCCAGATAAAGTCAAGTTAAAGAAGCTCACCACCACTAAGCCCTTATTAGATGAAATGTTAAAGGCACTTATGTAAGAAAAACAAGATCAAAACTATGAACAGTAAAATAACAACAAACTCACAACTATCAACTAAACCTAAAAAACAAAAACAAACTAATCAAACAACTGGAACAGGAACAGAATCACAGAAATGGAGATCACATGGCGGGTTATCAGCAGGGAAGGGGAGAGGGATGAATAGGGGGAAAGGTACAGGGAATAAGATGCATAATTGGTAGAAATAAAATAGATGGGGAGGTTAAGAGTACTGGGAAATGGAGAAGCCAAAGAAGTTATATGTATGACCCATGAACATGAACTAAGGAAGTGAATGCTGTTGGGAGGGGGGTTGCAGGGTGAAAGGGCAATAAAGGGGTTAAAAAAATTGGACAACTATAATTGTATAATCAATAAAATATACTTTAAAATAAGATCTAACCTCAAAAAGATTCTGCACACACGTCTTGGAACACTGGATATCACTTAACTAAGATGTAAATAGAGGGGTTGAACTGGGTGATCTCTAAACACTCATCTAGGCTAACATTCTGCATTTTAAATAAATTTGACTTTCTATTTTATTTTACATTAAAATTTATTTATTTTAGCGTGTGTGTGTGTGCAGGAGAATAAAAGAAACATCTATTTGTTGTTCCACTTACTTATGCATTCATTGGTTGCTTCTTGTATATGCCCTGACACGGACTGAACCCTGAACCTTGGCAATTCAGGATGATGCTCTACCCAACTAAGCTACCCAGACAGTGCCTTTGATTTTCTATTTTAACTCACCCTGGCTACTTCCTGTTGGGGGTAGTGTTGGGGGGAAATGTTAAAATGCAGTTAACAGGATTCAATATCAGTTTTGATTTACCAATTTAATTGGTAGGTAGCGTTTCAAATCTAAAAATTATAAATATAATCACTACAATGTTTGTTGTTATATAGAACAATCTAAAAACCACAACATAATCTTTACAGCTAAGAATAAATCATTTGAGACCTGTAACATTTTATTTGTTAAAAATTAACAGCTTCAGAATATATCTAAATGTAACTTTTCCAAAAAACACCAGAAAGTACAGTGTAAAGCTTCTCCTCGTTAAATATAAACTTTCATTTTGTGATGCACTGCATCAATGTTTTGCATACACCTTGATGCAAAGAAAATTTTTAGTTACATCTTGTTTTTGAAAAAAACATTTTAAGAACTGATAAGGATGACTACAACCACATTCCAAGAAAGAAAATTTTCCTCCAACAAAGCATAGTCTTATATTTATATATAACACATTAGCACTGGAAAATTTTAATTTAGTTGTAACAAAAGCAAAATTTTATATTAAAAAGAAATGAAATTATAGATGCATGAAGAGCAAAAGTTTAATATACCAAAAACACTGTGTTGTTGCTTAATGCAGTTAATGTTAATATTTGGGGCAATTTTAATGTTTTCCAAAAAAATACATTAATAATAGTTCTGTATATTTAAAATAAGAAAATGAAAACATCTTTATACCATATTTTCACAAACTGTTCTAAAGACAGCAAACTCATGCTCAGTTGTTTTTCCTCTGCTTTAAAATAAACTACCAGTAATTCTAAACCAGTCTAAAATGTATTGGTCATGGATCGTATCTAAGCATTTGTACTTGCAAAAATGTTTTACAGTGAGTGAGCCCTTGGCCTAAAGAGAGATGAGTTTATTTTCAAATTGTATGACCAGCTTCCGATAATCCAACATCAATAGATTTACTGGCAAAATGCCAGATATTAAGGATCAGATTTAATTCTTTGGTAGAAGCATGAAACTGGTTTTGATAGCTTCCTGTGGCTAGCATAAACCAAGTAACCGTAGGAGACAATAATGAAGTCTAGTATACAATGCAAGGCTGACAGGAGCCATAACTTAATGCCTTCTTTTTTTTCTTAACAGAGAAATCAACACTAATTATACTCCAGGGAAGCTAGCACCTACTTAGAGGATTTAACATTATAGCAAATCAAAAGGTTAAGCTTCAACATGACCAAACTTGTAAATGAATATTTTGCTGCATTTTGGCATTATACTGTAACTTACAGTATACAACCATCTGAGGACTCTTAGCACTAGCTTGGCACAACTGACGACTAACTCTTCCCATCCCTCCAGAATATGGCAGGAAATAATCTTTTTCTCACCACAAATGCCTCAACTTTATACAAGTAGTCAGAGTGAAAGGTATAAAAAAGGTTACAACATAACTCTATTATCATTTCACATTTTTTTCTTCGTGACATATTCAAGTATATTTTTGTTTTTGGAGCTGTATACTGTTTAATTTAACAAGCTTCAATGTCTATAAAGTTCAACTTTTCAAATAAGAAAAGTATAGGACTTTATGGCTATTAATTTTACTATCAAAATATCTAAGGGACTCAAACCATTTTAATAATTACAATTTTTCTAAATACACTTGAAGAATTCTTTGCGAACACTAGACTCAAGACCACACTAAATCCAAACCTATGACCAGGGTTTTAAAGTTTATCACCTCAGTAACCTGTCTTCAACCTGCTACTTCCCCTCATGCTTTCTTCATTTACTTATGCAAATTGTCAGATTTTTACATTGGGCTTTCTCCTTCAAGGCTCTATTAGTTAATTCTGTAAACATGCATTTATGGCCTTTAAACAGCAACATTTTTAAACTGAGACTAATGCCTAGAGTCACATATCTTTTTAAAATTTCAACTTTAAAGATTTAAAACTCTGGAGCATTAACCTAACACTATCTGAAAAATGAACTAAGTTTCAGATATTTCCATAAATCTTAAAACCCAAAAGTGCAATTCTAATTTTTTAAATATCACTAGTGAAGAAAAGTCAACTGCACTTATTACATCAACACTATTAAAGGATAAGTGATGGTAACCAAGGGGCCTACTCATATTTCTGAAGACCAAGATTTACCATGGCAAAGTATAAAAAATGGGCAAAGGAGATGAGATCCTAAGTACCGCTATCACAAAAATAATCAATTTCTGTCTTTCTGTCTTCTTTCTGCTGTATGAGGAACCAAAGAAGTCAAACAGCAAATTGTTCTGTCTGGGTCAACCAAGAAATCTTTAAGAACAGAAAGGCATATTCCCTGTTATTCTTTCAGGGCATTATTTATACATGTTAAAAAAATTCAAAAATAAAAATAAGAGTATTTAGCCTTGTGAATATTTTGAAATAAAGTTTCTTGAATTTCTGTGATGAACTCTTCAAGCAATTCAACTTTTTTAACAGAGTCATCACTCAAAAGTCCCTTTAAACATGGGTTCTATCCCACAGTTACAAAGCGGCTTCCACCTTTGCTGAATGTGAGAGTGGCTCTTTGTTCCTTCAGGATCCCAAATCGCTCATTCAAAGTCATTCCTGTCTAGAGAAAGTAAAACAAAACAAAAATTAACAACTTGACTGTAAGCCTTATTTACTTTGGAACAATGTGATCATAATGGTAATTCATAGTAACAATAACTAGCATTTCCTGAAATTTATGTGTATGAACTCTAATTCTAACAAAAAACCATTCAAAACAGGCAAATTTAGTGACTTTTAGAGAAGTTAGTTTACTTGCCTACTTGCACAGCTCCAGAGTTTAAACTAGGAAGTGTGACTCAGAATCTCCCCTCAGTACTATACCGCCTACATTATTCACTACATAAAACACATACTATAATGACTACAAGTCATACACCCAAAGATTTCTCTCCCTGAATTATTTTTAGTCTCTGCAAATATTGCTACCAACTCTAGTGATATCTCTGATAAAAGTATAGTTGGTTAGTCTTGTGAATATTTTCAAATAAATTTTCCTGAATTTCTGAGTTCTTGAATTTCTGTGAATTCAAAATCAAATCAAATCAATATCTGGTTTTTGATGAACAGAAAGCACAACCAAATTATATTCATCATTTCTGAAAGGAAAGTAGCAAGGACAAAATAAAGTAAAAATAAGCAAAATTAATTTGGTCAAATTTCTGTCTTACTTCATATCTTAAATTCTGCAGATTTTTATGTCAATATATACAAACAAAGCATTTGACAAAATCCAACACCCACGCATGATAAAAATTCTCAGCAAATTATGAATAGAAAGGAATTCCCTAAATCTGACAAAGGAAATCTACACAAACCTAGTGCTAACATCATACTCAATGATGAAACATTTAATGCTTTCTTCTCAAGCCTGGGGACAAGGCAGGAGGAATACATGCTCTCACCACTTCTATTCAGCATTGTACTGAAGGTCCTAGCCATTATAATAAAGAAGAAAAAGAAAAGGTCTAAAGGCTGGAAATGAATTTGGAGGATGACATGATTGTTTACACAGAAAACCCTAAGGAATCTACAAAATTATAAATATTAAGTGAATTTTAGCAAAATCACAAGATCCTAGGTTATTACGAAAATTATCAAAACCACAGTGAGCTATACCACTTCATACACATTTGGGTGGCTATAATCAAATGATATGCAGTATCAAGTGTTGGTGAGGATGTGGAGAAATTCAGAACCCTCATACATGCTGGTAGCAAGGTAAAATAGTGTAGCCACTTCTTTGGAAAACAGCCTGGCAGTTCCTCAAAAGGTTAAACATTGAGTTAGAGGTGACCTAACAATTCCATTCTTAGGTATTTACCAAGGAGAAATGAAAACATAAGTTCATATAAAAACCTGTAAAGGTTCTGAGGTGTATTATTCATAATAGCCAAAGAATGGAAACACAAATGTCTATCAACTGATAAATAAACTATGGTATATCCATATGATGGAACATTATTCAGTAATAAAAAGAAATGAAATATTGATACACGATGAGGGAACCTTGAAAATACTATTCTAAGAAAAAGAAGCCAGTCACAAAAGAGCACATATTATATGATTCCATTAATATGAAATGTCCAAAATAGGCAAATCTGTAGAGACAGAAAATGAATAGATCAGTGGATTCCTAGGGTTGAGGAGACTTAGGACACCTTATTCAATCATTTTGTTTTGTTAACTAAAATATTCTTAGTGAATGACCCAAAGAAATACAAGGGGAAAAATTTACCTGTTTTCCAACACTATTTATGTCAAATTGTAGGGGAACACCTTTAGGAACTTTCTTTACATCCGATTGCTCCCGCTTTGTCAAGAATGAGGGTACAGCAGTACGAGTTAATCGTGGTTTCTGAGTTCTATTAGAAAAAAATTAAAATGAAATTAGACCAGCTTAATAATCAAAAGAAGAAAAATAAATAATTTAGTACATAAGGACATCTGACTTATACACATGTTCAAATGTGTTAGGGCAACTCTTATTTGTGTTCTCAAAAAAAAGCACATGGTTCTTAACTGACTAATTTAGAGACTAAAATGTAATACCTCTTTAAGTAGAACTATAAACTTTTCAACAACTTGGAATGATTGCTGATTTCCAAGTCTTGATCTTCTACTAAAATAAAACAACCTCTGAAGTCTCATTAAAGACCTATCTTACATTCTTTTCATTTCAATCATTACAATGGCTAGAGGAAAAACACCATAAACGTAGAAAGTTTATAATGCAATAAATATAATGGAATGGTTAACAAAATTAAGGTTATCTAGATAAAAGAACACCCTATAAAGACTTCTAAAGGAAGATAATTAAAAAATAATGTTCAAAATATACTGGAAGAGGAGAAGGGAACAAGCAGGTATAGTTTTCCCTTATTATTATACATAAAAATAGATTATATATTATTTGTTATAGCTATACCAACTTTAAAATAAAAATATAAAATTGTTGCTGTGGCCGGTTGGCTCAGTTGGTTGAGTGTTGTCCCATACACCAAAAGATTGTGGGTTCAATCCCCAGTCAGAGCATGTACCTAGGCCGCAGGTTTGATCCCTGGTTGGGACGTGTAGGAGAGGCAAACAATCGATGTTTCTTTCTCACATCGATGTTTCTCTCTCTCTCTTGAAAATTAATAAACATATCCTCAGGAGAGGATTAAAAAAGGTGAAATTATTAAAAGTGGTTATTTTGAGGCTATAGAACTAGGAATCAAGGGAGCTTTTGCTTTTAACTTTATGCTACACTATTTTCTATATTGTACCTCAAGTATCACCTTTATCCTTGTCTCAGTTTATTCTAATTTGGACATCATACTCTGAGCAGAAGTCCAATACTTTTCTATTATCTTATATACTGAGAAGTTATAATTTCTGTAAAATAAAGAAAAGACTTACACTGGACACTGCACTGCTCCAGGGTTATCAATGGATACAGTCAAAATTCCTCCATTCGTGGTGGAAGTCCGCCACCTAGTTTCAAAAAACCAGAAACTGCATTAGAATAAAGTTTATAAATCCTATAGCGTATTAAACATAAAAAAACATACATTTCAAAGTAGATACTACTTTTTCTTAGGTTTTCAGAAATACAACAACTTGGGTGTAAGAAATCAATGCTTTAATAATGTATTAAATATTTTCCAGTATAACAAACATATACACATTTAAAATATCGAATAATAAAAATGATTTTAATGAAAAGCAACAGTCCTTCACCCCACTATTTTCCCCTTCTTGCTCCTTAGAGGCAGTACTTTTAACCTTTCCTGTTTTTACTGCTTGCTGGTTACTCCAGTTCACTAAACAAGATGCTTCTATAATATCTTACTATGATTATGATTTAGCTCAGCACACTATTCTTTAGTTTCCCTTCCTAACTCTAAATGCTTTGATGGCGGTATCACTATTTTACTCCCATTATAACTTCAAATATACTTAAATATCTTTCAGTAGTATCTCTTGACACCATCCCCTCCCCATTTAGTATAAAAGAATAGTAGTAGTACCTCTATTCCTTCCTTCCACCTTTTCTCCCACTTTTTATCAGTTCTACTTTTATATTTATGTCAGTTAGAATTTGACATTTATATTATATTGTTACCAAATTAAGAATTTTGTGCTTTGTTCCATAGGTTGATTCTCAAAGTTCAAAACGAACAGCATTTATATTACAATTATATAAACATTGTTCATGTAGAAGCAAATAGGCTATGATTATCATTTCTTCCTTATCATTTCCAATGTCATGAACCTGTGCAAAAGAATACTGCTAGTATCAAGTTCAAATGGTTCCCTTTCTTATACTCTGATTGCTCAAAATCATGCCCCAATTTAGTTAGCATCATATCTGGACCATGACCCTGTTTTGTATGTTTTGTTTTCCAAAACGTAGCCATAATTTTAAATAATTTAATCTGAAAACCTGACCATATTGATGGAATTAGAATGTTACAACTCATACTTCGGAAATGCAATTCTAACAGACAAAAAAAGACATTAAAAAAAAACAACCTTAATAGGGGTAAGGGGGTAAAATATGTGAAAAGGGAAAATATTCTAATGTTTTTAAGGGATCACAAATTTTCTAAAAGCTCTTCTGGATTTTCTTCTATTTATTTGCTGAATAGATTCATTTGTATAGAAGCAATTACAGAAAATAAAGGACTATTTCATTAAAGTAGAATAATCAGGCAATAAAAAAATTAAACATAGAGCAAGGTATTCGGTGCTAAAACTCTTACATACCAACATGAAAATACAAGTTTTGGGCGGGGGAGAAAAAAATGGATTCATTTATTTCAGGCTCAATGGTTAATTTACTTTGGGTCTCATTTAATTTCTTTTAGACTAGGGCACAAAGTAGTTTGGGTCGCTAATATTCTGGGAGTTTTGAAATGACATCTTGAAAAACAAATTGAAACTTACTGACGAGTTCTCTTTGCTACTACATCGTCTAGCAGTTGTTCTGTGTTCACCTGGGCCTGAACCTGAAGGGAAAAAAAAAAGCAGTAGATCCCACAAAAAGCAGAGGATTTGAATTCCAAAGAGCTATCCTCCAAACTTTATAACCCAGTGTGATACGTGTATGAATATAGGAGGGGCATGTGCCTATTCTGGCAACACCTCTTTGTTGGGGTTCTGCATCATAAGTAGTAAAAACAGGTTTATTCCTAAATAACATGTTAAGGTTTTATAAGATGTTGCTATGGAAGACAAAAAGAGAGTTTTGGGGGTGGGGGTGGGGAGGAACTAATGTAATGTCATGTTCTCCATAACCAAACCCAACCCCAACCTCAACCATGGGCCATTCCTATGACTGAGGAACTAAAAATGGATGCTCAGGATCCTTTGTTTGGGTAAAAAGAAAACATCACCAAGGGTTTTTTTGTACCTTTAGGCCTCTTCTGAAAAGAAAGGTTGCCTGACGAGTGTCTTTCTGGTGACTTAATTTATTTCCACTCCTGGTATAATTGGTTGGAATGTTATTTCTGGAAAAACAAAAACAAAAACAAAAACAAAACCACACATATGAATGAACAGTCTGAGCCATTTAACAATTTTCAAACATCCTGAGAAAACAATACACAAAAATAGTTAATTAAATTCATAGGTTGATAATGTGAGGTCCACTAAATATAAAGACTCTGAATTATTTCCTTATTTACATGAAGCTATAGAGATTTGATTTAGAAATATCTCCCTCTGTAACATATTACATAACAATTTGGTTAATTTTGAGCTAATTTATCTTGCAAATAGAGTTATCTTATCAACTCTCTAATATTCAAACATAAAAGATCTCTTCTGAAGACCTTATAAAGCAACATTTTTAATGCTATTTCTTAAATTTGGTGGAAGATGCAAGTAAAGATTTATTTGCAGGATTAGTACACAGAAAATCATACCTAGGCACATCATAATGAGACTGGCTGGGAACCAAAAATATAAAGAAAATCTTGAAAAATAGTGTCTTTTCCAGTTTTCCTTTTCATCTGGGAACTTTTATATAGTAACATAAATCACAGAAAAACTTACATCTATCACAACTCGCTCCTTCACACTGAGAACAATGTACTACTCTCAATTATGTTTGACCTGACCATTAGCAATTCCTTTCTAATTTCTACAGAAAGTTGGTAATATAGAAAACAAACATTTATCTACTTATTTATTTTTATAAATAAATGCTTAATTAAATATTGCCTAACATTACCTCTAACCTTACTTACAGAGGCTCAAATACAAAATTTCCCTGGATAGCCCAATAAACATAGACTTGTTAATGGGTCATATAATTGACAAGTTATTGTTTGAAAAGTCCCCCTTTTCCAAAAGGTACTATCAAATGTCTTTCAGCCTTGGCTGGTGTAGCTCAGTGTGTTGGGCATCATCCTGCAAACTGAAAGGCTGTGGGTTCAATTCCCAGTCAGGGCACATGCCTGGGTTGCAGGCCAGGTCCCCAGTTGGGAGCATGCAAGAGGCAACCGATAGATGTTTCTCTCATACATTGATGTTTCTCTCCCTCTCTTCCCTTATCTCTAAAAAATAAATAAAATCTTAAAAAAAATTTTCAAAAGAGAAAGATAGTATTTAAGTAAAATGGCAATTCCAGCCATTCTATTTATACAAAGACTTTATTTCAGGGTTGTTTTTTTTTCTTGTTTTGAATTATCACCTATAAAAGAGGAATATATAGTATTTGAAACTGAAATAGAGGGAAACTTCACAGCTTGTCAACTTCTTTTGTGCCCACTTTATCCTTACAAAGAACAGAATGCCATAACAATAAGACATAATTTTTGGGGTTTTCTTACAGGCTTTCAAATTAATATAAAAATAATCTCAGCTTAAGAAGCATTCATACAGAATTCTTTCTAGTTTGCTTTTTCCACAAACAGCATACATTGTTCTATTAAGAGGCCTTGAGACTGAAAAACAAATTCAGCTTTCAGAATTCCCAATTTTGAACAATTCCAGCTGAGGTATTTTTATGAAAACAGTCACCTTTTGCAAGTGTATTCAATATCTCAAGAGAGATAAAAGCAGCAGAGTGATTTTTTAAAAAAAGTTTGTAATTAGTTAAATTCATCAATAACAGTGGGTCTAAGAAATATGAAAAATTATCTGTAAATACTTACATGTTAGATGATCAGATAGACATCCCTAATATATGTCTTGAGAATGACCAGATAACTATAAGAATCACTAAAAATCCATTCCTTTGAACACTTAGGCAAGAAGTATATCTTTAATTATGCAGGGTAACATACTATTGTCTTATATTTGAGTACTTACTTTCTATTTAACTGGTTAGGTCTCTTGAGAACTGTAACTGGTTTTCTCTGCACTTCGTTTTGTCTCAGAAGGTTTGCCTTCCTTTTTAACGCTGGAAAATATCGTTCTATATTCTTTCAGAAGGCAAGAAACTATGTTAATCAGATTGTTTTTTGCTATATACTTTATTACAATAAGCATTTCTGAGGCAGAATGGACAGGCTAAAATGACTTGAATATTTCCAGTCTAAGTGACTGAAAAGACAATCACATTATATTCAAAATACTTGCAATTAAAGGAGAATTTGGACAAAAAAATGATTTTTTTCTATTTTGGCTCTGTTCAGTTTGAAATGCTCTGGGACATGCATAGATGATGGAGATATATAGGCCTGGAGCTCAAGAGAATAAAAGCCAGACATGTAAATTAGGGAATCATTTATATAAACATGGTTTTTTTACATCAAGTAAAGGGTAAGAGGGGCAAGTTCCAAAACAAATGTGTGAAAGAGAAAAAAAGAGGTTTTAATAGCACAGAAAACTGAGTAGAAATGGTTACAGAGGAAAAAAATAAAAAATATTCAATGCCACAGAAAATAAACACATGAAATGTTCACTTCTTATCTCTCCACATATATAAATTCAATCCGTCATTAAAGCCTAATTCAGGTTTCTCTGTTTTCCATGAGGTTGTTTCAAAAGTCATTAACAATATGAGCTATATCTTAATCTGAATTTCCTTATATTTTAAGCATATGTAACCTACTTCATAAATATCAGATAGACTAAAACCTGCAAAAATTATGAAAGTCTTCATTTTCGTGGCAAGGAAATAAATATAAAAACAGGGATAAAGAATTATCAAGAATATAAGAGAAATGCTATGAAATCAGACTAATGGCTCATTTCAAGCTTTGTATTTTGTCTGTAATACCACCACCAAGAACCTTTTTATAGATAAATGTGAAAGCTCCTTCCATGATGCTGTTGTCACGTTATTTTCCTTCAAAGCACCTGCCGTATTATAATCACAGTTATTTGTGTGATAATTTATTTAATGTTTATATGTGTTCTCCATGAGGATAGGGATTTTCCTATTGAATTATTGCAGAATCCCTTGCATCTAGCATGTAGTGGGTACTCAGTCAACTTTAGTTAAATGATAAATACATGGAAAAGAACTGTAACAATCCATTAATATATAACAAATTTGTGTTCCATGGATTCAATGTTTGTATATGCGTATTAACGTATACCTAGGGATAAGTTTGTGTGCAAATGCATGCATACATACAGAGTTTTTTTTGAAAGGCAACAAGCATTTATTTGCAATCCCCCAAAAATAGCTATTTGGGAAGCAATGATTCAGGCCAAATCCAAATAGTGTTCTTTCACAATAATTTTGATATAGAAATATTATTCCTTGAGGAAAAGAAATTAAGGTATTTAGTTTATTTTTAATGTTAATTGTATTAAGGTACTACTTAACATACAATAAAATTTTAGGTGTACAGTTTAATGAATTTGGATAATTACATAGAATCATGTAACCACATCATAACCAAGATATGGAAGTATCCTTACTCTAAAATGTTTCCTTGTGTCCCTCTGCTGTCAATTGCCTTCCCTCGACAGACTCCTATCCTAGGCAATGACTGATCTGTAACTATAGTTTCTCCTTTTCTACAATTTCAAATAGAGCAGGTCCTGGAATAAAGTCGTTTTGTTCAATGTCATTTTGTTATAATGTTGATGAGATGCCATCAGAACCTAACTCTTGTTCATACGAATTAGCCTATGCCTTAAAACTTAAGCCTTGTGCTTAAAGCTGAGAATCTATCCTCGACATAAGTGAGGACTTACTGTAAATAGAATCATACAATACCTAGTCTCCGTGTTTGACTTCTTTTGCTTAACAGGATGTTGACATATATCCTTGCTGTTTTGTGTATTAACATTTATTCCTTTTTTATTGCTGAAGAGAATTTGATAGTATGGAGATAAGGTGCTTATTTTTAACTGTCTAAACAGACAAATGATTAAAACTACCTGTTAGTATAAAATAACATACACACATATACACATATGTACACACACATATACATACACACAGCAACAACAATTATTTTTTTAACTTCACAGAAGTACTAAATGGTTTAGTATTATCAGAAGCAAGTTAAAAGTTCTACAAAACATAACATACCTACGGTTTCGGGAAATTCTAAATCTAAAGGAAAAAAGCTTTAGAATTGACACTAACAAAATCCCTGAATAACTTAAACACAACTTTACTTCCTGGTAGATATTTTAAGTTGACTTTCTCTAACCAAAAAGAAAATTCATTCTTAGAGACAACCATTCCCTTCTTAGCACAGCTATTTGCTCTATTTATATTAGTAGTATTTAATAGTAATACAAATGAGTACATAATCTTTTCCACTTGGTTATTCACTTCATAGGTAAGGAAAACATACATTTCTATTGAAATAAAATCTATATAGTTTATAAACTATAAGGAAGAGATAAAATAACAAATTAGAACTTTTTTAAAGTGTAAAATTTTGAAGTACATATAGCAATTGAAAGCCAACTAAGTTATTTAGGTGACTTATGTAAAGAATGAAAAGGGATGGTATGAGTTATTCATATGTAAACAGACATTTTCTAAATTGCTGAAAAATAATCTGCTTCACAATTGCTAAACTGTACCCTAATAGGTAAAGAATGAAAAGGGATGGTATGAGTTATTCATATGTAAACAGACATTTTCTAAATTGCTGAAAAATAATCTGCTTCACAATTGCTAAACTGTACCCTAATCAGACTACTAATCTATATTCAGGTTGAGGAAAGGGTTTTTAAAAGAAACAGCAAATTTCAAACCGTATCTTTGCCAAAAATATCATTCAAACTTTGAATATATGGATTTTATAATCCAGAACATTGTTAGCATTCTATAATTTAACACTTTCAATTTTCACACAACTCAAAAGACTACCACATATGGTAATTTAGAAGTTTTACTAGAGCAAGTAATTAACTAGCAGTTAAACCCGAACTCCCTTCCAGTATCCATATATCATGAATGATTTTTTTAAATTTCAGGATCTGTGATAAAGTTTTAGAGGAAAGAACATCTGTTGTTGGTGGCAGAATTGAAAAGTTAAGTAAGAGATCTAAGACAGTTGTTCTTAACCAGAATACACACACTTAAGATAATTTAAGGAATAAATGTTCTGAAATTTTTTATAAATATGTATTATTTTCATAATCAGAGAAACCAAAAAGATCAAAAATAGAAGAATAGAACATTAAATTCGTTGGTGCCTCAGACCTACTAAACAAGAAATAGAAGAAAAACCATTTCTGAAACTATTTTAAGGAATGCTTTAGCTAACTCAAAAATTACTCATTGAGATGTAAGTAAAACCAGTTAAAATTTGAGAAGTAGTTAACTTATGGTAGGTAAATCATTGTAACTCTAATTTAAAATATCAATGAGGGAACAGTTTTCTACCCAAGAGAAATGAAATGTTCATAGAAACATTATTTATAATACCTAAAAAGTGAAACCCAAAATGTCTATCAACTAGTGAATGGATAAACAAAATATAGTATATCCATTTTTTATTCAAAATATGGATTTTTATCTAAAAATTATTCAGTAATAAAAAGGAATGAAATATTGGTACATGCTTCAACATGATGAACCTCAAAAAAATTATGGCTAAATATCTGACCAAATACTATTGTATGATTCCATTTATGTAACGTGTGCAGAAAAGACAAATTTATAGAAAATGTACAAAAAGTAGATTAGTGGTTTCCTGGGGCAGATGATGGGATATAACTGCAAATGGACATGAGATTTCTTTTTAGAGTGATAGAAAGGTTCTAAAATTAGATTGTTGAGATGACTGTATAATGGTAAATTATTTAAAATTCATTGAATATATGCTTAAAACAAATAAATCTTGTAGTATAAAATTATACCTTAATAACCTGTTAAAAATCTCTCTCTCACACACACACAACATACACAATATTGTGCATGTGCATGTGGAAAATCAGGAACCTGTAAAAATTTTTATATTATTTAAGAATGTGGAAATTTAGGCAGTACGCATGACTTTTTATCTCATTTAATTAATTACATAAATTGTTAGGTAAAAAATGAAAGTACTATGTAAAAAAATGAAAATACTCAAATAAAATGCTCTCTCAAGGTCATTCACAAATTAGTACAAATAGTGGAAAAGGGTATCTCACCCAAAATTAAGCCATCATCCTACCTTGTCACTTAGAGGTGACCGATTCATAGGACTCATCCCTTTTCGAATTCCAGTTGTTTTCCTAGCTGCAAGGCCAGTGATAACTCCATAAGGACGTCTCTTGCCAGGCATTATTCTTCCTCTACGACTCAGACTATTCTTACCAAAACCTGTAGGGGGAAAAAAAGAAGAAAAAATATCAATCTAAGAATGCGCCTGAGGGGCACACATGTCACAAGATATTCTATAGTATTATTTATATATATTTCTTATAAATTACATATCTCATTTTTAATGAGGCAGTAAGGTGCACTAGAAAGGGTTCTCCTGCAGTAATAAACCACAAAGGACTAGAGGATTCTCACATTTCACCTCTAGCTATCCCTCTCTCTTTGGCGTTACTTTCTTAACAGGACAGTCTCAACTTTCCCTGTGCAATGTTTTGGCCACTAACCACATGTGGCTATTGAGTACTTGAAAAATGACTAGTCTAAAATAAGATGTAACAAAAGAATATAAAATATTTTATAAATAATTTTATGTTATATGTTGTAATGATATTTTGGATATATTGGATAAACAAAATATATTATTAATATATGGCTGACATTTTAATTTCTATTGATAGTGCTGATCTAGAATGGAATCACTATCTTTATCTCCTATGTACTTACTATATTGCAGTCTGGCTTCTTTATTTTTAGTCCTACTGTATTCAAACTTTTTGCTAAAGCCCCCAATGAGTTCCAATGGACATATTTTATTTATTTTTTAAATTATATTTTACTGATGATGCTATTACAGTTGTCCCAATTTCTCCCCTTCCCTCCCATCCACCCAACACCCCCCAACTCCCTCAGGCAATCCCCACACCCAAAGAAGATATTTTAATCTCTGCAGTGTGTGATATTACTGACTTTGTTTTTCCATTATGTATCTTATTTACTTTTTTCTAATTATGAAAAAATAAATAGGCTCACTGCAGAACACTTAGAAACATAAATTTACATTACCTATTATTCCACCACCTAGAGATAATCACTATTAACATTCTATGTCTTTCTAGTCTTTACTTGTACATTTTAGGGTTAACATTTTTAGTTTCAACTATTTTTAAGCAACTCGAAAGACTATCACATGAGGTAAATCATAATTTTGTAGTACTAAGTGATAGAAGGTAGACTGAGTCAATCTTCCAGCACAACCACACTTTCCATTCTATGAACTAGTTTGTGGTCTATGAGGAGGGAAACAAAAAAAACGGTATTTATAAAAAATTGTGTATTTGTTCTTACATGTTTAAACTTCAGTTACCTTCAAAGTACTTTCCATTTGATGCAATACACCTATCAAGGCTTTTTTCTCCTGCTCAAACCTGCTTGAACTCATGCTTTTGATGCCTTTTAGTGCTTCTACCTTTTGTTTCATTTCTTCCACATGTGCAAAAATATTTCCCTTTGAGGACTTTTTTCATCTGGGAAACAAAACAAAATTGCTTGGGGCAAGATCAGGTGAATATGTTGGAGGGTGGGGTATGGGGATCATGCCACTCTTTGGTCAAAAACTAGTCAACACACAGCAAGGTGTGGGCAGGTTGGCTGGTAAACTGCCCATCATGAAATGGGCAAAGGCATTGAAAGAGTCTTGACAGGGGGAGGTTAAGAATAGTATGGGAAATGGAGAAGCCAAAGAACTTACAAGTACAGTCCATAGACATGAACTAAGGTGGGGGAATGCTGGGCGGGGAGGGCGGGGGAGGGTGGGTGCAGGGTGAAGGGGAATAAAGGGGAGAAAAAAATGGGACAACTGAAATAGCATAATCGATAAAATGTATATATTTTTAAAAAGTCTTGAAAAAAAAATTCACTGAAGCCAAATGCAGCTTCTCACAACAACGCCAGCTGGTGTACACTGATACAGATGGGTTCCTGGAACACTCACCTAGCAGGGATAGCTTGTATTACAAGGGGCCACCCTCCAAAAGATAATTCCAGTATTTTTTGGGTCCCTCCTCATATGTTAACACTATATTGTGACTATTATCTCAGGTATTTAATATTCTTTTATTATACTATTTTTTAATGTACATATACTTTATCCAACCAATTTTACACTAATCATTTCAGTTACTTCTAATGTTACACTATTATAAACATTGTAGTAACACTATAGATAACATTTTTATACACATTCATGATTACTTCCTGAACATATAAATTTCCAGAGGCTGAAATGCTATATCAAAGAGTAAAGCAAATTCTTGAGGATTCTGATTTACATTATAAAACTCCCCTCCAGAATGACTACGTTTATTTATATTCCAGGAACATAAAGGTACTACTTTTTCCATATCACTGACTACTCCAAATATTATTCTTTTTAATCTTTATCATTTGGTATTTTAAAAGAATCTTGTCAATGAAATGAAGTTCAATATGAGTACTCTTGAGGTCCAGCAAGAAAAAATACATAAAATTTTGTCTTATTTGGTATTTACTAGTGAGAATAAACATTTTCCATTGTTTTTTGGCTACGTGTATTATTCTATTCACAAACTGTCACGTTCATAAATCAATTTTCTAGGGCCAAGTTCTAATTTCCTTTGATGCTTTGATAAAAGAATTTCATTAAATTTACAATTAATTTTTCAGGAACTTACGTCTTTAAAATATTCAGGAACAGGGTATGTCTCTCCCCTTATTCAAGTCGTCTTTTGCCACTAAATTGGCTTGGTAAAGTTGTAAGCTTTCCTTCCCACAGGTCCTGGTCATTTCTTATTAAGTTTATTACTAGATATTTTTTTTGTTGTCAATCACAAAAGATCACTTTTCTAATAATTTTCATAGTCATGCCTGGGATTACAGAAAGCTATTGAGATTTCAATTATTACCTTTTAACCAGCCATTCCACTGAACTCACATATTAGTTTTAAGTCTTTCAAATTATTTTCTTGGGATTGGCAATGATATTACCCACAATTAATACTGCCTTTTTCCTCCTAATAATTATACCCCAAATTCTTTTATTTCTTAATGCAACAGTCAGAAATTCCAGAGAGCCGTGCTAAATAACACTCGTGATACTGGCCATTCATAATTCTAATTTTGAGGAGAATGCCTTTAGAATAGTATCCTGTATAATACTACACACCTACAAGATGGTTAACAGGTCTCCCAACAGAAAAGTTTCACGATCAAACTAAATCAAAAGTTTTCTTTTCCACAGGATTTCTCAGGTCTAATGTGTATGAAAATTCTCCAACATGGGCATAATAGAGTATGAGGTCTGCCCAGAAAAAGTCCAGCCATCGTTAATATAATGAGAACAGTTTGTCTGACATCAATATAACCTGGCAGCTGAGGAGAGTGGACTGGAATGAGCATGCAGGAACAGTGACGACTTCACTGTGCTAGTCAGTGGGGGCAGCAGATGCGGTTGAGTAAGCATGTGTACTGTGTGGCTGTCACATTCAAAATGACTGAGTGGCAACAAATCTGTACCAAATTTTGTGTTAAGCTTGAACATTCCTCCGTGGAAACTATTCAGATGATTCCAAAGGCTGCAGCTATGGGCAACTGGTGATTAGCAGCTTTATCATGACAATGTGCCTGCTCATGAATCACATCTCATGCAGAATTTTTTGGTGAAACATCAAATCACCCATGTGACTCAGTCCCCCTACAGGCCAGATTTGACACCCTGTGACTTTTGGCTTTTCCCAAAACTAAAATCACCTTTGAATAGGAAGAGATTTCAGACAGTCAATGAGATTCAGAAAAATATGACATGGCAATTGGGAGAAATGTATAAGTCCCAAGGTGCCTACTTTGAAGGGGACTGAGCTATCATTGTCATATGTACAATGTTTCTTGTATCTTATTCAATAACCGTCCCTATTTTTCATAGTTTGTGGCTGGATACTTTCTGGACAGGCCTCATATGTCATTCCCAAACTTAACTATTTTGAAACCAAAGTTCAGCAAGAAAGTTAAGAAAACCTATTAATGTTATGATGGTTGAATTAGTTAGCAATTTATGGCCTTTTAGCTCCCAATTCACTTTATACTGCCCTGCTACAGTTACAGGAACATTTCTCTTACCAGTAGGTACCAGGTTAAGCTTTCTCAGTAGAGAGCTCTGGAGGTACATCAAGGCTTGTTCCTGTGGCAAAGGACACCCAATGGCACCCATTATCCCTCCCTCATAAGCTGAGATTATGGTGAGGCAAAAGAGGTGCCTAGGGTACAAAATTTGAGAGGGAGTGATGCCTTAAATTTTGAGCCCTAGGCATCTCTCTAGATGTCATCCCAGGCATCACTATACTCTGACCCTACTCACCCTCCAGTGAATTTAAGTTGTATCACCCCCACAGATGGCTTCCCAGTAAGTTCCATCAGCATGGCAGCTCAGTTAGTGGGGAGATCTTCCAGATTTGTTCCTTTCTTGGGTGCTCTGCCTCAGAACTAAAGGTACTGAACTCACTACTTTTATAATCAAAGAAAAAAGCAATGAAGTTATAATTTATTTTTTAAAAGATTTTATTTATTTAGTTTTAGAGGAGGGAAGGGAGGGAGAAAGAGAGGGAGAGAAACATCAATGTGTGGTTGCCTCTCACAGGCCCCCTACTGGGGACCTGGCCTGCAACCCAGTCATGTGAGCTGACTGGGAACTGAACCAGCGACCCTTTGGTTCTCCAGCTGGTGCTCAATCCACTGAGCTACACTAGCTGGGGTGAAGTTACAATTTAAAAAATCAAATTATCGGTGCTCTATGTGTGGTTTTCTTCTGGAATTGCAACCAAAAGAAGATTAAGCATGTTGGGGGAACGTGTCTATTCAAATTAAATATACAATTACTTGCTATTTTATTTGTATTACATGAAGCAGCATTGTGCTGAATCTTTAGCCTAAATGAGAACTTGATGAGGTTGATGCTAACATCTCAATTTTGTAGGTGATCAAAGTGAGGCAAAGAACAATGACTACCCAGATGTTATAGTCAGAAAATGAAAGAGCAGAATTCAAGTTTGTGTGGCTTCAAAAACTGAAGATTGTTCCAAACTGCTATGTTAAAACTAAAAAATAAAAAGAAGAACATACTCTATGGTATAACTCCAAAGAGAAAAAAACATTATAGAAAAATTGGCCTCAAAGCTAGATATTACAAAAGTTGAATAAGTATATAGACATGAAGTGACAAGTACAAAGACATGGGCAACTACAGCACATTGAAGGAAGAGGCAATCTAGGGAAAAGGATAAGAAGTGAATGAATGTGGTGGGCTCAAATCAGAGGGCTTTAGGTGGAGATAAAGATTACATTTAACTAGGAACGAGGTCACAGAATTCATGATCAGATTATATCAGTCTAGAGGGAGGGAGAAAGCAGTGAGACCATTTCAGATGCTACTGCAGTACTCAAACATGACAATGATAAAGGACTGGGAGAGGAACAAAGAAATGTGAAAGTACTGTATTCAAAAAAAAAGAAAGAATGAATTAGTGGAGCAAAAAGAAAGATTAAGGAGAGAAGGAATCCATTATTATATCAAAGTTTTAAACTCAGGAGAAAGTGTCATTAACAAGAATAAAACTGATTAAAAGGAGAATAGCATACATAGGACAGAATTCTGTTCCTGGTTACCTTCTATTTCTGACTGTTATAGTCACTGTTTCCACACCAATTAACCTTTCCACTACCTTTTCTTTCTCATAGGTGGGTTCTTCTCCTCCACCTTCTGGCAAGACTAGGTCATCCTTTGTCCCTCCCTCCCCCTTCTACTTTTGAATAAATTTCACCAGTCATATCTCAGTTTTAGCAAAGGAACTTTTATTCACTTTTTCATTTGTCATGTTTCATAAAGACCTATACACACTGCCCCAATTCTCTCCCTTCTTATACTTGGTAACTGCCTTATATTCTAAAAGGCACAATGAAGAGGTACTAAAGAAAAAATCTAATGCAAGTCTTTTTATCCATTTAGCCCCTCTAGAAAGTTCTCTTCTGTCTTTCCAGAGTACATTCATTCTCATTACTTCAATTACTACCTCTATGAAAATCCTTTCACACTTTCAGGTCCACTACAGCAGCAGTTTAACACTAGCCATTTATAAGAACCACATACGGAGCTTTAAAAGAACCCCTAGGCCCTACTTCTGCAGATTCTGGTTCAGTAGAAATAGAGTAGAGCAGAGCATTGGTCTAGTTTATAAAACTCCACAGGTGCAAATAAGGTTGAGAACAAGCAGAACTAGAGGCAGAATTTTTCATCTTTCCTTTGAATCTTTAGCCTGATCTCTTCATGAATTTCTTTCATACACATCCCTTGTGCCAATAATTTCTGGAGTTTGATCACATGAAGATATGAGGAGTTTTCTGGGAAATGTCATATCACACAGAGTATGCAATTGTATTACTGACTCTTTTCTGAAGCAACATACAATATTCCCATCTCTTGTACCTCTCTAAAAGAAACAGCAATCTCAAACTTTCTGGTCTCAGGATCTCTGTATGTTCTTAAAAATTAGTGAAGAACTCAAAGAGTTTTTGTTTCTGTGGGTTTATGTATATTGAGACCTACCATACTAGAAATGAACACTATGACATTTAAAAACTATTATTTCATTAAAACAATGAACAAACCTATTACATGTACAGCAAATAATTTATTTTTAATAAAAAATAACAATTATTTTCCAAAACAATAAAAAATAATAGGAAGAGTGGCACTGTTTGCATTTTCTTTAGTGTTTGGCTTAACAGAAGATAGCTAAATTCACAGACTATTTCTGCATTCAACCTGTTTTAATTATCACACATCATGTAAACCCTGGAAAAGCCCACTGTACATTTATAAGACAGTAAAAGTGAAAATACAATTAATGGCTTAGCATTATTATAAAAATAGTTTTGACTCTCGAGTCTTAGGGACTCCCCAGGGTCCCTGGACAACAGTTTGAGAACTGTGGCCATATGGTGTTCTACCACTGAAGGATATTTAGGTCATTGGTACCAGCCAGTACTTACTGAGTGACTAAATTATATCTTGGGCACAATTGGGAAGCCGTTACTCACTTATTTGTTCAGCCATCAAAAATAATTTACTGAGTATATGCCAAGGGCTCCCTGTTCTACTTGTGCTGTCACTTCAAGCTAATATCCTCACTGACATTACAATGTGGAAATCTGAACTTTTGCTAACCAATCAGGGCTTAAGACAATCCCATATCTCTCTACACATTCAGTGACAGCAGCGGCTGTTCTATTTTAGGCCCTGTCACATACAAGTGGAGAACACACAAGCACAAGTTCAATCTTGTAAGATTCTAAGCTGCCCCTAATTATCATTTATCTCTAGACTCAGATCATAACCTACTGTTAAAAGGAAAACCTCTTCTGATCCTTTATGGACCAGATCCTATTTCATCTTATCCATTCAATCACCACTGATCTTGTTAGCACAAAAATCTCTACCTGAAGTCCTATGTCAGAATTTCTCTAATGACATTTCTCAAGTCAATATTTTCTACTTTATCTCAGTTACCAAAAATTCCTTGAAGTCAAAGTCTGCACCTTTACATATCCTGAACACCTGGTCAGTTCAAACTATTTATCAGGTATTTAACAAATGATTAGCATAAATGACTATATTTCAGCTTCTATGAACTCTAAAATTATTTTAAAACAAGTTATATCTAAAATATGGTATACTATATAATATTCATTTTAAAATCTTTAAATATAAATTACTAGAATTAAATATTCATTTGCTATAGCTAAATACCAATCATGAAATTTACTCATTTGGGTTCAGCTGTTCATAGAACTAATTGTGTTTGACTCACTGGAGATTATTTTTTATGTTTTTCAATGTATAAGATAAAAATCAATTTACAAAATAGTTTATCAAACATTTTTTCATATATGTAAAAAAGATGTAGAGTTTTAAAATTTTGAACAAAGTTTTATTCTAAAATGCTGATATAACTGCTAAAAATGTTAATGAATCATATATAATTAAGTGTTCAGTTACTGCCTTAAATCTATTTTGGAGCAAGATGGTTATAAATAAACAAACTTTCTGATTACCAAAAATAACTGTATTTGTAGAGTTCCAAGATCATTAGATCACATCTAAAGCATTCAATTCTGAGTGTCACCTTTGGAGGATCTAACAAATCCTAAAGGTCCCAGACAAAAGGATAAAGAGTGTAGAAGTCATTTTCTATACAGAACAGTAGTCTGCATATACTTAAAAAGGTTTTCATATAGAGAAGGGAGTTTGCTTCTTATAACTGTAGGATTAACAGGTAGGCATGATTTAATTCAAGTCAAGAAAATTTTCTAGTAAACAAAGCTATCACCAATAATGAAAGAACTCTAACGAGGTGGTATACTTTGTCACTGAATGTATTTAAGCTGGAGTTACATAGTCATCCACATGAAATACTGTTAAAGGAACATGTAAGAAGACCTCATGATATATAAAAGCCTTTACATATTATGTTCATAATTCAATTCATACAAGGTATGTCTAGAAGGTATCCGGCCACATAATATGAAAAAGAGACATTTACTAGACAAGATACAAGAAACACTGTACACAGGACAATGATGCCTCAGTCCCCTTCAAAGTAGGCACCTTGGTACCTCACACAGTTCTCCCAATCACCATCAGATGCCCCATCATATTTTCCTGAATCTCATCGATGGTCTGAAATCACTTTCATTTCAAAGGTGATTTTAGTTTTAAGAAAAGCCAGAAGTCACAGGGTGCCAAATTTGGGCTGTAGGGGGACTGGGTCACTTGACTGATTTGATGCTTAGCCAAAAAACTGCATGAGATGTGATGCATAAGCAGGTATATTGTCATGATGAAGCTGCCAATCACCAGCTGACCATAGCTGCAGCCTTTGGAATCATCTGAGTAGTTTCCACGGAGGAATGTTCATGCTTAATGCAAAATTTGGTGCAGATTTGTTGCTCTACTCGCTCATTTTGAATGTGATGGCCACACAGTACACATGCTTACTCAACAACGTCTACTGCCCCCACTGACTAGCACAGTGAAGTTGTCATTGTTCACACATGCATATTCCAGTCCACTCTCTTCGGCTGCCAGGTTACATCAATGTAGCACAAACTGTTCTCATTATATTAACAATGGCTGGGCTTTTTCTGGGCAGACCTCATAATTTACACATACTTTAGACTATGTCTATACCGAGGCTTAGAAAAAATTTAAGGCAACTTAAATTTTTACAAGATTTTAAGATTAAACAAAAAGTTGATAGTAAATACAAATCCCAAACAAAAGGTACTGATATATTTCCTCCATATTTTAAGTACATACCAAAAATAGTATACTATGAACCCCCCCAAAACAGCTCTTTAGTCTTACTTGCAACTTACCAGAATTTTGTTGGATTCCCCATCGTACTCTCATCCTGAATTGCCGGGCACCATTTTGCTGGAGTCTTCTATTTAGTCGTGGAAAATTCTGTTTCTTTCCTTCCTTTCGATTCAATTTGATGATATCATCTGTGACAGAGGAAATTCAATGATTATTTATTTTCATTTTAGCTTAATGACTCAATTACTTAGTCTCATTTTCTAGTTGATAGATTTCCATGTCCCTAACTTTTCTACTTTGAAAGCACTACCATAAGAGGGTAATAATGACAAGATAAAAGTTCAAATCAACCAATGCACTTAGACCACTAAAGAAAGGTTCTGTAGGAAATGTTCAAATAAAAAGTCCAAAGAAGAGACCTACCAATTAATGAAGATTTCGGTTACCCATAGTATGGCATTTCTTTCCCTGATTAATGTAAATAAGCGAAAGCCTGTTTATAAAAAATTACTAATACTTCTTTCCATAATCACAGAACAGTCTCCAGTTTTTAAAGATAACCAACTTTCAATAAAACCACAAGCAGTCAGAAAAATATATCATCCCATTAAAAAACTAGATTTATACATTCATTTCAATTCAGCATTTATTAAGTATTATACTATGTGCAATAAATATATGTGGCAGAGTATGCTATAATAGAAACAAAAGTAAAATATGATCCCTCTCAGTAAGTTTAAAACTACTGATGGAAACAGACATGTGAACAGCAAATAAAAATTAAATAAGTACCATTATAAAGATATAGTGCCAAGAGAAAATACTCTTGGTTTCTGCTCCTCTAGCAAAGTAATTCAGGGTTAACTTGTTTTTCTTTTTATACTGCTCTCTCTAAGCCTAATTAGTTCTCAAAACACTTTCAAAGTGCCCCAAGGTAATTTACAAGCCTTACATTGCTTTAATACCACAACAGAACAATGTGAAGATCAGAAAACAAAATGTTCAACAGATTCCCATTTACATCTATTAAAAGGAGGTTACTAGGTACTGTCTGGGTGTCACAACTGGTTACAGCGTTGTGTCGGATATGCCAAGGTTGTGGGTTTGATCCCAGGCCAGGGTACATACAAGAAGCAGCTAATATATACATAAATAAGTGGAACAACAAATTGATGTTTCTCTGTTTTACCTCTTTCCTCTCTCTCTTCCAAATCAATAAAAAGGAAAAAAAAAGGAGGTTACCAAACAGGAAATAAAATCAGTAATATTTTAAAAAGTATGCAGATGGTTAATAGACTTATCATAAGGATCACAAGGTAGTATATTAATGCTGAACCACTATATTGAACACCTAAAACTAAAAAAATATTGTATGCTGACTATACTTTAATAATTTTTTGAAAGGTTACTAGAAGCCAAAAATAATTATAAAGGAATATCCAATTTCTCCACAGTTCCAACTCCAATATTAATTCTGATGACTGAAAACACAAATAAACCAAATAAATTGAACTTAAGAAAATTTCACAAAACTAATAATTAACCTGTGATTTTCTTCCTAACTACTCTAAATATAAATAATCTAACAATGATATCAATAAATCTATTACTACTCTACCTAACCCATCTGCAATCTTTAAGACTCTTAATCACATTCAAATAAACATATAGTGATATAAAATAATTAATTTCTCCCCAAAGTACTTTGTTATCTCCTGGAGATCAATCCTTCAACTGCAAAAGAGTTCATAAAAGTTAGACACTCAAAAACAGTTTTTAAAAAATAAAAATAAAAAGGTTTAATGACTATCAGATACATGAGCCTGCTAAATTCTGAGCAGAAAGAAAATGGTGAGAAACACACTTTTTTTTGAAACACTGCTTTCCTTCATCAGAAGTCTAAAATCTCAGAGCCATGAGAGTACACACAAAAAAATGAATTTGGTCTGGGGACCATGAAAAAAGTGGAAAGGCAGGGGACACAAGGGTATAATTTTGACTAACCAGATTAATCTTACAATATGACATTATAGAATACAAGCATAACAAAAAATCAAAAAAAGTATAAAGCACATCGAATATAAAATTATGTTTAAATATTTTATTATCTAAGTCTTCAAGTTAAATGAGCTACTATGACAGAGAGGAGTCTTCCAATCTGAAAGAAGAGAATGGCTTTCTCCTACTCATGGAGCAGATAGGGTAAGTATCAGAAGAAAAAATCCATTATGATGAGCTACTTTTATAAAAAAAGTTTCTTCCATAACACTAGGGGTATATATATATATATGGTACTAATAACAGTAGCAGTAACAACTGAGTATTAACAGGCATTGTTCTGCATGTATTCATTTATTTCTCACATCAATTCTATGAAATAAGTATAATATTCATTTTCAAATTAAGAAAATAAGCCAAAAGGAGGCCAGCTATTGGTAACCTTGGTAGATATTCTATATGAATATTCACATAATCCTGGTAGAGAAACGATTTAAAAGCAAAAGAAAAATGAGATTCTAAAACCCCTGCAGACCTGATAAAATGAAATATTCACAAAACATAACAATTGTTTAAAATAGGTATCTCTCTATCCCATCTCTGTAAAATTCTCACTAAAACAAAACAAAATGACATCTGACAAAAAGCTCTTGGGAGTATACCTAACAGTATGTTCTTGGTGTAGAGGAGATGATCAAGTTCTGTTTTAGCTATCCCCGGCACTTAATTTCTATCTTCAAAGATAATTATTCCTCAGCTTTTTTTTCACTTGAACATCCTAATCAAACAAAATACATGCAAAAACCCTAGAAACTTAAGATAATGTATTGGTAATGAAAATACCTGCTTGACACTTCCTAAAATATCTATAGCCAAACCCAACCGAAATTCCTGTTCTACCACTTACTTGTTCTAGGACTTTGGACAAGTTACTTAATTTCTCTACACCTCAGGCTTTATAAAATGGAAATAACAATGGCTTCTATAGTGTGTGTAAGTATAGAGCTACTGTAGTTTGCTCTGTATAATAGTACCTTTTTGCCCAGATTTTTGAGGGAAAAATAAGGATGCGCATTATACATGGGTAGTACCTGAAGTACCTTGTATCTGTTCTTGTGTTTTGTAATTATTTGTTACATAAAATTTCTTGTACAATATGTTCAAAAATAAATGCTAAAATTCCTTTATAATACAAAAAACAAGTATCTATATACAAATAAATAAATAAATGGATTAAAAAATTAAAACTAAAGATTTTTTACTGATGTTTTGGCCAAAAACATGGGTATGCATTATACCTGGGACCACGCTATACACAGCAAAATACGGTATTCTGTATACCAGATACTGTTCTAAGCAGTTTATATATGCCTTTTGACTCATTTGATATTTACATAGACCCTCAAAGCAGATAAGCCTGTTATCATCATCAGCTTTTTACAGATGAGGCACTGAGAAGTAATTTGCCCACAATCACGTGGCTATTAAGTGGCAAAAGCAGGATTTGAACTGAGTTCATGTCTGGATTCTATGCTTTTTATCATTAGGAGTACATATACCATAGGGTTATTATGAGGATAAACTGAGTTTGCATATATTACATGTGTATAGTCCAGTGTCTAGAAGGTAGTAAGCACTCAATAAATATTCATTATTGTACTTTTTCTTGGCTTTAGCTCAAAAGATTTCTCATTTTTTTACGGTTCACTAAGACAAGACTTGAAGCCAAAGGTATTATTTCTGATGACACTTAATTCATATAGTGAGTTCTGACTTGTGGCAATCATACAAACCAAGAATTCTTGATTTTGACTAGAAACTTTGCAGATAAATCACAACAAAAGAAAACTACCGTCCCGGGAACAGGTACACCTCTGTATCCATTAGTCACATACTTTTCAAATATGGCCAAAAATGTAGTCCACAGAAAGAGCAGGCAGAGCAAACTACACCCAATACTGTAACTTGAATCCCGACAAAAAAAAAAGGAATTCCTTTTAAATGAGCTAAGCCAAACAGAGACTCGTGCCTCAGTAGTGCCAGGTCTCAATTTTTAATTAAATCAGCGATCCTCCTGCTTTTTACATAATCATCGCCAAATCACCCCACCCTTCTTATCCGTGCTAGATCCCACTTTACCCGGCTTCGCATCTGTCCATGTAAATCTCTCCTTTGGTTTTTGATTTTTTTTTTTTTTCTAATTAGCTAGGCCTGGATAAGGAAATACTCACTGCCTCATTTTCAGTGACTAGAAAAATACTCATTTTTCTAGTCACTGCCTTAATAAAGCACCATCTGATGAAGTCCATTTTAACGATACTGCCTTTCTGACTAACGCTCCGAGGTCGGTGCCCCTCTGGGGCCCCAACCATGCGACATCTGACGCCCGTCAGAACCGCCAACTCTCGGGAGGCGTCTTCACACTTCTGGTTAGGCCCCCAGAGTAGGCCTGGGCACAGAAAATGCCCAAAGAGCCCTTTTTTGGAAGCACTGATTTTAACCGAACGCAGAGCCAGCCGGTGTCTCCTAGCTTTCCTCAGAAAGGATGGCTTAGTGGGACCATTCCCCTCACTCCCGGGATAACGCCCATAGGCAACACGCTGGAGGGGAAGCCCGCGGAGTTTTCCTCACAAAGAGCTGCGGGTCACCCGCAAGTGGTAGCGCCCCTCTGGGGAAACAGAGGCTATCCATCCCTCAACCCTCCAGACCTTCAGGCCCACAGCGCCGCCCCAAACGCCACCTCTCAGACACAGCCCCGCCGAGGGGGCGCTCGAGTAGCTCAGGCTCGACCCTAGCACTCGGCACCAGCTAGCTAGCGCTCCCCAAGTCCCCAGAGACCCTCACTTGGTTCCACCCACCCTCAAAACAACAACAACAAAAACAACAAAACCTTGATTGACACCTGCAGCCAACCACCCCTTCCCCCCAAACCCGGGCACTTGGTCCCACCTACACCCTCCCCCCACTCCAACTCTATCCAACTCGGCTCCTCACCGAGAGACATATCAATTTTGTCGAGGTTTTCATTACTGCGGGATTTCGGAGGCGGTGTCGGGGTCGCTGAGGCTCCCACTAACCGGGTACCAAACCGGTTCATGGTTGGAGACGTCGCGCTGGTTCAGTCAATAGAGAAGGCCGGAGTCTGAGGCCTGCCACCTCCCACTCACGCTCACAGACTAGCTGCACCGAGGGAGCGCGCACGCGTGAAGGCTGGCCCTCACCCTCCTACCCTCTCCTGTGGGCAGGGGGAGGGGCTATAGAGACCAGCGGCCGACCAGAGTGGCCTCACACGCTTCTAGTTTCTAGCGGCCCCTGTCGGACAGGAGGAAACATTGCACTAGCTGCTCTGGGCTCTTGCAAGGGCCGTTGTTTCAGCAGTTTGCCTTTTCGCCCAAATTTGGGGATGCTGGACCATGAGCACCTCAGAATCACATGTCTTAAATGAGATCATGTTCCTCCGTGTCCTTCGAGTCTCTCCTGTTACAGAAAAACCCCTAAGCTTTGGCACACACGAACCTTTCACACACCACTGCAATGCAGCCTCGGGGGCACGACAGACCCCAGTGAACGAAGATTGCAGAACAGCGTCCCAGCTCCCCTATCCTTGGCCAACGACTCCACCTGCAGCATGCAGAATCGCCGCATCTGGACGCAAAGCGAAGGCTGAAATGGTAATTCGTGCGTCACTAGCAATAAAAGTAAATGCCAATGTTTCCTGTATCTGTACCATTTCTCAATCTGCACTCTCAAAATATTGAGAAGGGTACTCACTACGTTAACAAGACTTCATCTTCCTTTGAGAGATAGGTAAGTACCTCTGCTTATTTGGCTACGTTATTCTCTAATTCATTTGCTTTGGGAATTAATAAAAGGATTCGTTTTCTTTCTAAGCATCCCTACAGGGAAATATTACTATTTGATGAATGCTTGCATAATATCTTTTTTCCTGTTTACAAAACGTTATATTCCCTCTCTTCTTACCTTCTCCTCCAGAGTAATTGCACTTATGTGGAAGCGTTTAGGTCATATCATCCTTATAACAGCTTAAAACTACCTAAGATATTTGCATTTAAGGGAAAATCGGGGTGGGTATTCTGTCCGTTTAGAAATCTCTGCCACCTTCCTTCTTTCCACTTCCTGAAATGTCTTTTTGCATAGAAACAAACCAGTGACTTAAAGTATCTCAAAACCACATAGCCTGTACTTAATTTTTCTCTGCCTGAGACAAAAATATAATCACATAAAGAGTGAACCAGGCAAGGACAAACCTATGAAGGGGTACAAGAAACTTTAGTGGGGGAAGAAACGTTTGGGCTCAGAAAGACCTAAGCACAACATTCTGCACGTCAAGAATAGCTGGAATGCTCTTAGCACAATGTGCTAGATTTTACTTCTGTTCCATCCTGCAGCTGCCACCCCTCTCCCAACTGCTAAGAACTAGGGAAAATGGATTATAAAGATAAAGGTGGGAGACTGACCTAGGTTTTATTGAGTTGTATTTTTTTTTAACTCACTTTAGTCATGTGACCATTCTGTGAACTTGGAAGAGTGTCTGGGCCTCATACTCATCTTCAATACAAAGAAGTAATTATACTAAATATATGTTACACTTAATCATTTCTAAGATTCCTTACAGTTCTAAAATCTTCCAAGCACAAGATGTTTTTCTCCACACTATCCTTCTCTTACCAGAAATAGCTTCTACACTCTCTGCTTGTTTGTGGTTACAGGAAGGAATGTTAGATTAAGTTTTTAATTTTGTGGAAGAAAATTAGTGCCTTTAGAGTTTGGATGCATTTTTGTACATCAGCTACTTATAGCACAGATAATAAAAAACCCAAATGTATATAAAATCCTTCCCAACACTGGTATATTCTTTTGTTCTGGTCATCTCCCCAGCATTGAGCCCCATCCCAAATCTCCTTAGCTCTAAAAGGACTGTGCCCCAATATTTCATAAGCAAACCTAGCTGTTGCATGTCAGACTTTCGGATTTTTCAAGGGCTGAGGGTTTCAGAGTCTTAGAGCAATCACCCAGATTCCAGAGGAAACAACAAGGAAACAAGAGACATTATAGGTAAAGATAGGTCAGTTACACACAAAACAATACAAAATATAATAGCAACCTGAGACACACACAGCAATAATGAAGAGGGAAATAAGCCAAGAAATGAGAACTGGGGCTTGTCCAAGAAGTCGATCAGCTAACTTCAAGGGCAACCTTGCAATTTTCTGGGGCATGAGAGGCAACTATTCATTTAATAATATATTCATTGAGCACCAGGCATTGTAATAGGCCCTGGGGATAAAATAGTGAGCAAGGTGGATGCAGATTCCATCTTCACACAGCTTACAGAGCAAAAATATTTTCTGAATACCTACTATGAATGAGGCACTGTGCTGGACACCAAGCATGCAGCCTTTTTCTAGAGTACTGTAGCTGGGCAGCTTCACAAAAGTCAAAGGAAACAGAATTCAAGTAGCTGTCCTTTTTAGAGGCTTCAGTTCATGCACTATAGATAAAACAATAACTAGGATTGCCAGATAAAATATCAAACTAGTTAAATTTGAATTTCAGATAAACAATGAATAATTATTTAGTAGTATAAGTTTGTTCCAGGTTTCAGATAAACAGCAGTTTTTTTTACTATGTTGCATGCAATATTTAGGATAATTTATACCAAGCAATTATTCATTCTTTATCTGAAATTCAAATTTAACTGGAGTCTTACATTTTTATTGGCTTAATCTGGCAACCTTAACAACATTACACTTTTTGATTAGTATGTTCAGGATCTCTTTTCACAAGAGATCTACATTGTCTTCAAAGGTAAGCACAAGTCTCACATATATAACCCTTAACTAGTTTGATTAGCTTGATAGTCTTTTTAAGCCTCTCTTTTTCAGCTTTATTGAGGTATAGTTAATGGACAATAATCGACATATTTAAAGTGTGCAGTTTATACGGATGTATAGTACACATATCTTTGAAAATACCACCATAATCAGAGTAAGAAATACATACATCGTCCCCCAAGGTTTTCCAGTGCTCTTTTGTAATTCTTTCCCCCAATCACTACCTAAGCAACCACTGATATGTTTTCTGTCACTGTAGATTAATTTGAATTTTCTAGATTTTACAGAAATGGAATTATACAATATATACTTTTTTAACCTCGATTATTTCACTCAGCATAACTGTTTCAATCTGTATGCCTTGTATTCTTTTTCTTGCCTTATACACTGGGCATTCTAGTACCATGTTTAACAGGAGTGGTGAAAGTGGACATCATTTAACTGGGAGTCATACGTTTTTATTTGCTAAATTTTTGTCTCATTCCCAGTCCCAGAGGGAAAGCATTCAGTCTTTCACCATTAAGTATGATGTAAGATTTTTTTGTGGATGCCCCTTATCAGGTTGAAGAAATTCCCTTCTACTCATAGTTTGCTGGAATTTTAATCATGGGTGAATGTTGGATTTTGTCTAATGCTCTTTATGCATCTATTGAGATGCCCAAATGCTTTTTCTTTCTTAAATGTATAAATGTGGTCAATTACACTGACTGATTTTCAAATTTTGAACCACCATGCATTTCTATGATAAAGCTACTTGGACATGGTGTATTATCCTTTTCATATATTGCTGGATTTGGTTTGCTAATGTTTTGTCAAGGATATTGTTTCTCTTTTCATGAGTGATATTGGTGTATAATTTCCCCTTGTAATGTCTTTGTCTGATTTTGATATCAACTCCTTTGCATTTCAGATGAGGAATTTAGAATTCATATGTTGATGTAATTTGTATTATACTGGTATAATAAGGGATTTGGGTATAACTGCATTATATGTAGGTATAATATGTACCAGTTAGGTATAGCTATTATTATTATACTTAACTCCCTTAAGCTACATGTATATACAGTTTTTCTTCTGTACTCGATTTTTCTCATTCTACCCCCTTTGTCATTGTTTTCTGATGCCAGTTTTCTTTTTCTTTGCCAGTTTTATAACTTCCTGTTCCTCTTTTTGTGTTGCTCTTTCCTTTGTTCTAAGCTTTTCTAGCTGTTCTAGTCTTCTGCCTTTTCATCTCAGGATTCATTCATTCATTTATTGAAACAGAGTTTGATTTCCTAGTACTTGCAAGACACTGCCACAGTGCTGTGATACAGCAGAGAACGTGACAGGAGGTTTAAAGGCATAGCTGGAGTCATTACTTGTCTCCAAGTTCCTGACCATCATCTGTTTTTCTCTGAGTAGGCATGGGAGCCTAAAGGGGAATTTTTCCTGGACTCAGAGGTTGGACCTCTAGCTCACTCCTTATTAGGCTTTGTCTTCTCTGGGCAGGTAGGACTCCTGTCTACTAAGGGTTCTAGGCCAATTCATTGAAGGACTAATTGTGGAATTTTCTAAAGCTTCCCAAATTTACATAAATCACAATTTCTCCCTATTTTACATTTTTTTTTGTTTTTAAAGTATATTCTCAATTTGTGCTACATACGTTGGTAGTCTAGGAAGGTCTGAAGAGCCAGATTCTAGAGTCATGGGACCTTTAGGCATTTATCCTTCTCCTATGCTTCTCTCTTTGCCCCTTGGCCTCCCTGCTCTGGGATGAAGAGCCTGGCTGGATAGACTAACTCTTCTCAGTCCCTTTCCCTCAGTAAAGGGTCCTTTCTAGAGTTGCAGGGAGCTGGGACAGAGACACAGTGAATGTTTTTCAAATGTGTTAAGGATTTGATCAGTCCAGAAGTAAGATTTTTAAAATTTTCATTGCAACTTTCTAAATTGTGGAGTTGTATGTATTGCCTGTGGCTGGCAATGAGCTTTACTGTATAATTGAATAAATGAACCCAATACTAAGTGCTTCAAGGGGGTAGATATGTTGCTGTTAAGACAAAATAGAAACCAGCCAATTAAAACTTGGCAAAATTCTTCAAAAACTTTTTAAAATCAACTCATCCTTTATGAACTGCTATAAGTTTTATTAAAAGAAAGAAAAAAAGAAAAAAGGAATGACTTCTTAAGATGCTAAACTGGAAAAACCTAACATTAACTTAAAATATGTTCAAAATTAATCATTATAAACTAAGAAAGTTCCATCTGAAACACTAAAATTTTGGTTTTATTGATTAGGATGCAGTAACAAGAAAACAAATCATATTAAGATACATATTAAGATACTATTTTTAAAAAGAATTTTAAAAATCCTTTGCTATTTTCAAGTCTAAAGAGACCTGGTAACAATAGTGCAGTACTCATATACCCTTCACCAAGATTCACTAATAATTAGTTTTGCCACATTTGCTATCTCTATGTACAGATACATAGCTATATTTAATACAGTTTGTTGTTGGACAATTTCAGAGTAAGGTGCAGACACCATAATTCTACAGAATATTTCTCTAAGGATATTCTTTTATTAAAATGACCAAGTTTAGGGAATTTAACATGCAACTCTATCCTCTAATGTATACAGTCCATATTAAAATGTTGCCAATTATCCTAATAACTTATTATCATTTTTAACAATATATTTTTCCAGTCTAAGATCCAATCCAGGTTTACATGTTGCTTTTCTTTATCTTGCCTCTTTTGTCTACTTTAAACTGAAAAAGTTTGTCTGCCTTTCTTAATCTTTTATGATATCTACATTTTTGAAGATCGAAGGCAGTTTTTACATAGATTGTCCTTCAATCTGGTTTTGTCTTATTGCTGCCCTGTGATTTGATTCAGGTTATTCACTTTGTCAAGGATAAATGATGTTATGTCCTAGTGAACATTGGGAAGTATGTGGTATTTTTTTGTCTTCTTGGTGGTCTTTAATCACTTGGTTAAGGTGATGTTCACCAGATTTCTCTATTGTAAAGGTATCCATTTACACTGTAGAAAGATAGTTTGAGACTATATGAATGTCCTGTTTCAGATTTCACTAATGGCTTTAGCATCTATTGATGATTCTTGCCTGGATCAATTATTACTATGGTGGCTATAAAATAATAGTTTTCTAACAGTTATTCTTCTACTTTCATTAGCTGACTTCTACTGTAAAAAAAAAAAAAAAGATTTTCCTCCCCGCATTTCTTCCTTCCTTTTTCTGTTTATTTATTTATTTGCATACTTATTAATATATACATATAAGTTTCCATAGAAATTCAGGCTCATTTTGGGTTCGGAAATTCTCTTTTGAAAAGCAAAGGGGTGAAGAGTGTAAGGGTTGTACTTACACTTGAGAAGAATGTAGATATGTCTATATATCATGAATTATGATGCTCAAATTGTTTTGGACTTGGCCAGTGGGAAATATCCCTTTGCTTTCAAAATTTGAAGATTTTCCAAAATGCTTCTAAGAATAATTCCACTGAGTATAATGATAAAAAGAACATATTCATGACTACAACTGATATTTGTTGATATATTCAAGACGACTTTCTTAAAACCAAGTTTTTGACAAATAAGTAAAAACATGAGCTTTTAAAATTTTATTATTTGAATAACTGATTCTTGAGCGAAATTGTTTTTCTGCCAGTTGTTTTTTAGGACCTTCTATTGTTTATATAAAAATAGCATCCTGGTGATCATGGAAACAAATAGGTTGTCCTGATGAGCGTGTCTCAGTTGGTTGGGTGTTGTCTGTGGTCTCTGGTTTAATGCCTGAGCTGCGGGCCCAGTTTCCCATTTGGGTGTGGGTGAGAGGCAGCCCATTGTGTTTCTCTCTCACATTGATGTTTCTTTCTCTCCTTCGTCCTCCCTTCCCCACTCTCTAAAAAAAAGTAAATAAAATCTTTAGAAACAAAACAAGTAGGTTGATCAAGATCAAATAAATTTCTTCAGGCATCTTGACTTTTAAAATATTAATTCATCCAGCAGGTGCTAAGTAAGGCTATTTCATTTACTGAATCCTGATACTAGGTATTTTTGCATATTTGAACTTTTTTTTTCATTTGGACCCCGGATGCACAAAGTTGAATTAATCATAATCCTTGGTTCTTTACATATTCTCATCATTTTCTATGCATGGCCAATTTTCACTTAGTTGATTATTTTAAATAACATTATAATTAGTTATGATTTCATAACTAATTTTATATTTATTTTTCTAATTAGTTATTTAAAAAACTGCACCTACAAACCCACTATTCCAAACAAAAGCTAGAACAGACAATAACCCTATGACCTCACAATTCCACTTCTACTTATGTACCCAAGAGAAACCCTTGCTTACATTCAAGAGGAGACATGTAAAAGAATATTAATAGCAGCACAGTTTATGATAGCAAAAACGTGGAAACAACCCAAATGCTTATCATTTAAAGACATTAATGAACTGTAGTGACACACAACAATATGAAAATCTTTCCATGTTGTATTAAGGGGGAAAAGTAGGCCCCAAAGAATAAATACAGCTTTATACCCTTTATATAAAGTTAAAACACATACATTTTATTTATTTTTTAAAAGATTTTATTTATTTTTTTGAGGGGAATGGAGGGAGAGAGAGAGGGAGAGAAACATCAATGTGTGGTTGTCTCTCACATACCCTCAACAGGGGACCTGGCCCGCAACCCAGGCATGTGCCCTGACTGGGAATTGAACTGGCAACCTTTTGGTTTGCAGGCCAGTGCTCAATTCATTGAGCCACACCAGCCAGGGCTAAAACACATAAATTTTAAAAACAGTATTTCTTAGGAGTATAGATAGATGCAAAGAAACTATATAAAGATGGGAGCAGTGGAATCATAAGAGATTCAGAATATGGTTACCTGGGGTGAGGGAAAGCAGAGGGATGGGTGGGAGGGTGGTGGACACATGGCAGTTATAGGTTATTGTCAAGTTTATTAACTGAGTGCTTTAAGGAAAAAATACATGTAAACCCAGACTTGGTCATGCGAGGAAAGTCCTGTTTTCTAGAACTGCTACTACAATTTTAGTTCTGCAATTCCCAGATAAAGCTGACTGACTTTCATGTAAATATATGTTAAGATCATTAGGGATTATACTGTATGACAAAAAATGGAAGTTCATACATTTGCAGAAACAAGGTAGTGAAATCCCAATGACTAAAATGGCCCCCTTTTTTATTTTTAAAAATATTGTATGTATTTACTTGTAGACAGATGGTAAGAGAGAAAGAAAGGGAGAAAAACATCATGTAAGAGAGAAACATTGGTTGCCTCTTGCCTGCACATGACAGGTACCAGATCTTCAAGCCAAGCTTGTGCCCTCACAGGGAATCCAAACTACCTCGACCTTTTGCTTTGCAGGGTGATGCTCAACCAACCGAGCCAAATGAGTCAGGGCAAAATGGCCCCTTTCTTTAAAAGTATAAGTCTGGGACTTCCGGCCAAGATGGAGGCATAGGTAGACACACTGTGCCTCCTCGTACAACCAAAAGAAGGACAACAACAATTAAAAAAAAAAACAAAAACAGAACTGACAGAAAATCGAACTGTATGGAAGTCTGACAACCAAGGAGGTAAAGAAGAAACATTCATCCAGACCGGTAGGAGGGGTGGAGACAGCAGCCTGGTGGAGAGGACTTACGGCAAGGCAGCAGCTGGCGGACCAAGCAAGGTGACAGATTGTAGAGCAGGGAGGGCAAAGCTGCAGCTGGCCGGTGAGGCAGCAGCTGGTGGACCCGGTGACAGACCACGCAACCCACAGTTCCAGCGTGGGGAAATAAAGCCTCAAACCACTGACAGAAAACACCTGTGGGGGTTCAGGCAGTATCAGGAGAAACTCCCAGCCTCACAGGAGAGGTCGTTGGAGAGACCCCACAGGGGCCTACAACGTACACAAACCCACCCATTCGGGAAGCAGCACCAGAGGTGCCCAATTTGATTGTGGGTAGCAGAGGGAGTGACTGAAAACCAGCAGAGAGGGGAGTAAGCGCCATCGCTCCTTCTCGGATCCCTCCCCAACATACAGTGTCACAGTGCAGTGACCAGTGTTACCGCACCCTGGTGAACACCTAAGGTTCTGCCCCTTTACATAACAGGCATGCCAAGACAAAAAAAATGGCCCAAATGAAAGAACAGATCAAAGCTCCAGAAATAATACAACTAAGCAACAAAGAGATAGCCAACCTATCAGATGCACAGTTCAAAACACTGGTAATCAGGAAGCTCACAGAATTGGTTCAATGTGGTCACAAATTAGATGAAAAAATGAAGGCTGTGCTAAGAGAAACAAAGGAAAATGTACAGGGAACCAATAGTGATGGGAAGGAAACTGGAACTCAACGGTGTGGACCAGAAGGAAGAAAGAAACATCCAACTGGAACAGAATGAAGAAACAAGAATTCAGAAAAATGAGGAGAGGCTTAGGAACCTCCAGGACATCTTTAAACGTTTCAACATCCGAACTATAGGGGTTCCAGAAGGAGAAGAGGAAGAGCAAGAAATTGAAAACTTATTTGAACAAATAATGAAGGAGAACTTCCCTCATCTGGCAAAGGAAATAGACTTCCAGGAAGTCCAGGAAGCTCAGAGAGTCCCAAAGAAGCTGGACCCAAGGAGGAACACACCAAGGCACATCATCATTACATTCCCCAAGATTAAAGAGGAGAGAATCTTAGAAGCAGCAAGAGAAAAGGACACAGTTACCTACAAAGGAGTTCCCATAAGACTGTCAGCTGATTTCTCAAAAGAGACCTTACAGGCAAGAAGGGGCTGGCAAGAAGTATTCCAAGTCATGAAAGGTAAGAACCTACATCCAAGATTGCTCTACCCAGCAAAACTATCATTTAGAATGGAAGGGCAGATAAAGTGCTTCTCAGATAAGGTCAAGTTCAAGGAGTTCATCATCACCAAACCCTTATTATGTGAAATGTTAAAGGGATTTATCTAAGAAAAAGAAGTTAAAAAATATGAACAGTAAAAATGACAGCAAACTCACAGTTATTAACAAAAACGAAAGCAAACTAAGCAAACAACTAGAACAGGAACAGAACTACAGAAATGGAGATCACATGGAGGGTTATAACAGGAGAGTAGGAGGGGGAGAGGGGGGAAAAGTACAGAGAATAAGTAGCATAAATGGTAGGTACAAAATAGATGGGGAGGGTAAGAATAGTATAGGAAATGTAGAAGCCAAAGAACTTATAAGTGTGACCCATGGACATGAACTATGGGGGGGGGGGAATGTGGGAGGGAGGGGGTGTGCAGGATGGAGTGGAGTGAAGGGGGCGGAAATGGGACAATTGTAATAGCATAATCCATAAAATATATTTTTTAAAAGTATAAGTCTGTTAGGAAAATATGAGAAAGTTTGAACTAATTTTTTTATATAAATGGAAATTGGAAGTCATAATTTGCATTAAGAAGCTCTTTCATTACACTTTTTACTCACAAAAAAAGGTTATCTCAGGTTTGAAAATTCCTGAAAGTTGTAAATTATTTGTAATAGAGTAACTATTTTTTCATGGAGTTAACCTAAATACCTCTCTTACAGACTAGTGCTGTGCTGCTCTCTCCACTTTCCCTTCCATTCTTCTCCCTAATTTATAGGCATCCCGAAAAATTGTTCATCCTCAGCCTGCCAGGAAACCTTTGTCCAAAGCCTTTTCCTCCTGCACTTTCTTTGTAATCCCAAAATAACCTGTACTATTCTGAGCTGGTGAGCTCTTCATTAAAATGCTCGAGGTCGGTTGGGCCATGTTGCTCAGTGATTATAGCGTCAACCCCAAGACTCAAAGGGTGCCAATTTGAGGCCCAGTCAAGACACTTACTGGAGTCAATGAATACATGAATGGGTGGAAAAACAAATCAATGTTTCTCTCTCTTAAATCAAATTTAAACATTTAAAATGTTTGTGGTCCCCAAACACTGCAAGAGTTAAAAATCAGTATAGGCTGAAGAGGGGTTAACCACAATTGGACTTCCTAGTCCAGACCTCCAACCAAATTCGGTTCCAAGGGTGAAAAAAGACTGCCGTGTGTAAGTGTGTACACCCGTAGGGACTCCAGAGACAGGCGAGATGGGACTTTCAGCCTGGTGCACGCCCACAAGCACGACGCCAGAGTCCGCAATCCTAGGTGAGCGGGGCCTTCCATTGGATAGGGCGGTGCATGCTGGGAACGACCGGGCCTTTGTAGTGCTTGCTGGGAGTTGTAGTTTTTGGAGCCGGAAGTGGGGGTGGCAGGTATAGAAACAGCAGCTGAGGCAGCATTCACCACCGCTGCTGTCAGGCGGGGATAGTGTGAATTACCCTGAGACCTGCGGCCGTGCAGTCCTCCTCTGTTCCTCGGAGGGATCCGAGAACCCTGAGGCGGGTAGCGGCCCGGCCGCCTCTTTCCAGAGAGGAGGCATGTCGCAGCCCGGGATAGGGCCAGGGCGCGCGGGAACGGAGCTTGGCGACTGCCGGGAGCGTCCGCCCGAGGAGAGCAGGTGGGCTGGGAAGGGGGCCGGAGAGTCGTGGGCAGATGGGTGAGTTGAAGCACCGGGAGGCTTGGGAGGGCTCGAAGAGCTTGGGGAGACTTGCCGGTTGCAACAGACGGGAGGCGACTGCTGTGGCGACTGGTTTGGGAAGAAATTCTGAGCGGAGGGACCGGCAGGGCGTGGATAGGGTGGAGGAGGGAACCGGCTTAGAGAGGGTGAGAGAGAGGGTGGATAGGATACGTTAAGGCCAGGGGGAGCAAAAGTGGGTGCTGGAGAAGAGGTGAATATTGAGGGGTGCTGTAGTGAGATTTTCTAGGCCAGAGTCTATAGATAGGAACAGGGCACAGGGTTGGTGCCCAGACTGAAACTTGCGGTGACAGCGAGCAAGTCGAGCCAATATTACAAAGATTGACTTAAAAATTGGAAGCAAAGACTAAGCATTGTGAGTGGCCTAGAAAGAAGCATAGGCAGCTATGAGTGTGAGGAAGAGGGCGAGAAGGAAGGCCTTTGGATGAAAGTGGACGATTGCAATGTCAGTGGTGTGGGGTGGTGACTTGCCAATGAGTCTAGAAATTGTGTGCATGCCCTTTGTCAATGCTGGATCCCTGTCGGAGAGTGGCAGGACCGCTCTGCCACGTCCTTTTCATTTTCAAACCCTTCACTCCTTCCTCACAATGCAACTAAGCAATTTCATATTCATTTATATGAAACTATTGTCATTGAGTTCATACTTTCGGAAATTAGAGGGTTTAACATTTTAAAAACTACTTTAAATGGTGACTTAAATAGAGGTGCTTCCTATATTTAGGTTTGCTTCATTAATAACTCTGATCTTAATCTCTTAAGAATCAGCAGTGGTGGCAGGATAGAGCAAGACTTGTGGCTTAAGGGAGTCTTGTTTGACTTTTAAAAACATTCAAATACAGTTATGGTCTCAGGAGCAGCTGGGGTCCAAAGACTGGAGATAGAATATTTAATTCTGAGAAAATTAATGAGATGTGCCTGGGTACCTGACTGTTTTAAAGGCTGGCTCCTCTTTTATGTTCACAGTTAGCCTGTTGCCTGCTGTAAAAATCTTGGGGACTGACAGGACATTGGGGTTCCTGCCTGAGATCTATGAATGATGTGTTCAGTGAAACTGAACATCTTACTTCCCTTTTTTCATGTTTCAGTTTCTGCTTGTGTATATTTGGCTATCTATTCTTCCTCCAGATGTCTGTGAAATGATTCGTGTAAGAGGTCCCATATAAATTCTAAGCAAGTCTTAGGGTTATTTTCATTTTCCTTTACCAGTTTATGAGGGAGAGATTGGGTTGGAAATTCAAGTTCAAATTTCCTCCCCATGTAACTGGACATATAGCTGGGTTAGTTATTTACTTAATATATTTAACAAACATTTATTTACCTCATGCCAGGGCTGCTTAAGAACCTTACAAATATTACCTTATTTAACCCCCCATACACGTGGATGAGAGAGATACTCTATTACCACCATTTAAAGATGAGAAAACTGAAACATAGGATAAATAACTTGTTAACGTCATACAATGAATCCCTAATGGAACTGGGATTCAAACCCAGGCAATCTGGCTCCAGAGTTTGCTCTTTTCATACCTATGCTATGCTGCCTCTCACTTTGGTAATGTATAGTGAAAAAGAAATTTATGAGATAGTGAACTTTGTAGCATTCTTTGCCTGTTATTCAGGCCAGTAGGATAGTTTCTTTGCATGTACCTTTTTCTTTCTGTTACTCTGTCCATGCTCCACTATATATTTACTTATTTATTTTATTACAGTTGACATTCAGTATTATTTTATATTAGTTTCAGGTGTATAGCATAGTGGTCAGACAGTATATAATTTACAAAGTGATCCCTTTGATAATTCGAGTACCCACCAAGCACCATACATAGTTATTACAATATTATTGACTCTATTTCCTATGCTATGCTTAAATCCCCGTGACTATTTTGTAACTACCAGTTTATATTTCTTAATCCCTTCACCTTTTTCACCCAGTCCCCCCAAACCCGCCCAATTGGCAACCCTCAGTTTGTTCTCTATATCTATGAATCTGTTCCTGTTTTGTTTGTTCATTCATGCCTGACTCTTAACCAAAGAACTCTAGTCAAAACTTAATTTCAACAGTGGGATTATTCCCATAAAGCCACTCATGTTGTTGCTATAGTCTACTCTCTGTTGGTTAACTCAAGATGTGTTGTTTAGTGAGGCTTCATGGCATTGATGGCCTCCTTAGCTCCAGATAGGCAACTGATCAATGCATGCCTTGTGCCTGAGAATTAGGGAATTGTGGCTGGGTTACTGCAAACCTACCCTGTATGTGACCAATAAAACACCTAATTCAAAAAAATCTTCTTGATGAGGTAGCATTTTTTTAATATATGAAGGATACAACTTTTCAGTATATTTTCTGAAAGCAGTTGATATAGTGAAACATGCATAAGCCATCTAGCCAGATAGACCTGCATTTGAATCCTAGTTCTACCGCCTAACTTGGCTCATCCTTTGTGCGAAGGAAGAATGATACTTTCCTGACTTGTAAGTTGTGAGAATTCAATAAAATAATGTGCATAAAATTCCTCACAGAGTGCCTGGTATGTGCTAAGTGCAAAAAATGCTACCTCCCCTCTTGAAATAAGGTAGGTGTGTGCCCTTTTGGTTGCTGTTTGCAGTGGTATAATCTGTTCTTCCTCCTTCCCTGGCTTTTCTATCTGAGTTGAGCACACTGAGGACCAGGGTGTTGGCCTAGCTTTTAACTTCATCCTTGGAGTGTAGTTATGTCATAGTTTCCCCTGTTGTTTTCCACCTAGCTGATTATCACTGTAGCAAAATGCTGTAGTGCTTAGGAATGATACTTCACTTTTCCTAGAGTTTTTAAAGTGCCAGTTCTTTTGGGGGATTTTTCTGGTGAAAGTATTAAACAATTTTAAAAAATAGTTCTTCTAGCATTGCTCTGTTACCCTAGACTACTTCTGCACTTGGAACCCAGCTATGTGTACAGTTTTCCTGATGCAGTGATTTAGGTAGAGTCAGAATTCAAGTATTAAGATATGTTTTAGTGCCTCTAAACTGGGCCCATTCCATTGACAAAAATCTTTTCCTCTTCTGTTCTCCATCTTATTTAATAGAATTTTCCACTCAATCAACCAAGCCAGAAGCCTCAGGGTAATTTTTTTTTTTAATTTTTTTTTTTTAGAAATTTGAGGGCAAGGCATCTTTTTTTTAATCTTCAGGACATTTTTTTCCCCATTGCTTTTAGGGAGAGTGGAAGGGAGAGAGAGAAACATTAATGCAGGATAGAGAAGCATCTATTAATTGCCTCTTGTATGCTCCCGGACTAGGGATCGGTGGCCAGACCCGGGATCATAACATCTGGACCGGGGGTCACATGGGTCCAGATTGGGGGTTGCATTGGCTGTGCCCGGACTGGGGATCAACTGGCAACCTAGGTATGTGCCCTGACCAGAAATGGAACACACAACCTTTCATTTATGGGATGATGCTCCAACCAACTGAGCCACTCCAGCCAGGGCCAGAGTGAAATTTGATGATGCTTCCTTCTTCATTTTCCATATCCAAGCAGTCACCAGGTCCTCTGAATTCTGTTCCTGATTTTTCTCTTGGAGATTTATTTTTTCTCCATTTCCAAATATATTGGCTTATATTAATGAAAAATCGAGAGAGTAGTATTGTTTCAGGAATGACCTGATGTAGGTTTGTGCTTACACAAAAATTTGTCCCTATCTGTGTGGTGTTTATTCTGGTATGTTGTCTCCATTCTTCATTCTCAGGCCGATTTTTCTACGGGGCAATGCTTAGAAAATTCAAGTTTAGCAATACGAACCTTAAAAATAAAAAGAAAGAATGCTGTCTCAATAGGTTTAGCAAAAGTAAAAATTCTGGGCTCTTTTTAGACTGACTTGAATTATATTCCTGTTCCAGGGTATGGAATATGCTGCTGAGTCAGGCCTAAATTACGTGCCCAACCCTGGGTCCTGGGTAAGGTGACACTTCCTTAGAATTTATGGGCCAGAGTAAGTGACAGAGGTGTGATTTCCCTGTGGAAAATTGGGGTTCTGTTACCCAAAGACAGGGTCATGAATTCTGGGCAGATATAAACAAAATATTCACTGAAGAACCTTATTACCTGTCATTGTGGATTATCTTGGTAGCCTCTTAACTAACCTCCCAATCTGAACTCAGTCTCCCAATTCCAGATAGCCTCTATATTGCTATTGGCTTAATTTTTCAGAAGCAAAGTTACTATAGCATTTTGCTCAGTGGTTTCTCACTAAAAATATAAAATAGTCAAAACTCCTTCCCTGTTATTCAATCTGTACTTCAGTCCCTATGAAGTCCCAGTTACAAAACCATGCATTCACTTGCTCTCACATCTCCTTCCTCACCATTCTCATTGTTGCCTCTACATTCCTTCTCCTCCAAAGGAGTAGTACCTCCTCCTTTGCCTGGAGAGCTCTTAGTCGTCCTTTAAATAATGTTCCTTCAGAATGCATCCTTTAACTGTCTTTTCATCTCTCTTACTGTAGCATTTCTCACTTCACAGCTTCACTTTTATGTAAGTGCCCATTTTCCCTATTGCATTCTGAGTTCCCTAAGAGATGGGGACTCTTTCTCTTTAACCACCATAAGCCTAGCATAATGCCTAACATATAATCAGTGTTCAGTGAATATTTGTTCAAGGAATGAAAATGGTAACAATTTGGCTGTGGCTCATAGTTGGGCAGGTGCCAGTGTTACTGTTGCCATTGAAAGGGCCTCTTTTTTCCCCTTTCTCCTTATTCACTGACCATGCTAGGAGCTGACAGTTTATATAGCACTGGCAGCAAAGCAGGATGATCACATGGCTTTTGAACAATCCATACTGCTAGTCCAATTTATACAAGAAGACCCTGCAGAAACATACTGCTGAAGTTTGGGGGGACAAATGCTATTGTCAGACCCAGAAAGGGGAGATGTATCAGCTGACAGCAGGGTTCCAAAGCTGAAGTATTTCTCAATATCTACCTTTCCCACAGCTGTTTCTACTTTTTATAGCTAGTTTATCACTTCTTTCACTAAATGAATTTTTTCCTTTTTTTTTTTCCTGTTTTGTAATTTTTGTTAAGTTTCACAAACCTACCTTGGTGGTCATAGAACAGCTCTATGCAACATGGCAGCCACTAGCCGCATACAATTATTTAAGTTTAAATTGATTGAAATTAAAGACAATTTAAAATTTCAGTTTTTTAGTCATACTACCCCAATTTCAGGTGCTTAATGGCTAGGCTGCCATATAGGACAATGCAGATACAGAATATTTCCAGCATCACAGAAAATTTGACTCAACAATGCTGTTAGGGATGTAAATCTGAATTTTTCAGGAAATAATTACAGCATACTTACATGTTTTTAGTTCTTATGGATTGGGTCCACTTGAAGTTTAACCCTCACTTCACTGGGAGGAGACAAGATTGTTAAAGGAAGTCATAAATTGTAGTGAGTAAATAAGGGGGACTTGGCAAACTATCTCTCAGAGTTTGTGGAGCTATGGCCTTTGCCAATGAAACTTGTAATAACCCTGCTGGACTGTAGGACTGAAGAGAGCTTTTACTAGGAAATAGTCAGTAAAATCCCATAATTTCTAAAAGATCCTCAGACAGTCTCCCTATGTATGAGCTCTCTCAGGCGGATGCTTTTGAGAAGAAAACAGTAAGAGTCATAATGATTCTTCTTCCACTCCCTGTTGACACCATTCATTATTTTATTTGTTCCTCCTCAAGAGTTCTTTGAGAATTTAAAATTTTCCATGGAATTTTTTTTCAATTAGTCTGTTCTCCTTTTGTTTTTTGCTCAACTGTCTTACTGCTTTCTGGCCAGAGAATATATTTCTACTACTTTTACTTTTGAGGATTTATTGACTTCTTGTGTGTGTGTGCCTTAGTGCAATGCCAGTTTTTGTGAATGTTCTGTGAGTGTTTTAAAAAAGTGTTCTCAGGATGTAGCTTTCTAGATGTAATAGAACAGCTTTATCATTTACATATTTTTCAGCTCTTATCACTTTTTTACTTTTGGTTTTCATGATCTGAATGTTAATTCCCCCATTACCATTGTTTTCTCATTTAATTTTCCTTTTTATTTTTTCTGCAGTTTTTGTTTTGTGTCTGTGTTTTGTTTTATATATTTTGAGGCCATGTTATTAAATACATAAATATTAATAGAGCTATATTTTTATTATGCCCCATTTGTCTTTTTTAGTGATTGTTGCTTTGAATACAACCTTGATATTAATACCATATGTTCCTCCTGTCATTTTGTTTGATTGGCTTTTTTGCTTTAATTAGTTGAGTTTATTCTATTGACATTTATTTTTATTTCATATCTGTTTCATCTTAATTCTACCACTTAAAAAAATGACTTTTAGTGGGGAGTGGGAGAGGGGTAGGTGGAGGAGGGTATAGAGGGGATAAATGGTGATGGACAAAGACTTGACTTTGGTAGTGAACACAATACAGTGTGTAGATGATGTGTTGTAGAATTGTGCAGCTGAAACCTGTATAATTTTGTCAACCAGTGTCACCCCAATAAACTCAATAAAAATAAGTTTAATATGTGATCTTGCTGTTTCCTTCCCTCAGCAATTTTTAAAGTAGTTTTAGTTGTAATGATGACCGCCTTTTACTTTAAAATAGTATCCCTGAAACTGAGGTGACTGAAGCACTGTCTTTCCTCTTGTGCCTTTGCTATTGAGGGGATGGTATGTACCTCTTTTACCTTGCTTGTAAAGCACTCTGCCACCTAGACAACATAAGGTGTGACTGTAAAGTAATGAGGTTGGCTTTCTTATATAATCCATGAAATCAACCGTATTGTGTTGCATTAAAACTTATATGTTTCTTGCATTCTCTCAAGTAAGCAGATGTGAGCCTCTGATATGCATAAGATATATCCAATACTGAGGAAGTCTTTCCCAGCTTTTCCTCTTCACTGAGAGCACCATGAACATAAGCAGCGCCTTGGAGTCTGTGCTCACTAAGAAGAAATTTGACCTTAGTTTTAATGCATTTGAGATAGTCACTAGATATGGCGCACTGTGACCTGTCTTAATTATTTTGCAGACTGTCTAATCCCAGATAGTTTTTGGCAGAATTTTCTCTGAAGCAGAATGGGTAAGAAGGCTTTCTACTAGGTACTGCTACTGATTTAGTTGGATTTATTAGATTTACGGCTGGAAGTTCAAAGGTAAAGGGCAGAGAAAAGGAAAGGAATATTTCTATAGATTTCTCCACTCTGAAACAGTTGTTGTTAACTTCATTTTACAAATGAGGGAACTGAAGCTTAAAGCATTTAAATGGCTTCCCCATAGATGCGCAGCTGGTTTGTAGAGACCTATGATTCAAATTTAGTTTGGCCAGACTGTGAAGCCTGTTGTCTTTCCACCGAATGACATTTTCTCTCTGCTTATTAAAAACACAAACATGCCCTGGCTGGTTGGCTCAGTGGATTGAGCACTGGCCTGTGAACCAAGGAGTCACCGGTTCGATTCCCAGTCAGGGCACATGCCTGGGTTGCAGGCCGGGTCTCCAGTTGGGGGCACACAGGAAGCAACCACACGTTGATGTTTCTCTCCCTCTCTTTCTCCCTCTCTCTAAAAGTAAATAAATAAAATCTTTTAAAAAAATACAAACGAAATAGAAAAGACATGGTTCCTGTCCTTAAGGAAACAAATCACATACTGTTAAATGACTATGTTTTCTTTAAAGGATTATTGGGAGGAGTTGTATATTGACAGCATATGAAATAAGGTTTCTTACAAAGGATTTATAGCAAGTCAGATTATTTAGTATTTTTTGAGAGAAGGTTGAATTAGACTTGAACCTGAATCCCTGAATGGGATAAGAAGAGAAGCCTTCCAAGTGGAAAGGTCTGCATGAATAAAACCATGGTAGTAGGCTTGAGGTTGGCATGGTTGTAATAGAGTGTTTTAGGGAGAGAGAGACAGAGAGACTGTATTTATATGAAGAGTACTGAGCAGGAAAGTTAGTATTGAGATTGGGCACACAAGATAGAGAATTTTGAACTCCATACTAAGGAGTTTGTAAACCTTCCATGGTCAGGTTTCTGATATAAAGGATTTTACCTCCTTTTGTTAAATCTACTTGTTGAAATTCAAGAATTTGATATCATTCAAATTTAGTGTGATTGGTGAGACTTTCTTTGAATAGGTATGAAGTTACACAGCATGCCTACAAGTACTGCTGATTCTCTCCTAGACATTAAGATTCTGCTCTCAGCCATTAAAGGGATGGTACTTGCCAGTGGTTAGGTTCTCCTAGGCACACCGGAGTGGAGAGACAATTATAATAGAGTCAAGTATGGTTTCTTCCGTAATAAACGTATTATGCTCTTTCTTTTAAAAACATCAATATTTAATGATAAGTTCTACAAGTTAAATACTTTCTAATTAAAAACAGAAAATATGGAGCCAGTTAAGAAGAAAATTGCTATCTCAGTGTTACCAATCATTATTTTATTTAATTATGTTTTTCTGTACTTTAAGAAGGAACCCATTACTTCTTTCCAGGAAGTGCTTTCCAGCATTAAAAGTCCTAGGTACTTGCCTGACCACAATCTTTCAGCATAAGATGCCCTTGATACTTGAGTATTAAAAAAATCCTCATGATAGTTTACAACTTCTTGTTTAAGAACTTTGTTTAGATTATTGATCTTTCATTAATTGATATTCTCAAGGAAGGCCTGAAGAACTCTCTTCTACTTCCCCTCATATAACCAAAACTAAACACTATTAACATATTATTTCTCAGTATTTTTAAAAAGATTTCATTTATTTGTTTTTAGAGAGGGGGAGGAGAGGGAGAGAAACATTGATGTGAGTGAGAAACATTGGTTGCCTCTTTAAAAAAATATATTTTATTGATTATGCTATTTTAGTCATCCCAATTTTTTCCCCTTTACCCCCCTGTCCAGTACCTCCATTCCCTCCAGCAATCTGCCCCCCCATGCCTCCACCCCCCCGCCCCCAGTTCATGTCCATGAGTCCTGCACATCAGTTCTTCGGCTTCACATTTCCTATGCTATTCTTAACATCCCCTTGTTTATTTTGTACCTACCAATTTATGCTTCTTAACCCCTGCACTTTCCCCCCATGCTCCTCCTTCCCCCTCCCAGCTGATAACCCTCTGAGTGATCTCCACATCTATAATTCTGTTCCTGTTCTGGTTGTTTGCTTGGTTTGTTTTTTTAGATTAAGTTGTTGATAGTTGTGAATTTGTTGCCATTTAATGTTCATAGTTTTGATCTTTATCTTTTTCTTAAATTTCATATAAAATGGCTTGGTAATGATGAACTCCTTTAGCTTTACCTTGTCTGGGAAGTACTTTATCTGCCCTTCAATTCTAAATGATAGCTTTGCTGGATAGTGTGATATTGGTTGTAGGTCCTTGCTTTTCATTCCTTTGAATACTTCTTGCCAGTCCCTTCTTGCCTGCAAAGTTTCTTTTGAGAAATCAGCTGACAGTCTTATGGGAACTCCTTTGTAGTTTAACTCCTTTCTTTTCTCTTGCTGCTTTTAAGATTCTCTCTTTATCTTTAACCTTTGGCATTTTAATTATGATGTGTCTTGGTGTGGTCCTCTTTGGGCCCAACTTGTTTGTGATTCTCTGTGCTTCCTGTACTTTTATGTGTATTTCCTTCACCAAATTAGGGAAGTTTTCTTTCATTATTTTTTCAAATAAGTTTTCAGTTTCTTGTTCTTCCTCTTCTCCTTCTGGTATCCCTATGATTTGGATGTTTTCATGTTTGGAGATGTCCCAGAGGCTCTGTATTCTATTTTTGTTTTTTTGAATTGTCTTTCTTCTTGCTTCTCTGATTGAATGCTTTTTTCTTTCTTATGTTACAAATTTGATACTCCATTTCATCCTCTCCACTGTTGGTTCCCTGTAGATTTTTCTTTATTTCACCTAATGTAACATTCGTTTCTGCCTGGGTCTTCTTTATGCTGTTGCAGTACCCAGTGAGTTCTTTGAGCATCCTGATAACCAGTGTTTTGATCTCTGCATCTGATAGGTTAGTTATCTCCATTTTGTTTAATTCTTTTTCTGGAGTTTTGTTCTGTTCTTTCAGTTGAGCTGTATTTCTTTGTCTCCTCAATTTGGCAGCCTTCCTGTGTTTTTTTTTTTTTTTTTCTGTGTATTAGGTGCTTTGACTCCCTGTCTTAGTAGCATGGCCTATTTTAAGAGTGGACCTGTAAACTGTGTGGAGTGGAGCCTGAAGTGACTGCCAGGGTGGGGCAACCCCTTTCAGTGCTTTGTAGCTCTGTGGGGGGTGGGGAGGAGGGCTTGGGAAGGGGACAATGCCACCGCCAGGCTTCTGGAGGGTTTCCTGGGAGGAAGCTGCTCCCACCATTCACCCTGTTTCCAGTCTCCTTACTTTCTCCTCTGTGCCACTTGTGCCCTTTCAGCTGTTGCCCTGGTGCTGAATCCCAGAGGGAATAGGTCTGTGTAAGTGCGAAGTCTGGCTGGGCCCTTTAAGAGGAGTCTCCTGATAATCTGGCAATTTCTTCTGCCACCCCTCTGGTTTTTACAACCAGAAGTTACGGGGATTTATCTTCTTGGTGCTGGAATCATGGGCCGCTGGGTCATCTGGTTTGGGGCTGGGATCTCTTGCTCCTGAAGTATCCCTCTTGATTTTTATGTACCACATGTGAGTGTGGGACCCCCATTCCACTGCCTTTCTGATTGAATGCTTTCATTTTTGATTCCACCTCTCTCCAAGTCTCTGCCCCCTTACATGTTTGGATGAATGTGGCTTCCTAAATCTTTGGTTTTCAGACTTCCATACAACTTGATTTTCTGACAGTTCTGGGTGATATTAATTTGTAGTCTAGATGTAATTTTTTCTCTAGTGGTAGGAGGAGACAAAGCATGTTTACCTATGCCTCCATGTGACTAGAAGTCCACTGGTTACCTTCTGTTCATGCCCTAACCAGGGGTCAAACCCACAACCCAGGCATGTGCCCTGACCAGGAATTTAACTGGCAACCCCTCACTTTATGGGATGACACCCAAGCAATTGGGCCACTCTGACCTGGGCTCTTTCTTAATATTATTATGTTGAGATCACAAATATAATCTTATATTCTGCTTTTTATACTTCAAATTACTATTATTAGCTTTGGAAACTTCCTAATCAAAATTTTTAATGGTTTCATGATATTCCATTATATAATGTCATATACCTCTCCTCACATTCCAGAGATCCAGTCATTACCTGACTTGAGACAACCTGATTTTCAACTCTGATCTCAGGTAGATACCACTATCCATTTCACATAAATGACACATTGTAAAGGGGATATGCCAATAAGTTGAAACTATTTCCTTTTACCACTAAAAAGAACATTGGGGATTGAAAATAGGCCATTATATATTTCTTGGATTGAGTATCACTTTATAGTTGCATAATACTTGTTTACTATTTATTTCACCTCTTCAATGTAACACTTTAAAAAGTAACATTTGCCTATAACTTTTGTTTTAATCTTGAGTGTCACTTCTAATAGTGATTTGGCAACCTTAAGACTGAGTTGGTATTTAGGAAAACTCTTTTTCCTTGGATATCCTCATTTGAGTTGCTTAAGAAATTCCCATTCCTCTTTAAAGGAGGAATGCAGTCAAATCCCTCCCAAAAGAAAATAGGTAGGACTTTATTCTGAGACTGGCTTTACTGCTTGTTGATGAAGATTATTCAGGTAGAGGTAAATTACGCTGGCCCTTGCCATTCAGGCCTGGTGCTTCCTTGGCATAGGGTGAGCAGCTTAGAAAGACTGCTTTTAATTCATGGCAATTAAAGGAGAATACTCTCTGTACCGCTTTTGCAGAAGTGGCTCTGCAAAGGGGTACTTGAAACCTAATATGCTTCAAAGGGCTGGCCTATGCCCAGATAAATGTTATCTGTGAATACAGAGCGATACCACCCAAGTAATAATTATCAGACAGGTTTAACTTAGGAAAGACTGATCGTTCTTGCTAAAATGTGGTTAAAGAATGGGGAGGGATATTTGATTTCTGGTGGTGATCTGTTTAATTGCATCTAAGATTCAGATATGAACAGATTACTCCAACTACTGTATATGGGCTTCAGTTGAATTTAGTATTTGAATTCTCTGAAAATGATAACTATATAATTAGGATAAAGGATCCTAAAAAAGGTTAAGACACTAAACAGACTAGCTATGTAAATTAAAATTTTTTTAAAGTTTACTTTTCTTCTACATGAGTATGTACCAAATATAGATGGTTGGGTGTATCTTAGAGTAAGGGTACATTCTTTTGTAGCTGTGGTATCTCGGGGACACTTTAATGTGGGGAAAGAAAATTCTTTAGTTTTGTCCAGAGAAGTTGTTGGAGATCTGAATGTTCAAGGTTTCTAGGATTTCAGTGCTCTTTGTACAGTTTTGGCATCAAAACCCTAGGATGATAGGGTACTTGGTGTCTGCTTTCAGGATTTATCACGATGCTCTTTGACAATTAAGCTTGTAAGATCAGTAGAAAATGAATCAGAACACAGATATGCATAGTAACTTGGGAACCAGACTGGCTGTCAGGCCTGCAAGACTTAGTTGAAACTCATTGGAATGTAAAAAATGTGTCAATCTGAACAGGCCAGGTTAGCTCCGAGGAAGCGTAGGAGATGGAGAGTCACTTAAGCAAAAGTTGGCAATCAGCTGGTCTCTGTAATGGCAGTTTCTCACAGTACAACAATAAATGGCATTTTAATGACCACCTCAGTCCTGTGTACATCTTAGTTATTTTAAGATATCTCTCAGGCCTGGTATAGAAAGGGAACAGGGAAATTGCCAACAGATACATGAAAAGGTGTTCCACGTCACAAATTATCAGGGAAATGTAAATGAAAACCACAATTAGATGTCACCTCACACCTGTTAGAAGGGCTATCATCAAAAAGACAAGAGATAACAAGTATTGATGAGGATGTGGAGAAAGGGGGACGCTTGTGCACTATTGGTGGGATTATAAATTGGTGTAGCCACAATGGAAAACAGTGTGGAGATACTTCAAAATATTTAAAATAGAACTACTATATGATCCAGCAATTCTCTTTCTAGGTATATGTTCAAAGGTAATAAAATCACTATCTCAAAAAGACAGCTACAATAATTTAAAAATAGATATCTGCACCCCTGTGTTTATGGAAGTGTTATTTATAATAGCCAGGACATGGAAACAACCTACATGACCACTGAATGCCTAATGGATAAAGTAAATGTGATATTGATACACACACAGCAGAACATTATTCAGAAGAAAATCTTTCATTTACAACAATATGGATGGGCTTTGAAGACATTATTCTAAGTGAAATAAGTCAGACAGCAAAAGACAAATACTGTATGAACGTACTTACATGTGAATCTGAAAAGCCCCAAATCATAGCAACAGAGAACAGATTGTTGGTTGTCAGAGGTTGGGGATGGCACGTGGGAGAAATGGGTGAAGGTTGTCCAAAGGTACAAACTTTTAGTCATAAGATAAATAAGTTCTGAAGATGTAATGTACAGCGTGGTGACTATAGTTAACATTGTTTATTTGAAAGTTGCTGAGAGAGTAGATCTTAAAAGTTCTCATCATAAGAAGAAAAAAATTGTAACTGTGAGGTGATGGATGTTTACTAAACATATTGTAGTAATCAGTTTGCAATATATATGTATATCAAATCATTATGTTGTATACCTGAAACTAATATAATGTTATATGTCAATTATATCTCAGTAAAATTGGGGTTGGGGAAGGAAGAAAATAGAACAGAACTCTGGTAACTGAAATGTTTTTGTTTTCTTTTTAAAGATACAGTATTACTTTTCATTTATTTTATTTCAATTAATTAACTTATTTTTAGACAGAGGGGAAGGGAAGGAGAAACAGAGGGAGAGAAACATTAATGTGTGGTTGCCTCTTACATGCCCCCAACTGGGGACCTGGCCTGCAACCCAGGCATGTGCTCTGACCAGAAATCGAGCCGGTGACCCTTTGGCTCACAGGCCAGTGCTCAATCAACTGAGCCACACCAGCCAGGGCTGGTGGCTGAAATATTTAATGGCATCAGGTTCAGAAAGCCCAGTGTCTCCCAATTTTAATAAATTTTTGGTGTCAGGGCTTTCAGAGTAGAAGACCAGAGTGAGATCCATCTAGATTTCTCTTTTTAGATGGTATTCCTATACCAGACCTAGATCAATTCATTTTATTTTGTCTGCCGTTACTGTACTCATCCACTTTTTAAAACTGGCTCAGGAAATGTACAAAAGTGTCTAAGGGAGGTTAATTTTGAGTACAGATAGAAAAGATTCCAATTCAGGACCCTCCCATACCTATAGGAATTTAAATAATGTAAAATAGTTATGGTGAAAGTTCTTTGAAGAAATGATTACCATTCTCATTGCTGTTCTTGAAAAGAGGAAAGAGTAGTATTCTGAAAAGAAATTCAGGAGCAAGGTAAAGTGTCCAGAATAACAGTTGGGGACCCAAAAGGGGGAATTTGACATTGCATCTCCTCCCTATCCAGTTTGATTCAGTGCATCCATTTTTTTTTTTTCATTCAGTCGAAGTTGGTTTTGAGTTTTTATTGGGCTGGAAGCTGTTGTGAGAAAATGCTGGAGACTTAGAAAAACCTTAAAGATCATCTAGGGCAGCAATTTGTAAACTTCTCCACTAGGAGAATAAGTGAATAGTTGACTGATTTGGTGGCGTGTCCCAAAATTAAGACATTTTTGTCTCAATTTTAGCTTAAAAATCATGGCAGGAAAATCATGGACAGTTTATATTCTTATTCATAATATTTGTGTATAGGTATGTATATTTAGTGCCAGAAATATAGTGAATAAAAAGTTGTTTTTTGGCTTTTTTGTTTGGCAAAGATTTCTGGTTTTTACCAAATGTCCTCATTTCTTTGTGTGTTGTCCAGAAAAGGATCTTGCTGGGACATACTCCTAGAAACCCAGGGTTATTCACTACTTATGTTCGGATTGAATAGTAGTAGACCAAGATTATCTGGCAAAGCATAATATGCCATGTAAATGAGAGGGTTTAAAAAAAAATCTTGGTGTTCTTTATAGCTTCAATCCTCTCAGAATTGGGTCTTATGACCAAGTAAAAAACTAATAGTGGAGAGAATGTTAGGATGTGGGGCAGAAGGATTCTTGCCTTAATCTTTCTTTGACATCATGAGGGTTAGGTACAACAAGTTAACTAACCATTGGTATAACTGATGCTCTTGCAGGAGGGAGCACTGGCAGTTGCTGGGTAATTTGAAGACTACTGTCGAGGGTTTAGTGTCAGCCAACAACCCCAATGTCTGGTCCAAGTATGGTGGCCTGGAACGGCTTTGCAGGGACATGCAGAGCATCCTCTATCATGGGCTCATCCATGACCAGGTATGTAGACCTTCTTTTTTGCCAGATTGGGTGAAACAGTTGTTAGAAAGAAACGGTTGCATTAAGTTGCTGAGAGGGAGAAGATGATGGCCACTAGTCTGTGAGCCCTTGGAGGAAGTACTGTACCATAAGATGATGACGACAAGGAAGAGGATAAGGACAGTGATGATCAGTCATTGGGATTTTCCTCTTATGATCATCCTAGGACACATCTGAGAAACACTGACAGAATATTGTTATTTTTAGAATATCCTATGAGCATTATTTTGTAGACAACTGGTTCATGCTTATGAATAGTAGTTGTAGTTATAGCTTACTTTTTAAAATATAAACTTTATTGATGTTGAGTGTTTTTCCATTAACATCCTCCAACAGTAATAAGCTTTGAGTATTGACAATAAATTGAGGGAGTTCCTGCCAAGATGGAGGTATAGGTGGAAACATTTTGCTTCCTCGCAAAACCAAAAAGAAGGATAACAACCAATTTAAAAGTAATAAACAAGCAGAACTGCCAGAAAATAGGACTGTGTGGAACTCTAACAACCAAGGAATTAAAGAAACATTCATCCAAAATGGTAGGAGGGGTGGAGAAGGGCAGATGAGCAGAGAGGACCTGTGGCAAGGCGCCAGACCATGAGGGTAAGGCGGAGGCTGGCTGACTGGGAGGCTAAAGACTCAAAACATCGGATGTAGAATCCTGTGGCAGTTGCTAAGGCAGGAGAAATTCCCAGTCTCACAGGAGAGTTGGTTAGAAAATGGGGCTAGAGGAGAACCAAGATGGCGGCATAGATAGACACACTGCGCCTCCTCCCACAATCAGAACTGACAGAAAATCCAACGGCAAGGAAGTCCGACACCAAGTAGATAAAAAAGAAACATACATCCAGACCGGTAGGAGGGGCGGAGATGGGCACCAGGGTGGAGAGGACTTGCGTGGCTGTGGCAGGACCGAGACTGGCGGAGTGTGGGATGAAAGGGGCAGGCAGTCTGACCACTAGCAGGCCCTGTGGCCCCACATTCGTGCAGATAGGCCGAGAGGGCTGGACTCAGAGTGGCGGAGAACGGGGCAGGCAGACCAGCAGGTAGCACCCCGCGGCCCCACATTCGTGCACAGATAAACCAGGACAAACGGCGGGGAGCAAAGCAGAACGCGTAACCCGGGGCTCCAGTGCGGGGGAAATAAAGCCTCAAACCTCTGATTGAAAATGCCCGTGGGGGTTGGGTGGCAGCAGGAGAGACTCCCGGCCTCACAGGAGAGTTTGTTGGAGAGACCCACAGGGGCCTAGAGTGTGCACAAGCCCACCCACTCGGGAACCAGTACCAGAGGGGCCTAATTTGATCGTGGGTAGTGGAGGGAGTGACTGAAATCCGGTGGAGAGTGGAGCGGGCGCCATGGCTCCCTCTCGGCCCCTCCCCCTCGTACAGCGTCAGAGCGCAGCGACCAGCATTACCCCGCCCTGGGTGAACACCTAAGGCTCCGCCCCTTTAAGTAACAGACGCACCAAGACAAAAAAAAAAAAAGGCCCAAATGACAGAACTCTTCAAAGCTCCAGAAAAAATACAACTAAGCGAGGAAGAGATAGCCAACCTATCAGATGCACAGTTCAAAACACTGGTTATTAAGACGCTCACAGAATTGGTTGAATTTGGTTGAAAACTAGATGAAAAAATGAAGGCTATGCTAAGAGAAACAAAGGAAAATGTACAGGGAACCAATAGTGACGGGAAGGAAACGGACTCAAATCAATGGTGTGGACCAGAAGGAAGAAAGAAACATCCAACCAGAAAAGAAGAAACAAGAATTCGGAAAAATGAGGAGAGGCTTAGGAACCTCCAGGACATCTTGAAACATTCCAACATCCGAATTATAGGGGTGCCAGAAGGAGAAGAGGAAGAACAAAAAATTGAAAACTTATTTGAACAAATAATGAAGGAGAACTTCCCTCATCTGGCAAAGGAAATAGACTTCCAGGAAGTTCAGGAAGCTCAGAGAGTCCCAAAGAAGCTGGACCCAAGGAGGAACACACCAAGGCACATCATCATTACATTAGCCAAGATCAAACAGAAGGAGGGAACCTTAGAAGAAGCAAGAGAAAAGGACACAGTTACCTACAAAGGGGTTCGTTCCCATAAGACTGCCAGCTGATTTCTCAAAAGAGATCTTACAGGCAAGAAGGGGCTGGCAAGAAGTATTTGAAGTCATGAAAGGCAAAGACCTACATCCAAGATTACTGTATCCAGCAAAGCTATCATTTAGAATGGAAGGGAAGATAAAGTGCTTCTCAGATAAGGTCAAGTTAAAGGAGTTCATCATCACCAAGCCATTATTATATGAAATGTTAAAGGGACTTATCTAAGAAAAAGAAGATAAAAAATATGAACAGTAAAAACGACAGCAAACTAAGTTATTAACAACCACACCTAAAACCAAAACAAAAGAAAACTAAGCAAACAACTAGAACAGAAACAGAACCACAGAAATGGAGATCACATGGAGGGTTATCAATAGGGGACTGGGAGGGGGAGAGTGGAGGGAAATGTACAGAGAATAAATAGCATAAATGATAGGTGGAAAATAGACAGGGGTAGGGTAAGAATAGTGTAGGAAATGTAGAAGCCAAAGAACTTATAATTATGACCCATGGACATGAACTACAGGGGGGGAATGTGGGAGGGAGGGGGTGGGCAGGATGGAGTTGAGTGAAGGGGGGCAAATGGGACAACTGTAATAGCATAATCAATAAATATATCAAAAAATTTTAAAAAATAAAAGAAACTAGAAAAAAGAAAATGGGGCTAGAGCTGAGTGGCATTTTTCCCCCTCAAACTGCTCCCCAACAGACAGCGCCACAACTCAGCAAAGAGGGTCGCCCTGCCCTGCTGAATACCTAAGGCTCTGCCTTTTACAACATAGCAGGAGCACCAAGACAAAGAAATAGGGCCCAAATGAAAGAACAGATCAAAGCTACAGAAAAAGAACTAAGTGACCAGGAGATGGACAACCTATCTGGTGCAGAGTTCAAAACACTGGTAATCAGGATGCTCACAGAAGTGATTGAGATTGGTCACAAAATGAAGGAAGAAATGAAGGCTATAAAAAGTGAAATAAAACAAAATATACAAGGAACCATTAGTGAAGGGAAGGAAACTGGGACTCAAATCAACCATTTGGAACAAAAGGAAGAAATAAGCATCCAACCGGAACAGAACGAGGAAATAAGAATGCAAATAAATGAGGAGAAGCCTAGGAACCTCTGGGACAACTTTAAATGTTCCAACATCCAAATCATAGGGGTCCCAGAAGGAGAAGAACAACAGCAAGAAATTGAAAACTTATTTGAACAAATAAGGAACGAAAACTTTCACAATCTGGTAAAGGAAATAGACTTCCAAGAAGTCCAGGAAGCCCAGAGTCCCAATGAAATTGGACCCAAGGAGGAACACACCAAGACACATCATAATTAAGTTACCCAAGGTTAAAGATAAGGACAGAATCTTAAAAACAGTAAGAGAAAAGGAGATAGTTATCTACAAAGGAGTTCCCATAAGACTATCAGCTGATTTCTCAAAAGAGACCTTACCGGCAAGAAGGGGCTAGAAAGAAGTATTCCATGAAAGGCAAGGACCTACATCCAAGATTACTGTATCCAGCAAAGCTTTCATTTAGAATGGAAGAGCAGATAAAGTGCTTCCCAGATAAGGTCAAGTTCAAGGAGTTCATCATTACCAAGCCCTTATTATATAAAATGTCAAAAGGACTTATCTAAGAAAAGGAAGGTCAAAAATATGAACAGTAAAATAACAACAAACTCGTAACTATCAACAACTGAACCTAAAAAACAAAAACAAAAACTAAGCAAACAACTAGAACAGAACAAAATCATAGAAATGGAGATCACATAGAGGGTTATCAGTGGGGAGTGGGTGGGGGAGAATGGAGGGGAAAGGTACAGGGAATAAGAAGCATAATTGGTAGGCATAAAATAAACAGGGGGAGGAGATTAAGAATAGTATAGGAAATAGAGAAGCCAAAGAACTTATATGTATGACCCATGGACATGAACTAAGGTGGGTGGAGGGAATGCTGGAGGGTAGGAGGTGCATGGTGGAGGGGGGATAAAGGGGAGAAAAGAATTGGAACAACTATAATATCATAATCAATACAATATACTTTTAAAAAGAATGAAAAAAGAAAATGAGTTGAAGCTAATAATATTTAACGGTTTTTGCTTTACCTTTGGCAGTTACTCCATTTGCAGTGTTTTAAATAAGGTTAGATCTGAATAAAATCGTCAAGTGAGTCATTGGATCTGGTATCCTATTTTTTAAAAATCAAACCTCACAAATATGTTCATAATCATGTGTTCCTAAATGCTCATGTTCTTTCCATGTCAGAGCCTAGTATTTTTTCCTGAAACTCTTTTCCCTGAGCCAGGTTTATCTTTCTTTTTTTATCAAAATTTATTCTTAATTAGCAGTTACATTGGAAAAGATATAATCAATGAACTTATATTAAGGTATTTGCAGTTGATAGGATTTACTGTGCCACCTCCCCTTCTAAAAATATGTGTATTACCTTTAAGCAGTATCTTTAAACCAGTGTCCCTATTGGATATTTTTAGAATTTAGTGAGAAACTTGGCTTAGGTTAGATTTTCTTTATTCAGATTAAATTCTAAAGGTAAGGCCTTCTCTTTTAATGAGTTTTGAAAATAGGGGAAATTTTTTACCCTTTAAAGAATTGTTCTTAATGGTCATCATTATGAAGACACTATTCTAGGAATTTGGAGGCAACATTGTGTAGCAGACTAACACAAGTATTTAGAATCAGACATAACCTGGATTTAAATCCAGACTCATTGCTCACGTCCTTGGGAGGTGGGGGAAATCACATAGTAGTTACAGTTACAGACTTTTGAGTCAGACTGCTCATGTTTTAATCTCAGCTTCACCACTCTGTGGTATTAGGTAAGTTATGTAACTCTCTGTGTCTGTTTCCTCATTTGTTAAATGAGGAGATAACACTGGTACCTATCTCATAGGACTGTTGTAAGAATTAAATGAGATAATACATACAAAGCTTTAGAAAACAAATTATCAGTCTTAACTGCCAGGTTATACTACTTTTTGAGCCTTGCTTTTGTCATCTGTAAAAATGAGGATAATGTTATTTATATCATACTGTTTGAAGGAAAGATTAAATGAAAAAGCACACAAATTTGCCCATTGAAGTTCATGGCATGTAGGAAGTAATTCATAATTGTTCCTTTTTCTTTTAAAGTTTCAAGTTACATGTACTCTTATGAAAAATAAACAATTATGAACATTGGAATTTCAAAACAGATTAAGTTAACCCACTGTAATCTGGTTTCTTCCCTTACCACTGGTGCTAAAGTTTAAGTAATAATGACATGTTACCAAATCCAGTGAACCTTTCTCCTTTGAACACTGCTTTATGTCCTTCACTATTGATCACCATCAGACCTTGGCTTTCATGCATTATTATTGTATGACGTGGAGACCTTTTCTTACCTCTGTGACCACGTCTTCTTAGTTTCTTTCCCTGGAGTCTCTTCCTCTTGGATTTTAGTTTTTAGTGGGGTTCTGTCCTATGTCCTTATGTCTTCTTACTTTGTTCATTTTCCTGAAATAATGTTATCCACCTGCCTTGTTTCATTTATCGTCCATACAGTAATAACCCCAGGCTCAGACATCTCGACTGAACTCCAGATCCACAAGACTAGCTGTCAGCTAGCTATTCGTTAGCTGGCTATCTATCCTACAGACCAAACACGACATGTCCCAAAACAAAATTATTTTAGCGCATGAGATTGCTTTTTCTCCGATATTTTTAATACGAATTTGTGACATTGCCAGCTATTCAGTCTTCCAAGTTGGAAACTAGGGCATCATGCCTACATGTTTTACAAAAACTCAATACAAGTTTCCCAGACTGATGACTAAAATAGCTACCAGATTAGTGGCCCTGCCTTCTAGTTCTATTACTAGTCTTACAATGTCATCTTAGAGTAATCATTTAACCATATTGCAAGACAGTTTTACCATCTGTGCCGGAAAGAGAAAATGTGTCATGATGAAATAGTAAAGCCAATGAAATTTTCAAATGAAAGATGCTTGGTAAATGCAAAACAATATTAACATATCTTGTTATAATTGTTAAAAGTGTTGATATCTGTGAAGGCACATAGTTATCACAATAAAAAATATTAAAGTATGTGACCACCTGCAATATAACAGTTGTGTTAATAGTGAAAGCAGAGCAAACCAGGCCGATCTGTCATACACACACACAGCAACTATAGGCCTTAGTGTGAAGAATCAAAAGCAAAGGATTCATAGTAATTTCACACTGCTCTGTTCTGCCTTGTAAAGACCTAAAAATTGAAGTCTGTGTCAAGGACTTATTTTTCCCTTTCATTTCCTCCCTAAAGATGAAGGCTTTCAAAAGCCTGCCTGCTGTGTCATCCAGAAACTATTCTGGGTGTTGTGCCCCACTAGAGGGGAAGGCGTATAATGATTTATGCAGTCATTTCTTGTGTGCTTTCATAAGGATGTGTTATGGAATGTGTATCATTTATTTTTTAAAAAAATCAGGGCCTTAGAAAAGCTATAACATCATGATTATATTCTTAGAGGGATCTCATTTTTCCTTGACAGCCTGCATCTGGGTTATCTTTTAGTCTTTCCATAGCAATAACAATCACTCTTTAATATTTTGGTAGATTTTCTTATTTTTTTCTGTGCCCTTATGTGCTTTTTAAAATATTAACATTGTAAAAAAAAAAAAAATTAACATTGTACTGTATATATCACTCCATAACTTGCTTTAAAATATTTAATTTTTAAATGTACAATATATTTATATGGTTAAAAAAACAAAAAAGTATAAAACAATACACAGTGAAATATCTCATTTCCTTCTGATCCCACTACTGTTTACCAGTTAATGTCCAGAGAATTTTTATGCTTATAAAAACAAATATGAATAATTTTCTTTGCTACACCTTCTGATTTTTAACACAAATAAGAACACACTATAATCTATTCTGCACCTTGTTTTTTTCACTTGATATATCCTGTAATTCATTTAAAATAATTACCAAAAGAGCTTCATTCTTTTTTTACAGCTGTCATTTTGTAATGTGCCATTTTATATATATATATCATGCATCATTTAACCAGTCTCCTGGGAGTGGACACTTAGATTGCATTCAGTCATTTGCTGCTGGTAAAAGTGCTACAGTGAATAACCTCGTGTGTAGGTCATTTTGCCCTTTACTGTATTCCGAGAAGTAGAATCCTTAGGCTAAAGGGTATATCTTTTCTTTTCTTTTTTCTTTTCTTTCTTACCACCAAGTTGAATTTTTTTATTTTGCTAATGTACAACTAGAAATAACAGTCTACTCTCTATGGTTTCTAAACACTTACCACTGATGATTTCCATAAGATGCTGTTGTCCTTCATAGTCCAGGTGCCTGATCATCTGTGAGAACCCAACTTGCCTTCCTTTCTACCCACTAAATTAATTTATCTTTTCAGAAGTCTTGTTGGATGTTTTCTTTGTTGGCCTCTCCATATTGCTGCTGTATTTGAAAGACTTCATTTTCTAATTGCACAACAGTCCGTTCAGTCTCACAAATTCTTACTGACCAGGGCTACGCAATTTGACTTCACTTCTCTTAATTTAGATCCACTGTGAGTTGCATGTTCTTTCACTGCCATTTTAAATCTTGAATATGTTTCCTTAACTTCTGGAATTCTTTCTGTGCATATTCAATTATGTGAACTAGATTTTCATTATATGCTTTCCAGGCATTGCATCCATGCTGTGACATTAGTTCCAGATTCTCAGTAGGAACTTTCTGATGCTATGGTTAGTCCATAGAAATGTTTACACATTCTTGCCATGAAGTAATGTCATTTTTCTGACTTGAGGAAGGGGCTGGAAGTTCATATTGTTTTATACTGAGCAATTAAATTGGTTGTCAAGCAGCTAGTCTTTCAAATTCATTTCTCATTATGTCCGTTTCAAAAGCAGAATAATTTGGGGCTGTCAGGTGGCTCAGGTAGTTCTTGGAAGGTTGGTATCTGTGAAGTTTCCTTCTCCACCAGTGCTACAGCCACTTCCTGCACACCAGGCGCTTCATAACCTTGGTCAAAATACAACAACCATCCACTATAACCTCTCTAACCACCAAATCTGTGCCCGCCATTCATAGGTTTGCCTCGGTTTTCTCAAGAGTATGTGCTTTTCAATATTTTTTAAAAGATTTTATTTATTTAGGTTTAGATAGAGGAGTAGAGAGGGAGAAGGACAGGGAGAGAAACATTGACCTGCGAGAGAACCATCCATCAGTTGCCTCTCTTGCATGTGCCTGGCAGGCAACTCAAGCATGTGCCCTGACCAGGAATTGAACTAGCAACCCTTTGCTTTGTGGGGAGACACCCAACCCACTGAGCCACAATGATCAGGGCTGTGCTTTTGAATTTTGATAGCTGTTGCTAAATTGCCCTCCAGGAAGTTATGCCTGTTTACACCCTCACTAACATGTAAGAGTATCTAATTCTTTATACCATTGCCAATAGAGGGTGTTACTAAGCTTTAAACTATTGTCAATAATAATAGGTGAAAAGTTACATTTCTCTTACCATTAAAGATGTTTATAAGAGTCACCAAATTATTTTTCTGTGAACTTTTACTATTTTTTCCCATTTCCCATTTTCCTCGGATTTTTAATCTTATCTTGTGGATTTGTAGGAGCTCTGCATTTATTAAGAAAACTAGTAGCAAACACATGGTGCAATATACAGATGATTATGCTGATTTATACATTTGAAACTTATATCATGTATCAACCGATGTTACCCCAATAAATTTAATAAAAAAAGAAAATTAGTCCTTTGTCTGTAATGTGAGTTGAAAATATTTTTTCATAGTTTGTCTTTTGACTTTTTTTTAAAAGATTTTATTTACTTATTTTTAGAGGAGGGAAAGGAGGGAGAAGAAAGGGAGGGAAACATCAATGTGTGGTTGCCTCTCGAGCACCCCCTACAGGGATCTGGTCAGGGCACAACCCAGCCATGTGCCCTGACGGGGGAATCGAACCAGTGACCCTTTCTTTCCCAGGCCAGCACTCAGTCCACTGAGCTACAGCAGTCAGGGCTCTCCTACTTCTCTTCCTTCTCCTCCTCGCTCTTTCTTCCTTCTCCTCCCCATCCTCTCTGTCTTCCTCCTCCTCCTCCTTCCTCCCTTCTTTCTTCTTCTCATTCATATTTAGGTCTTCAATCCAGCTGGAGCTTATTTTGGTGTATAGTTTGTGGAGAATGCTTAAATTTATCTACTTCTAACTAGCCGATTTTCACAACAATATTTGTTGATAATGTGCTTCTTTTCTATTGATTTTTTCCAAAAGTGGTTTATTAAGTGAGCCTAAATTTTTTTTTAAATAGACTATTTTTTAGAGCAATTTTAGGTTCTCAGCCAAATTGAGCAGAAGGTACAGAGATTTCCCATTAATTCCTGCCTTCACTCACGCATAACCTCTCTCATTATCACCATTCCCCACCAGAGTAGCACATTTGTTAAAACTGATGAACATACACTGATACATCATTATCACCCCAAAGTCCATAGTTTACATTAGGGTTCACTTTCGGTCTTATGTAGCCTATGGTTTATACAAACTTTTAATGACATGTAACTACCATTATGGTAGCACACAGAATAGTTTCACCGCCCTGAAAATCCTCTTGTGCTTCACCTGCCGTTACCGAACAGATCCATGGGGGTGGGGGACAAAATACTGTTGCTGAATGGACCCCCCCTTATCCCAGGGTCCCCCTGTACTAGGTTTGCCTTGCCCACTGCCAGAGAATTACAGCTTTCAATGTCAGAGATTGGTGAAACGGTAAGGAATTATTCAAAAGTTATACAGACTTAGAGTAATGACTTAATGTCTTCATAAAGATCCCCAAGTCCCTTAAAACACCCACAAACACACACAGTCCTTCCTCCCCGCCTTTGCCCAGTCAGGGGTACCGTATCTCAGGAAAAGAAATAGAAGTCTGTGGCTCAGGTAGCCCCTGGTTCTTCCCAGTAATCTGTGCTCAGCTGGCAGGCCTCCCTTGGTTCCCAGCAGCAGCCAGCTGTGTCACTGCCACGATCTCCTGTTAATCCAAACCCGGGTGGCACCTTCTCCTGGCCCACCAGCAAGAGTTCTTTCACCCTTTCCTTCCTTCAGCATCTCTCCTGCATTCTTCTGAACTGCTAAGAGAGAGCTCTGCATTGCTGCTACGTCTTGCTTTCCGGCTTCCTAAGCTGCATGGCAAAGGGAACCCCAAAGCCGAGTGGTTCTCCCTTTTTCGCCAAAAGCTGTATGGTCCTAACCTTTCTCGCCAAAGCTGTGTGGCCCCAACCTAGCATGGCTGCTGCTCCTGGGTTTAAATCCCAGTGCAAGTCTTCCTCTGTAGCCCCATTTCCAACTCCTCCCACAATCAGCTACACCTGCCAGCATTCCCATATTTGTCTAGCTTTTCTAGGCTGCCATAGTAAGTCTGGGTGGGCATGGCCCCGTGGCATGGAGCCAATCATCTCTTAGCTCTTAGGCAGGCTCTGTAACCCGGGAGAGTTGCCTCCCAGTTATGTCATGGATTGAAGTCATTCCCATCTCCCTGGCTCAAAGCATGGCCATAGCTGTTTAACATACCCATGAAACCAGTCAAAAGTTATAGATATGTTCAATGACCATTCCTGAGGTTAGTTGCAAAACTTGCTATGCAGAATAGCTCTCAATGGCCCTGCTCCATGTGTCCCATCCCCCAGTTCAGACTTGTGGCGATGAGGACATCCTATATATATTTTTTAATATTTCCTGGACACCCTGAGTTCTGGACCCCATTACAAATCCATATTTGGGGACCCCCTGGCTGTACCCTGTTCCACTACTCATTTTTCCATCCTTCCACTGCTCCAAACCCTGGCAACCACTGTCTTTTTACTGTCTCCATAGTTTTGCCTTTTTTAGAATGTCATGTAGTGGGTTGGAATCATAAGGTATGTAGCCTTTTCAGATTGAATTCTTCATTTAGTAATATGAACTTAAATTTCCTTTATATCTTTTTATGGCATGATAACTCATTTCTTTGTCGTGCTGAATAATATTCCATTGTCTGGATGTACCACAGTTTATTTATCCATTTACCTACTCAGGGATATCTCTGTTGCTTCCAGGTTTTGGTAATTATTAGTAAATCTGCTATAAACATCCATGTGTAGGTTTTTATGTGGACATAAGTTTTCAGCTCCTTGGGTAAATAATAAGGAGTGTGATTGCTGGACCACATGGTAAGAGTATGTTTAGTTTTATAAGAAACTACCAAACTGTATTCCAGAGTGGCTGTAACATTTTGCATTGCTACCAGCAGTGTATAAGAATTCCTTTTGCTCTGAATCCTTGCCAGTATTGGATGTTGGCATTGTTCTGGATTTTCGCCATTCTCATAGGTAGATAGTGGTATTGTATTGTTTTAATTTGTATATCCCTGATGACATATGATACGGTGTATCTTTTCATATGGTGTATTTGTCATGTGTACGTCTTTGGTGAGGTGCATTTTAGGGTCTTTGGCCATTTTTTAAATCAGATTTTTTTCCTTATCGTTGAATGGTGGAGAGATAGGGGTAGAAAACAGATGATTTTCACTCTGTAACCTTCTATAGCATATGTGTGAATTACTTGTTCAAAAGAACAATTAAAATAATTTTAAACAGCTACCCTTTAAAAAGGTGAACATGTATATGTATGTACTCTTTGATCACTTTTGTTTTAGGCAAAGAAAGGTTATGCTTGTTTTCTCTTTTTGAATCACAACACTAGAACTAGATTTGGTCCAAAATGGTAGTGATTTGTTTACTATGTGTATTCCCACAACAGCTGTGTTGCCACCAGACTGATTACTGGCAGTTTGTGAAGGATATCCGCTGGCTTAGTCCCCACTCTGCCTTTCATGTGGAAAAGGTAAGAAGTGAAGGTAACCACATGGCTTCGTTGTTTGATGTTCTGTTTGGATAGTCTCCTCGGGTGGAAGGATGGTATGTGTCAAGTTTTTACTAACTGAGGAGAGGAAATTATCCCTGTAGGACTGATTTGGAGGGGAGGATTATTTGCTTTTATAAATGAACCTTGCAAATCCATTTCTCTAGGTCACTTTCTGTCCTCTGGGGAAGGGGTGACAAAGTTTTGTTGTTTTCAAAAGGTCTGTATATATGGGACCAGAGTGAAGCTTTTCAAAATGCAGGGCATACGGCAAGAGATTTCCTGAAGTGATTGGGGGAAGTAGAACTAAAATGTTAATAACTGTTTAAGAAGAAAAGAATGTACCAATTAGAAAGAAATGTGAGGTTTCTGGAAGCCATTATCAAATAGAGCCAAGCATGTTCCTCACAGCTTTGGCTACCATCACGCCACTCTATTCTCCTGTCCTCTCAGCTATCATAGTCGTCCTGATTTCTAGTCAGGGAAACAGAGCTTAAGATGGTTAGGTGTCTTCGCCAGAGCTAGTTCCAGATCAATAACTGCTAAATTTATTTATCTATTTATTTAACTCTATTATGGAAAAATTCAGTATATTCAAAATTAAAGAGAATTAGTGTAATGAACTCCAAAATAGCCATCACCCATCTTCAATACTTATTGATTCATGGCCGGTCTTATTTCACGTATTACTCCACCCACTGCCAGATTCATTTTTGAGATGGTGTTCGGAAAAGTAATTTGTTTTTAAATGGTCAGGGAACCAAATAACAAGGTCTCACACTATCCTTTTTTGTGAAGAAGAACCTAGAGCCCAATAATTTTCTTATCTAGGTTTTTTGTCTTCATTTTATTTTTCCCACCAAACCTCCCACTAATTTTTTTAATAAAGTATATTGCCTTATTTACTCTTAGAAGCAGCTTGAAATTGTCATCCATACATTTTTTTGATCATGCGCTACTATACCTTGCTTTCAGAAACAGCCAAGTAGAAGGAGGTTCCAAATAGAGAATACTGTGGCTAGAGGCAAAAAGAGGTATTTAGATGGGGATATTTTTCCTAGATTTCCACCCCCCGCCCCAGGTTTTTGTTGTGTTCTGTTATGAAGGCCATCTGAAGTAGAGGACTCTGTGGAGAGAAGGCAAGAGGTCAAGTTTATTCTTCCTCTGAACACCCCAGAATAGATGCCTCTTTGGAGATAGAACACTATGGGATAGGTGTAGCAGCTTTGTTTTCCCTAGGACACAGGTGGCAAACACAAGGCCCACAGGCTGAATCTGGCCCTCCACCTTGTTTTATCCACCCTGCACCTTGTTTCTGCCTGGTGGCAGCTCCAAGCTCTTGCTTAACTGTTAAGGAGTAGTTACATTTATACAGACCTAAAATTGCATTCAGCCCTTTGAAGGCAACCATGAGGTTGATGTGGCCCCCGGTGAAAATTAGTTTGACACCCCTGCTCTAAGAGCAGCATATTAGGTCTTTTTTATTTATTTATTTATTTATTTATTTATTTATTTATTTTTACCCTTTGCAATGTCATGGATGGAACTGGACAGCATTATGCTAAGTGAAATAAGCCAGGCGATGAGGGACAAATACCATATGCTGTCACCTTTAACTAGAGCATATTAGGTCTTAACTGCTTAGTCCATCTCCAATGGCCCAATCTAGCAGCAGAGCCATCAATCCCTTCCTTCCCTCTCCTTCCTCGGTAACCTGTAAACACTAGCTGGAGGAAAAATACCTCTGATTACCTCCTTTTTTTTTTAATTTTTATTTTTATTCAGTTACAATTGTCTGCATTTTCTCCCCATCCCTCCACCCCACCCCAGCCAGTCCCACCTCCCTCCCCCACCTCTACCCTCCACCTTGATTTTGTCCTTGTGTCCTTTATAGTAGCTCCTATAGACCCCTCTCCCCACTATCCCCTCCCTACTCCCCTCTGGCTATTGTTACATTGTTCTTAATTTCAATGTCTCTGGTTATATTTTGTGTGCTTTTTTCTTTTGTTGATTATGTTCCAGTTAAAGGTGAGATCATATGGTATTTGTCCCTCACCGCCTGGCTTATTTCACTTAGCATAATGCTCTCCAGTTCCATCCATGCTGTTGCAAAGGGTATAAGCTCCTTCTTTCTCTCTGCTGCGTAGAATTCCATTGTGTAAATGTACCATCGTTTTTGGATCCACTCATTTGCTGATGGGCACTTAGGTTGCTTCCAGTACTTGACTATTGTAAATTGTGCTGCTATGAACATTGGGATGCATAGGTTCTTTTGGATTGGTGTTTCAGGGTTGATTGCCTCCTCTTAACCTGTCTCAATTTAGTTCTCAGGTCATTAGGCTTCAATCTTGCTGTGTTTTACCAGTATACATGTTTTGACTTACGCCTTTTTACTTCCTAGTTCATCAGCTTGCATGAGAATGGCCAGAGCAGCACTGATGGTGTGAGTGAGCGTGTCATTGCAGAGCTGTGGCTGCAGCATAGCTTGCAGTGCCACTGTCTCTCAGCTCAGCTCCGACCTCTGCTTGGGGATAGACAGTATATCAGAAAATTCTACACAGGTAGGTAGAGGTCACTTAGCAGGATTGTGGCATATACTTCCTCATTGTTTTCCACTTTACTCTTCCTTTATAGACTCATTCTTACCCAAGGTCTCATGATTTTACTTGATGCCCTAGAGATTCTAATCAGAAACACGTAGTCTCGTCTCTCATTTCCTATGTAATGCACAAACTTTTTCCCCTACTCCCATACACACAAACCAATAAGAAAAATTGCTATTTACTGAGAGTTTCTATGTTCCAACACTGTTACATACTTTTTATACATATACTTTTTTTTAAAGATTTTATTTTGTTTACTTTTAGAGAGAGGGAAAGGGAGAGAGAAAGAAAGAGAGAGACATCAATGTGTGAGAGAGATGTGGATCAGTTGCCTCTCGCACGCCCCCAACTGGAGACCTGGCCTGCAACCCAGGCATGTGCCCTGACTGGGAATCAAACCAGCGACCTTTCAGTTTGCAGGCCAGCACTGAGTCCACTGAGCCACACCAGCCGGGGCTATACATGTACTCTTAACATAGCCCTGAGAGTTCGGTATTAATATGCTTGTTTTCCAATCAGGGAAGTAGAGCTCAAGGAGGTTAGGTTACTTGGCCAAAACCACCCAGAACCAGGGTTCGAATCTGGGTCATTCTGACTTTGAAGCCTCTTGTCCTGGCCCCTCTGCTATACTGTATGTCACTTAGCCTCTCTTGTACTTTATTTGTTACTGGCTCCCCTTCTTTCCACAGTGGCATGATTCTCCTCAAGTCATGTTTACCTTTTCCCTTTCTTCTTTCCTGAGCTTCTCCCAGGATCATACAGGGAAGCCAAAGATCTCCCTATTGGGCTCCATCACTGTGGCAGCTTTTCTCTCCCCAGATACTGCTTTCCTGCTAAGTGATGCCCACGTCACAGCCATGCTCCAATGCCTAGAAGCAGTGGAACAGAACAATCCCCGCCTCCTGGCCCAGATTGATGCATCTATGGTAAAAGGGGCAAAGAATTATCTATGTCTGTGCTGGCCTCCTAGACCTCACCGGAATGTAACCCTCTGTAGAGAAATACTTCTTCATTTAGGCAGTTGTGAACTAAAAGGCTTTCATTAACAAAAAAAAAGCAACAAAACTTGGAAAAGAAGGGGAGGTACTGTTAAGCATCTATGGAAGGCAAAAGTCTAAGCTTAGGTCTTTTTGAGAAAGGAGGTGCCTATTTTTTAAAATTCTTTTAAAAATTCTTTGTTTGAGTAAGCACATACTTAAGGGCAGGTTTGGCAAAGGGTTGGGGAGAAGAGGAATGATTTTGAATCAGGAGTAGGATTTATAGTGTCAGACCTAGCATGGCCTAGTACTATACTGAGTCATTTTTGTCCTTGAAGTATAAAGAAAATTTTGTTGCTTGATGTTTATTATTATTAACTCCCCAATTCACTTACCCCATCACTAATATCAGTGCCGCAGCTAGAATGGAATTACATTCCCTATATCTCCTGGTTTTCAAACTTTTATTCTGGATCACTACCTATTGAATACTCTGGATGTGTCAGGCATGATGCTGTGCACAATTAATGTATCATCTCATTTAATCCCGACAACTCTGTGAGGTTGCCGTTAACTTCATTTTATAAGGAGGCCACTAAGGGACAAAATAGATAAGTCACTTGCCCCAATTTTGGACCAAATAGCTTATAAGTGATAGAGCCTGGATTTGAACCCTAGTCTGACTTCTGACTCCATCTGCATAGCAGTCCAAGCCTGCTGCCAAAGGTCAGCTTCTACTAGTGTTTCTGTAGTGCTTAGTACCCCTCTGAGGACCTCTATCCTTGACTCTGACACATGTTTTTTTGTAGTTTGCCAGAAAGCATGAGAGCCCACTGCTGGTGACAAAGAGCCAGAGCCTGACAGCTCTGCCTGGTTCCACATGCACCCCTCCAACCAGCTTTGCTCAGCATTCCTACTTTGGGTCCTTCTCTAGCATCTACCAATCTGTACCCAACCATGGCCCAGGTATGGGGGCAGGAAGGGGTCATCATGACATGAATCTCAACCTGGAAAGAAGATTTGGTGGGTTCTCACAGGCTGGGTATAGATAGAGCCTTGGATTGGTGCCGTCTGTCAAGCTTCATGTCTTAAAAATGTACTTCTTAAAAAGTTATACAGCAACTAGACTAAGATAATTCAGTAGAATCATTAATGTAACAGAGGAAAGAGGCGTGTTTTTAGATTCCCCTGGGTTTCTAATCTGCACTGTCAAGAAGGCATTTCAATAATAATAGCTAACATGTATTGAATGCCTACCATGTACCAGGCTCTGTTGTAAGCAATTGATCCTCAAAACAGCCCTATGAGGTGGTTGTTATTATTGCTCATTTTACAGATGAGGAATGCATACTAATAAGCCACGAAGCCACTGTTTTAAGAGCTTATTTTCTTGGCTCAGCTGCTTCTAAGGAATTTTTTACTCACCTTAAATGACTTAGCTTTTCTGAGGTGACACCGTGTGTTCTGAGCACCCAGTAATGTATAGGGAGTTTGATCCTTTGTTGTGGAGAAGCTCTTCATGTATTCCAAAGGCTTCCAGCTCAGCTTTTCCTTCCTTTTCTTTTTACATCCTAGAAAGAAGATCTACTTCCTTCTCTCTCTCTGGCTCTTCCTGGAAATCTCAAGAAAACAGGGGACATGTCTCCCCAGCAGAAGATCAAACCGTCCAAGCCCCTCTGCTTCCAGTCTCTACATTAGCCAGGGATTCCCCCTCAACACCAAATGAGATGAGCTCCAGCACTCTGACCAGCCCCATAGAATCATCCTGGGTCAGCAGCCAGAATGACTCCCCAAGTGATGTCAGTGAGGGGCCGGAGTACTTGGCCATTGGCAACCTGGACTCTCGAGGCCGGACCGCCAGTTGTCAGAGTCACAGCAGCCATACAGAGAGCAGCAGCTCCAATTTGTTCTCCTCCAGCAGTTCCCAGAACCCAGATTCTGCTGCTTCTTCCCTAGTAGACCAAAAGGGAGGTGGGCAGAGCCAGCTGTCCTGTGTCCTTCGCAGGTCCAGCTTCTCAGAGGGCCAGACACTCACTGTCATCAGTGGAACAAAGAAGAGCCATATTCGCTCCCATTCGGATACCAACATCGTCTCCAGAGGAGCCCCAGGTAATGTTAACCACCAGGCCCCAAGTTAGTATGGTGGCCTCCTGTATTTTTCTTAGGATAGAAGGGAAGGAGAGTTTGCTTTTAAGGGTCTGCAAATGGCAGAAAGAGAAGGTACATTTTGGATGACATGATGGCATGCTGCTTCTAACAAAAGAGAGAAGTTTGTAATGTAACACAGATAACCAAGAAATCTCTGAGAATATTTGTGTTTGTTCCTTTATACACTGCTAAGTAGTAAATGCTTTCCTGGATTCTTTCACTAGTTCTTTAGCATCAGAGCATACATAGTGTGACTTGTCACAGTTCGAGTTTTAAATGTATCTTTCAGACAGAGGGGAAGTACTAACAAGCCTTAAAAATAATTCCATTAAATTCCTCCCCTTCCCGTGATTCCTGAGGTTTGGTCAGCATGTACTGTGAATATGAGACAGGCAAAGTGATATTAAGGTTTTCTTATTAAAACTAGGGATATAGTGAGTGCAGGGTGATGTAAGCTAGTAAACAAGTAGGTGGGACAGACTGCATCCCTAATTCAGGCTGAAAAGTCAGTCAGGTAAGGAGGCTTTGGCCACAGAGACCTCCCTCACACAAACGCTGGCTGCTAGCAGCAGAGAGTACCATATGCACAAGGAAGGTGGGTCTCATTGCTTTTGCCATCTTCCTGCCCTCATCTTTCCTGGAATGTTCGTGCCTGGTAGGCTTTGCTTGGGTTTCATTTGTAAGAGAATCTCCATAACAGCAGATATAACATGGGTCTTTGTGCTTAAAGTCAGTTCTGTGTGGGAAAGCCCCAGAAATAAAACATAAAAAGTTAAAAACAAAAAAGGATTTCCTTTAGCAAGTAGAGTTGCCCTTGATTTCTCTTTGTAATTTATCAAAAGGTGAGAGCTAAGGCCCTCATCTGAAACTTATGGATGGCAAACTTTGTCTCTATTTTCCTGTCAAGAGTGTGGTTTGGCTTGTTGGAACTCTTTAGGAAAACAAAACTCCAGGTCAAAGCCCATCTGTCTGCCCAGGAGCTTTTTTAGATGTGAAGAGTGCTTAGGTCAGAGCCTCAATTCACATTTCCTGATGCAGGCCATATGCCAGGCCACTGGTCGTCGGACATGTAATATTTCCCTGTCCTCCTGGGAATCCTCCTGGATTCCAGAGACCATGATAACCTGCTTTGGAAAAGAGAGCCAGAGAAAACCTAAGCAGAAGGGTCTGAGGGAGTGTGGGTCACATACAGCTTCTTGAACGAGTCATTCTTCCTTCAGCGCAAGGGTTCCCCCTAGGGAGTTAAATCCCCACCTTCTCTAAATAAAAGGACACTCTTTTTCACTTTCTCTGTTCTCCTTTCCTCTATCTGGATTCTCCTCTGCACCTGTCTGTCTGCATACAGGAGGCCCCAGGAATATCACCATTATAGTTGAAGATCCTGTTGCAGGTTTGGGAGCCAGTCCTCCTCCTTTCTGTGTGCCACCTCCTCCTGCTGCTCCTCTGTGACCAGTGTGCTTAGTTCAGAACCTCCTTTTCATTCTGGTGTCAAATCAAGTCTGGCTAGTCTGGTCCTGCTGTGCTGCTTGTACCTGTCTATAAAATGGCACCGATACGTCACATGATATGTTTTCTGCCCACGACTTCCAAATGCTTCATTCACTCTCACAACTGCTCTGGGTAGCCAAGTCAAGACTTGTCGGTCCTGTTTGTCCAAAGATGAAACTGAGGCCTGCCATTTATCTAAGGCATTGTGATGAATCAGTGGCAGAATTTTTCTTAAAACTGAGAACTTAAACACATTACTTTATTTTCCTTGAATTAACACCAGAATGTCTTTTCTTTTGCTGTCTATGGTCTTGGATGTGGATGCATGGTTTTTGCTTCTCCTAGAGTCTCCTGTTTCCTTTCTCTGTTATCCTTCTTCCTTCCCCTGTCAGGTTCTCCCCACCCCTCATTCCAGCCATTGCATAGGATTTTTCTAATGACTTAGTGTGTTTCTTTGGTTTTCACAGTGGTGTTCAAACTGAATGTCATATGCCATAACACATAGACATATTAACCCTAGAACGTGCCCTAGAACCCTAGAAAGTGGTGAGGGAGGGCTGAAAACCATGTTCTCCTGGTAATGGGTGAAATCACTGGGTATGTTAACTTGGGAAAGAGAAGGTTAAAGAGGAATAAGTCTGTGAGACCATTGTTTAGAGGAGCATTGTTCTTAAGGAGATGAGAAATTTTAAGAAGATAGATTTCAAGTGAGTATGAGAAAAGTCTAAGAATTAGAGATGTTCAATTGAGTGGGCAGCATCAGGAGGTAGTGAGCTCAGTGAGCAAGACTAAGTGGCCTTTACAAATTGTAAAGGTTAGGGTGCTGGTGTTGGAGTTTGTGTGGTGCTCTGAGTCTGACTGGGAACCTCAAAGATCCCTTCCAAGTCATGGATTCTTAACAAGGCATCATGGTGACTGCTGGTTTGCCTTCAGGTCAGTACTGAGGAGCAGAGCCAAGACTAACAGAAATCTTTGAGGCCTACGGAAAACAAAGTTATGTCATCATGTAGTAGCATATTTTGTGAGAGGAGCAACTGACAAATTGGCACCGTCTGCCAGGGAAATGGGTTGGATGCAGCTCAGTCATTTATTCTCCCTGAGCATATAGCTCATTTCTCAGGCACCCACCTGCTTTCCTGCCTGCTCTTCCTTCTGTGATGCTGGAATTTTATTTACCTTTTGAGAATTTCAGTTTCTCAATTCCTGTGAGCCCTGCCTACTGCTATTCCTCCACTCCCAACTTTCCTTGTTCCTTGAAACCTTCTACACATGCACTTGCTACTTTGCCAGCCTTCTCTTGAAACCTCTCCTTCTCTTCTCTAGTAAGGCTGGGCCTCTGGCCCTTTGGTTACAAGGCATCATCCTCAGCTTCTCTTGCACTGTCTTGATGCTTCTTTTAAGGACATTACTGGATGTTGTTTTGCTGTTCTGCCATTTCAGAAATGGGTTATATTTTAGATATGACAAATTTACATTTCAGGTTGAAGGGAAGCCATATTCTGGTGTTTCCTTAGTGAGTTTAACCCTTCTGATACTGCTTTAAAACCTACTGTCAAGTTATCAGAAAAACTTCAATGTGCTTATCTTTGTTTTACCACATGAAGACAGTTTTGTAAATTGGTTTGTCAAGGGGGTAGAAGTTGGCTGATATTTCTTGAACATTTGGTAAGAAAATGGAAGAACAGAGAACTAAATTCATGAATCCACTTTCATTTGGTTCTTTTTCACCTTTGTGTTGTTTCATTCCGGGTCATTTTTTTCTCTTCTCCACTTGGAATATACTGACTTCCCACTCCTTCCCGCTACGTGTTCCTGCATTCTTGGACTGCCCCCTGTTGGTGTGCCTCCTCTCTCCTGTTTGGGAGGGCATTGGGAATGGGAGCAGTTAAATGATAAAAAGCCAAAGTTGGGAATGTATCTGTGTTCACTTTGTACATGTGTTTCTACTCCCTGCTGGTCGCTGATACTAGAATCCTGCAGTGAAAAGTCGAAGGTGAGAGGCCACTTGCCCTACTCTGGCCAAAGCACTGAAGGCAGCACACCCAGCTCCCTGTACATGGAGCATGGTAAGTGAGTGCTGGGAAGGCCAGGGCTGCGATTGTGTCTTTGCTCTCCCCTTGTGTCTGCTAAGCTCTGAGCCATGTGGCTCATCTCAACTCTGTGGAGGGTATACATGGTACAATCTGACTCTCCCTTTCATTATTTTCAACCCCTGTGCTAGAAATCACACTGCCCTGCCATTTCTCTTGTTTCTCTCTGACTTAGCGGTCCCACCCTCTTATGCTATGGGCGTCATCACTGTGAATGTCTGTCGAGCCAAATGGAGTGGCTTTCTGAGAGGGTGAAAAGAGGCCTCAGAGTGTCTGGGCTTAATGACTGGAAGATAAGCTCTACATGGAAGTCATCCATAGGAGGGAACCATTTATTTCCTTGTCTGACTCTCAGCACAGGTTTTTTGTTTTCTTTTTTACGGGGTAGGAGGGTAAGTATGTCATCTTAAATTTAGGTGGTAAGAGAATTTTCTCCAGGTCCTCTCCATTTATTCCATCCTTCTTTAAGCAAGAGACTTAGTGCCCTGGCATCCTAAAATTCTGAGAAATTCCTTTAGAAGGTAGATATCTTTTTTCCAACCTGTTACCTGGGAAAAACGTGGGACCATCATTAGTGGAAAAAACATTAGACTTCTTGAAGAAGCATGACGGTTACAGGTTTGCTTTTCAAAGGAGAGTTTTTCGTATCCATATTCCATTTTCCCACAGAGGGTGGTCAGTACCTGTGCTCAGGTGAAGGCTTGTTCCGAAGACCATCAGAAGGACAGTCCCTTATCAGCTACCTGTCTGAGCAAGACTTTGGCAGCTGTGCAGACCTGGAAAAGGTGAGGAATCTAAGGAGCTGCTGAAGAGCCCATTAGTCAGGAGATCTGAGGACCTGCAGTGCCATTTGTCCTGAAGAGGTCGTGGGGTACACAGCAGTAACATGAGTATGCAAATTATTAAGGGTAATAATTTGCCCTTAGACTACAGTAAAGTTAAGTTCACAGTAAAGATGAGCTCAACAAATTCTATCTCTGGAGAACTCTTCAAGGAGTTGTGCTTCTTGAGTCCAAAAATATTATTGATTATGCCTTAGAAGCTGCCTTAGACAGAGAGGCATCGACTTTTAGCCCCATGATTGTTGTTTCCTTGACCCTGGAACGTTAGGGGAAAACTGTTTCCAGAATCAACTTCTGTATTTTGTTCTAAGATTCAGATTTGTTTGTAATAAATAACATCCCTGTAGAACTTTATAGCTTACAAAGCACTTTATCTTGAGTCATCACATTTACCCTATTAAAATTATTACCCTTAATAATTTGCTTATAGGTGTATGGCTTTAGGAAAGACCCTGATATGAAATTCTGGATCTCTTCTCTGTCGTATTTTTATGTAGAAAATAGGACAGGAAGGCCAGACATGAACAGGTATGAGAGCAGAGAGAATGTAGAGTACCTTTTCTGACCATGAGCTTTCCTTATAGTAGAAGTGTACATCTCCCCTGTGTGATTTGAATAAAAGCAGTACATTCTTTGGATGCTTTATCTCCAACACTGTAATCAGTGAGGCGTTCAATACTTCTAACCCTTTGCTGAACAACTTCATTGATGCTTTCCTTCCCCTAGGAAAATGCCCACTTCAGCATCTCAGAGTCCTTGATAGCTGCCATTGAATTAATGAAGTGCAACATGATGAGCCAGTGCCTAGAAGAGGAGGAAGAGGAGGGGGAAGACAGTGACAGGGAGATCCAGGAACTGAAGCAGAAGATCCGCCTTCGTCGCCAGCAGATCCGCACCAGGAATCTACTCCCTGTGTACCAGGAGACTGAGCATGGAAGTGAGTGGTGTGTGAACACCTCTGTTCCTGCTTCCTCAGGGCTTCAGGATAAGACTCGGTGCTTCTTGGATTTTCTTTTCTGTCTTAATTTGAGATGTTATAACCAAGCCAAGGGTCCCTCTTTCTGTCAGAGTTCTGCCCTATTTTTTTTCTAGCAGACCAGAGTCCTAGGCTTTATCTGTGCCCTACCTCAGAAATACCTTCCAAAAAATGGGTTTTCGATATGAAGAGAACTAAGACCATTGGCCCCAGATTCACTTCCCACATAGTAGTACCTTTTATTTACATGAAATTTCCCACATTTTATGAGTAAAATGGGGATCAACCAGCAAGAACAACTTACCCAGTATCACTCCCAAGGTTCTATTAACTTCTTTGCTGAAGTTGTTCATGGTCCCTTTTGTTGTTAACCCAGAAGAAGTAGATGTTTTTCTGTCCTGTTTATTCCCTTCCCAACTTTTCTTATTATTAACAGGCTTTCGAGTCACGTCCAGCAGCTCCCAGTTCAGTTCACGTGATTCCACACAGTTCTCTGATTCTGGCTCTGCTGATGAGGTTGATGAGTTTGAAATCCAAGGTAAGAAGTGACACTTTGTTTCAAGGGAACTTTCATTACTTGTTTCTTTGAATTTCAAGTCATAGGCTGAGAAACTTTCCCTAAGTAGGGATCTTCAATATAGTCCATTAGGGAATGTTGTTGGCTATTGTAAGGGATGGCCTCTCTTGTAAAAAACAAAACCCCCTTAAAGTTTAAGCAGAAAAGAACACAGAAAGGGAAGGTTCCAGGGGGAGTGGACTGGCTGTTGAAGTCACCCAGCTGCTGCTTCCTCATTTGCACCTTTCTCTTGGACTCTCAACATTCTTCCTGCTGAGAGCCTAGGACTGGCCCATACCTACATGAAATTAGGATTTTATTTTCTTGTATTCCATAACACAACTGCAATTGTTTCAATATGTTTCAAAGGAGCTTTATTATAATCCTAAGACAAAAGGACAGAAAGTTACTGGGGCGGGGTGGGCGGGTGGTGGGTAGGAAGAAAAATAAAGTTTACAAAGTAGAGCTTTATTTTTCTGTCCTACCAGTGCTGAGTTGCTTAGCAGAATCACAGACTCTTGTAGTTGTTCTTGCTGTCATTAGCATCTGTTTAGAGAAGGAGAGGAGTTCTAATCTGGGAAGGCAACTGTGTTAAATTAGGTTAACCCATGATTAATGGGTTAATTAATTCCTGCAAATCATAGATTTCTTCAAGTTCCTATCAGTGTAACAAACCAACAAACAGACAGACAAACCATCCAAAAAATTGTTCATAGACACAGCTTTTCTTATAAAGGATGAATTGTATCTATAATTCTGCATTGTGACATGATGATGAGTAGATAGATCTTTTACTGCATGAGGCTCTGATTTCCTGTTTCACCAGCCTAGAGTGCCCATTTGCCTGCACAGACCTCCAGGTCTGGTAGCTGGGTTTTTTCCTCATTCAGAAATACAATTTTTATGCATATTTTTCCAGGTTTCCAGGAAGTCCTTCTGTATTCCCCTTAATGTATCCGATTTCTATCCATTACAATAGTAGTCACTTAAAACTCATTATTATTATTGTTTGGTTTGTGTATGGTTTTCCAACAATTCTCTAATTCTCTGACACCAACCGAGTGTCCTGTGATTCAATTCTATCACTAACTTCTGGAGCACAGACCTGACCCCACAGCTTAAGGCCTCAATCCCATGAAACTACCCCCACTTAGATGCCAGCTGCAAATGGGGTTACCAGGCTACCCACAGGTCTCCCCAGCCAACTACAAATTCAGGGGTTCCTTGACTCCCTACTCAGGTTCAATAATTAGCTAGAATGACTCACAGAACACAAGAAAGCACTATGCTTACAATTACATTTTATTATAAAGAATAAAAACGAACAGTTACATGCTCATGTTTATGTGCATAGGTACATAGAGCAAGGTCCCAAAGTGTCCACAGGAACCTCTGTCCCTGTGGAGTCAGGGTATGCCACTCTCCTAGTACATTAGTATGTTCACCAACGAGGAAGCTTTCCCAGACCTCAACACTGTGAGTCTTTATCAGGGTTTCATCACGTGTGCATGAGTGATTAAATCATTGACCACTGGTGATTAGGCCTAATCTCAGGACCTCTCCCCTCCTGGGAAATTGGGGCTGGGGCTAAAAGTTTTTCTGGTAACCTGGCCTATCCAAGGTATCTGGATGCCCTCTAAGGGTCCCCCTATTAAATAGCATAAACTCAGATATAATAGAAAGGGGCTTATTATGGATGACAAAAGACATTCCTGTCACTGAGAAAATAACAAGGATTTTAGGAGCTCTGTGCCAGGAACTGGTCCAAAAAACAAACATATATATTTTTATTATATTATAGTCTGATTGACTTGATCTCCAAATTAGAAAAAAAATAGGAAGGTTTGCCTCTCTCTTGGGATCAACAGTCAGAATTTCATGAAGATAATATTAAAGTAAATTTAAAACATGCTACTTCACTGGGTATGGATAAACCTGTTCCTTGCAGCAAAGCAAACAGCCAGGGGAAGCTGTGTAAACTGGAAGGATCCAAACTAGGAATAGCCTGCCCACGGGTGGCGTGAAATACACCCGTGGGCGTAGAAAAGACGTTTAATCAACTAACTGTCTGGTCAGTTGAAAACAGAAATCCTTGAAGGAAAAGACCTTGAGGCAGGTTTTCTCAGACTCTAGGCCCCATAATTCTTTGTTGCAATAGACTGTCTTGTGCATTGTGGAATGTTAGCATCATCCTGGCCTCTCCCCACTAGATGCCACTAACACACCACCCTCTCCCACAGCTGTGACAATCAAAAATGTCTGCAGCGTTGCTATTTACAAAATCTGGCAAAATCTTTCCCCAGTTGAGAACCAACTATAGTGAATAGTATACCTATAGTGTACCTGTAGAGTATGCCTATAGATTTAAGTTCCTAAAAGTAATTCATCTTTGGAACAAAGTCAAATCCTCATTCCAGGAATGTGTGGTATAGAACTGTCATTTTCATTGATTTACTTCCTGTCTGAATACTAAAGGGCCCCCTTTTATAATCATTATTATGCAGATGGTAGCGAAGGATCTAACCTGACTCACATGTCAAAGAACGGACTCTCAGTGTCAATGGCCTCGATGTTTTCAGGTAGTCTGTGTTGCAAGAGTGGGTGTGCTTATACATGCATGAGTGTGAATGTTTGTACTAGTCTTTGTACATAGTTTATGTGACACCTATGAAGGTTAGGAAAACTACAGGGTCTGGAGAACTAGTTGGGCAAAACTAGACGTAAGCCAGCTAACACTTTAGCTGTTCATTTTCTTCTTCCTCATATGACCCCAACAATCCTCCTCGCTGAGATTGTCCTTTTATACCTTTCCCTACAGTGATACTTGTAGATGAAGTGGTTGTTATGGCTGATGGAGGTAGTAGACAGTTTAGAAGGGAATGGTCAGGTGAAGAAATTCTGGTTCAAATCTATAGCTAAGCTACTGCCACACATCCAGATAGCAAAAGTCAGATAGAATGGTATGAAACTTAGTGCCTTTTAGAGTTTTGAATTTGCAGAATCAAAAGCTATCTCTTGTAGGTACTTTGCATACAATTGGGATTTACTGCTACAAATGTTTGACTTTAGTAGTTGCTTTGTGATCCAAACAGATAGGCCTTCTGTAGGTGGGGCTAACTGTAAGAAAGCAGTTTTCTACTCAAAGTGGCTTTGTAACACACAAACAACGAAACTCCAGACTTTTATTAAACAGTTAATTTTATCTTAATATTATTAGCAACTAGAATTTTAAATAATTATATAAGATTAGATTGAGATTTAGAGAAATAAAACTAATTAGGTACCTTTTTCTCTATTCCTGAACTGTTACAGTTTATTCTGACATAGTCTTCCCTTGCTTGAGATGTAATTACCCTCCCACTTTTTAAATGGTTTCTAGTGTGCTTACAGCCACAGTCCTTTACTAGTGCGTTTATCCACTGTAAGCCACTTCTCCATCAGTCTACTTGAACCATAATGCTTACATTTATTTAACCTTCCTAGTGTCCTTCACCTATTTTGGGAGTGTTAAAGCATTTTTTATACACCAAGAATATAAAACATTTTTCAATTAAAAAACTACTTTAAAAAAAATACTTTTTCTTGGGACCCACATCCCAACATACTGTGGGGCTTAGGGGGAAAGCAATCAGAACAAGCCTCTCACAAAGGTTTTACCATCTTTTTATACATAGATTCCCAATTATGAAAGTATAATATATAATTCATCTTTCTCTACTCTGGATTTCTTTCTTTTTTTTTAATATATTTATTGATTATGCTATTACAGTTGTCCCATTTCTGCCCCTTCACTCAACTCCATCCTGCACACCCCCTCCCTCCCAGATTTCCCCCCTATAGTTCATGTCCATGGGTCATACTTATAAGTTCTTTGGCTTCTACATTTCCTACACTATTTTTACCCTACCCCTGTCTATTTTCTATATGCCATTTATGCTATTTATTCTCTGTACCTTTCCCCCCGCTCTCCCCTTCCCAATCCCCTATTGATAACCCTCCATGTGATCTCCATTTCTGTGGTTCTGTTTCTGTTCTAGTTGTTTGCTTAGTTTTCTTTTGTTTTGGTTTTAGGTATGGTTGTTAATAACTGTGAGTTTGCTGTCATTTTTACTGTTCATATTTTTTATCTTCTTTTTCTTAGGTAACTCCCTTTAACATTTCATATAATAATGGCTTGGTGATGATGAAGTCCTTTAACTTGACCTTGTCTGAGAAGCACTTTATCTTCCCTTCCATTCTAAATGATAGCTTTGCTGGATAGAGCAATCTTGGATATAGGTCCTTGCCTTTCATGACTTCAAATACTTCTTTCCAGACCCTTCTTGCCTGTAAGATCTCTTTGGAGAAATCAGCTGACAGTCTTATGGGAAGTCCTTTGTAGGTAACTGTGTCCTTTTCTCTAGCTGCTAAGATTCTCTCCTTCTGTTTAATCTTGGCTAATGTAATGATGATGTGCCTTGGTGTGTTCCTCCTTGGGTGCAGCTTCTTTGAGACTCTCTGAGCTTCCTGGACTTCCTGGAAGTCTATTTCCTTTGCCAGACTGGGGAAGTTCTCCTTCATTATTTGTTCAAATAAGTTTTCAATTTTTTGTTCTTCCTCTTCTCCTTCTGGCACCCCTATAATTCGGATGTTGGAACGTTTCAAGATGTCCTGGAGGTTCCTAAGCCTCTCCTCATTTTTCCGAATTCTTGTTTCTTCTTTTCTGGTTGGATGTTTCTTTCTTCCTTCTGGTCCACACCATTGATTTGAGTTCCAGTTTCCTTCCCATCACTATTGGTTCCCTGTACATTTTCCTTTGTTTCTCTTAGCACAGCCTTCATTTTTTCATCTAATTTGTAACATAATTTAACCAATTCTGTGAGCTTCCTGATTACCAGTGTTTTGAACTGTGCATCTGATAGGTTGGCTATCTCTTCATTGCTTAGTTGTATTTTTTCTGGAGCTTTGAACTTTTCTTTCATTTGGGCCATTTCTTTTTTTTGTCTTGGCGCACCGGTCTGGATGAATGTTTCTTCTTTATCTCCTTGGTTGTCGGACATCCATAGAGTCAATTTTCTGTCAGTTCTGGTTGTTTTTTGTTTTTAAATTCTTGTTGTCATTCTTTTGGTTGTGGGAGGAGGCACAGTGTGTCTACCTATGCCTCCATCTTGCCTGGAAGTCCTCTCTCTGACTTTTTCTGATTCTGATCTGTAAACCCACTAAAGTGTCATACTTTTTATTAGCAATCTTTTTTATCCTGTTTAGAGGTTTACAGATCACATCTAGAGGGTTTTCTCTCTCTCTCTCTTTTTTAAATTACCTTAAGTGATCTATGCTATTCAAGAATCTCTTGAACCCTGACTGGTGTGGCTCAGTGGATTAAGTGCAGGCCTGAGAACCAAAAGGTCGCCAGTTCAATTCCCATTGAGGGCACATACCTGGGTTTTGGGCCAAGTCCCCAGTAGGAGTTGTGCAAGAGGCAACCACACATTGATGTTTCTCTCCTTCTTTCTCCCTTCCCTTCTCTCTAAACATAAGTAAATAAAATTAAATTAAAATTTTAAAATGTATAATAATTTTTAGTAAATTTACAAAGTTGTGCAACCTTCACCACAACGTATTTTTTAGAACATTTTCAACATCCCAGTAAGTGCCCATTTACAGTTATTCTCGTTCCTACCTCAAGCCACAGCCCATTGCTCATCTATTTTCTGTCTCTGTAGATTTGCCTTTTTTTTTTAGACACTCCATATTAATGGAATCATACATTATGTGGTCTTTTGTCTCTCGCTTCTTTCACCTTATCTATTTCTTCTGATGGTTTCTGCCAAACTGGTATTATATCATTCATGAGCTCCCGATTCCAGATGGTCTTTTCAACTTCTTTACTTTTAGTGTTTTGTTGTTCTTTTTCCCTCCACACCCGACCTTTGACCTCTTCTATTACAGCTGCATCAATCTTCCTTTGTACAATAGATTCTTCTAGAATTTCAGTCTTCTGCAGATATGTATCTAGTTAGGGTCCAATCAAGGGACAGAAATCACACAGTAATTTGAATAAAGAAAGTTTACTATAAAAAATTATTAACTATAATGAGGGATCACAGTAATGGGAAACTGGCTCATAAGGAGTAAAGAGAGCGGTAAAGCATACAGAAATAGCAGATACAGGCAGCAGTCACTATCCCTAGGGTTGAAATAGAGCACCTGGGCTAGGAGGAAATGTAGAAGAGGGCCATATCTCCAAGGCTGAGATTCAGACCTCCTGGCTCACTGGATGGTAGAGAAGTTCTCTGAAGTTGCAGAGCTGCTCTGAGGGAGTGCCAGGGGATGCTGTCCACAGGAGGTGCCATGCCAATGGCCCTCACCAGGAAAAGCATTCTCTGGGTGCAGGAGGAGGCTTCCCCCAGAGAGGTGTCATGCCTCGACCCTCAAGGGGAGCTGGAAGTGGCACTTGCTGTGAAACTTCTCCAGGAGATACAAAGGGAAGCTGTTTATGAGAAGTACCAGTACTGCTGGTAAGCACTCTGTTGCAAAGCCTTAGCCTAAAGGCATGCTTACCTTGGGAAAAGTCACTTGCACTACTGGATTCTGCCTAGAGGAGCACACAAGAACCAGTAAGAGAAACTCCTTCCTCCTCCAGTGTCCCTCCAGTACCCTGGAGGGGCATAGCTGGTGCAATGAAGGCTTTGTCAGCAAAAGATTAATGTTTACAAGTCCAGATCCACTATCACAGAAAAGACAATGCAAAAGACAGGTTTGGGCTAAAAGGCAATAAATTGGTAACTGGCACAATATATAAAGAGGGGAGTTTATGAATTATATTTTCTGACAAGTTTTAAAATTATATCCTATTCTAAGCAATCAGTTAACTTCTCCCTACCCTCCCATTTTAAATATTTTTTTCTCCTTTTATATTGAGAATAATTGTGGTTCTTCATTTTGAAGTGTTCCCTCTTGAGTCAACAGTTACATAAAATTCACTGGAGTTGAATTTCTAGATGTGTTAGGTATTGTCTTAACTGCTAGAAGCAAAGCAGTTTAATGTTGGTATTGGAAACCAACATTAAACTGGCCATTAAATTCTGAAGTGGACTCTATTCCTATGCCTTTGTTGTTTTTGCTAGGGTACAAGGTCTAACCGCTTCTTCACTGGTCATCCCTATCCCAGTGTCTGGACATGTAAAACTTCTTCTTATAACATGGCATTATTTTTGTTGTTTGTTTGTTTTTGTATTTCTGAACATTTTATCCTATTAAAACATCAGAAGCATTTGAAATCATCTTTGTCAATGCATTGATAAAAAGTTTCATAATTATGTTAACTTCCATTTGGAAGGCAAGCTTCTTAAACTTCTTTCTAAAGTGTTTTCATTTGGGGTACATTTAGTCCATGCAGGTGAATAACTTCCTCCTCTTTCTTTACCCCCTAATTATCTTATACCATTGTCTACTTTTATCCAAATACTTGACTAGTGTTTCAACCACATTAGCTTAATCATCTCCTTGAACGGACTTGAGAGTCAACAGGGTGCAGCAGAAGCCCAGTATCCACAAGGCCTTCGTGATACTTGACCAGTGTCAGGTGTCATTCCCTTTTCATATGAGGCACTGCCTTTTTCTCTGCATTCCTGGGGTAACATCCTCACATCCAAACCCATGTGGTCTTCTGCAGTCTTCGAAGTATTCACGATTAGCCAGAAAATCATTGAACCTGTGGTAAAAAGAAGACACACGATAAAGTATGACTTGACCATATTGAATATTTTCCAAAGAGGAGAGACTGATGTTTTTCTCTCAAAGAAAATAAGACTTTCTCTCTTTGAGGATGAATAATTGCTGAATAGTTTTTATGAGGATGATGGTTTCCTTAGAAATCATGAACTCAATCTTAGAAATCAATCACCTCCTCTCTGATGTGCAGTGTTTTTTTAATAGTCTGGCCCTAACGTAACAACATTAGTTAGCTCTTTCTTCAAGGATATCTATCTAAGATTTTATCTCACTTTTCCTTTTTTAATCACACTCAAACAAGCTAAAGTTTGCTGTTTGCCTTTAGCCAATTAATCATTTATTTGGGAAATGGTTTCTAAAAACCTATTATGTACAAACCACTCTGAGGACTATAAGGACAAGGCAAGACTTAAGTACAATCCAAGACAGTGTAAGTGTTATTTGAATAAATGTCACAAACCAAATGGTCTATGAAGGTTTACTATTGCCTAGAACTTTTTTCTCCTCTCTTTAGAATGGAATAGGCCACTAGCAGTGTATTGGTGTCTGGCTTTTGGTGGTGCAAATTCAGATAGATAATTATGATATATATGAACTGCTTTGTTAAGTAAAATAAAATTTGTCATTAACTAGTCAAAAATGTTGTTGCTGTCTTAAGTTTTTCTATGCTTAGAGAGCATATGAAAGTTGACAGATTTCAGTTTTGTTCTCTTGTGTATATAGCTTTGAAGACATTGATTTGTTAGGAATATTATTTGAATATATACTTGTATACAGAGCCTAGTGTTAAGTATTTTAGGACCAACCAGAGGAATTAGACAACGATCTCAGTTTCTCACAAGGAGATTTTTATCATCTAATGACACATACAAAAAAAAAAATAGAGAGAAAGGAAATGTGAAGAACAATTCAGCTACTCATGGGCAAGTGCAAAGTGATGTCATGCAAGCTCTTAGAGGGTCTTGAATGCAGTAGATTGATCATTGTGTAGGTTTAATTAGGGAAAGAAGGTCTTTTCGCTGGCATCAAAGGAAATGAGGGACTAGATTTGTCTGAACAGTCTTGTTTTCATGACTTGAATAGGTTCTATTTGCCTTTCTTGAACAGGGCTGCTATATTTCACATTCCGCCCATCAAAGTATTTGGGTAGACGAGGTCTCTGGAGGTTCAGGCATATCATTATTAGAAATCCTCTTCAAAATCCTTTATCAGAAATATGTGTTGAAAAGCCTGAGGGTGCTGTAGTAAAGACCGTGTTGAATAGCTCTGTGAGAATGTTGGTTATCAAGCATCTCCAGGGAGTTGCCAAGCCATAGAGAAGTTCTTTTCTTTCCTGTACCACCAGACACGGAACAAATCTTTCCATGAAGCTTTTTTGTGGATATGGAAAATTTCTCACATTCAGGGGTAATAGTAATAGTGCTCAAATGTTAAAGAAAAGTTCCAATTCCACATATATTTAATGAGTAACTTCTGTGATCCAAGTTTTGTGTTAGGTACTGCTTCTGTTATAAAAAAAGAGCTAGCTAGAGTTCTTGCTTCTAAGAGTTTATTATTTAAGAGGGCTTGAGATGTAGGAAATGAGGGAGAGAGTGGAGTAATTTATTTCATGTTTCTGCTTGGTAGAGGATGTGTCCCCGTGTGCCTTAGGATGCTTCCTTTTCTTGTTCACTGTTTGGCACCAAGTCTGAGTTTGTTATTCCACCTGGATTTGTAGCCACTTTGACCTTCTCAGTGCTATGCTTACTGTCACTAACTCAGCCTGGTTGTGATGTGAACAGAGCCAAACTATAAATTATGTGTAGAGCTTCACCTGGACTTTGCTCCTTATCCTGCATAGAATGTAGCACCTAGCTGCTACCCTGAGTGCTTAGCTGGCAATAGCTTGGAAAGGTTTCCATTATTATCCCTTACCACCTCTCTTTCCATTTCCTACTCCACTTACCTCTGATTTCCATTTAGATGCAGACATCAGAAGGAGCACAGCCTCAAACAACAAATCCTTGATTTCCTCCCAGACCTTGTAAGTACTTAAAAAAAAAATAAATAAAGCCTTTGTTCATTTATGTTGTTCTTTAGATTGCACATATAAGTGAAATCATATGGTATTTGCCTTTTTCTGTCTGACTTATTTTACTTAGCATAATACCCTGTAGGTCCATCCATGCTGTTGCAAATGGTAAGATTATGTTCTTTTTAAAGGCCGAGTAATATTCCATTGCTTGTGTATACCACAACTTCTTTATCCACTTGTGTGTCGATGGGTACTTGAATTGTTTCCATATCATGGCTATTGTACATAATGCTGCAGTGAGCACAGGGTGCATATATCCTTTTGAATTAGTGTTTTGGGTTCTTTGGATATATACCCAGAAGTGGAGTTGCTGGGTCTAACAAGCACAAGTTGGCAGTTACAAAATAGTCAGGGAATGTAAAGTGCAGCACAGGCAATACAGTCACCAATATTGTAATAACTATGTACAGTGCCAGGTGGGTAATTGAAATATTGGGGGATCACTTTGTAAAGTATATGACTGTCTAATCACTATGATAAGCTCCTGAAACTAATACAAAGTAATATTGAATGTAAACTGTAATTGAAGAATAAAATGAAAAAATAAAAACTTTGGGGTATGTGAAGACTCAAACCGTTCTTGGCATATGGATGGGAAAGACCACAGATGAAGCCATCCACATTCACAAAGAGGCGGGATAAAAGCGATGGGCCTGCCTAATGGTGTCCAGCCCAGGGGAAGAGAGCAGAAGACCACTGGTTCAAAAGGGTTAGGGCTGTGGTGGAGGCAAAGCTCGCAGTGTGGATTGTTCCTTCTTTCCTAGCAGATTATACCAGAGGCCCCCAGAAGATTAGATCTCAAAATTGAAAAGAGTGACCATGATTTCTGACTAAAATCAAATTGAACAGGCTCCACATTGTAATCATTCATTTGGGAGTAACAATACCCCTTCGTAGTCCACAAAGCAGTTTTCACACTTTATTTTGTAAACAGATGTTATGATCCCCATTTTGCAGTAAAGAAACTGGAGTTTAGAGAAAGGAAGTGGTATAGAATTCTTAACTAGCAATGCCATACAATGCTAGTAAGTGGGATATGAGCCTAATTCTTAGGACTATAAGACCAGTTTATCTTCTACTATATATGTGTCTAAAGATGATGAGAAAAGAAACTTAGCAGACTGGGGGTACTGCAAGTGTTTTCTCAGCCAAGAAGTCACTGCATATGGTATCAGGCTCTGAAGGGAAGGCTCCCATCTTCCTTCCTGTCTTTTCTCTGTGTTCAGCCTTCCTCGAATCTCTTTTTTCCAGCTCCCATTGCTTCCTGCACTCCACATCTGCAGAGGCAGTGGCCATGGGGCTCCTGAAGCAATTTGAAGGGATGCAGCTCCCTGCTGCCTCAGAGCTAGAGTGGCTTGTTCCAGAGCATGATGCCCCTCAGAAGGTAGATTCCTCAGCTCTTTTTCTCCACCCTCTGTCCAGCCCCAGAAGGTTGTGAGCCTTCGTGATACTGTTCTCTTTTGTCACATGTCCCCAGTCTAGAATGAGCCTCTGTGTCTCCTTCCTTACTCACATAAGACATTCATTATGATTTGTTGAATGAATGAATGAATGCTTGCCTGGGTTTTCCCTAGCAATTGTCAAAACAGGAGATAATGGCCCCTTCACTGTCCTTATTCCACATAACTGCTCACTAGACCCAGAGGAGGAACTCCTGTGTGTGACCACCTTTGAGACACTGTGAGAGAGTGAATTATTCAGATTCTTCTTTGCTCTGTAGTTGAGTAAGGCATGAAGCACCCTGGAATACCAGGGCTCCTGGGGTGGGCCTGGGACAGCATCAGCAATGGGTGCTACCACATTGGGAGGCTGTTTCTGATCCTTTTGCTTCTTGGAACCAAGGCCCTCACTTCTAGTAGGCAGGTGCCTTATGGTTTCAAGGGCCAAGGTTCCCTGAATCCCTTACCTAACATATGATGTTCCTGAAATGTCTTTTACTGACTGCTTCTTTCATGACCAGAAGGTTCAAGAATGTGTGTTCCCCCAGACTGTTCATATTAGATCACCCTGTGCTTTCTCCTGCAGCTCCTGCCCATCCCTGACTCACTACCCATCTCACCAGATGATGGGCAGCACGCTGACATCTACAAACTGCGTATTCGTGTTCGTGGCAACCTGGAGTGGGCCCCACCCCGGCCTCAGATAATTTTTAATGTTCATCCAACCCCAACGTGAGTAGCCAGTGGCTATGCTCTCTGAAAAACAGATACATTCTCTTTGGATTGTTAGAGCTGTCTCCTCATCGTCTTTTCTCTGTATCAACTGTACATCCCACACAATTCTGAGAGGCAGAAGGAGAGGATTATCCATTTTGTCTGTAAGTCTTCTTAATCCTCCCACTCCTTTCCAGAGCTACATGGGAATGAGGTCTTTTATCATTGGCCTTTCTAAACCTGTTGCCTTCCTTCCAATAGTTCTGTGAACTTACTGGTTTTTCTTCTCTTTTTAAGATGGATGGATGATTGCTTTTCTTTTCTGTTGTTTTCTCTTCTTTACTGTTTCTCATCTCTCACATTTGTACAGAAAGTGTGGCTCGTTATTGGGGAGAGTCACTGCCTAGGCCTAAATTCTATCCTTATAATCTTTGGTTTGAATTGGTTCTCCCAATAGGTTCAGTTTGTCCAAATCTAGAAAATAGGTGAATGCCCCTCTCTTCCCATCCTTAACAAGAGCCCTATGTTTGTATCCTCATCCTTCACATCTCAGAGGCCTCATACTGCTGGTGTCTGCCAATCCTCTCTCCTTCCCCTTTCCTCAGGAGGAAAGTTGCTGTGGCCAAGCAGAATTACCGCTGTGCAGGATGTGGCATCCGGACTGACCCTGGTGCGTATCTTCTCTGATCCCGATACTGACTTCAAGGGCTTTACCCTTTCACATGCTTGGGCAGGGGGCTGGTCAAAGAAGGTAGTAAGAGGAGGTAACAGACAGAATTGGGGAAAAGAATGGAAGGGGTCTGGAGGGGAAGGGATAAGAGTAGGCAAGAACACTGTCAATCTGGGAGAAATTATTTCTGGGAGCACATTATCAGGATTGGGTACTTTCGACTAGGTTCTTGGAGTCTGAATCTTACCAGTTGTGGCAGGGTTTGTTTCTGGAGTTGCCTCCAGGTGGTGCACAGAAATCACAGACCCCACTATGTGAGTTTCTGCCAGCTTTGGGAGCTCAGAAAGAGCTGGATAGAGCTCACTGGCCATCCCTTCCTGCTCTTTCAAAAGGAGCAGCACAGCCTGCTTACCAGTTTATAGATGGGAAAGTCACATCTGACCTTTTGATTTCCTGGTTTTTCCAGATTATATCAAGCGTCTGCGGTACTGTGAGTACTTGGGCAAGTACTTCTGTCAGTGCTGCCATGAGAATGCCCAGATGGTCATCCCCGGCCGGGTTCTGCGCAAGTGGGACTTCAGCAAATATTACGTCAGCAATTTCTCCAAGGACCTGCTTCTTAAGATCCGGAATGATCCTCTCTTCAATGTGCAGGACATCAACAACTCCCTCTATAGGAAGGTCAAGCTACTCAATCAAGTTCGAGTAAGACCCTTAAAATGGTCCCATCATAGATTATCCTTCTTGTCCTCTCCCTGTGTTCATTGGTACAGGCTTTCCCAAGATTACCATGCTTCTCTCTGCCACTGTGTCAGAGCTGTAACCATCTCATCATTCATACTTTGTCTGTGTGCCCTCTCGACATTTCCAAGGTATCTGTCCAGTTAGCATTTGAAACCTGCCAAAGCAGCTCTGAAGCTGTAGGTAGCACTCAGTGTCAAAAGCAGGATTTCTCCCATTTCTGAAAATATTACGAATGGAGAAGAGGGTATCAGGTGGGAAATTCAACTTCTGGATTTCTTAGCTGCTCCTAGCCGTGTATGTGATTTGGGCAGACTGGCCCAGTAGAGGGGCTCACTGGAGTGCACTTGGAAGTGAGTTGTTGAGTTACAGGTATAGAGAACAATCTGGCTTCCAGAGTTTAAAGGTGCTGGTCTGATGATTGTTTCTCTCCTTTTCATACCCCTTCTCACCCCCCACCTACCACCACAATGTCTCTCCTCAGCTGCTGCGGATCCAGCTGTATCACATGAAGAACATGTTCAAGACATGCCGATTAGCCAAAGAGTAAGTCCTATGTGGAGGTCAGAGGCCTCTGGCTGAGTTAATGTCTCTGAAAGAAAAACATACCCCAGCAGTTGGCCCTTGTTATATGAAGGAGAGTGGGGGATGTTGCAGAAAATTGTATAAATGGTAAATGAGAAGCAGTAACTGTCTATATCCTTCTCGCTGAAAGGGGAAATCTGTGGTGGTTCTATCCAGGCAGACCCACCACTCCTTGAAAGCCCGCATGAATCACTCTGCAAAAGGGTATAACAGTCACTTCTGCCGTCCAGACACCTGACAGTGTGGGAGGGTTGGGGTGGCCTGGAACATCTGGCTTGGCTGAGTGTTGCCAGCTTTATTACCTCTGCCTGAGACCCTGCTCTTTCCTTATCCTGCTTCTGAATAGAAATCCTACCCTGACGTGCCACCCAAGGGTTCATTCTCTGCTCCTACCCACTTCCCCTCTTCTCCTGTAGCCTTCTGGATTCCTTTGACATAGTTCCAGGCCACCTGACAGAAGATCTCCACCTGTACTCATTGAATGACCTGACTGCAACCAGGAAGGGGGAGCTGGGGCCCCGGCTTGCTGAGCTCACCAGGGCAGGGGCTGCCCACGTGGAACGCTGCATGGTAAGAAAGCCTTGCTTTAATAGGCAACTGGACCCTTGCTTAGGAATGTAGGTTGTGGAGTGGACCCAGGGTTCTTGCCATTTAGTTCTAGGAAGTTGAAATGACCTGTCAACACTGTGAGAGGAACTGGACAGGATTGCTGTTTCCTGGGTTAGTGAACAGCTCAGTCATCCAGATCAAAAGAATCTAGAATTAGAAGTGGATTGGTGTTGGCATTGCCCCTGGGTAACTGGGCAGTTCTAAGCAGACCTTCAGTAAAGAGCTGTCAGGATGTTGAGGGAGAACCTGGATTAACACCTGGAGAGGGCCTGGGTCTCAACTTTATCCTTTTCAGTCACTGTGACCAAAGGAAATACTTTGCCTTCTCGGAGGTGAGCCTCAATTTTTTTGTCTCTAAAAATGAAGTACATAATTACTACGCACTGTCCCTTCTTGTCAGCGTTTTTAAGAATTGATGAAATAATTTATGTGAAAGCATTTTATAAGCTTTAATTGTTAAAACTTACAAAAGCTTTAATTGTAGATTCAAATTATTGTTCTTGATATACACAACATGCCAGAAATTTAGAAATTTTATTTTTAGAATTTCGCATTTTAGAATATGCCCAGTTTGTGTTCCTGTTATAGTTCCAGAATTAGAGCTTAAAATGAAACAGAGGCAATTTGAAAGACATAGCTGTAATGTGACTCAAGGCTGGGTATTATTTTGGAGAAATATTCTTGTCTTCACATTTTGCCTTAAATGGCTGTGGTTCCTATTTCAAAATGAAATCATTACCCAGACTGGAAGTTTGACTGTAGGAAGCCTTTTGGGCACTGTCCTTTTCTTCTTTTCATCTCTTCATTGGGAGCCACTCTCATGACCCGGGTTTCTCAAACTCACGCCTCTCATCTCCACCCTCAGGCTTTTGTGTAGCACTGCGCATCCTGGTCCTGGTTTGGCTGTCATACTTCTAAGTCTAGCCCGGGTCTCTTTTCTGAAGGCAGAAGAACACCTTAGAGCCCACTTAAGTCTCAGTTATATTTTGTACCTCCCTTCACTTTTGTTCACCCTCTTGTGCCAGTTCCTGGTGTGCTGTCCCTCATTTAGCTGCCTGTCCCTTTCTTCCCCAGCTTTGCCAAGCCAAGGGCTTCATCTGTGAGTTCTGTCAGAATGAGGATGACATCATCTTCCCTTTTGAGCTCCATAAGTGCCGGACCTGTGAAGGTGAGGGCTGGTGCCGGGTGTGGAGTGGGGAAAATAAGACTGAACACAAAGCTAATTTACTTCCTTTCAATCACTTAATAAGTGACCTCTTAATAAGAGTTTGGCTTGATTCAGCAACTCCCCATGTTTCATCACAGGCACCCTGGGCCACCATGGTGAAAAGGGGCTATAGCAGCAACTTCCTGCCTGAAATAATACAAATTGTGCTCTTCTCTCTCACCTTCCCATCCTGAACAGAATGTAAAGCATGTTACCATAAAGCTTGTTTCAAGTCTGGAAGCTGTCCCCGGTGTGAGCGGCTCCAGGCCCGACGGGAGTTGCTGGCCAAGCAGAGCCTGGAGTCCTACATGTCAGACTATGAGGAGGAGCCCACTGAAGCTTTGGCCCTAGAGGCTACCGTCCTGGAGACCACCTGAAGAAAGCACGTTATGCCCTTTCTCTAGGGGCCAGGGTCACAAAATGCAGAGCTGAGCCACCCGTATAAGGACTTTCCCCACTTGGGTTTTTTTTTTTTATTGTTATCATTATTATTTGTTTATGATTTGTCTAATGTCCATATGCAGCCAACTTTTGTTTGGTTGGTGGGGTCCAGTCTGTTGTGACAATTTGTAGGTACCAGGTATTTCCATTAGAACTGACACATGTGTCCTTAAGTGAAGCTTCTGGTGCCTCTGTTAAGGGAATGGACAGTGAGACCCAATTCTTCTGACATCCTTGGCCTGCTTCACTTAGACCAGATCTGGTTTCTGCTGCATCTCAAGTATCATTTCTAGTTTTATTTTGTTTTAGTTCTGGAGCTTCTGAGCCAAGCCTGTCTCAAACAACTCACTTCTCCTTTGCTGCTGAAACAGGAGGATGGAGTTTTCTTTCTCCCAGTCCTGAAGCTGGGTCAGACTGTGCCCTAAGGAGAAGCAGCAGAGAATGGGACTACATTGTAGACATTCTGTCCAGCTTAGGTATTTTTGAAACCATGAAGACAACGTTATTACTACCCTGGAATCCACGGAGACCTCAGAGAGGCATGACTTTCTTGTTTGAAATATTCTGGGCATAGATGATGTGACACCTGACTTTCTTTACCCCAGTGCGCTTGAAGCAAAGAACAGAAGTAATACTTAGGCCAGGCCCATTTATAGCCTCACACCAAGCATCAGTGAGGCTACAACTCTGTTGCTTAAGGAGAATATATTCAATCAGAGGAGCTGTTAGTCTCCCCTTAGGTAATAAGGTCCCTAGCTCTGGTGTAGGTCTGATACCATCCTAAACTGAGGACAGAAACCCCATCGACCATTGTATTTGTGGGTCTCTTGCCACTGTGTCCTCTATTAGATGGTCATTGTGATTCTGAGTAAAAGTACAGCCCAACTCCTTTCTCTCTTTCCCCTTCCTGTAACAGAGCTGGGACCTTCCCTGGTGGCTGATCTCTTGCCTTAGTTTTTTTGTCAAAGTTGGAGAAAAAGCTTCCTGCTATTAGTGATGTTAGGGAACTTGACGATTTATAGATGTGAGTGTGAATGTTCCTGTGTTCTTGGGGTAACAAGGGCCTTTATGCCAATTATGCACTGAACTCTTTAGCCTGATGATAGTCATATGTTCATTCATTCTTTTCGTAATACTAATTTTAACACACATTTTAACGTGTGTTTTAATGTGTGATGTATGGGAAAGTTTTTGATGGGACCATGTGTATGCTTGTGGTGTTCTTTAAGTTGCTATAGCTCCTGACAGGTATATAAAACACTACCTGTATGTAAAATACAGCAACTTAAAGAACCCTGCTCTGAGGACTGGCAGCTCTGTGAACTAAAACCCACAGCATTTTTGTTCTGGGACTGCGTCCTATGTACCTCTCCTCCATACTTGCTTACTAGTAGAAAAAACTTGGCGTGGTGCTGCCCCAGGAAGCTAAACAGAAAGTTGCACATGGTTGGTGGAAGCTGATTAAGTGCCTGAGCTGGAGGCAACCAGGAGTCACACAGGAAGTAGAAGGGGCAGTGAGGTAACAGTCAGATGTGAGGCTCCCACCGGGGCAGAGGGGAGCAGGAAGGAACTGACCAGTGTTATTTGTCCTTCTGCCTCAAACTTAGGATTTGAAGGCTTCATCAGGCTGGAAAACCCTGAGGCTGTTCTCCTTTCAGTTCTTGGGGGGAATTTCTTGGGGGAATTTCTGAAAGCCAAGACCTCCAGCCCAGCCCTGTTTTGAAGGTCTGACCAGCAGCTTCCTTGTCCTTCAAGGACCTTTGGGAACAATCCCATAAAACTCAAGGCTCATTAAGCCTGAGATTCGGATTCAGGGATTTGTAAAAATGGTGAGCTCTACTTCCAGTTTCGGTTGAAATGACAAATCCAGTTCCATACTTCAAGTCACTACACTGGAGGAGAGATATCTCCTCATTATTGTCCCTCCTGTTTCATATTAGCTTAGGATCAAAGGATGGAAAATGCTGACACAATTTCTAGAGCTGAGCTCTACAATCTTACATGCTCCTGATTTTTCACTTACTTTTCCTCACCTCCCCCACCCCATCCCTTTAGGTTGCATATCTGTTTTAGTGACCCTGACACTCTGCTGTCATCACTGTCCAAATATCCATTTATTTATTATTTGAGAGTAGGGGGAGAGAAGATTGGGGGTGGGATAATTTGAAAGCACTTTGCAACTTAACAGTACCTGAAAACCCCAGCTGTTGTGGGGAGAAGCATTGAATGCACTGAAGGGAGTTCCTTCTGAATGAAAGCGGGAGGGCGTGTTGTTTTCTATAAATAAAGGGGAAAATTTTTGCTTACAAGGTGGAGACAAGATTCAAGACATAGTAGAAGAGTGGAAAGCAAATATTTTCTACTTGAATGAGGCTATAATTGACTTTCTCTGCTAAGGCTTTAGAGCTTTACATTAAATTAACATAAAAGGAACAAGAGTCTAAATTGAGATTGTGTGTGTACAACTCATGGTTTGAACTGGATTCCTACTTACTGTAATCCATACACACCTAACAGCTCATTGTAATCTTTAATAAACTAAGGAAATGAAATTCTGCCTTTTAATTGCCTGCCTTGACTTACCGGGAAATGGTATTGAGCGTCCACTGTAAAGAAGGCATGTCTGAAAATTCAGGAGTTTCCTGTGTTATAATGCCAAGAACACTGGATCTTGCAAGTCAGGAAAAGTAGGTTGGAATGCCTTGTCACTGACTTGCAGTGTGACTTTGAACAGATCACTTCACCTCTCTGGATTTCTGTTTCTCCATGTATAAAAGGCTTTGTGGCACACAGTCCTTTTCCAGGGCACTAGTGTGCCCCCATCTGGCCCCTTATTGTAACAGACACTTAAGGTGAGTTCCATCTTCCTCTCCAGAACATCTGAATTGTCGTAGGTGCTTTAGTCCCCACTTCTGTGAATGATGAGCTCTGAGTTTCTCCCTTGTGGCCCACTGGCGCTCCAACTCCACCCTGCCACTTTATACACATGTCCCCTTCTAAGACTTTATCTCCAACTAATATATCTAAAACCAACATAAATATCCTATTTCCCCAAACCTAACTATTAGTGACCCCAGTTTGAAAATGTAGTTGTCTTTGACTTCTTCTCTGAGTCAGGTGGCATGTTCAGCTAGTAAAGTATTATCTCCTTCCCACTACCTGTCATTCTGTTGATTTTTCTCTTTAAATAAACCCCGTCTCATTCCTTTTGTACTGCTAGCACACAAATCAGGTTCTTATCTTAGATGTCAACCAACTCCGTTCACAACAATCTTTTCCTATTTAATCATCCACCGAGTATTTGGGAGCCTGTTGTACTCTGGTTTCTGTGTTAGGCTCTGGGGCTACAGAAGGGGACAAAATGCAAACAGTTCTTACCTTTAAGGTGCTAAGAGTCTTGTGGGGGAGACAGACTCTGCCCAAAGTTGCCAAAATGAGTATGTGATTACAAGCCGTAATAAGAGCTATGAAGGAAAAGTGTAAATACTATTAAAAAAAATAAGTAACAAGGGGAACTAATTTAGATTGGAAAAAAGTAAGTTTCCTGAGAAAGTGATACTTCAACCAAGACCCAAAGAATGAGGCTCAGGGTAGGGAGAAAAGGGCTCCAGACCTGGACTAGCACATGTCATGATCCTAAGATAGGAAGTTTGGGCAAGGAACTGCAAGGACTTACTAAATGTTTTCAATTTTATCCTAAACATTGGAAAGCTGTGGAAGAGTTTTAATCAGAGGAGTAGCTGATCTGGTTAAAATGTCAGTGTCCGCTTTGCAGAGAATAAGTAGAGTAAAGCAAGAGTAGAAGCAGTGGGATATTCTAGGGAGAGGGTTGCCGTTGTTCAGGAAAGATGTCGGACTAGGGTGTGGCTTACCATCGCTATTCACTGACACCTCATTACCCAAAAACCTCTAAAAAGAAGGTAAATTCCAAAGTTTCTGCTCTGACATTTTAAAGCAAGGAACAAACGACTGGAGGGAAGATATTGGAAAGATACTGGCATAAATTACAGAATCCAAGGAAACAACTAAGTCTCAATCCATGCAAAGGTACACAGTGAGACCAGGTCTAGTTGTGGGAACTTCAGCTGCCAGACTTGCAGACCTTCTCTTGAGTCAACTGCCAGCAAAGTGTGCCAGAGAATAGAGTTATGGGGACTCTGTTGGGGACTTACCCCTGAGCACAAGAGTCACAACCCAAAGTAAGGGGAACTGTGACCTGGCCAGCCATCCTTTGTGGCACTGATGTTATTCATCATTCTCTGTGGCCCCAAGTGTGTGTGGGTTTACTATGCCCTCTAATGGTAAAGAGTAGGCATAATTTTTACAGCATGCTGATTTAAGTGAGGCCCAACCTTGCTTCATTTTTCCTGTGAACTCTTGGCTTACAGTATGGGAGAAAGGGATCACTGTGCCCACCATATCCTGGCTTTTCTGTCCTCATCACCTACAGTCCTCTCCCATATCCAATCTCTAGGGCAGGGGTGTCAAACTTATTTTCACCAGGGGCCACATCAGCCTCGAGGTTGCCTTCAAAGGGCCGAATGTAATTTTAGGACTGTATAAATATAATTACTACTTAACTAGGGGCAAGGAGCTCGGCACTGTCGCTGGGTAGAAACCAGGTGCCGGGCTGGATAAAACAAGGTGGAGGGCCGGATTCAGCCCACAGGCCTTGTGTTTGCCACTGGTGCTCTAGGGCATCAAACTGCTTATTAAAATTTTAGTGATAGTGGCTGCCAGGTGGCCCAAACTTTCCTGTTGTGAGCCTTATGTTCTTGGGATCAAAGAGGAATATGATTAAAAAGGAAGGAGAATCTGCCCAGCACTACTCTCCTAGGAGCATGGAGAACATGGTGTACTTTGCATACATACTTGCCTCCCTCAGTTCTGTGAACTGTTTCTGGAGGAAGAACTGAAAGCCCAAAGAGCTGTGCCTTGGCTTTGAAGGTACACTCACCAGCCAGGTGAGAGTTGTTTAAAATAAACCTTGAGTGGTGGAAGGTTTTTAGGACGTAGGTGGGAGTTTTGGTGACCAGCACTCTGAGTGGCTACAGCAGACCAGTTAGACGCAAGTCTGGAACAGCAGCATCGCTCACATCACCTATAACCTTTAGACAAGGAGCCCTAGGTAAGTCCTTTTTCTCTCTTGAAGCCCTGGAGTTTCTCACCTGTTTTCCTTTCCAACAGTGACCTCTGTAGTTCCCAATGGTTTTATCTCCTCACTGGCCCAAAGCCAGCCTCTCATCTTCCCCAAGCTTCCACAGCTAGCACAACGACTTTAGCACTAGCAGTAATGAGGGGAAACGAAGTGAAGAGCACTTTTCTCTCCTCTACCCCTCACCTCCAGCCTTTATTTTTTTTTACTTAGAATTGAAAGAAATCAACCTGGATGCCAACAATGGGTCTCTACACAAAGACTAAAATAAGTTTTGTGTATTTCTGCCCTTACCATTGGAAGCCCCCTAACCACAAATTAACTAAAAGACAGTCCTGACAAAGGGAAAAGCGGGAAATGAGGTCTGCAGAGGGAAAGGGAATGAAAGAGCTTTTTCTTTCTCTCTCTGACTCTGTCTCTCGTTTATTTAATAATTTAAACTTAATATTCTAATACAGTTACATGCTTACAATCCATACAAAGACATACAGTGAAAAGTCTCCCTTGCATTTCTATAGCCACGTGACCAGTTTCTGTTTCACCCCCTTTGGTAGCCACTCATTACTTTGCTGCTTACCTTTAGAGTTTCTTTATGCAAATAGAAGCAATTGTGTTATGTATGTATGTTCTTATTCTTTACTGTCGTTTTTTTAAGGGTTTTCAAATTTTCTTTTTAATTTATTGATTGATTTTAGAGAGAGCAGAAGGCGGGAGAGAGAGAAAGACAGAGAGAGAGAAAAACATTGATTTGTTGTTTCATTGACCTGTGCCCTGACCAGGGATTGATCCCACAAACTTTGTGCACTTGGACGGTGCTCTGTCCAACCAGGTTAGGTAGAGCGATGGTGCTCTATCTAGCCAGGGCACCCTTCTTTTTAAATTGAATTTATTGAGGAGACAGTGGTTCACAAAATCACACTGATTTCAAGTGCATACAACCCAGTAAAATATCATCTGCACACTTCATGGTGCACCCATCTCCCCAAGTAAAGTCTCTTTCCCTCCTATTTTTCCCCCTTTGCTCAGCTTTGCCTACTCCCACCCCCTTTCGCTCTGGCTGTCACCACACTGTCATCTGTGTCTATGTGTTAGCTATAAAATTTTTTTTGGCTTAATACCTTCTCCTTTCATCCAGTTCCCCAGTCCCTCTCCCCTCTAACAGATGTCAGTCTATTCCATGTATCCATGCTTCTGTTTCTATTTTGTTCATCAGTTTATTTTGTTTATTAGATTCCACATATAAGTTAGATCATATAGAATTTGTCTTTCTCTGACTGGCTTATTTCACTTACCTTTCTTTAAAAATTAGCATGCTATTTACACATTTTTTAATGTTTTTCTTCTTTCTTTCTTTCTTTCTTTCTCTCTTTCTCTCTTTCTTTCTTTCTTTTCTTTCTTTGGCTAACAGTAGTCTTAGAGAAATTTCTATATCATCCATAAACAGTTACCTTATTCTTTTTTATAGCTGCACATTTTTCATTGAATGGACGGATTATAATTTGTTCAACCAGTTACGTATTGATGGACATTTAAGTTGTTTCCAGCCTTTTATTATTACAAACAATGCAGCAACAAAAAACCTATACATATATCATTTCACATAGTGCAAGTATATCTGTAGGATAAATTTTCCAAAGTGGAATGACTGGTATAAAATACACGTGCATTTTCAGTTTGCATAAATATTTCCAAATTGCCCTCCGGGGTAAGGATAAAGATATTGGAACAGTAGGGAAGAGAGAAAACATTACAGTGGGATCACACTCCCTTGCCTAAAACCAGTGTTTTTCTCCCCCATATGATAATGTTTGGTCCCTTCCCCTGGCACATAAGGAATCTTCGGAGACTTCCAGTCAAGATGGCAGCATAGGTAAACACAGCTTGCCTCATTGCACAAGCACATCAAAATTACAACTAAATTTTAGAACAATCATCACTCAGAACCATCAAAAATCAAGTTCACTGGAGTCTGACAACTACGGAATTAAAGAAACCACATCCATCCAGGCTGGTGAGGGCGGGGGGTAGACATGAAAGGCTAGTCCCACATCCACATGTGGGGATAAAAATTTGGGAGGGATATCTCGGGAACAAAGAGTTCCAGCCCAACACCAGGCCACCCAGCCCAGCATTCCAATGCCAGGAAGATAAGTCCTCGTAACTTCTGGCTGCAAAAACCAGTGGGGACTGAGTCAGTGGAAGAAACTTCTGGAGTCCCAAGCAATTCCTCTTAAAGAACTAACACACACTTACTCAGACTCACTCCCTCTGAGCTCCAGCACAAGCAGCTTGAAAAGCACCAGTGGCTTACTGGGAGAAACTGAAATGTCTGCCATCTAGGTGAGAGCTTTGGGACAGCTTTCTCCCAGGCAGAAAGGTGGGCAGAGGCCATTGTCCCTTTTCTGAACCATCCCCCCAACAGAGCTACAGAGCCAGCAGGAGGGTGCCATATCTAAGACTTGATCAACCTGAGTAACACTGTTTGCCCCACCCTGGAGATCCCCTGAGACTTCATCCCACCCAACTTATGGGCCCACACAAGCTGTTAACAAAGACTTTTTCATATGAATGGCTGGTCTTAGCTCATGCTCCACAACTTCCTAAATCCTCTCAAACAAGCAACAGCCAGCCTCAGTGAGCCCCCAGCCCTCTTACCTTTTGCTAAGTGGCCCCAGGCCCTGCACTAGCAGCAGCCAGCATAGATTCACAACTTGGCTTTGTCTGGCAATCTCCAAGCCCAGCACAGGTAGCAGCCATCTCAGATTGCTTTATAACCCATACAGGGTGGCCACAGGTAAAACACAGGTGAGGGCTGACCTTGGCCCGCACCACCAAGAAATCCCAGAGTCTGCAAACCCAGTGGACAGCTATAGACCATGATGGAGCACCACCACCCTGCCCCTGCACAGCTGATCCTCCATGGTGGGTGGATGTTTGTGGTCAGCAGTCACAGCCAGTCCTTGCAGCTGACTGACCTGGGTAAATCCCTCCCATTGATCTGCCAAGAGGAATCAAGTCTCAACTACAAGAGGAGGGTGTACTAAGCCCACATGAAGTGCACGCCTCAAGTAAACAGCTTGAGTGATCTAGGAGACTGTGCCACTGGACCCTACAAGACAACTACTACATTAGGCCACACTACCAGGACACAGAGTGAAAGCAGTTTTACCTAATACATAGAAACAAACATAGGGAGGCTGCCAAAACAAAGAGACAAAGAAACATGGCCCAAATGAAAGCACAGATCAAAACTACAGAAAATGTACTAAACAAAAAGAGAGATAAGCAATCTGTCAGATGCAGAGTTCAAAACACTGACTATAGGGATGCTCAAGGAATTTAGTGAGAACCTTAACAGTATAAAAAAGATCTAGTCAGAAACGAAGGATACACTAATTGAAATAAAGAACAAGTGTTACAGTGAAACAACAGTAGAGTGGATGAAGCTGAGAATCAAATCAATGATTTGGAACATAAGGAAGCAGAAAACAATCAATCAGAACAGCAAGAAGAAAAGAGAATCCAAAAAAAACAAAAATAGTGTAGGAACCTCTGTGACAACTTCAAGTGTTCCAGCATTCGCATCACAGGGGTGCCAGAAGAACAGAAAGAACAGGAAATTGGAAATCTATTTGAAAAATTAATGAAAGAAAACTTCCTTAATTTGGTGAAGGAAATAGACATTCACAGACGTGGAATGCACAGAGAGTGCCAAACAAGATGGATGCAAAAAGGCCCACTCCAAGGCACATTATAATTAAAATACCAAAGGTTAAAGATAAAGAAAGAATCTCACAAGCAGCAAGAGAAAACTAGTTGCCTACAGGGAAGTTCCTATAGACTATCAGCTGATTTCTCAAAAGAAACTTTGCAGGCAAGAAGGGACTGGCAAGAAGTATTCAAAGTCATAAAAAGCAGGGACCTACAACCAAGATCGCTCTACCTAGCAAAGCTTTCATTTAGAATCAAAGGGCAGATAAAGTGCTTCTCAGACAAGAAGAAAACTAAAGGAGTTCATCATCACCAAACCATTATTATATGAAATGTTAAAGGGACATATTTAAGAAAAAGAAGATCAAAACTATGAACAATAAAATGGCAATAAATACCTATCAATCAATAATTGAATCTAAAAAGCAAACAAGAACAGGGACAGAGTCATGGATATGGAGATGGTTTGATGGTTGCCAGATGGGAGGTGGTTTTGGACAATGGATGAAGAGGGGAGGTTATAAAGTAGTACAAATAGGTAGTTACAGAATAACCATGGGGATGTAATGTGCAGTATAGGAAATAGAGTAGCCAAAGAACTCATATGCATGACCCATGGACATGAACAATGGTGTAAGGATTGCCTGAGGGAGTTGGGGGTGCTTGATGGAGGGGGCAAAAGGGGAAAATTGGGACAACTTTAATAACGTGATCAACAAAATGTAATTTAAAACAAGAATCTTCAATATATGGCCACACTTTAGCTTCTTGGCCAGATTTCTGGTCATTCCCTGAACTACCAGTTTCCCAAATACACCTTAATCTTTCCTCTTTTAAAGAGATAATTCAGCTACATCATGGCTTTCCTGATTGCATCCTACTGTACTCAGCCTCTGTGAGTCCTTGGAATTCTAAACCTACTGTTAATCACTTCTCAAACAGTCTTATTATTTAGTATATTCCCTAATAGAACAACAAACAAGTGAATGAATGGAAATAATGAATGAATTGCCAGGTGGCCATTTGAATGTAAGGAACTGTCCTATGTGGCAAAATAGGACAGATGACATGACACTTTGAGGGTCCTTGCAGACAAAGATTGATTTTGCTGCAGCAATGGCCCTGATTTACCACTGTCAAGTTATCCTCGTTAATCACCCTAAGCACAGCAACCCTTCCTCTGTAGGAACTCAATAGCCCCAAAGACCCAGCACAAACCCTTCCAAATGAAGCCAGAAGAACCCATGCTGAGGTCTTAGGCAGAAAGCAGGCCCTGGCAGGGTCAGTCCAGATATGCTCTTCCTGGCTGTCTCACTTTCCCTTGTAGTCACTGGGGTCCTGCAGTCAGGTGAATTTGGTCCATTTTCCTCTTTGCCACATGGATCTCTGTAATAATGATCCATATTACTACCTTATTACTACCAGCATGAGCAGATATGATTTCTTCCAACCCAAAGAGCCTCAATAGGACACTCACCCAAATCTGAGATTAATATGAAGCCAACTGACCCTGGGGCTCTCTAGTCTAATTGCATGGTCTGTCTTTACGTTGTCCCTGTTAATTTTCCCCAGACAAGGGATCCAGAGGGGACTCTAATATAAACAAATTCTATGGGTGCCCACCACCTCAGAGTCTATGTGGGTTCAACTATTCATTGGCTTTCTATGTAAATAGACTTGACTTTTTAGAGAGTGGGAGGACCACTTGGGGTTATTCTGTTCTTGAAGTTTTCTCCTCCCTGACTCTCAGTGGGAACAAGAATGATCAGAAGTGAGACAAGGAACAGAGAGTGTTCTGACCTTGCCTCTGACTATGTCCCCTCTTAGCTGTCTTAACTTTTACCACCCAATCTCTGCAGAGGCTTCTTTGATTTGATTTGATTTGATTTGTACAGAGTATAAATCTTGACGTGATGAAAATGTTCTCACCTCCCTTCTCCTCCTTCAACTACTTTTTCTGAAATCATTCTGTTTTGTTTTATCCAGCAGTCATTATCAGAGTAGATAAAATTCCAAATGTCCTTCATTCACTTTGTTACTAAACTGCCAGCTTTTTGCTTGCCTTGATCAAACCAAGACATGTGATGATATCTGCATGTCCTAAAAACACCCTAGTTATTTAAAATCTTCACATCAACAAGGTAAGCTGAGAGAAAAATGTTAAGGCCACAAGACAGGCTACTGCAGCTGATAAAATATCCAAATGTGTTCCAACCAGAGGTAGCAAACTAACTTACAGTCAGTACAAATTTTTTTTTGTTCTAAAGACCTTTGTTTATTGTTACAAACTTGGTGTGGTTCACAGGCAGCCAGACTTTGATTTCCATCAAGTTCTCAGGTTTATTTTCTCCACATTTAACCCAGACTTGAGATCTTCATAGGCCAAGAGTAAGAGGACTATTTGGAATTTCCTGAAAAAATTAAAAATGGAACTGCCTTTTGACCCAGCAATTCCACTGCTGAGAATATACCCTAAGAATCCTGAAATACCAATTCAAAAGAACTTATGCACCCCTATGTTCATAGCAACACAATTTACAATAGCCAAGTGCTGGAAACAGCCAAAGTGCCCATCAGTATATGAATGGATCAAAAACCTGTGGTACATTTACACAATGGAATAGTACACAGAAAGAAAGAAGGAACTCCTACCTTTGCAACAGCTTGGATGGAACTGGAGAATATTATGCTAAGTAAAATAAGCCAGTCAGTGAGGGACAAATACCATATGATCTCACTTATAAGAGGAATCTAATGAACAAAATAAACTAACAAGAAAAATAGAACCAGAGACATGAAAACGTGGAACAGACAGACAGCAGCCAGAGGAGAGGGGGGTGAATAATGGTGGAAAGAGGGGGAAGGGACTAGTCAAAGAAGATGTATGATTGACCCATGGACATGGACATTAGTGTGGTGACTGACTGTGGGAGTGGGAGGTTCTCCTTCTGTCACCCCTGTGAAGCAAATGTTGGATTGCTTAAAGTTGTCCCAAAGGCTGCTTACACTATCCTCATTTTTTTTTGGATCCTCTTTTCTTCTTGTTCTGATTGGTTATTTTTTGCTTCCTTATGTTCCAAATCATTGATTTAATTCTCACCTTCATCCACTCTACTGTTGTTTCACTGTAACACTTGTTCTTTATTTCATTTAGTGTATCCTTCATTTCTGACTGGATCTTTTTTATGCTGTTAAGGTTCTCATTAAATTCCTTGAGCATCCTTATAGCCAGTGTTTTGAACTCTGCATCTGACAGGTGGCTTATCTCCCTTTTTGTTTAGTACCTTTTCTGTAGTTTTGATCTGTTCTTTCATTTGAGGCATGTTTCTTTTTTTAAATATATTTATTGATTATACTATTACAGTTGTCCCATTTCCGCCACTTCACTCCATCCCGCCCACCCCCTACCTCCCACATTCCTCCCCTTATAGTTCATGTCCATGGGTCATACATATAAGTTCTTTGGCTTCTACATTTCCTATACTGTTCTTACCCTCCCCCTGTCTATTTTCTATATGCCATTTATGCTATTTATTCTCTGTACCTTTTCCCCCCTCCCCTCTCCCACTCCCCTATTGATAACCCTCCATGTGATCTCCATTTCTGTTCCTGTTCTAGTTGTTTGCTTAGTTTGCTTTTGTTTTTGTTTTAGGTGTGGTTGTAAATAACTGTGAATTTGCTGTCATTTTTACTGTTCCTATTTTTGATCTTCTTTTTCTTAGATAAATCCCTTTAACACTTCATATAATAAGGGCTTGGTGATGATGAACTCCTTGAACTTGACCTTATCTGAGAAGCACTTTATCTTCCCTTCCATTCTAAATGATAGCTTTGCTGGATACAGTAATCTTGGATGTAGGTCCTTGCCTTTCATGACTTGGAATACTTCTTGCCAGCCCCTTCTTGCCTGCAAGGTCTCTTTTGAGAAATCAGCTGACAGTCTTCTGGGAACTCCTTTGTAGGTAACTGTGTCCTTTTCTCTTGCTGCCTCTAAGATTCTCTCCTTCTCTTTAGTCTTGGCTAATGTAATGATGATGTGCCTTGGTGTGTTCCTCCTTGGGTCCAGCTTCTTTGGGACTCTCTGAGCTTCCTGGACTTCCTGGAAGTCTATTTCCTTTGCCAGACTGGGGAAGTTCTCCTTCATTATTTGTTCAAATAAGTTTTCAATTTCTTGCTCTTCCTCTTCTCCTTCTGTCACCCCTATAATTCGGATGTTGGAACATTTAAAGGTGTCCTGGAGGTTCCTCAGCCACTCCTCATTTTTCTGAATTCTTGTTTTCTTCATTCTTTTCTGGTTAGATGTTTCTTTCTTCCTTCTGGTCCACACCATTGATTTGAGTCCCATTTCCTTCCCATCACTATTGGTTTCCTGTACATTTTCCTTTGTTTTTCTTAGCATAGCCCTCAATTTTTCATCTAATTTGTGACCAAATTCAACCAATTCTATGAGCATCCTAATTGCCAGTGTTTTGAACTGTTCACCTGATAGGCTGGCTATCTCTTCGTTGCTTAGCTGTATTATTTCTGGAGCTTTGATCTGTAATTTCATTTGGGCCATCTTTTTTTGTCTTGGCCCACCTGTTACATGAAGGGGTGGAGCCTTAGGTGTTCACCAGGGTGAGGTAACGCTGGCCACTGGCATTGTGATGCTGTATGTGGGGGAGGGGATGAGAGGGAGCAATGGCCCTTGCTCCACACTGCCTGATTTCAGTCACTCCCTCTGCTACCCACAATCAAACTGGGCTCCTATAGTGCTGATTCCCGCGTGGGTGGGCTTGTGCAGGCTCTAGGCCCCTGTGAGCCTCTCCAACAAACTCTCCTGTGAGGCTGGGAGTTTCTCCTGCTGCCACCTCAACCCCCACGGATGTTTTCAATCAGAGGTTGAGGCTTTATTTCCTCAAGCTGGAGCCCTGGGTTGTGTGGTCTGCTTTGCTCCCCTGTCTTTTCCTCCCGGTTTATCTATGTGAGAATATGGGGCAACAGGGTCTGCTAGCGGTCACACTGCCTGCCCAGTTCGTCCCACAATCCGCCACGTCTCTGGGTCTGGCTACATTGCCACGAGTTCTGCCCACCCTGGCTGCCTGTCTCCACCCCTCCTACTGGTCTGGATTAATGTTTCTTCTTTATCTCCTTGGTAGTCGGACTTCCATACAGTTTGATTTTCTGTCAGTTTTGGTGGTTTTTTGTTTTCACATTGTTGTTGTCCTTCTTTTGGTTGTGCGAGGTGGCACAGTGTGTCTACCTACGCCTCCATCTTGGCTGGAACTTTGGATTGTTTTCTTAATTCCCCTTTCTGATAGTTCATTTTTGGCATTTAAAAATGCAACTTATTTCTGGATATTAATTTTGTCTCCTGCTACTTTACTGAATCCATTTATCAGTTTTATTAGTTTCCTGGTGGAATATTTAGGATTCTCCACATACAGCATCACGGCATCTGCAAATAAAGACTGTTTCATTTCTTCCTTTCCAATTTGGATGCCTTTTATTTCTTCTTCCTGTCTGACTGCTATGGATAGCACTTCAGTACTATGTTGAATAAGAGAGGTAAAAGCAGACATACCTGTCTTGTTCCTGATCTTAAGGGAAACACTTGTCGTTTTTGCCCATTGAATATGATGTTGGCAGTGGGTTTGTCATATATGGCCTTTATTATATTTAGGTATCTTCCCTCTATCCCACTTTGCTGAGAGTTTTCATCATAAATGGGTGTTGGACTTTATCAAATTCTTTTATCTGAATCTACTGATATGATCATATGGTTTTTATCCTTCATTTTGTTTATATGATGTATCACATTTATTGATTGGTGAATCTTGTACCAACTGCATTCCCAGAATAAATCCTACTTGGTCATATTGTATGATCTTTTTGACGTATTGCCATATTCAGATTGCTAATATTTTGTTGAGGATTTTAGCATCTATGTTCATCAGTGATAATGACCTATACTTTTCTTTCTTTGTAATATCTTTATTTGGTTTTACAATTAGGATAATGCTGGTCTTGTGAAATGAGATTAAAAGTCTTCCTTCCTCTTGAATTTTTTTTAAATATATTTACTGATTATGCTATTACAGTTGTCCCATTCCCCCCCTCACTCCACTCCATCCTGCCCACCCTCTCCCTCCCACATTCCCCCCCTATAGTTCATGTCCATGGGTCATACTTATAAGTTCTTTGGCTTCTACATTTCCTACACTATTTTTACCTTCCCCCTGCCTATTTTCCACCTATCATCTATGCTACTTATTCTCTGTACCTTTCCCCCCCTCTCCCCCTCCCACTCCCCTATGGACAACCCTCCATGTGATCTCCATCTCTATGGTTCTGTTCCTGTTCTAGTTGTTTGCTTAGTTTGCTCTTGTTTTTGTTTTAGGTGTGGTCGTTAATAACTGTGAGTTTGCTGTCATTTTTACTGTTCCTATTTTTGATCTTCTTTTTCTTAGGTAAGTCCATTTAACATTTCATATAATAAGGGCTTGGTGATGATGAAGTCCTTTAACTTGACCTTATCTGAGAAGCACTTTATCTTCCCTTCCATTCTAAATGATAGCTTTGCTGGATACAGTAATCTTGGATGTAGGTCCTTGTGTTTAATCTTGGGTAATGTAATTATGATGTGCCTTGGTGTGTTCCTCCTTAGGTCCAGCTTCTTTGGGACTCTCTGAGCTTCCTGGACTTCCTGGAAGTCTATTTCCTTTGCCAGACTGGGGAAGTTCTCCTTCATTATTTGTTCAAATAAGTTTTCAATTTTTTGTTCTTCCTCTTCTCCTTCTGGCACCCCTATAATTCAGATGTTGGAACGTTTCAAGATGTCCTGGAGGTTCCTAAGCCTCTCCTCATTTTTCCAAATTCTTGTTTCTTCATTCTTTTCTGGTTGGATGTTTCTTTCTTCCTTCTGGTCCACACCGTTGATTTGAGTCCCAGTTTCCTTCCCATCACCTTTGGTTCCCTGTACATTTTCCTTTCTTTCTCTTAGCATAGGCTTCATTTTTTCATCTGGTTTTTGAACAGATTCAACCAATTCTGTGAGCATCTTGATAACCAGTGTTTTGAACTGTGCATCCGATAGGTTGGCTATCTCTTCCTCGCTTAGTTGTATTTTTTCTGGAGCTTTGCAGTGTTCTGTCATTTGAGCCATTTTTTTTTTTTTTTTTTGTCTTGGAGCATCTGTTACTTTAGGGGACAGAGCCGTAGGTGTTCACCAGGGCGGGGTAACGCTGGTCGCTGCGCTGTGAGGCTGTACGTGAGGGAGGGGCTGAGAGGGAGCAATGGCGCTTGCTTCACTCTCCTCTGGATTTCAATCATTCACTCTGCTACCCACAATCAAACTGGCCCCCTCTTGTGCTGATTCCCAAGTGGGTGGGCCTGTGCACACTCTAGGCCCCTGTGGGTCTCTCCAACGACCTCTCCTGTGAGGCTAGGAGTCTCTCCTGCTGCCGCCCCTACCCCTACAGGCGTTTTCAATCAGAGGTTTGAGGCTTTATTTCCCTGCGCTGGAGCCCTGAGTTGCGTGGTCTGCTTCGCTCCCCGCTGTCCCGTTTATCTATGCGCGAATGTGGGCCCATGGGGTGCTACCCACTGCTCTGCCTGCCCCGTTCTCCGCCACTCTGAGTCCAGCCCTGTCGTTTTTTCTGTGCGCCAATGTGGGGCCGCAGCGTCTGCTAGTGCTCGGAGTGCCTGCGCTGTCCTCCCACACTCCGCCAGTCTCAGTCCTGCCACAGCCACGCGAGACCTTTCCACCCCGGTGCCTGTCTCTGCCCCTCCTACTGGTCTGGATGAATTTTTATTTTTTATTTCCTTGGTGTCGGACCCCCTTGCCGTTCGATTCTCTGTCAGTTCTGGTTGTGCGAGGAGGCGCAGTGTGTCTACCTACACCGCCATCTTGGTTCTCCTCCCCTCTTGAATTTTTAAAAACAGTTTGAGAAGGAGAGGTGTTAGTTGTTCTCGGAATGTTTGATAAAATTCGCATGTGAAGCCATCTAGTTTAGGGCTTTTGTTTGGTGGGAGTTTTTGTACTTCAGCTTCAAAAGATGTAATCTGTCTATTCAGATTCTCTGATTTTTCCTGATTTGTTTTGGAAGATTATGTGTTTCTGGGAATTTATCCATTTCTTCCAAGTTGTCCAGTTGGCATATAGTTGTTCACAACATTTTCTTACAATCTTTTGTATTTCTTTGGTGTCAGTTGTTATTTCTCCTCTTTCATTTCTGATCTTATTTACTAGGGTCCTCTTTTTTCTTAATGGGTCTGGTTAAAGGTTTGTCGATCTTATTTATCTTTTTAAAGAACTTGCTCTTGAATTCATTGATCTTTTGTATTGTTTTTTTTAGACTCCGTTTTGTTCATTTCTGACTGACCTTTATTATTTCTTTCCTTCTACTCACTTAGGGCTTTGTTTATTGTTCTTTTTCAAGTTCTTTTAAGTATACATTTAATTTTTTTATTTGAGCTTTTTTTTTTTTTTTTTTTTTTTGGATAGGACTGTATTACTATGAATTTCCCCCTTAGAATTCCTTTGCTTGTGTCCCACAGATTATGGATTGTTATGTCCTCATTTTAATTTGTTTCAAGGTATCTCTTGATTTCTTCCTTGATCTTGTTGTTGACCCATTCATTGTTTAATAACATGTTATTTAGATTCCATGTCTTCTTTTTTTTTTTTGTTATTCAATTACAGTTGTATGCCTTTTCTCCCCATCCCTCCACCCCACCCCAGCTGAACCCACCTCCCTCCCCCCTCTCCACCCTCCCCCTTGGTTTTGTCCATGTGTCCTTTATAGTAGTTCCTGTAATCCCCTCTACCCACTGTCCCCGCCCCCACCCCCCACCCCTGCCCTGGCTATTGTTAGATTGTTCTTAACTTCAATGACTCTGGTTATATTTTGTTTGCTTTTTCCTTCTATTGCTTATGTTCCAGTTAAAGGTGAGATCATATGGTATTTGTCCCTCACTTCCTGGCTTATTTCACTTAGCATAATGCTCTCCAGTTTCATCCATGCTGTTGCAAAGGGTATAAGCTCCTTCTTTCTCTCTGTTGCGTAGAATTCCATTGGGTAAATATACCATAGTTTTTGGAACCACTCGTTTGCTGATGGGCACTTCGGTTGCTTCCAGTACTTGGCTATTGTAAATTGTGCTGCTATGAACATTGGGGTGCACAGATTCTTTTGGATTGGTGTTTCAGTGTTCTTAGGGTATAATCCCAGCAGCGGAATTGCTGGGTCAAAGGGCAGTTCCATTTTTAGTTTTCTGAGGAAATTCCATACTGTTTTCCACAGTGGCCTCACCAGTCTGCATTCCCACCAACAGTGCACGAGGGTTCCCTTTTCTCCACATCCTCTCCAACATTTGTTTGTGGATTTGTTTATGTTGGCCATTCTGACTGGTGTGAGATGATACCTCATTGTGGTTTTAATTTGCATCTCTCTGATGGCTAGTGATGCTGAGCATCTTTTCATATGTCTCTGGGCCCTCTGTATGTCTTCCTTGGAGAAGTGTCTGTTCAAGTCCTTTGCCCATTTCTTAATTGGGTTGTTTGTCTTCCTGGAGTGGAGTCGTGTGAGTTCTTTATATATTTTGGAGATCAGGCCCTTGTCTGAGGTATCATTGGCAAATATGTTTTCCCATACTGTTGGTTCTCTTTGTAATTTGGTGCTATTTTCTTTAGCCCTGCAGAAGCTTTTTATTTTGATGAGGTCCCATTTGTTTATTCTTTCCTTTATGTCCCTTGCTTTAGGGGATGTGTCTGTGAGGATGTTGCTGCGTGGAATGTCTGAGATTTTCCTGCCAATGTTTTCCTCAAGGACTTTTATGGTGTTACGGCTTATATTTAAGTCTTTTATCCATCTTGAGTTTATTTTCATGTATGGCGTAAGTTGGTGATCGAGTTTCATTTTTTTGCACGTAGCTGTCCAGATCTCCCAATACCATCTGTTGAAGAGACTGTTTTTGCTCCATTTTATGCTCCTGCCTCCTTTGTCAAATATTAATTGATCGTATAGATTTGAGTTTATTTCTGGGCTCTCTATTCTGTTCCATTGGTCTATATGCCTGTTTTTATGCCAGTACCAGGCTGTTTTGATTACAGTGGCCTTGTAATACAGTTTGATATCAGGTATTGTGATCCCTCCTGCTTTGTTCTTCTTTCTCAAAATTGCTGCTGCTATTCGAGGTCGTTTATGGTTCCATATGAATTTCTGCAATGTTTGTTCTATATCTGTGAAATATGTCATGGGTACTCTAATAGGGATTGCATTGAATCTATAAATTGCTTTGGGTAGTATGGCCATTTGGATGATGTTAATTCTTCCAATCCATGAACATGGTACATGCTTCCTTTGTTTGTATCTTCCTTAATTTCTTTCTTCAGTGTTGTGTAGTTTTCTGAGTACAGGTCTTTTACCTCCTTGGTTAGGTTTATTCCTAGGTACTTTATTTTTCTTGTTGCTATATCAAATGGGATTTTTTTCCTGATTTCTGTTTCTGCAGTTTCATTGTTGGTGTACAGGAATGCCTCTGATTTCTGGGTATTGACTCTGTATCCAGCTATTTTGCCAAATTCATTTATTAGGTCGAGTAGTTTTTGAGTGGAGTCTATAGGGTTTTCCATGTACACTATCATGTCGTCTGCAAACAGTGACAGTTTCATTTCCTCCTTTCCAATTTGGATGCCTTTTATTGCTTTTTCTTGTCTGATTGCTGTGGCTAGGACTTCCAATACTATGTTGAATAGGAGTGGTGAGAGAGGGCATCCTTGTCTAGTTCCTGATCTTAGTGGGAAAGCTCTAAGTTTTTGTCCATTGAGTGTGATGTTGGCTGTAGGTCTCTCATATATGGCCTTAATTATGTTGAGGACTGCTCCCTTTATTCCCACTTTGCTGAGTGTTTTTATCAGAAATGGATGCTGTATCTTATCGAACGCTTTTTCCGCATCTATTGATATGATCATGTGATTTTTGTCTTTGCTGTTGTTGATGTGATGTATTATGTTTATTGATTTGCGAATATTGTACCATCCTTGCATCCCTGGGATGAATCCCACTTGGTCATGGTGGATGATCTTTTTAATATATTGCTGGATGCGGTTTGCTAATATTTTGTTGAGAATTTTAGCGTCTATGTTCATCAGCGATATTGGCCTGAAGTTTTCTTTCTTCGTTGTGTCTTTATCTGGTTTTCGGATTAGGATGATGTTGGCTTCATAAAAAGAGTTTGGGAGTCTTCCATCAGTTTGGATTTTTTCGAATAGTCTGTGAAGAATAGGGGTTAGTTCTTCCTTAAATGTTTTGTAGAAATCTCCTGTGAAACCATCTGGTCCAGGGCTTTTGTGTGATGGGAGTTTCTTGATGACTGCTTCAATTTCCTTTGCTGATATTGGTCTGTTCAGGTTTTCTGTTTCTTCTTCAGTCAGTTTTGGAAGATTATATTTTTCTAGAAATGTGTCCATTTCATCTAGGTTTTCAAATTTCTTAGCATACAGGTCTTCATAGTAATTTCTTACGATCCTTTGTATTTCTGTGGTATCAGTTGTAATCTCTCCACTTTCATTTCTAATTCTGTTTATTTGGATCCTCTCTCTTTTCTTCTTGATAAGCCTACTTAAAGGCTTGTCGATTTTGTTTATCTTTTCAAAGAACCAGCTTCTGGATTCATTGATCCTTACAATTGTGCTTTTAGTCTCTATGTCATTTAGTTCTGCTCTGATCTTGGTTATTTCCTTCCTTCTGCTTGCTCTGGGCTGTCTTTGTTGTTTTTCCTCCAGTTCTTGTAGTCATAGGGTTAGGTTGTTTGTTTGAACTGTTTCTAACTTCTTAAGGTAGGCCTGTATTGCTATGAACTTCCCTCTCAGGACTGCCTTTGCTGTGTCCCATAGGTTTTGGGTTGTTGTGAGTTCGTTTTCATTTGTTTCCAGGAATTTTTTCAGTTCTTCCCTAATCTCGTTCTTGACCCATTCATTGTTTAATAGCATGCTATTCAGTCTCCATGTTTTTGAGTGTTTTGGGTTTTTACCCTTGGGGTTGGTTTCTAGTTTCAGACCCTTGTGGTCAGAGAAGATGCTTGATATGATTTCAATTTTCTTGAATTTGTTGAGGCTTGCTTTGTGTCCTATCATGTGGTCTATGTTTGAAAAAGTTCCATGGACACTTGAAAAGAATGTGTATTTTGCTTCTTTGGGATGAAAAGCTCTGTATATATCAGTTAAGTCCATTTCCTCTAGGGTATTGTTAAGTGACACAATATCTTTGTTGATCTTTTGTTTGGAAGACCTGTCCATTTTTGATAGTGGGGTGTTAAAATCCCCTACTATAATTGTGTTGCTGTCAATATCTTTCTTGAAGTCCTCCAAGATTTTCTTTATGTATTTGGGTGCTCCTATGTTGGGTGCATATATATTTATAATGTTTATGTCTTCTTGGTGGATTCTTCCTTTGAGTATTATGAAGTGACCTTCTGGGTCTCTCTTTATGGCCCTTCTTTGGAAGTCTATTTTGTCTGATATGAGTATTGCTACCCCTGCTTTTTTTTTTTTCTGTCCGTTTGCTTGGAAAATTTGTTTCCAGCCCTTCACTTTCAGTCTGTGTAAGTCTTTTGTCCTGAGATGGGTTTCTTGTAGGCAGCATATGTGTGGGTCATGTTTTCTTATCCATTCAGCTGTTCTATGTCTTTTGATTGGAGCATTTAGTCCATTTACGTTTAAGGTTATTATCGATAGGTAGTTATTCATTGCCATTATTTCCTACCTGTGTTCCTCTGTCTTTCTCTTTTCCTTCCTTTCCTTAAAGCAGTCCCTTTATCATCTCTTGCAGAACTGGTTTGGTGGAGCTGTATTCTTTTAGACTTCTTTTGTCTGGGAAACTCTTTATTTGGTCTTCTATCTTGATTGAGAGCCTTGCTGGGTAAAGTAGTCTTGGTTGCAGGCCTCTGGTTCTCAGTACTTGGAATATTTTTTGCCATTCTCTTCTGGCTTGGAGCGTTTCCATTGAGAAGTCAGTTGCTAACCTTATTGGGGCTCCCTTGTATGTTACTTCCTTTTTCTCCCTTGCTGCCTTTAAGATCCTCTCTTTGTCTTGGAAATTTGCCATTTTAATTATGATGTGTCTTGCAGTGGGTCTCTTTGGGTTCCTCTTGTTTGGGACTCTCTGTGATTCCTGGATTTGGGTGACTTTTTCTCTCATCAGATTAGGGAAATTTTCCATCATTAGTTTTTCAAACAGGTTTTCTATCCCTTGCTCTTCTTCTTCTCCTTCTGGTATTCCTATTATACGGATATTGTTACGTTTCATGTTGTCCTGCATTTCCCTTATTGCCTCTTCATTCTTTCTGAGTCTCTTTTCCTTTTCTTGCTCCTTCTGGGTGTTTTTTTCTACTTTATCCTCCAGCTCGCTGATCCGATCCTCTGCTTCATCAAGTCTGCTTTTAATTCCTTCTACTGTGTTCTTCAATTCAGAAATTGTATTCTTCATTTCCTCTTGGCTCTTGTTGATATTTTCTATTTCCTTTTTCATGTTTATATAGTTTGCAGTGAGTTCATTGTAGTTTCCTTGTAGTTTCTGGTAGTTCTCTTTGAGCTCAGAGAGCTCAGTGAGCTTCCTGATGACCATTGCTTTGAACTCAGTATCTGATAGTTGACTTGCCTCTTTTTCGGTTAATATTCTTTCTGAGACTTCCTCCTTTCCTTTCATTTGGGAATTGTTTCTTTGTCTTCCCATTGTTTGTGAGGCTCTTCTTGTTGGCCTCTGCTTCTTAAATTGCTTTGTTCTGACTCCCTGGATTTATGATATGAACTTCTATGGTAGAATGCCAATGGGATTCGGTGGTGCTGTCTCCTTACTCTCCTGTGCTCACTGGTCTTGAGCTGACGTTTATGTGTTTAACATGGTCTAACTCTAGTCTTTTCAGCCCTCCAGGTTTTGTTGTCTCACCGTCAGATCTTTCAATGTCCTCTATCTTTGGTCTCTGATCTTCGTATATGCTGGAATACTGTTGGCTGTTCGCTCTGCTCCTCAGATCAGCTAGGTATTTCCCTGGCGCTGAGGGGAAGTGGATTCCGCTCCCACCTATGTTGCCGCCATCTTCCTAATAGATTCCATGTCTTAGTGTATTTTTAAGTTTTCTTATTGTGATTTATTTCAAGTTTCATGGCATTGTGTTCAGAGAAGATGCTTGATATGATTTCAATCTTCTTAAATTTACTGAAACTTGTTTAGTGTCCTAGCGTGTAATCTATCATAGAAAATGTTCCATGTGTACTTGAAAAGATGTATATTCTGCTGCTTTGGGATGAAATGCTCTGTAGATGTCAATTAAATCCACTTGATCTAGTGTGTCATTTAAGGTCATTGTCTCCTTGTTGATTTTCTGTCTAGAGATCTATCCATTGAAGTAAATGGGGTGTTAAAATCCCCTACTATGACTGTATTTCTGTCGATCTCTCCCTTTATGTCCATCAAGATTTGCTTTATGTATTTAGGTGCTCCTATATTGGGTGCATTAATACTTATTAAGGTTATATCCTATTGTTGTATTATTCCCTTTATCATTATGTATTGTCCTTCTTTGTCTCTGACAATAGCCTTTGTTTTAAAGTCTATTTTGTTGAGTACACTCATAAGTATTGCTACCCCAGCTTTTCTGTCCTTTCCATTGGCATGAGATATCTTTTTCCATCCCTTTACTTTAAGTCTGTGTGCATATTTCATTTTGAGGTGGGTCTCTTGGAGACAACATATATGTAGGTCTTGTTCTCTTATGTGTTCAGCTACCCAATGTCTTTTGTAGAGCATTTAAGCCATTTACTTTTTTTTTAAATAAATGTGTATTTGTGTTAAATAGTAACCCAAAATTTAAAGAGGGCATCATTAAGCTCCATTAGTCCTGGATCTAGAGCACAATAAAGCATTCCAGAATCATGATCTTCTGTAGTGGAAGAAGCAGTCTACTTTCAAAAAGTAGAATTTCCTTCTATCTTAGTTATGTTGGCCACATTCCCAAAACTATTGAGCAGTCTAAATAATTTGCCAATATATTTACAGTGTCGATTTAATTGGATGAAATTTCACTTTAGCCAAAAGGCTTTTTTGAATCATAGTTTAATTTGGACCTCCTATCTTGAAAGCATAGCTAGTGTTTTCTGGAATGTTTTAATGACTTGTCTGGTAGGCAAATTCTAAATAAATGACATTCTTCCAGATGCTCAAGTATTTTAGGCAAACTGTTCCTTTTGTGAAGCTATTCAAGTTGTTCAGATATTAAAGGCAGTATTGTATTTAGATTGACCTAATTTCAATATAGAGAGCAGTTTCTTTGCCATCTAGTTTATAATACCTGTGTATCAGAGATGAGCACAGTCAATTTTAATCCAGTTCAGGGGGAAATAGTGAGATTATGCAAATATGAGGGAAGAAAAAAAAGTATCTTGCTATTTTTTCATCCCTCTTTGTTACTGTTAAATATCAGACTACACACAATATGCGGTTTTACTCCCAAATTTTAGAATTCCCAGACTAAGATAGTTTAAAATGGCTATAACCATTTAGGTAGGCTGCATAAATTAGGCCTTCTTTTCTCTGCTTAGGTCTCCTCTGTGGCTGCTACAAAGGAACAACCAAATCATACAGATGATGCTGAACAACATGGAGCACGAAATGACCCCATCAAATTGATTTTTAACTGGTGCCGATCAACTGAAATTAATGCAGTTTTTATTTGGAATAGCTTCTTTCTTGCATATTAAGACATTGATTTGACCCAACTGTTAATTTTTCTCTCTTGTGACTCCTTTCCAGTATAAATAGACTTATCACTTCTATTTGCTGATGAACAGACAGCCTGAGGCTGTGCATATAACCTACATTTCACCAGTTATAAAGCCATTTACTTTTAAAGTGATTATTGTTGGATATGGATTTATTGCCATTTTATTTTTTAACTATTTCTCTTGTTTTTTTTTCTTTCTTCTCCTCACCCTCCTCTTCCTCCTTCTTCTTATTCTTCTTAATGCAAACCCTTTAACATTTGTTGCAATACTGGTTTGGTTTTAACAAACTCCTTTAGGTTTTTCCTGTCTGGGAAATTCTTTATTTCTCCTTCAATTTTAAATGATAGCCTTGCTGGGTAAAGTAGCCCTGGTTGTATGTCCTTGCTTTTCATCCCATGAATATTTTATGTCAATCCCTTCTGGCCTGAAATGTTTCTGTTTAGAAAGCAGATAACAGTTTAATTGGTGCTCCCTTGTAGGTAACTAACTGCTTTTCTCTTTTAAGATTCTCTCTGTCTTTAAGTTTTGCCATTTTAATTATGACGTGTCTTGGTGTGGGCCTCTTTGGGTGCATATTGTTTGGGACTCTCTGCGCTTCCTGGACTTGTGTGTCTTTTTCCTTAAACAGGTTAGAGAAGTTTTTGGTCATTATTTCTTCAAATAGGTTCTTGATCCCTTGCTCACTTTATTTTCCATCTAGTATCCCCATGATGTCAATGCTGTTATGCTTCATGTTGTCCTAAAGTTTTCTTAAACTCTCCTCATTTTTTTCTTTTTGCTGTACTACCTGGGTGTTTTTTTCAACTTGTCTTCCAAATCACTGATTTAATCCTCTGCTTCATCTAACCTATTATTTATTCCTTCAGTGTATTATTTATTTCAGATATTGCATTCTTTATTTGTAACTGATCATTTTTAATGGTTCCTATATCTTTTTTCATGCTGTTGAGTAGTCTTATAATCATGACTCTAAACTCTCTGTCTGATAAATTGCATACCTCCATTTCATCTAGCTATTTTTCTGGAGAATTCTCTTGTCATTTGGGGTCTGTTTCTTTATCTTCCCATTTTGGCTGCCTCTTTCTGTTTGTTTCTATGTATTAGGTAGATCTGCAAAGACTCTGTAGACCTATGTCAGACACTGCCTGTGACTGGCCCTTGGCAACCTGTTTGGAGCTATCAGCAATCCACAGCTTGTGGCTTCCTCTGCTGGGCCTTGGTATGTACAGGCCAAACCCTGCAACACACCAAGGCCAGCTTTTACCAGCACTGTGTCTGGGAGTGGGTCAGCTAATGTCTCAGAGCTCCTAGAGATCTTCCTTGGTCTGCAGGCTTTGTTAGGCTTTATCTCTGAAATAATCTCTAGCTGTACTCTTCAGCAGCCAGGCTTAAGCTCCACAAGGTGGAGTGAGAGTGATTCCTGCAGGTGGTGCTATTGCTTCTCCCCTGGCTGATGCTGCATGGAGTGATGTGCTCTGTCTGAGAAAGATGGCTTCTTCAGTATGAAGAATGAATGACTGGATCCTGGTGCCTGAATATTCAGCTTCCTCTATAGAGCCACCAACCCCAGACTGTCCTCACACAGCTCCATTCCACTCTGCCCTCCATCTTCTAGAGCCCAGGGTAAGGGGACACAAATGAAATTTTGTGTGTTGATCCTTGAAGAGGTTCTCTGTGTCACGAGCCACTAGTGGCTAGAAACGTCACTGCTTTTCACAGCTGTATGCTATTTAGGTTCCTTTCCTGGTTCTGGTGCCGTAGGCTGGGGACTCCAGTTTTGAGTTCAGACCCATACTTTTCAGGGAGGATCCACCAGCCACTGAAATATCCCTCCAGAACTTCAGCTGCTGCCTGTGGGAGCCCACACAGCCTTCTCACGCCTCTATACTTCCTACCAGTCTCCATGTGGTAATGTGGTTTCTTCTGTAAGTCCTTGGTTATTAGGCTTCTCTCCATCATGTGTTCACTTGGTTATTCAGAATGATTTTTCTATAATTTAGTTGTAATTCCAGTTTTATCCTGAGAAGACATCAGTGTAGCTTCTACATACTCTGCCGCCATCTTGGATCCCCCTCAAACATGTTCTTGATTCCTTGCTCACTCTCTTCTTCTTCTGGTACTCCTATGATGCAGATATTGGTACACTTGATGACATCCCAGTGGCCCCTTAGACCTTATTCTTTGGATTCCTCTTGTTTGGGACTCCCTGTGCTTCCTGGACTTGTGTGTCTTTTTTCTTCACCAGGTTAGGAAAGTTTTCCATCATTATTTTTTCAAGTAGGTTTTTAATTCCTTGCCCTCTCACTTCTCCTTATGGCACCTCCATGATGCAAATGTTGGTACACTTGATATCGTCCCAGTGGCCCCTTACACTATCCCCATTTTGGGGGGATTCCTTTTTCTTTTTTTGCAGATTCTTTTTTCTTTTTTGCTATTCTGATTATGTGTTTTCTTCTTTTCTTAATTTTTAAAAGATCTTTTTAATTTATTTTTAGAGAGTGGGGAAGGGAAGGGGAAAGAGAGGGAGAGAGACATCAGTATGTGGTTGCCTCTCATGCACTCCCTACTGGGGACCTGGCCTGCAACCCAGGCATGTGCCCTGACTGGGAATTGAACAGATGACCCTTTGGTTCATAGGCCAGCGCTCAATCCACTGAGCCACACCAGCCAGGGCTTTTTCTTCTTTCTTATCTTCCAAATCACTGACTTGATCCTGTGCTTCATCTAATCTGTTGATTCCTTGTATATAATTTTCATTTCAGTTATTGTACTCTTCATTTCCAACTGGTTCTTTTTTATGTTTTCTATCTCCATTTTTATGTTTCCTTTGTCTTTGTTGAAGTTCTCACTGAGTTTACCTACTCTTTCCTCCCTGGCTGGTGGGGCTCACTGGGTTGAGCATCATCCCACAAATCAAAAGGTCACCAGTTTGATTCCCATTCAGGGCATATGCCTGGGCTGCAAGCCAGGTCCCCACTTTCAGGCATGCTACAGGCATCCAATTGATATTTCTCTCACACATCAATGTTTCTCTCCCTCTATTTCTCTCTTCCTTCCCCTCTCTCTAAAAGCAAATAAATAAAACCTTAAAAAATGAAGTAAATCTACTCTTCCCCTAAGTTCATTGAGCATCATTATAACCAGTGTTTTGAACACTGCATCTGGTAGATTGCTTATCCGCATTTTGTTTAGTTCCTTTTCTGGAGTTTGTTCTGTTCTTTCATTTAGGACAGGTTTCTTTGTCTCCTCATTTTGTCTGACTACCTGTGTTTTTTTTTTTTTTTTCTGTGTATTAGGCAGAGCACTTAAGTTTCCTGGTCTTGGTAGAGTGGCTTTATGCAGTAGGTATCCTGTAAGGCCAGTAACACAGCCTCCTCCATAGGGAACCTATCTGCATGGAATGGCAAATGTAGCCCAGCCCTATTGGAAAGCCCATTAGGCACATGGCAGCACGCAGGATGCCAAACCCACGGATTTGCTCTCCCGTGGGAAACCAGGCCTGCATTAAACCTAGGCTGCTTTGAGACTTGCTCTTGCTAAAACTTCCTCACCCTGAGTTGAAGCAACAAATGCTTACTGCATATCTTTAAAGTAACTTCCTAAAGTCTGTGCTAATTCTCCCAAGGATTGAAGTATAGCCAGACCAATTACTCTTATCAGTCCCTTGAATTTGCAACATTTTTTCCTTGTTAATTTGTAGGAAGTAATTAGTAACATCCTCTCCTTTGTTATCTGTAAAAAATAATTACCTAAAGTAAACCTGAGCATAATGAATGAGAACCTTCTTTGGTGTACACTATTAGAAAGTCAGTAAAAGCCTGTCAAGGCAAGGGTCGAGGTGCTCTCCTCTTGAGAGAGTGGCCATGCCATCCCTTTTCCTCCACAGGACTTCGGTAGTTGGTGTGAATTTGTCTCATCTCATCCACAACACCACGGACACTGCTGGCCAGAGTCTGCATCACTCCTCAGTCACCTTAGCAGAGTGCTTCAGGTGTGACCCCTGTGTGGGATATGTGCATCCTCCTTTTGTAGTTGAGCTTTGGGTGCTCTTGGCACATCAGTTGGAGGGATTTATTCCCCAGGTTGATGGGCTGTGAGGGCTGTCTGTAATTAAAGTAGAGATGCTGTTCAGGGTCTGACTCATGAATCAGGAGCTCACTTCAACGGGGCTCTAGTGCCCAGCAACTTTGCTGATGTGCTGTTTGTGAAGGTGGTTATATGGTGCTCCAGTATGGTCTGCAGCTCTCCATCAGCTGGCTCAGGGACTTCCTGTGAGGTGCAGACCAAGGTCAGCTGCCACCTGTGCCCTTCCCAGGCCACTTAGCAGATGGCTGCTACTTATGCTGAGCTTGGAGGTGCCTGGGAGGGCCAAACTGTGAACCAAGGCTGACTGCCACTAGTACTTGGCGTAGGGCCACTTAGCAAGAGGTACAGACATGTTCTTGGGTGTGGCAGGGTCTCAGGGAATCACCAGGGTTGGGTGAGCAGTGTTAGATTGATGGAGACTCAGGTATAGCACCTGCCTGAACCTATAAGGGAGAACTCAGCAAAAGAAAAATGGTGTCTGCCAACACTTCCATCTGAGAGAAAACTGACCCTCCAGCTCTCATCCTGAAGCCATAAAATTCAGTTTCTTCCTGTATATCCTTGGTTTTTTAAGCTGCTACCCCAACACTGGAGCTGAGACCAAGTGAGTCCAAGTCAGTGTGTGGGCCCTTTAAAAGGAATGCCTGGGACTCCAGGAGCACTCTGACTCACTCATCCACAATCCCTGCTGGTTTCCACAGCCAGAACTTATGGGGGCTTCTTTTCCTGGTGCTGGAACCCTGGGTTGGGAGCCTGTTGTGGAGCTGGGATCCCCTTGCTCATCAGAGGTGTCTCCATAGGTGAGATATTCCTTCCGATTTTTAACCACTGTTGGGGACCGCTTTGTGTGGTGTCAGAGACTGTAGCCCCACACAAGCCAGGCCTTGAAAGAGGCCTGTGAGACTTGACTAGAAAGCCAGGAATGCAGGAGGTAGGCATGACCCGATGCTAACACCAAGGGTTTCCGTGGGAGATTAGGCCTGAGGAATACATTGTTCCCTTTGAAGCATGTTTTGCTTTGTATGGCTCTGTTGATATAAACCGGATATTTAAGGTCAAGGTCCATAAGGAGAGAACTGCTTATCTCAAGAAACACATCTTAAAGACCATCTGGCATCAGCATATCTAAGAGACCCTGACCTGAGGCAGATCTCTGTGTTCCTTCAATTGTTATCTATAGATAATATCTGTTTTCTATAACTATAGCCTTTTGACATTGATTGAAGAGCTATGCAAGCATGCTGTATACCCGTACACATACTGATCCCCCCAAAAAACCATTTTAGAGAAAGCCTTGGGGCATTCTCCACTAGAGGGAATCACCACCCCATTTCCCATGAGAACAGATTGTGTCTGGGACAACTCATTTCATCCACTACTGGGAGAACTCCACAAGACAGGGTTCCCCTCAAACCACCAGAATTTCCATCCTTTTTAAAGCTGAATAATATTCCATTGTATGTATATACCACATTTTTTTTTATCCATTCATACTTGAGTTATCCATTAGACACTTGGATTGCTTTCACCTTTTGGCTATTGTGAATAATGCTGCTCTGAACATTGGTGTACAAATATCTGTTCATTCCCTGCTTTTAATTCTTTTGATATATACCTAAATGTGGAATTGCTGTATCATATGGCAATTCTGTTTCTAATTATTTGAGGAACCACCATATTGTTTTCTATAGCATCAGCACCATTTTACATTCCTATCATAGTGCAATATTATACAGTAATGAAAATAAATGATGAGAATTAAATGCACGACATGGGAACTTCTAAACATGTCATTCCCTTTCTTGGAACATTCTCCCATCCCACCCAGTGCTCCACCTGGATAAACCCGACTCATCTTCTAAGTTTTGGCATAAGCAGTATATTTCTGAAAAGTCTTTCCAGTCCACCTGCTTTTATCGCACCTCTCAGGCCTCTGTTAGGTCCCCATCCTCTGTCTCTCCCTGTCATATTGTACTATAATTGCCAGTTATGGTATGCCTCTTTTACTACTAGACTGAGCTCCTTGGAGGTAGAACTATGTCTGTCTTGTTCATTGTTGGATCCTCAAAGTTGGATTAGAATGGGTGTTAAATAGTATTGTTAATTGATGAGATTTTAAAATGTGGCAAAGTGACAGCATTTATAGTCCTGACACTCCCCTCCCCAAACCTTTCTGTGTCCCTTGAAGCAAATATTCATAAGCTATGAGTTTCTGCACTTTCTATTTCTATCTCATAGTACCCCATGAGCTGGAAGGGACTTCTGGGTAATTGTATCCAATCTCCTACAAAGTACAGTCTTCATCATGGCCTTCCTGAGAGTAGTTTTCCAGCATGGCCTGAGCAATTCCAAAGATTATCACTATGTGGTTATGCATTGAATGTTATAGAAATTGTAACTAAAAATAGCAAACAGATTTATTTCCCTCACATTCTAAGAAGCCCCAAGCAGGCAATAGGTAACCCTGGTTTAATTATTCAATGATGTCTTTGGTACCCAGGTCTTTTCTGTCCTTCTGCTCCACTAGCTTCAAAATGTTGCCTCTCCATCCTTGTGTAACTGTTGCCTCATGATCATAAAATGACTGCCACAGCTCCAGGAATCACATTACATTAAAGACAAGAAGAAAGGAAAGGGGGCATTGCCAGCAAGCTCCCCTGTTCTGCCTGCCCCTTCTATAAGCAAGAAAAACCCAGAAAGTTCAATAGCATATTTCTATCTATGTTTTACTGTCCAGAACTATATCATTAATCACAAAGTGAAGGGAGGCTGGAAAATTAAGATTTAATTTTTCTGGCTTCTAGAGTGGAAGGTGATAGGGTATGGATAGGAATGACTATTGATGCTGTTTTATGCAACCACTGTCTTTTAAAGCAGACCCTCAGCCACATGAAGGGATTGAACAGAAACCTGGTTGGGTCAAGGATATAACTGGTACCAGATAATAGTTAGAAATTTCCCAAGTGACCAATGGAGTCACCTGATTTTTCACATTTTCCTATCATAGATATTACCATCAAATCTACCCCTCACCTTCTCCTGTTCTCTACCCCTCAAATTTCCTGTTCAGCAGTTAATAGCCATGTAATGTAGACAACTTATACCAACTCTGGGGTGGGGTGGGGTGGGGAATAAAGCTGCCCAGCTGATTTTCCCAAGGGGTGTCTCTGAATACCTCCATGGCATTTTGATGAAAAGAACACTGGATAGGAGCAAGGAGATTGGGGGTTTCACCTCAGCTTTACAATATTCGAGCTGTATGAAAATGGGGTGCTGCTTGTCTTCTTTGGGCCTCCATATCCTTATCTATGAAATGGGAGGGTCAGACTAGATGATCTCCCAATCCCCTGACAGCAATATCACTCTGGTTTCTCTGATTCTGCTCCTTTCACAGGCTCTGAAGACCCCAGGAGATAGAAAAATAGTTGTTTGACTGCATTACCTCTGCTTGTGCAAGCTATTCTAAGCAGCTGTGACACTTGTGTCACTCACTGGTGCCACACCCCAGCCCTTGCCCAGGTGTCAGCTGGCTCCTCCCTAGGGGTGCAGATACCAAATGAGCTGGAATGGGATATTAAAAGCTTCAGCCTTGGTCCCTGAAATACTTGGTTTCTGCTCAATGCTTGCAGCTATGTGGCTGGTTCTCCTACTCCTGCTGTGGCTGAGTCCTGCGGCCTCAAACTCAGAGACAGGTGAGGAGCCTTGCTAGCAGGTCAAAGGAACCCTGGCCTCCAGTGTCTCTCTTTCTTTCCTTCCTTCCTTCCTTCCTTCCTTCCTTCCTTCCTGCCTTCCTGCCTTCCTGCCTTCCTTCCTCATTCATCCAATCATTCATTCAATCATTTATTCATGTATTCATTTTTGTCCCTGCATGATCTACCTCCTGGGGACTAAAGTTTACTAATTCATTAATTAATTCATTCAGGTATTTACTGAGCACCTGCTAGTGCTTAATGTGGCTTTTCTGTGTGCTCTCTTTATATTTATAATTGATGATTAACTTAGGAAGGTCTGTTTTCATTGGGGAGTCCAGAGGAATGTCCCGAGAGGTTCCTGTGAGTAGAAGCATCATGCAGTTCTAGAATGTGCACTATTGGGTGGGGGAAGGAGGGAAGGTGGTGTGACAAAGCCAGATTCAGATTAATAGGCTGACTCACTGGCCAACTGCCATGTACCCACCTGTTAGATTTGCTCAAATGTCCCTAGAAATGCTATGGTTGGGTAAAGTTGTATTTATCAGAACTCCTTTGGGGGAAAGCTAGATGTCATTGGTAGGAATATAATGGGAGTGGGAAACTTAAGGGATATACTTAAGTAATAACAAGCATATTAAATTGCTTTGTAATAAAGGACTTTTGGAGAAGGGCAGGGCTTCAGTTTTGCTGAATGGGGGTTGTGAGTTTGAGGCTGGAGCAGGATTTGGGGGAACCATAGAGGGAAGGAGGAGGCTACCTTGTACCTGCCTTCCTTACCCTACCCAGCAGTGCATGAGCTCACCTCTTCAATACAGCTGTAAACATGTTTAAAGAGAATTGATCTGGAGGGGGTGTAAACTATTAGTGTTGGGTTCTTCACCCAGCCCTATTTGGGCCTGTTCCTGGCTCCACAGCTTTGTACCTTTTTTAGAAAGTACATTTTACTGATTTTGCTCTTACAGTTGTCCCATTTTTTTATCTCCTTTATTCCCCTCTGCCCTACACCCCACCTCCCACCAGCATCACCCACTTTAGTTCACGTCCATGGGTGGTACATGTAAGTTTTTTGGCTTCTCCATTTCCTATACGATTCTTAACCTCCCCCTGTCTATTTTGTGCCTAACATTTATTCTTCTTATTCTCTGTACCTTTCTCCCATTTGCCCCCCTCCACCTCCCCGCTGACAACTCTCCACGTGATGTCTATTTTTGTGAATCTGTTCCTGTTCTACTTGTTTGCTTAGTTTGTTTTTGTATTTGTTTAGGTTCAGTTGTTGATAGTTGTGAGTTGTCATTTTACTTTTTATAGTTTTGATCTTTTTGTTAGATAAGTCCCTTTAACATTTCATACAATAAGGGCTTAGTGATGACGAACTCCTTTGATTTGACCTTACCTGGGAAGCACTTTATCTGCCCTTCCATTCTAAATGATAGCTTTGCTGGATACAGTAATCTTGGATGTAGATCCTTGCCTTTCATGACTTGGAATACTTCTTCCTAGTCCCATTTCTTTTGAGAAATCAGCTGACAGTCTTATGGGAACTCCTTTGTAGGTAACTGTGTCCTTTTCTCTTGCTGCTTTTAAGATTCTCTCCTTATCTTTAATCTTGGGTAATGTAATTATGATGTGCCTTGGTGTGTGCTTCCTTGGGTCCAGTTTCTTTGGGACTCTCTGAGGTTCCTGGACTTTCTGGAAATCTATTTCCTTTGCCAGATTAAGGAAGTTCTCCTTCATTATTTTTTAAAATAAGTTTTCAATTTCTTGCTCTTCCTCTTCTCCTTCTGGCACCCTTATGATTCAGATGTTGGAACATTTGAAGTTGTCCCGGAGGTTCCTAAGCTTCTCCTCATTGTTTTGATTTCTTGCTTCTTCATTCTTTTTTGGTTGACTGTTTATTTCTTTCTTCTGCTCCAAATCATTGATTTGAGTCCTGGTTTCCTTCCCTTCACTGTTGGTTACCTGTATATTTTTCTTTATTTCACTTTGCATAGCCTTTACTTTTTCCTCTATTTTACTACCATATTCAACCATTTCTGTGATCACCTTGATTACCAGTGTTTTGAACTCTGCATCTGTTAGGTTGGCTATCTCTTCATCATTTAGTTGTATTTTTTTCTGGAGTTTTAATCTGTTCTTTCATTTGGGCCATATTTTTTTTTTTGTCTCAGTGTACCTGTTACATAATAAGGGGTGGAGCCTTAGGTATTCACCAGGGCAGGGCAACCCACATCTCTGCATTGTGTTGCTGAATGTGGGGGAGGGGTCTGAGAGGGAACAGTGCCTCTTGCTCAGCTCTCGGCTGGCTTTCAGTCACTTCCCTTGCTACCGACAAGCAAATTTGGCCCTTCTGGTGCTGATTTCCAGGTTTGTGGGCTTGTGTACCTTCTAGGGCACTGTGGGTCTCTCCAGTGAAGTGTCCTTGAGGCTGGGAGTTTGTCCTGCTGCCTCAACTCACACAGATTTTTACAGCCAGAGGTTTGAGGCTTTCTTTTCCCAGCGCTGGAACCCTGGGTTGCATGAACTTTCTCGTCCCCCAGTTGTTCCTCCCAGTTTATCTGCATGTATATCTGGGACCACTGGTTCCACCAGCTGCCACCTCACCTGCCTCGTCCTCCAGCCACCATCTTGCCATGTGTCTCTGCCCCTCCTACCAGTTTGAATGAATATTTCTTCTTTAAGTCCTTGGTTGTTGGACTTCCATAGAGTTTGATTTTCTGGCAGTTCTGGTTGGGGTTTTTTTTGTTCTTAAATTTGTTATTGTCCTTCTTTTGGTTGTGTGAAGAGGCAAAGTGTATCTACCTACACCTCCACCTTGTCTGTAAGTCCCACAGCTTGTTTTTCACTAGCCTCTTAATATAAAGGGATGGTCACAGAGCATCCATTTGAGGTATGACTTCTTACCAGGAAGCCATTTTCTGAGGGGTTCACCACCCCTCCACCAAACCCTGTGGTTCTCTCCTCTTAACAGCAGCACAGCACTTACCATACAGTATGATGACATTCTGGTTACTTGTAGTGTGACGATGCTCTGTTCCCTAGACTGAACTACTGAAAGGTGTTTTTGGGGTGATGATGGGACAGGGCAGTGGAATATATCTCCATGATCCACCATGGATGGCACTTGGCTCAGAGAGTCATTCAATAGACTGAAATGAATGAATGAATGAGTGAGTGAATGGGTGCTTGATCATTATGGAGTTGGACTTCCTTTCCCTCACTGTGCTGTCATTTTTCTGATATTACCAGTCAGGACTATTAGGAACTGTAACTTTCTTCTAGCTCATGGACACTGTAGGAGCTCAAGTATGAGCCCAAGTTCAATTCAGATCTTTTAAATTAAATTAAGTAAAAATTATTTGGCACTAGATATACAAAAATGCATTTCCTGCCCTCCAGTTTCTGGTATGAAATACAGATACACACCTCCAGAAAGAAGGCTGTAACAATAATGGAGATAGGGATTAGTGTTATGTTAGAAGTTAAAATCAATATGTTTTAAGAGTAAGAGAAAAAGGTTAATCCCAGTTGAGAGGATGTAGGAAGCCTTCTTAGATTGATTTTATTTTTAAAAACTATTATGGAAAATTTCAAACACATACAAAAGTAGAGAGAATAGTATAATGAATCTATTGGCTAGCTTCAAGATTATCAACCAAGTTCTTATCTACCATATTTTAAAAATATAATCAAAATAGTGTATCAGAGCTAAAATAATTACTGTTACTTAATGGCTATCAGTGCACATATTTCTCTAACTGTCAAAATGGACTTTTGTAGTTGGTTTGTTTGAATCAGGATCCAAACAAAATCTATACATTACATTTAACTGGTATATTTCTTAAAGTCTCTTTGAATCTGTATCCACCCCCACCTTTTTTCTTATGCTGTTAATTTGTTGAGAAGAAACCAGGTCATTTGTCCTGTAGAATGGCCTACATTCTGGATTTGTCTAATTGAATCCTTGTGGATATCCCTCTGTCCTCTGCATTTCCTGAAATCTGGTAGTTAAAGTTCATTTCTTTTGGGAGGAATATTTATAGATGGGGCTTTGTACTTCCTATTGCATCTTGAAGGAGATATACAATGTTTAGTTGCCCTACTTTTATTAACTTAATCAGCCCGATGCATCCATTTCAAGTCTATTATAATAGTTCCCTCTCAGCCCTTCTTTACTGGTTTTAGCCTCCACTGATGATTCTCCATTAGATCTCTTTGTTTTATTAGTGATTTCAAAATGGTGGTTTTCTAATTCTATCATTCCTTATGAATTTATTAGCTGGAATTCTCCAATAAAGAAGGTATTTCCTTTTGGTTGGTATGAAAAGATTGGATAAATGTTTGATTCTTCATTTGTCATTTTCAGAATAATAAGCTAGTTCCTTAGCAACCCTGGGAAGGTTGAATTTAAACATGACCTTGAAAGATAAGAATGTTTTCTGCTAGTGTCTATGGGAGGAAGGGTCTTTTTTTTTTTTTTAACTGCATGCGATGGATTTTTTTTCTGAAAATGTGAAATTTTCCTAGATTTAAAAAAATTTTTTATTGTTATTCACTTACAGTTGTCTGCCTTTTCTCCCCATCCCTCCACCCCACTCCAGCCAAATCCACTCCTTCCCCCCACCTCCACCCTCCCCCTTGATTTTGTCCATGTGTCCTTTATAGTAGTTCCTGTAATTCCCCCTCCCCGCTGTCCCCTCTGGATATTGTTAGGCTGAAGAGCATTATGCTAAGTGAAATAAGCCAGGTGGTGAGGGACAAATACCATATGAGGAAGGTTCTTTTAAGAAGGGGAAACAGCTTGAGCAATGGCTCAAAAGCAGAAGTATACAGGGTGTTTAGAGAACGGCAGAGGTTGGTGGTAAGTGCAACCAGAGGCCTTTCAAATATGAACCTTGAGTGTGGTATGGTGGGAAAAGCAGGTGAAAAGTCAGGACTGCTGGTTCTACTTCCAGCTCTGTCACCCTCTCAAACATGACCTTGAAAAAATGGCTTTTATATTTCTAGAACAGTGGTTTTTAATCTTTTCTGGCTATAATCCACATTAATAAGTATAGTTTTACACTGTGACCCAGTATATACATGCATATATATAAAACAAACAAAAATTTCAAACTCCAACTTACACTTATATAAACAATGTATGTGGATATTCTATTCCATCCTATCCTATCCTGTCCTATCCTATTCCATTCCAAAAAATGTTGGTCATGACTACTGGATTGATCTCTGACTCACAAATGGGCTACAACCCTTGTTTGGATGGTTCCTGGGGCTCTTTTCCAGCTCCAGTTCCCTTTGTTCCATCCCTGGTATTGGTGACAACCTGAGGCTGGACCAGGCACTTGGGAAGAGGGATGTGAGAAGGGAAACTGATCATTTACAGGAGACTTCTGAGCTAAACAAGAGGCAGAAGCCAGGCCAAACTCAGAGCCTCCACCCTGGTCCAGCCATCTCACCATTACCTTGAGAGGTCTGAGCTCCTGGGCCACTGCTCCCCTTTCATCAGGCACCTGCTAGCCCCTGTTTCCATAACATGCTGGATTGGCCACACCAAACCCTACATTCTCTCAGAGGCCTGCTCCCTGTTGATTGTATCAACTTTGGAAGGCCCTCAAATTTATTTCTAAACAAAGCCCCAGGCAGGTGCTAACCTACCAGGAGGCAATTGGGAAGGTCAAGGTAAAATGGAGAGTCCTGGGCATGAGAATACCTGGGGCCTATTTCCACCTGAGACACAGAATTAGCATGTAGCCTGGACCATGGTCCCTATCTGCCAATGCCTTGCTTTCCTCATCCCTTAGAGAAGATAAATTCCCTCATCATAAAGCAGATGGTAGGAGAATCAATACTTCATTATTTTTTATGGCTGAATAATATTCCATTTTGTAGATATACCATATTTGTTTTATCCATTCATCAGTTGGTGGACATTTGAATTGTTTCCACTTTTCGGTTATTATGAATAATGCTGCTAAGAACATTCATGTGCAAATTTTTATGTGAACATATATTTTTAGTTCTCTTATATATATACCCAGAAGTGGAATCGCTGAACCATATGGTTAACTCTATGTTAAACATTCTGAGAAACTGTCAAACTGTTTTTCAAAGTGGTTGTGCCATTTTTCAATTCTACTAGCAGTGCACAGGGTTCCAATTTCTCCACATTCTCGTTAACACTTGTTTTCTTTTTATTTTAGTCATCCTAGTTGGTGTGAAGTGGTATTTCATTATGGCTTTGATTTGCATTTTCTGGATGACTAATGATGTCTCCTTTCATGAGCTTATTGGCCATTTGTAAATCTTCTTTAAAAAAAAAAGATTTTATTTATTCATTTTTAAAGAGAGGAGAAGGGAGGGAGAAAAACTTCAATCAGTTGCCTCTCAAAGGTGCCCCAACCGGGGACAGGGCCTGCAATACAGGCATGCGTCCTGACTGGGAATTGAACCGGCAACCTCTCACTTTGCAGGATGATGCTTAACCAGCTGAGCCATGCTGATCAGGGCTGGATATATTCTTTGCCCATTTAAAATATGGGTTATTTGTCTTTTGTTGTTGTTGTGTTGTGGGGGTTCTTTAAATATTCTAGATAAAATGTTTTTTTATCACTTATATGATTTGCATATTGTTTCTCCCATTTCATGGGTTGTCTTTTTACTTTCTTGATAGTATCCTTAGAGGCACAAAACTCTTAATTTTTGATCAAGTCTAGTTTATCTATTTTTTCTTTTGTCACATGTGCTTTTGGTATCATATCTGAGAAACCATAACTTAGTGTAAGGTCATAATGATTTACATCTATGTATTTGCCTGAAAGTTTTATAGTTTTAACTTTTACATTTAGATCTGTGATCTATTTTGGGTAAGTTTTTGTGTATGGTATAAGGTAGAGGTCCAAATTCATTCTTTTGCATATGGATATACAGTTTTCCAGCACCATATGTTAAATACCTCTATTTTTAATGTCTCTTTTTCTGTAGGCAGCTGCTCCCAACCCCAGCCCCTCTGCTGCCTTGGAACAGATCACCACTGCAAGAGAGGGAGCTGCTACTGTGATGCATTCTGCCATGTGGTACCTGACTGCTGCCCAGACCACCATGCCCTTTGCAACCCTGATAATTCACATGCAGGCTCTTTTCAATTCCCGGCAGAGCTGGATGCTGTGACTGACAGAGGCAAGCCCCTCATATGTACTTCAGGCCAAGGCCAGGATGTAAATGCCTGAGGTCCCTAACAAGCCTGAGGTCCTTGCATTCTGTCCATTTTATGTTAAAATTGCCTACACATTCCTTCCAGCTTTGTTTCCTCACTGCTCCTTACCACCTGCTGTCCCCTCTGGGCCACTTTTCCAGGTCCCACATGGAGAGGTTAAGCTGTTGGTGTTTGGGGATCAGGGCAGAGAATAGGGTGGTTGGGTTCTACCTAACTGTTCCACCTTCTCTTGCACTGTATCTGCCTCTTGACTGTCCCATGTAGACTTTTGAGGACGGACAGGAGTTTGCAGAGAGCTGCAGAGGATGCTGGGCAGTAGCAGGGGGATGGAAGGCAGGGACAAGCACAGGAGCTTTCATTCCACATTTCTCAGCTTCTCAGAATACCAAGATGGTGCTGCAGATGGTGTTGAGAGTGGAGAATGCACCAAGCACTGCCAGAATCAATGTTGACAGGATGCAGAGTATGGTGAGTGCCCTAGAGATACTCCCAGAAAGGGTGGTGGCAACCTGCTCCTGCCTCCCTGGCTTTCAGGCCCAAAAGTCAGGGAGCAATTGCCAAAGTCAGGAAAGAGACCTGATCTGGGGCAGAACTCCATCGCAGCCATGGTTTTAGGGCTAGAAGCCGGGGTTTCTACCCATGGACTCTGACTCTTGGATTTCATATAGTTTTCATGTGTCATGAAATATTATTCTTCTTTTGACCTTTTTCAACCTCTTAAACATGTTAAAAAAATTTAGGTTCATTTGTTGATAATTGTGAGTTTGTTGTCATTTTACTGTTCATAGTTTTGATCTTCCTTTTCTTAGATAAGTCCCTTTAACATTTCATATAATAATGGCTTGGTGATGATGAACTCTTTTAACTTGACCTTATCTGAGAAGCACTTTATCTGCCCTTCCATTCTAAATGATAGTTTTGCTGGACAGGGCAATCTTGGATGTAGGTAGGTCCTTGCCTTTCATGACATTGAATACTTCTTTCCAGCCCCTTCTTGCCTGCAAGGTTTCTTTGAGAAATCAGCTGACAGTCTTATGGGAACTCCTTTGTAGGTAACTCTCTCCTTTCCTCTTGCTGCTTTTTAAGATTCTCTCTTTATCTTTAATCTTGGGTAACTTAATAATGATGTGCCTTGATGTGTTCCTCTTTGGGTCCAACTTCTTTGGGACTCTCTGAGCTTCCTGGACTTCCAGGAAGTCTATTTCCTTCACCAGATTTCACCAGAAGGGAAGTTTTCCTTCATTATTTGTTTTCAGTTTCTTGCTGTTGTTCTTCTCCTTCTGGAACCCTATAATTCGGATATTGGAATGCTTCAAGTTGTCCCAGAGGTTCGTAAGTGTCTCTTCACTTTTTTGAATTCTTTTTTCTTCATTCTGTTCCGGTTGGATGTTTATTTCTTCCTTTTGTTCCAAATCATTGATTTGAGTCCTGGTTTCCTTCCTGTCACTGTTGGTTCCCTGAATATTTTGCTGTATTTCATTTTGGGTATCTTTCATTTGTTCTTTCATTTTTCAACCAAGCTCAATCAGTTCCATGAGCATTTTGATTATCAGAGCTTTAAATTCTTCATCAGATAGGTGGGCTATCTCCTCATTGCTTAGCTCTCTTTCTGAAGTTTTGCTCTGTTCTTTCGTTTTGGCCCTATTTCTTTGTCTCAGGGCCCCCGTTAAGTTGTAAGGGGGCAGGGCCTTAGGTATTCACCAAGGCAGGGCAACCCTCTTTGCTGCACTGAGGGGCTGACTGTGGGGAGGGACCAGAGAGGGAACAATGCAACTCACCTGTTCAGCTCTAGCCCACTGTCCAACAAATTCTCATGTGACACTGGGGGTTTCTCCCACTGTAGCAAACACCATAGTCCACAGTCAGCTCTGAGTCTGTTTCCCATTCAGTCAGCCCCGGATTTGCTGTCCACCACCTCACCACAGCCAGCCCCATCTGCATGACCCACTACTTTGCCTTGGGTTCTCTCCAGTCTGGTTGGTCTGGTTGACTGTTTTTTTAATTTCTTGGTTTTCGGTTTTCGGAGTTCCATGCAGTTTGATTTTCTGGCACTTCTGGTTGTTTATTGATTTTAGATTGGTTATTATCCTCCTTTTGTTTGTGTGAGGGAGTGAAGGGTTTCTACCTATGCCTCCACCTTGGCCAGAACTCTAAATGTAACAAAATTATTAACTTATTAACTATACAAAAAACAGGCAGCAAGACAGATTTGGCTCATAGACTGTACTTTGCTGCTTTCTGCCCAAATCATCTTCTGTTCTTTACTTTTCTTCTGAGTCCTGGCTTCAGCTCTGACCTTTTCAGAGCTCTTTGCCTAGCACTGGAGGTAAAGCCTTGGGCCCCATCCTAGCATATGATGACTCTGAGAAGAGAGAAAGGCAGCATAATGCAATGGAAAGAGCCTGGAGCCTGTCCACGTAGACCTGGGTTCAAGTCCTGGTTCCATCACTTATTACTTGGGTGACTTCCTGCAACTCCTTTAGCCTTTTTCAGCCTCCCTTTCCTCATTGGTCCCCAGACTTTTTGGCACCAGGGACCAGTTTCATGGAAGGCAATTTTTCCATGGACTGTGGTGGGAGGGGTGTGGTTTGGGGATGATTCAAGAGCATTACAATTATTGTGAACTTTTTTTCTATTACTATTACATTGTAATATATAATGAAATAATTATACAACTCACCATAATGCAGGATCAGTGGGAGTCCTTAGCTTGTTTTCCTGCAACTAGATGGTTCCATCTGGGGTCACGGGAAACAGTGACACCCAAAGTGTGTTGCTTATGTTCAGTCTACTCTAGAATCTCGTTTTGGTTGCTGTCACTGCAGAAAACTCTGCTTCTCAAAGACAGGATGTTGGAAATGGAAGCAGGCTTTTCAGTGCTTTTGTGGCAATCTCAGGATATTCCACCTCGACTTTAACCTAGAACGTAGAGATTTGAAGTTGTCTCAGACATACTTTTAGGACCACCATCATTTGTGATCTGAAGCAGTTGAAGCAGTCCTCTTCTAGCACCTGGCTTATTCACAAATGTGTCACAGATCCATTCCTTCCTTCCCAGTTCAGGAGTCTTTTGTGGTTGGGAAGAAAAGCTCAAAGTCTTTTGAAAGCTGAGACAGGGGATCATGCACCAGCTGGGAGAAAGAAGGCCCTGGATCAGTCTCTTTCAAAATCTCTGCTAATGTTTGAAACATGTCAAAAGTCCCAATGTTCACTTGTTGCCCCATAATTCCAGTTTGGCTTTGAATGCAGCCACTTTATCTGCCAACTTGAACACAGTTTTTGTTGTCCCCTGAAGTAACAGATTGAGTGTGTTGAGCAGGTTGAATATGTCATCTAAGTAAGCAAGTTTTGCAACCCATTCTGTGTCACTGAAATGTGCTGCCAGTGGTGACTGTTTTTCTAAAAGAAATCTCTGGAGCGGCTCTCGTAACTCAGAAACTCTGGCCAGCAATCTCCCTTTAGAAAGCCCTCTCACCTCTGTGTATAAGAGAAGACGTGTGTGCTCCGTGTCCATCTCCTTACAGAGCTGCGTGAACAGACGTGAGTTAAGGGCATGTACTTTAATGTGGTTGCTAATTTTAATCACATCCTGCAAAATGTTGTTAAGTTCAGGCGACCTTTTTTGACTAGCCAGCATTTCTCTATGGATGACACAGTGCACAGACTCACATTCAAAAGCGACCACTTTGACCCGAGTAGTAAAACCAGAAAGCTTTCCAGTCATGGCAGCTGCTCCGTCCATGCACATACCAACACAAAATGACCAATTCAGTTTTCCTGATATGTAGTCATTCAAAGACTTGAATAGTTCTGCAGCTGTGGTGTTGGTTGGCAACAAAAATGTGCATTAAATATGCTCATGCACATCTTCCTGAAAAATATATCACACAAAAACAATCATTGTTGCCCTGTTGTCAGCATCAGTAGACTTGTCAACCTGGATTGCATATCACGGTGACTCATTAGTCCTCTCTAACAATTGTGCCTCAGTACCCTCTGCTATTTCATCAATTCGTCTAGTTATGGTGCTAGCTGAAAGAGGAGCATGTGCCACCTTTGGAATGGGAGCTCCTAAAAACTCATGACAAATATCCTTAGCAGCAGGCAGGATCAACTCTTCGCTAATAGTAAAGGGCTTCTTAGCCTTAGCAAGGTGGTTAGCCACTAAAAATTATGCTGTCAGTGCAGACACATTTGATGAAGTGGTGGCCTTCAATAATTGCTTCTGTTCTTCATGTTCATGTTTTTTTTTTTTTCTTTTGAAAAACTCCAAAGGCTTGTCTTTTAATGCAGAGTGCTTGGTCTGCAAGTGGCAGAGCAGTTTTGAAGGTTTCATGACTACGTTGGATAGCTGGTTGCCACATACTATACAAAGCAGGCTTGGAGAAGGTGATTCACCTGTTGCAAGGAGCCCATAATTTAAGTAGGACTCTTGGTATTTTCTTTTAAATGCAGCTTTCTTTTTTCTGGCAGTCTTAGAGTCTTCTGCTGTCTCCTCATTGGGTCTCTCCCACTTTTCAAAGAAGCTCTCCAGTGATGTTTGTTTTTTGCAAATTTTGGCTAGGGTTAGCATGTGGGCTTACCAAAACTGTCACTGAGACAAGTGCACAGTGTGAGAAAGAGGTGCAGATGGAAATGATAAATAAAATAATGGGTGGGCCACGTGCAGACTAAAATAAGTGTCAGATTCTGACTTAAAGCCTGCCACCAGATGCAGCTGTACAATTGAAGTACATCAACTCATTTACCATTTATAAAGCCTGCCACCAGATGCAGCTTAATTGTCACTTATCACTCACTGATAGGGTTTTGATATGAGTCTGTAAGCAATTGATTTATTATCATCTCTGTGCAGCCAAACCTCTCTGCTAATCATAATCTGTATCTGCAGCCGCTCCCCAGGGCTAGTCACAACCTGAGCTTCACCTAAGATAGACTATCAGGTATTAGAGTCTCATAAAGAGCATGCAACCTAGATCCCTTGCATGCGCAGTTCACGGTAGGGTTAGCACTACTATGAGAATCTAATGCTGCTCTTGATCTGACAGGAGGTGGTAATGCAAGCAATGGGGAGCAGCTGTAAATACAGATGGAGCTTAGGTTGCTCCTCCTCCACTCACTTCCTGTTGTGCTGCCTGGTTCCTAACAGGCCACAGACCTGTACTGGTCTAACTGAGATAGAAAGAACAGGCCTTCACTTTCTTCTCACTTAGGTCCAGCGATCTCTCCAAACCAGCCTCCCAGGGATGTCCCTCTCCATCTCCGTGAAGGGAGTCAGGGAGAAAGCCTCACACCTCTCCTGAAGCTCCTTCCCAGGGCCATGGAACAGAATTCACCCTGCCCACCTGGACCTGCTGGGCACAGTGGTCCTTGTCTCTCAGCTGCCATCCTGTGTGCTTCCACAGTGGTCCCACCAGAGGAAAATGGAAATCTGCAATTGTAAACACATTTAAATCTGCATAGAATCAGCCATACAAATTAAAATACATATATTTGGCTCATGGTGTTCGTTATTTTGTGATGGTTACAGCGAATCATGCAAACCTTTCTTTAAAGTAGAAAGTACAAACCTAGCACCCTTTGGCTAAGTAATTTGTGCCTCTTTCTTTAATATTCCTTCCCATGTACCATATAACTGCCTGTAAGTCCTGTACAAGCATGGTCTGAGTCCTGTAACCTCATGCCCACCCCTTCTCTTCCCAGGGTGAAAGGAGAGGCAGGGGTCCATCCTCTGGTGGGCTTGGACTGGCTTCTGGGGGAAAGTCTCCTCATGAGAGGATTTCAGAGAGATAGGAAGGTGATGCCAGGGGTTTTAGGGGTCTGATGAGCCCTTCACCTGCCCTCCCAGATCTGGTCCTCCTCCTATTCTATGAATGCTGCCCTCCAGCATTCTGGACTCCAGACCTCAGGGTCATCTTTTACTTCTCTCTGCCCCTAGCTGTCCTCTGCAAGGTGCCAAGTCTTTCTACTTTTACTTCACAACATGGTTCATATTTGCTCCCCTTACAGTCACACTGCCGAAGTCCCAGGTCAGCCTCCTTACTGGTCGGGTTGCCCTGGACTGTCCCCTAACTGGTCTCTGCCCATGTTGTACTGCCCAAAGCAGAGCTCTGGTATTGCCAGTTCCCTGCTCAAAAACTATCACTGGCTTCATGGCCCCAAGGCACATTTTTGCCTTACTACCTACTAGCTGTCCTCCTTCCCACTCCTGTGTTCCAAATAAATGGAATGATCCATTACTCCCATCCAAGACTCACTCTATGCCTTTGCTAATCTTAATTTCTCTGAAAGCAGAACATGAATAATTTATTTAGAAACACAATCCCAGTGAGTAGGGGTGAGAGAAAGGGACAGTAGGATAAGGAACAAGTAAACCCAGTATAAAGATGCTTACCCAGTTGGCCCCTGCTATGGCTGTCTGGTGGGTTCATCCTGTGGGACCTTCTAAGAAGTCTTGTAGAGTGTGTCTGAGAAGCGTCAGTTTCAGGAATGAAATGGGAAGCATCTGCCCATTGGCTCCCATTCCCATGGTCTATGGATTGCTGTATAGGTGGTTAACTCTCCCAGTCCTTTGTTGCTGGTGTGTGAGAACTGAGCAGCTCTCAGAATTATCCCAAGCCTTGGTGTCAGGGAAACCACACAGCAGAGAGCAAATGGCACATGGTAAGACACTGCCTGGTTGCTCCTGGGAAAATGGTCTCTTCAGTAGTGGCTGGAGTAGGGTGTGGGGCCAAAAGGACTTGAAATGGTCTACATAAGGTATCCCACCCACGGGCTTTCAGAAACATGTTTCTTCCCTCCAGCTCTTCCAGCCACATGTTTCTCCTGCCAGGGACAGAGGAGTGTAGGGTAGAGACCGCGCTGGGCCCTCTTTGAGTGCACCCTCTCATACTTCCAGAGCCTGAGCTCTCCTTTCCTTTCTAGGAAGAGTTTTTTCAGGTGAGATTGTGAACTGTGGCTTCTCTGGTTGGGATGGATCATCCTGTGGGCATCCTGGATCCTCATAGCTAAGTTTATCCAAACTAAAGAGACCGTTTCTGAGATGTTCCAGTACTGTCACAGGTTCCTCTAGTTGTGTGTGTGTGTGCACGTGTGCATGTACTGTTTTAATCCTCACCCAAGGATATGCTTATTGATTTTAAAAAGAACAGAAAGGGGAGGGAGAGAGAGACAGAGACAGAGACAGAGAAACATCGATTGGTTTCCTCCTGACTTGGGGTAGAACCCTCAACCTAGGTTATGTGCCCTGACCAGGAATTGAACCTGCAACCTTCTGGTGCGTGGGATGATGCTCCAACTAACTGAGCCACCCAGCCAGGGTATGCATGCATATTTTATTTCTACTTGGCCCTTCATTCTCCCTTCCTGTGTCTTCGACATACCTTCCCTGTGAAAGTCATTTCCCTGGCTGCATCATACCACCTGGGAAAACAGAGGGCTTCAAGTTAAACTACAATGAGAAATCCACATCCACAAGAACGTCTAAAGTTAAAAGGACCCATGATACCAATTTTTGATGAGACTGTGAAACATCTGGAACTATTATAATTTGCTAGTGTGGTATGAGCTGGCACAATCAATTTGGAAAATTGTTTGATTCTATATACTAAACACACCTATACCCACAGACCCAGCAATTCTACTCCTGTGTGTATACCCAAGACATATACAAGCATATTCATAGCAGCTTTATTCAGAATAGTGAAAAACTGGAAATAATCCAAATGTTCATCCATAGGAAAATACATCAATAAATTGTGGCATATTTATACAATAGAATACTACCCCAAAACACAAAAGAATGAAGCGCTGTTATATATAACAACATGAGTGAGTCATGCAGGCATAACGTTAAGAGAAATAAGCCAGACACCATATAATTATGCATTATAATTATGCATTATATGAAGTTCAAAAATAGGTAGAACTAATCTATGGTGATGCATGTAAGAACAGTGGTTTTGGGGGGATATTGACTGGAAGGGAACACAAGGGAGCCTGTTGAAGTGCTGAAAATGCCTTATTATTGTGATTTGAGTAGCAAATACATCCTGGGAGTATACATATGTAAACATTCATCAAGCAATATACCACTTAAGGTTGATACAGTTTACTGTGTGTAGGTTACAGTCAAACAAAAGAAATGAATGGACAAGTGAACAGAGGGCTCCCTGGAGTTTCCCATGCTACCACCCAAGGAAGCGGGGCTTGGAATGGGGCCCACTCTCAGGGCCTGGCATACTTAGATGATTCTCAGCACCTCTCCTGCCTGACAGGGTCCCATCTACACAGTCTGTGCACACTCAACATTTTGAGCCTGTGAGGATATACTCAGAACCCCAGACTTGGTATAAAGATTAAAAGTGGAAGCATTTGAGTAACTGAAGATACAGAAAGAAATGTTATCTGAACTTTCTTTATCTGACTAAAGCAGTGCCCTCCAAAAGTACAGCTGCCATTACTCCCCCTCAGAGGGATTTTCCAGCCAATTTACCTCCAATAGAACTTTCCAAACTTTTCCCTCCCTCACTCCCATCCCCTTGTTGAGTTTTGTAAATACACCTTTATTTCTGGTTATTCAGTGAGTTAGTCACTACTGAGCAACTTCCTGGTGTACCTGTAAATAAACTTTGTCTTTTCTCCTGTTAATTATTTGCAGGTCTCCAACCACTGGACCCAAGTCATTTTCTTCTTTCCATAGTATTCATCCCTATGTAATTCACTTATTTATATGTCTATTGTTTGCCATTTCTCCTCACTGAGAAGTTAGTTCCATATGGCAGGAATTCGTTTTACTAAGTGAGGCATTCCAAGTACCTAGAACAATGTCTGGCTTACAGCTGGTGCTTCAGATATGTTCATTAAGTTAATGAAACTAGCCTCCTATGATGATTCTGGGTGAGAGCTGAGTTTGGCTGAAAAAAGGGATCCAGGAACTGTCTGAATAGATTATTATGGCCCTGAAGCCAACAGTGATGTGCCCAGGCTTGGAAGTTTCCCCAGAAACAGAGGAAGATGGACCAGACAAATTCAGCAAACCCAGGGAAGCATTCAGCCAAGCTTCCCTCCTAGAGTGTTCCTCACTTCCTCACCTGCCATGTCTGGAGCTGGGCTGTGGACCATTTATGTGACGAAAATAAAAAGCAAATGGAGAGGGGGAGTGCCAAGCTGAGGAGGGGGGAGGCACCCGGAACACCTCTGTTTGTAGATTAGGCCAATGGCTACTGGAATGCGGAAGTTCCTCTTCTGGCCAGGGTGGTAGCTCAGGAGGAAAGGGAGGTGGCAGAAAGGAGCTGCATTCTTGCTGCATTCTTGTTGGATTACTCCTCATCTTCTCTAGGAGGAAGACTCACGCAAGATCACACACTACTGGACAGGGCTGAGCAGAATTCAGATCATTGCTGTGGCCCCACGTCCCCTCTCCCACCTGAAACCACCCAAGTGGAAATCCACCCTCCCACTTTATAAAGTGAAGGACTGAGGTTGAATGGGAGGGCTCAGCCCATTACAGGAGTACTCTACAGACTGACGGTGTAGTTGGAACTGGAGTCCAAAATCCTTGACCCTGAGAGCTGGATTGTGTCTTAGTTGGAGCCCCCTCAGTCTCTTCTCGTAGCGTCATCCCTCATCACTTGCCCTGGAATGATTCTCTCCTTCCAGTAGCAGATCCCTTTATATAATGCAGGGTCAACTTCTAGAAGATAGTCGCAGACCCAATGCAGAACTTCAGACTGCATGCCCAAGAGGATTTCAGAGCTCTTGTTGACCAAAGCCCAGAGAGGACAGATAAGTTGCCAGATCACACAATCCTGGGCCACTGTTAAGAAATAAGCAGGAAAGAAAACCTAGACCTTCTAATCCCACTTTAAAGTTCCTTCAGCCCTGAGGTTTTGTGATTTCTTGATGCTGATCCAGCCAGCTTTCCTCTACTCTAGAGCTGCTTTCATCATAAAACTCTTGTCTTGAAATGCCCAGGGTACTTTGTCTGACCACTGACAATGGCTTTAACAGCTCATTGGTCCCTCGTGGGGATAAGAATCTTCTCTAAGGCATTTGGATATATGTTCAGGAGTTTCATTCCCCTCTTTGTGGACAAATCCCCTATGCTTCTCTAAGTCATCACCTTCACACTTTCCTCCTCCCTGACCCTGTGACTGAGACCAGCACACCTACCCCTTCCCTTCTTCCAGCTAGTGCCTTCCGACCCCACACCTCCAGGCCTCCAGTGGAGGGACATGTTCCTGCCTCTGACTGGGAGGCAGAATCACAGGATATGACACTGGAAGGATGTTAGAATCAGAGTTCTGCCTGCCTCACTCTGGCAAGCTGTCTCTCCCAGACCTCAAGGGGCCGTCCCTTCTCTACTGCTTGAGGATCAGAGCAGACATCAGGGCCCTCACTCATTTACTGAGCACCTAAGGTGCATGTTTTTGGTGAGCACCAAGTGTGTAGTGGGCTCTGTGTAACACTTCACTCTATCATATAATCCTTACAAAACAGTCCAGCAAGGTAGGAATTATTCCCATTTAATAACCAGGAAGCTGAGGTTCAGAAAGTTTCTTTAATTTGACCTAGATCATACTAATAAAGTCTAAGATTAGGAATGAGACCCAAGTCTGTCTAACTAATAGCTCAAGCCAGAGGCATAAGAAGGTAGGGAGGGGGAAGGTGTGTGAAGCACCGTCTTCCATTACCTCCCCACTGCGGGACTGCAGGGTGAGTGTCACTGTGGAAATGATTCCCTATCTTTAAATCAAACCTCAGAGAGGAGAGGTCACTGGGCAAGGGAAGGCAGGAGGGTTATCTTACTGACAGCCTTTGACATGCACCCTGCCAGCTCTCAGCCTGTGCATCTGTGATCAGCTGGCTGCAATCTGGGAACTGTTTGGTCACACCTAGGCAGGTGGCCGGCCCCTCCTCCTTGGGTAGAGGAAGCAGGAAGAGGTGGATGTGAGAGGCGGTGAGAAGGCCTGCTGGGCAGTGGTGGATGGAGTGCCAGCTAGGATGGGCTCTCTCTGGGGCCTGGCTCTGCCCCTTTTTTTCTGCTGCTGGGAGGCTGGGGTTGCTGGGAGCTTTGCAGGTAAGGGGGCAAGAGAGTCCCATGGGCTTCTCTCCTGGCAGGGCTCTGGGTGTGCGTTTCTATCCTGGCAGCTCTTTGTGAGTAAGGGTAGCTGTCTTGAGCTAATTAATTAACCATTAAGCTATATGTGAAGTATTACTTGTGTTATCTAACAGAAAAAGTTCATCACCTGGCACTAGCAGAGCTGAACACTAAACACCAAGAATTACAGTAGAGAAAGATTGGCTGTTTTACTATAAGTGGTGCTATCTAGTAGAATGGGAAGCTAATGCTCAAAAGTCTGAACTATATAATGTCATGCAGGTCACAGATTATATAGGGCAAATCATGAGATACTGTGGGTTAGGGGCTTCAGGGTCGTGCTGGGAGCTAATTTGTTGGAGGTGAGGTAAGGGTCATAAATCATTTCTCTAGATCTTGAGTACACCTCGATATCTGTTCTGGGTTCATGGGAAAGTAGCCAGGGGGTCTGTCCACCTTACAGCTCAGGAACTGAAACATAACTTAGGTCAAGATGTTATCTTTAGTCTGCCAGAGATCCAGACCTTGTGATCATCAATCAGGTCCAAGCTACTGACTTCTGTTGCTGATTGTGGTTGAAAGGCTAGGTCTTTGAGGGAAGAAAGAGAGAGAGAGAGAGAGAGAGATGATTTCTAGTGCTAGGATTTAAAGGTAAATTAATCAAAGTCATAAGGACCTTCAGTTTCACTATTACTGATAAAGAATATACCAATGGCAGTGTGTCCCCTTAAGCATGTATGACGCTTCAGTCCATACAAATGAGCGATGCCACTGTGAGGTCACTGAGGGCTTGCCTTTCTGCCTGTGGGAGTGTGAGCAAGTGGGGGGCAGGGAGGTGCCAGCTTGTGGTAAACATGACTAAAGCTAAAAAACATGGCTTGACAAGACTGTAACTCCTTCAAGTTTATCCTTTAAAATACAGTTTTTGTGTGAAATATCTGACTGTCACAGACTGTTTAGAGAGGGTGAATTTGAGAAGCAGGACTTTTATGAGAGAACTAACATTGATTTACAATAGGAACTGTGCCCAGCTTGTCACATGCATCATCATTTTTTTAATGGACTATTTTTTAGAGTAGTTTTGTTCACAACAAAATTGAGCACAAAATACAGAGACATACCCCACACTCATCATCCTGTGCCAGAATGGTACCCGTGTTATAATCAATAAACTTCCATTGACAAATAATTATCATGCTGTGTTGCAGGCGGTCAAGGCCTGGCAGGTCCACTCTAGATTTAGGGAGATGGAAGAAAATGCGCAGAGCCACGGGGATGCTTGACATGTCTTTATTCATGGGTGGGCGAGCCACACACGCTGCAAGCTGTGGGTCTCTCTAGTGAGAAGCCTCTGCCTGCTTAAGTACTAGAGACAAACAAAGCCAGCAAAAAGCCAAAAAATTATATAACATAGCATGATTCTGTGCAAGCGAGCCCACTTCATGTTATGGGAACCATTTATCGAACCCAGTCTCAAGGCTATGAGAACACTACTTAACTGGCCCATTCAAGGTTATGGGAAAACTGCTTCCCTTAGTTACCCAGACACCTCAGTGAGGAAGCCAGACTGCCTTCATTTACCCTATACATGCTTTATCTTTTTTCCAGCTTAAGCAATAAAAATTTATTGAGAATTTCTGGGATGGTTATCACCTCCCAGCCTCAAGGGAGGAGCCAACACTGTAGGAAATCACTGAGAAATCATATAGTGTTCCAACAACCCTGGTGAACACAGGGAGGAGGAAATGGGTCAGTCTCCATTCATCTGAGAAGGTCTGGAAGGACAGATGCAGAGGGTACCACACATGGTACTGGGGGAGGGGAGGGGTGTGCTGGACTGCAGGCTGGCTCCTCAAACACCAGGGAAGACACAGATCTGCTTCTTCTCTGGGGGTGGAGTTCTTGGTCCATCAGGCTCATTACCTTGATGAGGCTCTCACTTCCCCAGGTTTTTAAAAAAGATTTTATTTATTTATCTTTAAATATTTTATTTTATTTTATTTTTTAGAGAAAGGGGAAGGGAGGGAGAAAAAGAGGGAGAAAAATATTGATGCGAGAAACATCTATTGGTTGCCTATTGTACATGCCCCAAGCAGGGACCGAAACAGGGAATCAAACCGGCAACTTTTCACCAACAAACTGAGCCACACCAGTCAGGGCTAAGACTTTATTTTCCTAAGATCAATGTTAGGATAGCAAAATTGAGAAGAAGATACAGAGATATCCCATATTACTCCAGTACACTACCTTTTTAATCCTCACAATAGCCCTATGAGAAGGATATGATTCTTACCCTCTCCCTCCCATTAAAAGTGAGGAGACTGAAGTTTACCAGGATTAACTAATACGTGCAGAGCCAGGTTTTGACACCACACATGCCTAACCAGTGCACATACCAACTACCTCTTGCATGCACTCTGACCAAAAGGCTTGTGCTGCACATTTTACATTTAATTTAATTTAATCTTCACAACTTTATGAAAATGCAATCTGGGAGCCAGGAGACTTGGCCAGCATCACACGGGTGGTAAGCTGCAGGGCAAGCAGCAAAGAGAGAACTCAAACTCAGGGTCCAAAGTCCACACGCTTTACTGTCCACTAGTTTGATTTAAGTTACGAAGCAGGAAAGTTGGAGCATTCTAGAGCTATGGAGGTCAGGGTGGACTTTGAGAACACCCCTGTTTTGAGGTCTTCTGTTTGAGAAGGACCCTTTGTGCATAAGAGATGTGGGTAGGGGACTGTGAAAGCCCTGGAATGAAGAGGCTGTGGGTTTGGGAAGAAGGATGACACCACGTGGCTCCTGGAAAAGGACGAAAGGGTGTCAGGGGAGGTCAGTGGTCAGATCCCAAGAACCCAAACCACTGTTTGGGTTTCAGGCTGTGTGGGCTGACCCAGAAAGTCTCTGCTTCCTTCTATTGTGTGGGGACTGAGGAAGCTCAGAGAAATATTGTGATTTTGAAAGTACATTCTTGTAAAAGCATGGTGTGGGTGTATAGTTAGACTGCACTGAACAAGGCATGAGAGCAAATGCTGTGACCTACCTAATAGGCATGTGAGTACAGCTGGAAATTCTCATTGTATTAAAATAAGTTGTGTGCTCTCAAGTGACTCTTTGAGAGGACATGGTGGGGGGCAGATGCTTAATAACCCTTGGCGGGCTTCAGAATATCAGAATTTTCCCATTTTCCTTTTTCCTCTTGGTCCTCATCACCACAGCAAGGCAGGGACTGGGGCTGTCTTTCACAGGTTTGGGGAGGCCTAGTGGCTGCCCTCACTGGTAGGAGGCAGAGTCAGGATATGAACCTTTAAATCATTAGACTCCAAACCTAGTAAGCAACAGACCTGGGACTGGAACCCAGGGTGCTTTCACCATTCAGTGGGAGACACAGGAGGACAAGCTGAGGACCTGGGGCCCTGTCCTGACACCCTTGGTAATGACCACATAGTTCTGGACCTCCTTTAGATCCTTGGGTACTTTTTGCACAGATCTTAGTAAAGACTATCTCAAATTATCAGAATTCTAAAAAAGGGGGCTTATATTTTGATCATCTTCATTCCAAGAGTAGGATTACTAGTAAAACACAGGGTGTCCCCTTAAATTTGAATTTCAGATAATGAAGTTTTTTTTAGTATGTCTCAAATATTGCATGGGAAACAAATACACATACTAAAAAAAATTATTTGCCATTAAAATCATTCCTTGTTTATCTGAAATTTAAATTCAAATTTAACTGAACATCCTGTATTTTTATTTGCTAACTCTGGCAACTCTCCCAGGAGGCTCCTTGGTCCACTTACAGAGAGAGCCCATCCCCTTTGGCAGACAGAAGAGGCACCTTTGTCAGCCTATGAAAGAGCTTGTTGTAGCCTCTCTCAGGGCAATGAGTACCCACCAGCCCTCCACTTACACAACCTGAGAGGACTTGTCAAGTGAACAGACTTGTCAAGTGTACCCTGTGGAGAAATGCTAGGAGAATCTCTCTAAAAAGTGAACTTTTACCTCACCTGATTCCCTGTCACCTGTGAAAACTGCTGGGTACATAATTTCTGGAGTTCTGGGGTTCTGTCTCTGCCATCTCAGGCACATGTTTAGGAGAGGTTTGAGCAGGTACAGGAAACTCGCCCCTTTTCCCTTGCTACAGCCCGGAGGACTCTGCCTGCTCCCCTCCCCTTTGCAGCAGCCACCACCCATACTGCCTCTGGAGGTCCCTCTCTCCTAATCCCCCAGCTACCTCTAAACACAAAACCACAGATGTTTCTTATGGTGGGAGTGTTTTTATTTCAATGGGGAAACATTTACTGGATGAGAAGAATATTGATGGGAAAGTGATAAGCATTCTTTTAGAAAGTTCTGAGAATTGAAGTCCCTGCTCTGTAGTTCTTGGCTCATGTGGATTTCTGCCTGCTTTGCTCCCCCTTGAGGCTAGATCCTGGCCCCACACAGTCCCTCTGAAGCCTTCAGACCAATAATCAACTAGATTCTGGGGTTTGCTTACCTCATGTGGGCCATCAGAGGACGTCAGTTAGGGTGATCTCAGTTCCATGGCTGTAACATGGAACTGGTCTTCCCAATACTATCTCCTTCCTTGTAAATATAGATGACCTGTGGAGTGAAGGCAACTCTCCTTCCCACCCTCTTCCCAGCAGTGCCTAGGGCATAAACATAAGAACTTCTGTGAGGTCAGTCCACTGGAACTCATGGCTCACAAAGTTATCTTACCCAACACAGGTCCCAGCACCCATGAACCTCTAGTGACAATGAACCATACAGAACTGTCTGCTGTGACTCTGGGGGTCAACACAAGCTCAGAGGGAGCTTCCCAGACTACTGGCCTTGCTGAGCCCTCTGTGTCAAGCCACATCCCTTTAGAAACTCAAACCCTGGACACCCAGACCTTTGACAGGATCTTAATACCAGCCGGCACCATCTCAGAATCAGAGACCAAGGAAAACAAAACCATATTTTCTGCAACAGAGATGAAGGCCCTCACAAAAATAATGCCTTCCAAATTCATGGTTGTGATGACTGTTCCCGTGGAGACATCAGCCACAAGTGGCAGCTCCTCAGGAGCTGGAGCGACCACAGTGGAGACTGTTACAGGCAGTGATCTCTCAGTAGCTGTCTTTGATATCCTTTGCACTGATGACAGCTCTGAAGAGGCAAAGAGGATCACAACTGACACCTTGTCATTGTCTCACACATCAGGAGAAGCCAGGGCTCTGGCCTTGGAGAGCAACTCAGTTCCAGTTATCATCAGCTCACAAACCCTGGCACCTGATGTCACTGTTCCACCTAAAGCCTACACCATCACTGACATTGCGGTTACCAATTGCAGCACTATAGAACTAGAAACAACTGCCATCATTGCTGGGACCTCAGACATAGATCATAGCCCCACAGGAGAAAAGGGGACCCTGTCCACCCCTGAGATGTCAGCTTTGCCTGACTTCACTGAAGCAAAATCATACCTCACCAGGATCATGACCTCTTCTGAGACCTTGTCAACAGCCAGCACAACTGAATCAGTCACTCCTGATACCACAGTTGAGACCCCAAACACTGCCAATAGCACCACAGAAGGAGAATCAACAGCAGCCCAGGCCACCGCCTCCAGTGGAACTTTGACAACAGTAAGCATGAACCCCTTGGAAGAAACCTTACCCCTCTCTGTTGAGACAGCAAGCCACACTAAGGTCTCAGGAGCAGTTACAATCTCCACAGAGTCTGGGTCAACAGTGGGCAAAGCGACTTCCTCTGCTGGGTCCTCAGGTATGGTCTACAGCCTTTCAGAAGTAGCCACCACCCAGAAATCCACCCACTCAGAGACTTCTACCACACACAGCACAACCAGTGGGCCTATTCTCATCAGCAGGAGCCCTCTTCCTTCTGTCCTTCTGCCTACAATCAACAGCAGCCAAGAAACTGACATGACCTCAGCCAAGACCACAGACTCAGCAAAGACCTCAAAGACAGCCAGCATAGCTGGAGGGAAGCCCCCAACAGCCACACCTACCACTGCTCAGACAAGGTGGACCGCAGAAGATACTACAGGTAACAGCAGGTTACCTGTATCCAGGTGTGATCTTGGGGATTTGGGGTTTAGAGTCTCCAGGATATCTACATGCTTAAGGTGTTGGGAGGAAGGATCTGGAGGGCCAATTCTGAGCCCTGTCTCTGATGTCTCTCCTCTTCATGACCTTCTAGTGGTTCTTGCTAAAATCAGTAACAAGCAGAGTTAGGGTGGTGTGTGGTAGACCATGAGGCTGAATGTCTGGAGAAATTGTTTGAGATCTTGGCTTTGCCCTTAACCTGAGTGACCTAGGAAAGATTCCGCTCCCTCACTGAGCCTCAGTTTCTCCACCAGTAGCTGGAGGGGGTTGCAAAGGATGAACAATGAGGTCCTCCAGCTCTGCCCTTCTATGAAGTTGACTGTTGAGTAACTAGTGTGCAACAGGCGAGGCCCCAAAGTTTATTTAGAAGACATAACCCTCACGCTCTAGAAGCCTCTGGTTCAGCCAGAGCCACACAGAGGAGTAACACGTGGGCATCTGGCCCAAGCTGCTGCCCTCTGAGCAGCTTGGACCCCATGAAATGGGGCTCACTGGATGCAATTGCTGGGGTTGGCACCATAAATGGTGACAAAATAAACTAGGTGAAGGTTTGGGAGTTCAAAGCTACATCTCTAAGACAACAGATACTACTCAGAGAAGAAGTCTTGTGTCCAAGGCTGCTTGGTCAACTCAGCTCCTGGTCAGCCTGTGGCTTCCACCTCCACTTGCCATCACTCTGTCCTCATGCTTAATCCCTGCAATATCCTCCACTTGCCCTGCCTTTCTAGGAAAGTAAAATAAAAATATTAATTACAATCACCTTGCTGAATTTCTTTTGTATTCCAGGCAGAGGTGATATAAAAGTACTTCACAACCAATGAATGTTTTCTCTGATGCCAGGCAGTGTACTATGGTCTTTGCATGTTATCTCTTCCAATTAAATGCTCAAATCCACCATATGATGAGGAGCTAGGAAAAGAATGGAAAAGAATTAAGAAGTACACATTGGTAGTTACAAAATAATCACAGAGGTATAAAGTTCAGCATAGGGAATATAGTAAATAATGTACTGTGTATGGTGCCAGGTGGGGGCTTGAAATACTGGAGGATCACTTTGTAAATTATAAGATCATCTAACTACTACACTGTACACCTGAAACTAATACAAAATTATATTAAATGTCAAATTCATTTATTTTTAAATAAAATTTAAAAGTAAAATTTAAAATGATAATTAACAAACCCATCAGTTGAAGTGGGTATTACTATCCCATTATGACAGGCGTGGAAAACAGATTTAAAGAAAAAATAGAGCAGTAGGATTCCAAATGAGAGTCTCTTTGGTGCCCAAACTCATAGTCTCCTATTGTATTTTTATTTTAAAAACCTCAATTTACAGTACATTTTTATTTTAAAATGCTTTTTAAATTTTCGTCTTTTTATTTTTTCTTTTTCTTTTTTAAATTTAATCTTTACAGTATTATTTTTTCCATTAGTATTTAGTCCTCTTATAGCTCCCTCCCCCAAGCAATCACCACACTGTTGTCCATGTCCATGAGTCCTTTTGCCTTTTTGTTCAATCTTTCCACCCCCTAACCAACCCACACACACGAAAAGCTGTCATCTATTCTCCATCTATGAGTCTGTCTCTGTTTTGCTTGTTGGACCAGTTTGTTCATTAGATTCTATGAATGAGTGAATTCTTGTGGTATTTGTCTTTCTCTGACTGGCTTGTTTCACTTAGCATAATGTTCTCCAGGTCAATCCTTACCATTGCAAAGGATAAATTTTTCTTCCTTTTTATAGCCAAGTAGAATTACGTTTGTAAACGTCCCATAGTGGTTTTATCCATTCATCTACCAATGGACACATGGGCTGCCTCCATATCTTGGCATTGTAAATAACACTGCAATGAACATACAGGTGCTTATGTTCTTTTGAATTAGTGTTTTGGGTTCCTTCAAGTATATTCCCATAAGTGGGATCTCTGGGTCAAAAGGCAGACCCATTTTTAATTTTTTGAGGTATCTCCACACTGCTTTCCACAATGGCTGCTCCAGTCTGCATTCCTACCAACAGTGAAAAAGAGTTCCTCTTTCTCCACATCCTCACCAGCACTTGTTGTTTTTTGATTTATTAATTGTGGCCATTCTGACAGGTGTTGGATTGTATCTCACTGTGGTTTTAATTTGTATCTCTCTGATGAGTAGTGACATTGAGCATCTTTTCACGTCTATCGGCCATCTATCTGTATGTCCTCTTTGGAGAAGTGTCTATTCAGGTCCTGTGCCCATTTTTTTAATTAGGTTGTTTGGTTTTTTGGTGTTGAGTTTTGTAAGTACTTTATATATTTTGGGTATGAACCCCTTATCAAATGCATCAACGAATATGTTCTCCATTCTGTGAGTTGTCTTTTTATTTTGTTGATGTTTTCCTTTGTTGTGCAAAAGCTTTTTAGTTTGATGTAGTCCCATTTGTTTAGTTTTCTTTTGTTTCCCTTGCCTGGGGAGATATATCTGATAGAACATTTCTATGAGCAATATCCAAAATTTTACTGCCTATGCTTTCTTCTAGGATTTCTATGGTTTCAGGTCTACCATTTGGTCTTTGGTCCATTTTCAAATTTTCTTCTGTGTAGTGTAAGAAGGTGGTCTAGTTTCATTTTTCCACACCTATCTGTCTAATTTGTCCAACACCATTTATTGAATAAACTATCTTTAGCTCATTGTATGTGCTTGCTTCCTCTGTTGAATATTAATTAACTATAAAGTTGTGGGTTTATTTCTGGGTTATTCTGTTCCATTTATCTATGTGTCTGTTTTTATACCAGTACCAGTCCGTTTTGATTACTATGGCCTTGTAGTATATTTTGATGTTTGGTAGTGTAATTCCTCCAACTGTGTTCTTCTTTCTTAGGGTCACTGTTGCTATGCCTTTTGTGGTTCCATATAAATTTTTAAAAGATTTTATTTATTTTTAGAAGGGAAGGGAGGGAAAAAGAGAGGGAGAGAAACATCAATATGTGCTTGCCTCTTAGAACCCAGGCATGTGTCCTGACTGGGAATTGAATCAGTGACCCCTTGCTTTGCAGGCCCACAGTCAATCCACTGAGCCACACCAGCCAGGGCTAATTTTTTTTTTAATATTTGTTCTAGTTTTGTGAAATATGTCATTGGAATCTTGATAGGAATTGTGTTGAATCTATAGATTGTTTTGGGTAGTATAACATCTTAATGGTATTAATTATTCCTATCTGTGAACATGGTATATGTTTCCATTTCTATCTTCAATTTCTTTCTTCAGTGTCTTATAATTTCCCATGTACAGGTCTTTTACCTCCTTGGTTAGGTTTATTCCTAGGTATTTTATTATTTTTGAAGCAATTGCAAATGGGATTGTTTTCTTAATTTCCCTTTCTGTTAGTTCCTTATGACCATATGAAAATACAACTGATTTCTGGTTATTAAGTTTGTATCCTGCTACTTTGCTGAATTCATTTATCAGTTCTAGTAGTTTCTTGATAGAATCTTTGGGCTTCTCTATGTATAATATCATGTCATCTGCAAATAAGACAGTTTCACTTCTTCCTTTCCAGTTTGGATGCCTTTTATTTCTTCTCGTCTGATTGCTGTGGCTAGGATTTCCAGTATTATGTTGAGTGAGAGAGGTGAAAGCAGACATCCCTTTCTTGTTCCCAATCTTAAGGGAAATGCTTGTAGTTTTTGCCTGTTGAGTATGATGCTGGCAGTAGGTTTGTCATATATGGCTTTTATTATATTAAGTATGTTCCCTCTATTACCAGTGTGCTGAGAATTTTGGGTTTTTTTTATCATAAATGGATGCTGGATTTTATTAAATGCTTTTTCTGCATCTATTGATATGATCATGTGGATTTTATCCTTCGTTTTGTTTATGTGGCGAATCACATTTATTGATATGCGAGTGTTGTACCACATTTGCCATATTTTTATCTTCCTACTGTTCTCAACTTGCAGATGGAGATGAAGGCTTCCTCCTCCTGCGACTGAGTGTGGCCTCCCCAGAAGACCTCACTGACCCCAGAGTGGCAAAGAGACTGATGCACCAGGTGAGTAGACACTTTCTGAGTCAGGAGAGTAGAAGAGAGTGAGAGATTCATGGGAACTCCCAGGAAGATCTACAGGACACAGAAGAGCAACTGTTACACTTGGGAGGAGTCTAGTTTCTTACGAAGTATTAAAAGTTAAGCCTAACAATCCCTGCCTGACTTTACTTCTGCCTGTTTTCCCTAAGTTCTGAATTCCCCTTCTTTGCTATGTAAAAAAATTATTTTCCTAACCCCCAATTTCCTCAGGCTTTTAGAAAGTCAGGCCTTCTGGGAGAAGGTCAAACATATTAATGGGCAGATAGGCAGAACTTTTGGTTGCAAGAAGCAGAAAACCAACTCATCATAGTTTTTACAGAAAAGGCAAGGTATTGACTGAGATACTTAGAAGTGACTGTTTCAGCTTCAGTTATGGCTGGATCTGGCAGCTCAAACATGATCACCAGGGTTTTCTCTTTCTCTCTCTCTCTTAGCTCTGCTCTCTTTGTTGTTCAGAGCCTCTCTCCATATGTAAGAAAAGGTGGCTGTAACAACCCTAGATTCACAAGGCACTTTCTCTCCCAAGATCTGTATATCAAACTCAGAAAGTTCTGATCTCATTGATCTACAAGGACCACCATGACTGACAGCCCAACTTGAACCACATGGAAGGGGCAGGACAGTCCCCAAAAGAAATACGGATGCTAGGCAGAAAAAAAGCCCATTGATGTATGCTGTAGATTGGGACCAAGATTGGAATATATTTGTACAAAAAATTGGGAAAATTTTCCTAAAAGCCAGATCAATGAATAAAACTTGTAGTGGTGAAATTCTGGGGTTAGGTTTTTTAGGAATGGTTGAATTTTTGGAAGGTTAAAATGGGTCAGTTCAGTCTAGCTCTTGTGCCCACATCTTGCTACCAGGGGATGGGAATATTTGGGCCCTTGAAGTTCTTGTTAGGGAGAAGGAGACCCATCAGACTCCCATAATAAGTAGTTCCCTGAACATGGTATGGAGAGTTTGAAGCAGGACAGCCAAATAAATGCCCACTGTACGTGAAAATCAAAGTAGCAAGTGTAAATCCTAGGTGGAGGGGAAAGCCAGGGTTGTGTCATATCTGAGCACCCCCCACAAACTGGAAACTATTTCAGGGGTCAGAAAGAAACTAGGGAGATAGGAACAGGTCAGGAGTGGAGGTGCAGGAACCAGGCTATTGTGGTGTTAGGCATCAGTTCTTGGGAGCTGGCTGTTGGTGTAGGGCCCAGGAGTTAGATAAATGAGAAATTTTTGAGCCACATAGATCTGGGTGTAAACCCTAACTGTGTGATACCAGGTAAGTTACTCCACATTACTCTCCTCTCTTATGAAATAAGGCTAATAGTACCTGCTTTAAAAGTTCACTGGAAGGTTTAAATGACATAATGTGCACAACCCCTAGCCCATGTCCAGCCTGTGGGAGGCTCAAGAAATATTGCTGGCTTCCTCATTTGTTCTCTCCCACTGTCCCTTCCTATACTAGGTCTGTGGGGAGCTCATAGGCCAGATGGGCTGGGATGACTCACCTGCTCTTTTTGCCCTCCAGATCCACCATGAACTGCACACCCACATGCCTCCCACCCAAGTCTCCCTGCTGCGTGTCAGGAGGGACTGAAGAACATCAGCTGCAGCCAGGCATGGCTGTGTGCCAAGAGGGGGTGCTGTGCTGCTTATGGCCTGTGACCCAAAACAGAATGAAGCCCATTACTACGGGCTACCAAGATGTACCTGGAAGGTTCCCATGAAAGGTCAGCTGGCTTAACAATTAATCCCAGATGTGGCAGTGGGACCCTGACTCACATATGCCTGAGTTGTGTGGGGAGTGGGGCTTCCTCTCTTCCATATGTCCTTGGACTTACCTTGTGTATAGATTGTCTTTCAGTAAAGAGTGACTTTAGATCACCCATCTGTTATTGACTATGTGCTTCCATCTCACAATAAAATTACACTCAGTGTGAGCCAAATGTTCTATATGGAAATGTTATATATGGAAAGCCAGGGTTGTATCATATCAATTCATTTGACCTGTGTGTTTTTGACATTTTTATGATGCATCCTCACTGCCACCTTCCTCCTTCATGCTGCTCTGGTTCTTGGTTCAGATCTGGATTACAGCACTTACTGAGACTGGCTCTGGAGCCTGTTGAACTGTGAACTACTTCAGAGCAGGAACCATATTTGTTTATCTCAGCATTTCCTGAACCTAGCAGAGTGCCTGGCCTGTAGTAAGATCACAGAGAATGTTTGTTCAATTGACTTGAAGTGCAGTTTCTAGACTTAGGCAGAATTATTTATTTATTTTTAAAATTTTTATTGTTATTCAATTACAGTTGTGTGCCTTTTCTCCCCATCCCTCCACCCCACACCAGCCAAACCCCCCTCCCTCCCCCACCTCCACCCTCCCCCTTGATTTGGTCCATGTGTCCTTTATAGTAGTTCCTGTAATCCCCTCTCCTCACTGTCCCCTCCTCACTCCCCACTGTCCATTGTTAGATTGTTCTTAACTTCAATGTCTCTGGTTATATTTTGTTTCCGTTCTTTTTATTTTTTTATATTTATTATGTTCCAGTTAAAGGTGAGATCATATGGTATTTGTCCCTCACCGCCTGGCTGATTTCACTTAACATAATGCTCTCCAGTTCCATCCATGCTGTTGCAAAGGGTATAAGCTCCTTCTTTCTCTCTGCTGCGTAGAATTCCATTGTGTAAATGTACCATAGTTTCTTGATCCACTCGTTTGCTGATGGGCACTTAGGTTGCTTCCGGTACTTGGCTATTGTAAATTGTGCTGCTATGAACATTGGGGTGCACAGGTTCTTTTGGGTTGGTGTTTCAGGGTTCTTAGGGTATAATCCCAGCAGCGGAATTGCTGGGTCAAAGGGCAGTTCCATTTTTAGTTTTCTGAGGAAATTCCATACTGTTTTCCACAGTGGCCTCACCAGTCTGCATTCCCACCAACAGTGCACTAGGGTTCCCTTTTCTCCGCATCCTCTCCAACATTTGTTTGTGGATTTGTTTATGTTGGCCACTCTGACTGGTGTGAGATGGTACCTCATTGTGGTTTTAATTTGCATCTCCCTGATGGCTAGTGATGCTGAGCATCTTTTCATATGTCTCTGGGCCCTCTGTATGTCTTCCTTGGAGAAGAGTCTGTTCAAGTCCTTTGCCCATTTTTTAATTGGGTTGTTTGTCTTCCTGGAGTGGAGTCATGTGAGTTCTTTATATATTTTGGAGATCAAGCCCTTGTCTGAGGTATCATTGGCAAATATGTTTTCCCATACTGTTGGTTCTCTTTTTATTTTAATGCTGTTTTCTTTAGCCATGCAGACGATTTTTATTTTGATGAGGTCCCATCTGTTTATTCTTTCCTTTATGTCCCTTGCTTTAGGGGATGTGTCTGTGAGGATGTTGCTGCGTGGAATGTCTGAGATTTTCCTGCCAATGTTTTCCTCTAGGATTTTTATGGTGTTACAACTTATATTTAAGTCTTTTATCCATCTTGAGTTCATTTTGTGTATGGCGTAAGTTGGTGATCAAGTTTCATTTTTTTGCACATAGCTGTCCAGATCTCCCAACACCATCTGTTGAAGAGGCTGTATTTGCTCCATTTTATTCTCCTGCCTCCTTTGTCAAATATTAATTGATCGTAAAGGCTTGAGTTTATTTCTGGGCTCTCTGTTCTGTTCCATTGGTCTATGTGCGACTTAGGCAGATTTAAAAGAAAGTCTGTAATGTTCAATTATTCTTCTGCCTATATCTCATAAATCACATTATTATTATTATTTTTAAAATTAAATGTGGCTTTTTTCTATTGTAAAAATAGAACTTGCTTATGATTTAAAACTTTTTAAAAAATTCAAAAGGACCAAGGGAAAAAAAAGAAATGAAAAGAGGAAGGGAAAAGAAAGAAAAAAGTTTCTAAAATCTCGCCTCTTATATATAACTATTGTTAACATATATACTCAACATCTCCACTTGGTCCGATAACTCACATTCAACATTTCCAAAATCACAGTCCTCACCTTTTTCCCTAAACCTGCAGTGCCTGTATCTTCTTCATCTCAGTTAATGTCAATTGCATATTTCACATCCAATTCATCAGGAAATTTTGTTGACTTTACTGTTGTAAAAATATGCCCAGACTCTGACCCCTCCTTACATCTCCAATGCTCTCACCCTGGTCCAAGATGCCATCATCTCTTAACTAGATTACTAATATCCTCCTAACAGGTCTCCCTAATTCTACCTTTGCCTCCTACCGGTCTATTTCCAGTACATCAGCCAGGTCTGTCTTTTTATAATGTAAGGCAGACCATGCCATGCCTTTGCTATGAACCCTTTGATTTCATCCAGAGAAAAAGCTAAGCTCCTTCAAAGGCCTGCAAAGCTGTACACGATCTGCACCCCCTTGCCAGCCTCCTTAACCTGCAGATTGAACTCCAGCCACACTGACTTCCTTGCTGTTCCTTGAATGCATGAGGCCTTGGGAGCATGCTCCTGCCTTGGGACCTTTGCATGCATTGCTCAGTCTGCTTAGAATGCTTTACCTTCTGAAACCCACTCAGCTAACTGCTCCACCTCCTTGACCTCCTCAATGGGTCTACCTGATCACTGTCTTCTGCTTCAATTTTCTTTGTAACACTGGTCACAACATGACATAATACATATTTTATTTATTTGTCTTGTTATTATCTGACTTCCTCAACTAGAACGAAAGAGTTTGCTCACTGCTGTATCCCTAGTGTCTAGGACAGTGCCTGCTACATAAAAGGTGCTCAGTAAATATTTGTTAAATAAATGAAGGAAACAAGACAACTTGAATATTGCTCTGAATAAGGGGAGTATGTGTATTCAATTGACTCTCTTCCTCTTGCAGAATGGGGGAATAATGAGTTTTATAAAGTACGTTGGACAAAATGAATTAAAACATTCATCCCGGCATACTTGTTGAGCACCATTAATAGAAGAAACATTATGGTATGTGCCATGGAGGACTCAAAGATGTCTTAAGCCACAGGAATTAAAGTTAGTAGAGGAGGTTAGAGATGTATAGAAAGAACAATCTGAAAGAACTTATTTATACCATATACGGCAAAACCAAAATATCCTTAATATACGAAGAGTTCTTACAGCCCAGAAATAAACCCAAGTCTTTACAGTCAGTTAATATTTGACAAAGGAGGCAGGAGCATAAAATGGAGCAAAAATAGCCTCTTCAACAGATGGTGTTGGGAGATCTGGACAGCTATGTGCAAAAAAATGAAACTCGATCACCAACTTACACCATACACAAAATGAACTCAAGATGGATAAAAGACTTAAATATAAGTTGTAACACCATAAAAGTCCTAGAGGAAAACATAGGCAGGAAAATCTCAGACATTCCACGCAGCAACATCCTCACAGACACGTCCCCTAAAGCAAGGGACATAAAGGAAAGAATAAACAGATGGGACCTCATCAAAATAAAAATCGTCTGCATGGCTAAAGAAAACAGCATTAAAATAAAAAGAGAACCAACAGTATGGGAAAACATATTTGCCAATGATACCTCAGACAAGGGCTTGATCTCCAAAATATATAAAGAACTCACATGACTCCACTCCAGGAAGACAAACAACCCAATTAAAAAAATGGGCAAAGGACTTGAACAGACTCTTCTCCAAGGAAGACATACAGAGGGCCCAGAGACATATGAAAAGATGCTCAGCATCACTAGCCATCAGGGAGATGCAAATTAAAACCACAATGAGGTACCATCTCACACCAGTCAGAGTGGCCAACATAAACAAATCCACAAACAAATGTTGGAGAGGATGCGGAGAAAAGGGAACCCTAGTGCACTGTTGGTGGGAATGCAGACTGGTGAGGCCACTGTGGAAAACAGTATGGAATTTCCTCAGAAAACTAAAAATGGAACTGCCCTTTGACCCAGCAGTTCCGCTGCTGGGATTATACCCTATGAATCCTGAAACACCAATCCAAAAGAACCTGTGCACCCCAATGTTCATAGCAGCACAATTTACAATAGCCAAGTACCGGAAGCAACCTAAGTGCCCATCAGCAAACGAGTGGATCAAGAAACTATGGTACATTTACACAATGGAATTCTATGCAGCAGAGAGAAAGAAGGAGCTTATACCCTTTGCAACAGCATGGATGGAACTGGAGAGCATTATGTTAAGTGAAATCAGCCAGGCGGTGAGGGACAAATACCATATGATCTCACCTTTAACTGGAACATAATAAATATAAAAAAATAAAAAGAACGGAAACAAAATATAACCAGAGACATTGAAGTTAAGAACAATCTAACAATGGACAGTGGGGAGTGAGGAGGGGACAGTGAGGAGAGGGGATTACAGGAACTACTATAAAGGACACATGGACCAAATCAAGGGGGAGGGTGGAGGTGGGGGAGGGAGGGGGGTTTGGCTGGTGTGGGGTGGAGGGATGGGGAGAAAAGGCACACAACTGTAATTGAATAACAATAAAAATTTTTTAAAAATGAATGTGGTTTTATATGGAGACATGATTACATTTGGGGGCATTTGAGGTTAAAGCTACAGCTTTATACATATGCGAGGGGCTTCACCTGCTGGGAGAAGCCATTCTCTGTCTAAAGCAGATAGTTTGGAGTCTCTGCTCAGATCAAAGACCAAGTTTCTGTGGGAACTTCCTCTAATACCACTATTCACTCATCTACAAGAGTGAGCCTGAGCACCAGGTTTGTAAAGTGTGACCTCCTTTCCTACCTTAGGGCCACACTAGGTTGGACCAGAGATGGACAATTGACATAATTTGGACCAATCAGATTATCTCCTCAGGGATTTGGTGTTTAGGACCAAGAGGCCCAGTTTCTGCATTGAGTTGGAATTGAGGTCCAGGAGACACAGGAGTTGTGGACCAGTTGTTGGAGTTGTTATATGAGAGAGCTGTAAAGTTCTGTCTGAGAAGAGAGAAGGATAAGGTGGAAACTGATCTGGTTGCTGGGAAGCAGACAGAGTGGTGCTGAGGGACTATGGAGTAGAGAAGCGCAGAAGACTACCTGGAATCCAGGAAAGGACAAAGTATGGGAAGTATCACTATGGTCCTTAAGAGGGCCAGGCTTTGGCTTGTGTTAGGGTGAGGGGAAGAAAGTGATGTGGAGGGAGAAGCAAGGATCCAAGTCTGGGCTGGAGGAAGGTGGAGTACTGAGGGCTGAAGCAGGACTGGATATAACACATCTCTGCTCCTCCACCCCTGTGTCTGGCCCTTTGGCCAACAGAGGAAAACAACAAATGGAACCCAAGGCTCTGCAAACAGTAAGTCAGAGAGATTTTATTTAAATAGCCTTTACTTAGAAATAAACTGGAGAGATTTATGTGCAAATGCATTTTGGTTTTTAAGTTGGAGCCATCACCCCATTATTAACTCGTGTGTATGTGTGTGTGTGTGTGTGAGTGTCCTCCTTGTGAGAATTCATTGGTTTATGTAGTAGATCTTTACAGTCTCTTCCAGTTCACCTCTGTGTCTACTGATAAGCTGTACTCGTGTTTGTCATTATTCATTCCCATTATTCACTGTCCTTGAAGAATCCTTAATCATCTTCCGTCATCTTCCTTTTTCCAATCTGTCCAAAGGAAAGGTGCCTGGAAGTATGCGGGTGAGGCCGGGGAGGGTCTTGAGGTATCTTAGAGCACAGCTACCTGCCTTGGGACAATGTTTCAGCTTTCCGAGTCCAGAGGGTAGGAGTACCGGATCCCGGAGCGCCAGAAGTGCAGGACCACAAACACTATGACCCCAAGTAGCAAGAGGGCGCCCAGGGCCCCAAAGAGAATCCCGAAGAAGGCGCCCAGTTTCATGCTCAGGTGCTCACAGTGCTCGCCCCAGGGCATGTAGATGGAGAAGGGCACACAGCTGGGGACAGAGAGAAGGGACACGGTCAGTAGTGGGGAGGCTGGTGCTCAGCCTTGCCATCTTCTCCTGAGGCGGGGCCCGAGGTTTTCAATTCCTGAGGTTGGGCTCCCCTTTATGGAAAGAGGCCAGGTTAGCCCTGAGGTGGGGCTTAAGAGCGGCCACCATGCAAACAAAGCAGATGCGGTGCAAAGAGGGGTCAGCATCCGCCAAGCAGGGGGAGGCGAGGGGCTGACCACAGGTGAGCGTGCACAATCACAAACCACTCTACACCTGGGGAGTGCTGGGCCTTGCCCCCCCCACGCCCCTACGCCCTGGCTCTATCCCCCGCCTCCTTGAGAGGGCAAGCTGGTCTGCAGCTGCAGTGGAGTGAGGGTAGGCAGAGGGCACCGCTGTGACAAGATTGCCCAGGTGGCGCTGCCCTTCTCCTTACCAGGCCTACAGACTTAGCGCATTTTCCTCAGACTGTTGATGGACCAACAGGACCTAAGGCACCAGTCTGAGAGGGTCTCCCATGCCTGGTACTCTTAAGAAGGGGCACAAGATAAAGGGCTCCTTTTTTTTCCACAAGGAAACAGCAGGGTGTCCACCCAAGAAGGAAAATCAGGTGGAAGAGTTTGACTTTGGAACACATATCTTGCTACTTAACTTACTGGGTACCTTGGGCAGGGCCCTCATCTCTGAACTGCAGTTTTCTCATCTTTAAAATAGTCATAATACCTACCTAGTAGCCAATTTGAGTTTCAGAGGTAATATAGCACCTTTATTCTCCACACAGAGTAGGCGCTCACACCTTTTCTTTTCCATTGTCCCCTTTTCTCTTACATCCCTGTTCTCTCAGTTACAAAGGGAACCATCATAATTTTCAGGTACCATGACTTTTCTGGACCCCTTGCAGTGTCTTTGCCCAGCTTGGATTCCCCAGCACTGCCTTTTGCCTCATGTGCCACTCACCTGCAGTGGGGCCCATCTGGCAGGTGCTGGCACTGGCCTCCGTGCTCACAGTAGCCCTCACTGCAGGGGGACATGCAAGTGAAGCCACCCTGAGGGCTGTAGACCAGTTTGTAGCCCTTGTAGCCATTGCATTTTAAGTAACTCCGCAGCGTGCTCACGTTCACTGTTAGGTAGGACACAGACAAATACAGAAAGCAATTGATTAACACCAAATCTATACCTTGTCAACCAAGAATTCCAATTTAGCCATTTATCCTTAGAAATAATTGGAAGAGTGCACAAATACTTATGTTCATGGATGTCCAGAGCAGCATGGTTTAAATAGTAACAATGCTTAACAAGTTTTGTTAAATAAGGAATATTGTTCAACCACTAAGCACCGGTATGGGAAATGCATTGGTTAAGAGCATATGCTTTGAAGTCAGCCAGGCCTGAGTTGAAATTCAACCTCTACTAACTAGTTGTGTGATTTGGGGAAATTTCTTAATTCTTTCAATCTCAGTTTCCTTATCTTAAAAAAAAAAAGTTGATGGGGGGGAGAAGATGGTGGCAAGATAGGTGGGAGCAGAGTCCACTTCCCCTCAACACCAGTGAAACACCTAGCTGATCTGAGGAGCAGAGCGAACAGCCAACGGTATTCCAGCATATATGAAGATCGGAGACCAAAGATAGAGGACACTGAAAGATCTGACGGTAAGAAGAGTGCCTAAGGACAATAAGGTCCCTGGGACCTGCGTGGGGACCAGGGCGGCTGAAGCCCCTGCCCGGGCGCAGGGTCTGCTGCAGGATTCTTGGGAGAGAGCCAGGCTGAGCTGTGTGAGCAGCCAGGTACATGTTGGGACCAGGGGGGCTTGAATAGGAAGAATTTCTCAAAAAGAAAAAAAATAAGAGGCACCCAGCAGCTAATTAGAGAACTCTCCGCAGCAGCCTCGGCCTCTGGCGCCCCTCCCCCCTCAGCCCCTGGACGGTGAACGTGGGAAATGCAACCCTGGCGCTCACCTGAAGCCCAGTTGCCTGCATCCAGATTAGCGGAGTGGGGGCCCACACCTGAAACCTCGGGTGGGTGCGCACTGGGTGGAGAGGCTAGCTGCCCCACCCACAGGCCCAAAGGGGCGGACCCGAGGGACATGGGACTCAGTCCCAAAGCGGCTGCATTGGCCTGCTGTGCACGACTCAGGCGCGCGACTCAGGCCCAAAGGGGCTGGATGGGCCTGCTGTGCTGTGACTCACTCCCAAAGCAGCAGATTGGCTGATCAATGGCCAGGCTGCCTGCCAGGGACCACACCTACAACTCCTACCTAACCCCTGCGCACAGAGCCCTGCAGGGCCTACTGGTTCTCTAGGAGGAAGGCAGAACACCCAGCAGAGGGGAGCTGCAGGGCTAGGGGAGACTGCATTCCCCGGAAAGACTCCACCCAGTAGGGGGCTGAACTACCCCATAGCAGCATGGAGAGCCCCTAGCATCTAAGACAGCAAAGAGCAACAAGGTGGAGTGTGAGTTGCCCCTAATTGGTGCAACTCAAGGACAGCACAACTGGTGAACTAAAGGCCTAGTGGGGAGCAGAAGGACCCTGAGGAACTGAATTGGAGGCTGAACAACAGGGAAGAGTGTGGCTCAGGAAGGGAGAAAAGTGAAACCAATCCTTCCAACCACCCCCTCCCGTCCACAGACAGGAAGACCAGCAGAACTAACCTGACTGGTTTAAAGCCAGCAGAAGACTTTTTTTTTTCTTTCCTCCTTTCCCCCTGAATTCCTTCTTCCTTTCTGTCCTTCTGTCTTTTTTTATTCCTTCTTCCTTCCATCCTTTACCTTTTTTATTCCTTCTTCCTGCCTTCTTTTATTTATTCTTTTGTTTTAATTTTTGTTAAAATTCCTTCTTATCTTGCCTCTGATCTTTCTTTATTCCCTCTTCCTTCCTTCCTTTCCTTTTCTAATCCCTTTTTCTCTCCTTCCCTTCTTTTTTTTTCTCCCCCCCCCCCTTTTTCTCTTTTTCCCACAGGTGAGACAACAAAACCTGGAGTGCTGAAAAGATCAGAGTTAGACCATGTTACACCCATAAACGTCAGCTCAAGACCAGTGAGCACAGGAGATTAAGGAGACAGCACCACTGAATCCCATTGGCATTCTACCATAGAAGTTCATACCATAAACCCAGGGAGTCAGAAGAGATCAATTTAAGAAGCAGAGGCTATCAAGAAGAGTCTCACAAACAATGGGAAGACAAAGAAACAATCCCCAAACGAAAGGAAAGGAGGAAGCCTCAGAAAGAATGCTAACTGAAAAAGAGGCAAGTCAACTATCAGATACTGAGTTCAAAGCAATGGTTATCAGGAAGCTCATTGAGCTCTCTGAGCTCACAGAGAACTACCAGAAACTACAGGGAAACTACAATGAACTCACTGCAAACTATATCAACATGAAAAAGGAAATAGAAACTATCAACAAGGGCCAAGAGGAAATGAAGAATACAATTTCTGAATTGAAGAACACAGTAGAAGGAATGAAAAGCAGACTTGATGAAGCAGAGGATTGGATCAGCGAGCTGGAGGACAAAGTAGGTAAAAACACCCAGAAAGAGCAAGAAAAGGAAAAGAGGCTCAGAAAGAATGAAGAGGGATTAAGGGAAATGCAGGACAACATGAGACGTAACAATATCCGTATAATAGGAATACCAGAAGGAGAAGAAGAAGAGCAAGGGATAGAAAACCTGTTTGAAAAACTAATGATGGAAAATTTCCCTAATCTGATGAGAGAAAAAGTCACCCAAATTCAGGAAACACAGAGAATCCCAAGCAAGAGGAATCCAAAGAGGCCCACTGCAAGACACATCATAATTAAAATGGCAAAATTCCAAGACAAAGAGAGGATCTTAAAGGCAGCAAGGGAGAAACAGGAAGTAACATACAAGGGAGCCCCAATAAGGTTAGCAACTGACTTCTCAATGGAAATGCTCCAAGCCAGAAGAGAATGGCAAAAGATATTCCAAGTAATGAGAAACAGAGGCCTGCAATCAAGACTACTTTACCCAGCAAGGCTCTCAATCAAGATAGAAGGCCAAATAAAGAGTTTCCCAGACAAAAGAAGTCTAAAAGAATACACTTCCACCAAACCCGCTCTGCAAGAGATGCTAAAGGGACTGCTTTAAAAAGGAAGGAAAAGAGAAAGAGAGAGGAACACAGGCAGGAAAAAAAGACAATGAATAACTACCTATCGATAATAACCTTAAACGTAAACGGATTAAATGCTCCAATCAAAAGACATAGAATAGCTGAATGGATAAGAAAACATGACCCACACATATGCTGCCTACAAGAAACCCATCTCAGGACAAAAGACTTACACAGACTGAAAGTGAAGGGCTGGAAACAAATTTTCCAGGCAAATGGACAGGAAAAAAAAGCAGGGATAGCAATACTCATATCAGACAAAATAGACTTCCAAAGAAGGGCCATAAAGAGAGACCCAGAAGGTCACTTCATAATACTCAAAGGAAGAATCCACCAAGAAGACATAAGCATTGTAAATATATATGCACCCAACATAGGAGCACCCAAATACATAAAGAAATACTTGGAGGACTTCAAGAAAGATATTGACAGCAACACAATTATAGTAGGGGACTTTAACACCCACTGTCAAAGATGGACAGATATTCCAAACAAAATATCAACAAAGATATTGTTGCATTGAACAATGCCCTAGATGAAATGGAGTTAATCGATATATATAGAGCCTTTCATCCCAAAGAAGCAAAATACACATTCTTTTCAAGTGTATATGGAACTTTTTCAAAGATAGAGCACATGATAGGACATAAAGCAAGCCTCAACAAGTTCAAGAAAATTGAAATCATAGCAAGCATCTTCTCTGACCACAAGGGACTGAAACTAGAAACCAACCCCAAAGGAAAAAACCCCAAATACTCAAAATCATGGAGACTGAATAGCATGCTATTAAACAATGAATGGGTCAAGAACGAGATTAGGGAAGAAATCAAAAACTTTCTGGAAACAAATGAAAATAAACTCACAATAACTCAAAACCTATGGGACACAGCAAAGGCAGTCCTGAGAGGGAAGTTCATAGCAATACATGCCTACCTTAAAAAGATAGAAACATTTCAAACTCCTATAGACTCTACCAAAAAACTACTCGACCTAATAAATGAATTTGGCAAAACAGCTGGATACAAAGTCAATACTCAGAAATCAAAGGCATTGCTGTATACCAACAACGAAAGTGCAGAAACAGAAATCAGGAAAAAAATCCCATTTGATATAGCAACAAGAAAAATAAAGTACCTAGGAATAAACCTAGCCAAGGAGGTAAAACACCTGTACTCAGAAAACTACACAACACTGAAGAAAGAAATTAAGGAAGACACAAACAAATGGAAGCATGTACCATGCTCATGGATTGGAAGAATTAACATCATCCAAATGGCCATACTACCCAAAGCAATTTATAGATTCAATGCAATCCCTATTAGAGTACCCATGACATATTTCACAGATATAGAACAAACATTTCAGAAATTTATATGGAACAATAAATGACCCCGAATAGCTGCAGCAATTTTGAGAAAGGAGAAGAAAGCAGGAAGAATCACAATACCCGACATCAAACTGTATTACAAGGCCACTGTAATCAAACGGCCTTCTACTGGCATAAAAACAGGCACATAGACCAAAGGAACACAACAGAGAGCCCAGAAATACACCCAAGTCTCTACAGTCAATTAATATTTGACAAAGGAGGCAGGAGAATAAAATGGAGCAAAAATAGCCTCTTCAACAAATGGTGTTGGGAGATCAGGACAGCTATGTGCAAAAAAATGAAACTCGATCACCAACTTACACCATACACAAAAATAAATTCACGGTGGGTAAAAGACTTAAGTATAAGTCATAACACCATAAAAGTCCTAGAGGAAAACATAGGCAGGAAAATCTCAGACATTCCACGCAGCAACATCCTCACAGACACGTCCCCTAAAGCAAGGGACATAAAGGAAAGAATAAACAGATGGGACCTCATCAAAATAAAAATCGTCTGCATGGCTAAAGAAAACAGCATTAAAATAAAAAGAGAACCAACAGTATGGGAAAAGATATTTGCCAATGATACCTCAGACAAGGGCTTGATCTCCAAAATATATAAAGAACTCACATGACTCCACTCCAGGAAGACAAACAACCCAATTAAAAAATGGGCAAAGGACTTGAACAGACTCTTCTCCAAGGAAGACATACAGAGGGCCCAGAGACATATGAAAAGATGCTCAGCATCACTAGCCATCAGGGAGATGCAAATTAAAACCACAATGAGGTACCATCTCACACCAGTCAGAGTGGCCAACATAAACAAATCCACAAACAAATGTTGGAGAGGATGCGGAGAAAAGGGAACCCTAGTGCACTGTTGGTGGGAATGCAGACTGGTGAGGCCACTGTGGAAAACAGTATGGAATTTCCTCAGAAAACTAAAAATGGAACTGCCCTTTGACCCAGCAATTCCGCTGCTGGGATTATACCCTAAGAACCCTGAAACACCAATCCAAAAGAACCTGTGCACCCCAATGTTCATAGCAGCACAATTTACAATAGCCAAGTACCGGAAGCAACCTAAGTGCCCATCAGCAAACGAGTGGATCAAGAAACTATGGTACATTTACACAATGGAATTCTATGCAGCAGAGAGAAAGAAGGAGCTTATACCCTTTGCAACAGCATGGATGGAACTGGAGAGCATTATGTTAAGTGAAATCAGCCAGGTGGTGAGGGACAAATACCATATGATCTCACCTTTAACTGGAACATAATAAATATAAAAAAATAAAAAGAACGGAAACAAAATATAACCAGAGACATTGAAGTTAAGAACAATCTAACAATAGCCAGGGCGGGGGGGGGGGGGGAGAGTGGGAAGAGGGGATTACAGGAACTACTATAAAGGACACATAGACAAAACCAAGGGGGAGGGTGGAGGTGGGGGAGGGAGGTGGGTTCACCTGGTGTGGGGTGGAGGGATGGGGAGAAAAGGCACACAACTGTAATTGAATAACAATAAAAATTAAAAGAAAAAAAAAGATTCACTTAAAAAAAAAAAAAGGACACATGGACAAAATCAAGGGGGAGGGAAAGGGGTTTGGAAGGGGTGGGGTGGAGGGATGGGGAGTAAAGGCACACAACTGTAATTGAATAACAATAAAAAATTAAAATTAAAAAAAAGTTAAAAGCACCTACTTTGCTGTGAAAGTTTAAATCTGATAATATATGAGAGCATTCAGTATAGTGCCTGACACAGTAAGTACTAAATTAATGGTCACAATTAGTATAATGTTCTATTTAAAATATACCATACCACATTAAAATATAATATAAAATAATATTTTAAATGGGAATATGCACACAACATTCAATGTAATATGTTCATAATTGTTTAATAAGGTTATAAAATATTTGGTATAATTTGAACCCTTTACAAATCAAAAAAGATTTGATTTGTGTGAAGGTGCCTATGCATAAAAGAAAAACCAGAAGGATATGTGCAAAATGGATTTGTCTCTGGGGATTGGAAATACAGGTGATTTTTTTTCTCTTCTTTTTGTTAATTTTTATTTCCTAGAGTTTATAAAATAAACATATTGTACTTGTGTCATAAAAACTATTGGGTTTTGTTTGTTTTCTTGAACAAAAGGTGTAGTCTTTTCTGGGGTAGTTGTTCCCTTACCCCCAATGCTACTCCCCTACCACACATACTCATAGTAATTTGGAGGATTTCATATTGTTGCCCCCAGGAGGCATGAGGCTTAGCCTGCATTCTAAAAGAAGCTCTTGCTTGTCCTGACCTGAGCAACACAAGGGCTTCGCTGGATTTGGCATGGTCACTGCCCTGTTTTCTGTCTCAGTCCAAAATAGGTTGGGCTATTCTTTTCCTTCTCTGAAAAGGTTGTTAACTTATTTCATCCCTGTTCAGGGACAGTCAAGGGCTGTCAGAGCTGAAAGGGACCTCAGAAATCCCATCCCATTTTCTAGATGGTAGACCTGAGGCTGGGACTGGGGATGGCTTTTGCAAAGGATCACACACCCTTTCAGGGAGGGGATATGCCTGCCCTTGGGCTGGGTCTCCAGCCTTCAGCTTAATATCCTCCAGCTGGAGGGCAAAGGCAAAAGGATGTCTTTGTTTATGTATATAAAGTACAGTGGTATTATAACAAAATTACTAACAGCTCTGGCTGGTGTGGCTCAGTGGATTGAGCACTGGCCTGTAAACCAAAGGGTTGCTGGTTTGATTCCCAGTCAGGGCACATGTCTGGGTTCCTGGCCAGGTCCTCTGTAGGGGGTGCACGAGAGGCAACCACATGTTGATGTTTCTTTCTTCCTCCCTTTCCTCTCTCTAAAAATAAATAAATAAAATATTTTTTTAAATGCTAAAAAATCACTAATAATTTTATTAAAGGAAAGTAAAGCATTATGGCAGCGGTGGTTAGGAAGGCAGCAGTTGGGGTAATTGCTCCATAAAACTATGCACATGACTATTCATCAAGTAGTATTTTATGCTCTTGCTCTTAAATTAGAGAGCTAGTGGGTAAAATGTTTACAGTTTCTCAAAAACTACAAACAAATAAACTAAATTACCTAGCTTCTTGCAAGTAGAATACTTTTTTTTTAAACCATGGGTTTGTGTAGGCTGAATATCCGTGACAGGCTCCCTCTGTTTACCTCCTCCCTCAACTATCTCTGTGACTGTTCCCAAGTTAGTAACTCACAGGCCATCAAACTGTGCACATCTCTTCTGGAGATGGTGTTGAAGACTACATTGTTCCTGAGCCCCTCACTTCTCTTCCACCTCCTGTGTGGGGCCTGTAGTAAAAATGCCTCCACCACTGCGTCCAGCAGCCGGGTGTTCAGGAAGTCGATGACAGGACCCCGAGGGCGGTACTGGAACTTCGATATGACCCTCCATTGTTGAAGGGATTTTTCTGAGGTCAGTAATACCGGAGGACCACTGTGTGGGAAAGGCAGAGTGAGGAGCTAAGAGGTGAGGGGTAAGATGGAGGATTCAGGCACCCAACAGGAACTATCCCACTTACATTTTTTGCACTTCATTGTTCCTTACAAAGGCCCGCACATCCAGGTTCTCCAGCCTATAGGCCACCTAAGGCAGATGGTTGGGGATAATGGGGGTGGGGGTAAGGCTCAGTTCAGAGAGGAGACCTCTCACACTTTAATATATTTATTCATCCCTGGCTGTTTCCATCTTTGAGCCCCACGGCCCCATCTCATCCATTTCTGCACCCTAATGCCCCAGCCTAGCCTTGTCACTGGCATGGGTTCCTGCTAAATAAAGGTTTGTTGGTAAGTGAAGGCCTTTACAAACCTCCTCCCACCCCAGCCTCCTATTACAAGGGGATAACCTAAAATGAATGGCGTCCACCTTGCCTTTGACCCCTGACTCACCCACTCATTCTCTCCCCACATGTATACTGAACATAGATTATGTTTAGCCAGACCTAAGGGAGGGTCCATATTCAAAGACCCATAGTCTGGTGCAGTAAACAAATGTCCCCAGATTTTATCAGACTGTAGAGTGCTGAGTAGTAGTAGTAGTAGTAGTAATTATTATTCTAATTTGTGAAAACTTGTGTTTTGGGCACCATGCTTAATACTTTACATACATTATCATTTAAACCTTGACACAACCAATCAATACAGGTATGATTATTATTTCTATTTTTTATAGATGAGACATTAAATAATTTGTCTAATTATTATGCCTTGTCTAAAGGGTGGTAGAGCCTGGATTTGAAACCCAGGTATGTACGATTCCAGAGCCTTAGTAACTCAACCACTGTACTACTTTGCCTGTGACTGAGGAATGATCAGGGGATGGGATTCAGGAAGAAGGAGCCCCCAGTTCCCTTCCAGTTCCCTTGGGAAAGTCAGAGAAGGCTTCCTGGAGGTGAAAGTCCTTCTTTTGTTTCTTCCATATAACACCCAAATGCAGCTCTCAAGGGACTCTCAGTTGGAAAGGCTGGGGTGACTCGGCCACCCTAGATTCTGCTCATTTCAAGTTGGCCATTCCAACCCCTCAGAGGTCTCTGTCCTGAGACTTCCTGCCTTCCTCACCCCTGGCCTTTCCTGAGGCAGTAGACCTCTGGTAATTGAATCTAGATGGATGATGAAACTACAGGGTGCACAAGTGATGGCTAAGACCCTGCCCAGAACCTGCCAAGATCCTCCTCCCCACTCAGAGCCATCTGTGATACTGACCGAGGCATTGACCTGTTCTACAGATGCATTTTCTTCTTCACTGAGAAAGATCTGGATGGTTCTTAATGGAAACTCTGGAGATGGGAGAAGCAGATTCATGATCACCTCATAGTTTTACCCACATTTACCAAAAAGACCGTTGGGCCAGTCCAGGGAGACAGTCCTATTCTACAGTGATAAGTCACCAGAGGAATCAGGAGAAGTGGCTGAGTCTGCTGACCCTCACCTGAGAGCTCACTTGACTATGATCAGGGCTTCCCTGACTCTCTTCTCACTGAGCCATAAGGTCATCTTCAGTCTTTTCTCATAAGATCACTCAGGCCCATAGTTCATGCTGGAACAGCCCCCCACCTCCCCTGCTCCCATGGCCCACACAACATATCATCACCCAAATGAAATTTGGAGTTCTCTTCTGTGGGTTTGAGGAACTTTGCCCTGGTTACCCAGAGTAGCCCATCTTCTCCCACGTGAGAAGAGTGGCAGCAAGGATGGTGGGAGCATCTGGTGATACCTGATTTGAGGGTTGGAGTGAAATTGTTCCCAGCCAGGAAGCAGCGGGCATCTGTGAAGGCTGGGGGGCAGGTGCAGGTGGGCTGGCAGCCCAGAGTCTGGGAGATGTAGCAGTGGCCTTGGTTGTAGCAGTAATTCACAGGGCAGGACGTGTTCTGACAGAGTTCATAGTATTGCAGATCTACAGAGAGAGCAGAGGTCAGCATCACCATGCTGGACAGCAGTGGGGAGCCTCCCACCTCCCTGCCTCCCACCACTGACCATGGAAACCTGCTCCCAGGTCAGGCCTGGTTTCCTTCCCCCAAAGCCTGCACAATCTACATTCTGCGTGTGGGCCACTCTGAACCCCGAACTATCCTCTCTTTTCCAAGTTCTATACTGAAAACTTCTATACTGGAAACCCCTATTCCTTTACTAGGCAGGTATCTCCCACTTCTGCTGAGGGAAGAGGGTTGTTTATCAGACCCTGTAAATCAGGAAACAACTCAGAAGGCTTTCCCCACTTCTGTCTCCTTTTCTGCCTTTTTAAGGCTGTGGTTCTATACACTCTGGCCTCTGCTCAGATTTCACTTGGGTTCAATGGAGGCCTCCCTGTGATTTCCCTCATCATGACTCCAATGGCTCAGAGGTCAAGGAACAGATGGTTAGAGGAGGATTCAAAGGAAAAATGAGGCACCCCTTCTGTCAGATGCCTATGACAGTCCCTCCAAGTGTCCTGACTTGGGGGTTGGGTACAGAGACTCCTGGTCTTGCAACTCAAAAGACCCCAAGGAACCTGAGGGCCCAGCTTGCTTCTTGTACCTTGGCTCTGCCAGAAGTCTCCTCTGTTCTCTAGGCCACCTTCAATCTTTTGCCCTAAGTTGTCCCCATCGATGTCTCAGGGCTGCCCAGCCCTGCCTCTCCCAATCTCTTCTCCTCGGCCTCACACTCCCGCATGCCTACCATACCTCCTTACCACACTCACCTATATTGATCATTCTAAATACTTACTAGAAAAGGGAGAGAAATGGTTTGCTCATGGCTGTCCTAGACCCTCCAGTTGTCACCTCTCCTCAGAACCTTTTTCTGCCAGGGCCCTGTTCCCAGCTTACATGCACAGTGACGTCCATCCCCAGTTAGGTTTGAAGGACAAGCCTCGCAGCCCTGCCCAGGGATGCACTTCACATTCGGGAAGCACTGCTCATCACAGAGGTCCTTGGAGCGTTCACAGTAGTGACCAAAATTGTCGTTGTCACACTTGCAACTGGCCACCTGAAATGGGTTGCTGATCAGTGGGTAGCCAGGAGGCTGAACCATTAAGGGCATCTGGGTGTTTAAGTACTGACTCCTCCTGTCTGAAAACCCATGGATCCCAAGTCCTTATCTTATTTCTGCCAGCGTCTACTGAGCACCTTCTTGACCTGGCCCTGGGCTGGCACATCCCTGCCCAAAGGCACACCATCCTTTAGCCTACTCACCTCCCTGGGCCATTCTGTCCCCCAACCCCTCTGTCTGCCTGGCCCTACCCCAGGTTCTCAGCCTCTTCCCTCTCACACCATGTCTCCTTGTCTGAAATCCTTTCTAGCATAAGATGGGGGCTAAATACCTAAATAAATATTCTACTATCCCTTGAAAACTGGATCCCCTGTAAGATGTAGTTTCCTGCTCATTCTTCCCTTGTTGACTCCCAAAGCAGGAAGACAGAGCCTCACTGCTCAGCACAATGAGAACACATGTAACCACAACAACGGCACAGGGAAGGTATGGTTCTGGGAACCTCATCAAACTCCTTAGTCTCTCTTTTCTGACCCCTCTACTCAGATGACTCTGGAAATCTCCCTGAAAAGCAACTCTCCAACACTTTCCCTTTCCGAAACTGGATATTTTGGGATATCTAGAATAATATATTGACTTTAATCTCTTTTTTCCCCGCTTTCTTTTTTTTTTTTCCATTTTCCAGCTCCTTGGTTCTCCCCACCTCTCTTCTCAGCACCATGATGATGAAACCCCAGAGAGAAATGGCTATTTGGGACATGAAGCCACCTTATAAAAGATTCCCTGTGTCCGAGCAAGGCACAGAACTGCAGAGCACTGGCCTGGGTCTGAAGAGGAGCAGGTATGGAGCTTGTGATTGGTGTAGACTCATGCCCAAGGACCACACTTTCCTACCCCACACCTCAGTCCTTGTTCCAGAAACATGGAGCTGGGAACCACTAAGAATGCCTGAGGTAGAAGTTTCCTGCCAGCCTGGCAGAATGGGAGCTGGGAGATAGAAATTTCAGTCGTTCTATTTCTTACACAAATAAGCTTGTGGCCTGAGATTGGTATCTACTCTACTCACCTACCACAGCTCCACCCACCTCCCAACACAGACATACCACAGAGGGACTGATGACATCACTTCAGTTCCCACCTCTTTTCCCCTCAAAAGGGAAACCTCCTTCCCACCCTCCTCCCAGCACTCACCTCCAGGGATGATTTGCCCACCCATCTGGTCTGGTTGTATAAGCACTGTTTCTTTTTCTTGCAAGCACAGACCACAGTCTTTGGCTGGAGTACAGATGATAAGTTGTCCTTGACATTTCTTGCTAGAATCTCCAGAGTGAATGGTTTCAGCAAGCTTGGTGTCCATAGCAATGTTCCATTCTCTGCCCCAGGGAAGATGAGGTTGTTGAGAGAAGAGGAAGCCTCTTCTTCTCTGCCACCTGACCCACCTTGGCATCTAACACCCTGAGAGCTGATGCTAGGTTTCTGCCACCTCTCTCAGACCACCCCTCAAACCTCATCAGGAATTTCCTTGAGCAAGTCTGGTTTCCTGGGGTGATCCTGGACATGCTCCATGATGGACGTAACACCAGACCAACTAACTGATAGTAGGGTGAAACTCCATAAAGGGGAAGGCTATTGCTTCCTGAAGAAACTCCCAAAGGGCAACCTGCCTGCGTCTGCACAGGATGAGACATCCAGGGGCGGGGAGATGGAGGAGGAAGGTCAGGATCTTCCTGACACATCCCCAGGCTACACTGCAGGCCAAACTGGCTTCACCTTCACAGCAGCTCCATCCCTTGCCCTACTGTCTCGCCCATTTTTCTCACTTCCTGGGCCTTTGACTAGCCACCCTTTCAGACACCAGACTGCAGTAAAAACACTGCTACATATCAATAAGGACTCTTCTGATCAAACCTACCTTATATTTTTCAAGAAAATAGGAAAGTCCTCTTAAAACAGCAGGTTAAGAGGAGCTGATAGTAGGAAAAGACAAGAGCAACTTCCAGGCCATCTCTCTCCAGAAGAGTCCAGTGGAGGAGAAAATCTCCTGATGCTATTGTCTAGCCCCTGGGAGGATGCCACATGCAGTAAAATGGTACAGACAAAGCAGTCCTTTCTTATGACCAGAGAAAGAAAATGAGGCAGAGAGGTGCTCAGAATAAGGTAACTAAGGGCTTTGGTTTAGTGAAGAATGGTCACCAGCATAATTACTGCTGGCAGCAGAAGGCAAGCTGCATCCTGTAGGCTTTGACTCTGACCCAGATCATGGCTGCCAGCATGGGGGTCTCCACACTATTGCTGAGAAAGAGAGATGAAGACGTGCCTTGTCCCAGCACAGAAAAGCAGACAAAGAGAGACAAAGTTAGGTGAACATGGTTGACAAACATAAAAGTAGTGACAAACGGTCCAACTGATGGTATTTGTATTTCTTTAAATCTTGTTCCACATTATATCCTTTTAAAACGTAGATATGAAAATGTCTTAAATTAGTATTTGTTGGTTGTTATACTTTATTCTAATAATCTGGTGATTACACAAAAAGATGGTTAAAGGTGATTGCATATTATTAGACTGAGATGAAATCATCTTTGAGTCAGTTGTACATTCCCAGCATCAGTCTAGCTAGCTGGTCATCACTGTGGGGGTAGGTACCTATTTAAATTATAGGAGTCATTCCTAAGAAATGCTGATCCTGGATATTCAAATGAAAAACTGATATGAAGTTGCACAGGGTATAATAATGCAAAATTATCCAAAGTTTGACTCTGACTCATATCTTATGGCCCCAGTCAAGCATCCTTACCAAAAAGTTTGAAGTCATCAGTGTTGTTGTTTCTGAGAGTGAATATGACATCCTTAGAGCTGCTTTGGTAGTGAATCAGCGTGGTGCTTCCCATGTAGGCTTTCAACTCTTGGAAACCATCGATAGAGGGTGGGTACTGATCTGGAACACAAAGAGGGGGCTTGGGCCCTGAGGCAGGACAGTCTCTAGCCTTGAAGGCCTCCTTCCTCTTTCTCTAGTCTTCTTGCCAGTGTGAGGCATTCACAGGACTGTGATTCACCTCCAGAAGCAGGAATTATTCTGTATACCTGCTCTCAAACCTATGCAGAGAAGGTTGGGGTCCTACTGCCTACATGGCCAAATCTTTATTTTCCCTTTATCTTCTCTTCAAACAGGATTCATTTCAAGTTCTTTCCTGATTAGAATGTTATGCTGGACTTGGTATGAACTGAATCCGAAAACAGGGTTGTTTAGACCATCACAGACTTTTACCTTTGGAAGAGGGCTGAAAACCGTGAGGGTGATATCTAAATGGGCATTGCATTTGTCAGGAAATAGGAAGTTAAACCTTTTCAATGGTATCTATTTTTTGGAGCACTGCTATTTCCATTTCATTTTTTGTTTGTTAAGTCAGTCAGTCAGTCACTTAACAAGTATTTATTGAACACCTATTATATGGCTGGCATGTTCTAAATAGTGAGGTCACAGCAATGAACAAATAATAAAAAGATACCTATGAAAATTAGGAAATATGTTTGATAAGTATAAATGCTAAGGAAAAAAAATAAAACAAGAAAAGGAAGTAGGAAGTGTGGATGAATGTGAAATTTTAGAAAGGCTAGCCAAAAAGGGTAACATTTAAATATAGACTTGAAGAGGTAAAAGGCTAGCATGTGGCTGCTTGGGGAAGGGCATTCCAGGCAAAGTGAAGAGCATATGTGGAGTCTTGGAGTTGAGAGTTACCTTGGCGTGTTTGGAGGACACAAAGAAGCCAGTGGGGCTGGAGCAAAGGGAGCAAGGTGGGAGTACTAGGAGAAGATTTCAAGAGGTAAATGGGATAAGCTTTGAAGGTAGTTTTAATGACAGAGTGAGATGGGGAGTCATGGGAGGGTTTGAGCAGATAAATAACATGAGTCAAAAAAAAAAATCTACCAGCCAAGATGGAGGCGTAGGTAGATACACTTTGCCTCCTCGCACAACCAAAAGGAGGACAACAAGAAATTTAAAAACAAAAAACAACCAGAACTGCCAGAAAATTGAACTGTATGGAAGTCCAACAACCAAGAAGTTAAAGAAGAAACATTCATCCAGACTGGTAGGAGGGGCAGAGACAGGCAGCCAGGGCAGAGAGGACATGAGACAAGGTGGCAGCTGGAAGACTGGGAGGGTAAGGTGGAGGTTGGCAGATGGGCAGTCCCACATTTGTGTTTGGATAACCTAGAAGTAACAACTGGGAAGCGAGACAGACCATGCCACCCACGGTTCCAGCGCAGGAAAAGAAAGCCTCAAAACCTCTGGCTGTAAAAATCTGTGGGGATTGCAGCCATGGGACAAACTCCCAGCCTCACAAGAGAATTTGTTGGAGAGACCCACAGGGTCCTATAACATACACAAAATCACCCATCCGGGAATCAGCACCAGAAAGGCCCAATTTGCTTGGGGGTAGAGGAGGAAGTGACTGAAAGCCAGATAAGAGCCCAGCAAGCGGCATTGTTACCTCTTGGCCCCCTCCCCCACATACAGCACTATAACACAGTGAAGTGGGTTGTCCCAGGCTGGTGAATACCTAAGGCTCTGCCCCTTACAACATAACAGGTGTACTGAGCCCAAGAAACATGGCCCAAGTGAAAGAACAGATCAAAACTCCAGACAAACAACTAAGTGAAAAAGAGATAGCCAAACTATCAGATGCAGAGTTCAAAACACTGGTAATCGGGATGCTCACAGGTGGTTGAGTATGGTTGCAAAATAGAGGAAAAAGTGAAGGCTATGCAAAGTGAAATAAAGAAAAACATACAGGGAATTAACAGTGAAGGGAAGGAAACTGGGACTCAAATCAATGATTTGGAGCAGAATGAAGACATAAACATTCAACTGGAACAGAATGAAGAAACAAGAATTCAAAAAATGAGAAGTTTAGTAACCTATGGGGCAACTTTCCATTCCAACATCCAAATCATCGGAGTACCAGAAGGAGAAGAGGAAGAGCAAAAAATGGAGGAGAACTTCCCCAATCTGGCAAAGGAAACAGACTTCCTGGAAGTCCAGAAAGCTCAGAGAGTCCCCCAAAAAGTTGGACCCAAGGATGCACACACCAAGGCACATCCTAAGTCCATTAGCCAAGATGAAACAGAAGGAGAGAATCTTAAAAGCAGCAAGAGGAAAGGAGACAATTACCTATAAACGAGTGCCCATAAGACTATCCGCTGATTTCTTAAAAGAAACCTTGCAGGCAAGAAAGGGCTGGAAAGAAGTATTCCAAGTCATGCAAGACAAGGACTTACATCCATGATTATTCTATCCAGCAAAGCTATCATTTAGAATGGAAGGGCAGATAAAGTGCTTCCCAGATAAGGTCAAGTTAAAGGAGTTCATCATCACCAAGCCTTCATTATATGAAATGTAAAAGGGACTTAAGAAAAAGAAGAAGATCAAAACTATGAATAGTAAAATGACAACAAACTCACAACTATCAACAACTTAGCCTAAACAAAAACAAACTAAGCAAACAACTAGAACAGGAACAGAATCACAGAAATGGAGATCACATGGAAGGTTATCAGCAGGGAGGAGGAGGGAGGAGAATGGGGGAAAAGGTACAGGGAATAAGAAGCATAAATGTTAGGTATAAAATAGACAAGGGGAGGTTAAGAATAGTATAGCAAATGTAGTAGCCAAAGAACTTATATGTACGACCCATGGAAGTGATTAAGGTGGGGGAATGCTGGTGGGAGGGGACATGCAACATGGAGGGGAATAAAGGGGGGAAATGGGACAACTGTAATAGCATAATTAATTAAATATACTTTTTAAAATACCTTGTAAATTAAAAAATTTGTAGCTTAGGGCTCCTCATCTGCCCCCTAACTCTGAAAATGCCTCCTTGGGCCTCACGCCACTTACTGAGGGTGTTGTTCATTTCCTGGTATCTTCTCAAGAGCATCCTAGTATGCAGTCCAGTCCCCATGTTTCCTGTGGCCAGGGTGTCATAGATACATTGTGTATCTCCCTTACACTCGGAGGTCAAGGAATTGTTTTTCAACAGTTGGTAAAGGAAGGCCGGGGTGAAGTTGGAAGGCAGATGGTTGTCCCTCTTGCCAAGGAGGTTTGTTCCATTGATTTCCCCTGTAACACATGAGGTTTGATGGTGGCGGTACCAGGAATGGGGCTCCAGCTATATTTTTGCAGTGTCCCCTTACCCTCACTTTATGTGGCTTGGGGTGGGGGACAGGGGCATGGAAAGGCAGGTTGGCTTCCAGCTTCTGAGTCTGGAAATCCCTGCTCTAGTGACTGAGGGCCACCCATTTCCCTCATCCTCTTTCAGGTAGAGAAACATGGGTGGGAGGGAGTGGAGGGGACAAATCTGGGGTGGCACCAGAGTCCTCACTGTATCCTCTGCACTTTTCCACCCCTCCCTCATGAAGGACAAAGGTCCGGTTCCCACAGGCCGGAGGGAGACAACCTGGCCTTGTCCCATATACCCCAGCACTCTGAATGACAACTTCTCACAGGTCATTCCATAGTGAAAAAGTTCCTCTTCAGTGCTCCCTTGGGGAATAACAGTGCCACTGGGTGTCTTGAAGTCATCACCTGGATAGTCGTTCCAGACCCCTGTGGGACAGAGTAGGAGGTCAGCTCCTCTGGGACTATGGTTCTCGCCATTCCCTGGGGAGCATCCCACAGGTCACACTCAAGGTGTGAGGAGGAGCAGGGGGCCCAGGAAGCCTCTTTCTGTTGCATCCATTCTTAGTTCAGTCCTCCAGGAGGAGGGTAGAGGATGGACCATAACCTCAGTGCCCACTCCTCTCCTTCGGGGAGGGAGGAGGAGAGAAGGAGGAAGAGAATGGAGGCTATGGAGGGAAGGGTGGGAGGGTGTGAGGGGCAGCGAGAAGAAGGGTGGCTGCTGGCCCTACTTTCCTCAGAGCCCTTCCTGGATGTTCCCTCGGCTGTCCCCCAAGTGGAGCTCTAGGAGGACAGGAAGTGAGCCTCAAAGGTTGGTGAGGAGGTCCCAGTCCTTCCCTGCCATTCTGTGCCCACAGGACTCTGTTCCAAGGAGGCTGAGAAAAGGAAACAGCCTCCACAGCCAATGGGAGGGGGCCCACTTGGGACCTGGGGGTCTGAGCTCCTGCCGTGGCTGCTGCCCCAGAGGAAGGGTCCTGCCTGCTTCTTACCCAGGAGGCCCTCCGTATGGTTTCGGTACTCTTCTGGGAGGCTGCAGGAGGCATGGAGGATGTTGGAGAGAGCAATCACTGAGACAATCACTGTCCCATCTAAGCTGGCTGACACCAGGGAGCCATTGCGGTTCATTACAACTCCAGTGGTATTGAAGATTTCCTGGTCTGGAATGTTGGGAGACAGATGAGGAAGAAAACAGCACTGGGTCCCTGCAGGCCCAAAACTTGACAGTAATGAAGGCTGAGAGGAGACTGGAAGCAGCTCCAGGATATCCTGCAGGTGTTTTCTCCAGAGACCCCAAAACCAAACATACAGAACACCCCTCAGGGTTGTACCACCAATTCTACCTGGGCCTGAAGACAGGGGCTACCACAGACAAACTGTCACAGCACTGGAAGAAGGAGAGAAGTGACCTCCTCTGAATGTTTAATGCCCAACTACTGGTGAAGAAGCTGTTCAAGCACAGATGAGGCCACTACCCTCCTCTGCCCCAGTGCTGCTGCCTCCATACCCCATAACTCTGCTTCCAGGCATGGGGCATGCTCTGAACCCTCATGGCTGTCCCCAGCCTACCTTCTCCATCTTCAAAGGTCACAGTCTGATTATTGAGCCACACGTGGATTGTGTCATTGGGCTCAAGGAGCCACTGAATCTGGAAGGAAATCGGAGGAGGACTAAGCTTGACCTGCAGGTGGTCCCAGAGGCTGAGAAAGGAGGCTGCAAAGAACTTAGAACCTGAGCCCTGGACAAAGATGAAGGTGATAAAGAGTGTGACGATGAGGTTTTCCTACCCAGTGTCTATGGAGTGCTTAGCATGGGCCAGGCTCTGAGCTAGGCACATTTCTTAGATCATCTCATTAAAATCTCACAACATAGCAACAAAAGAAAAAAGCAAACAAAATATAGCCAGAGACATTGAAGTTAAGAACAATCTAACAATAGCCAGAGGGGAGTGGGGAGGGGACAGTGGAGAGAGGGGGTTACAGGAACTACTATAAAGGACACATGGACAAAATCAAGGGGGAGAGTGGAGGCGGGGAGGGAGGTGGGTTCAGCTGGGGTGGGGTGGAGGGATGGGGATAAAATGCAGACAACTGTAATTGAATAACAATAAAAAAATTTTTAAATCTCACAACAGCCCCGTGGGGTAGGTAATATTATTATCCCCATATTTCTATAAGAAAACTAAGGTACTTGGAGTTAAATTATCTCTTTAATCACATAGCTGGTGCAGGCTGGACCCTAATCTTGTGTCACCAGGGTTGACATTCAAACTATACACTGGTAGGAGGCATCCTCCCTACTTCCTGCCCCCTTCCCTTCTTCCTTCTCTTTCTCCTCCTGGGCCTTGATTTCCAGCTGAAGGTCCCTTAGGGCTCTCTAGGGGGTGGTGGACAGGGGCAGGGATGTGTGTCTAACACCGTCGGCCTCACTCACCGTGATGGGAGCCAGGCTGCTGGTGTTGTATTGAGCAGCAAAGGCAATGAAGTTGGTAGCCTGGGCCGAGTTGGTCTGGGCAGTGCGGCCCTGCAGCAGGAAGGAGGAGTTTCCATCCCTGGCCCGGACTAGCAAGAAGTCCCCCAGCCCATTGAAGGTATAATTGGCACCATCCAAGGTGGTGATGTGGGGGTCCCCAAACATCCAGGCTAGAAAAGGAGATACCACATTGGCATGGCAGACAAGGGAAAGGTCTGAGGTTCCCTACTGCCCCTAAGCAGGGCCTTTGCTCAGGAAGCCTAGGGAGGTTTTCAGCATGGCTTATAGAATCCTCCCTGGAAGCCCTCATGCACTTTTGTGACCCAACCCTACCTATGTCTGCTCATTAAATCCCACCCCCCCCCATTCTCACCCCTTCCCCGATACCATGTACAAAGTCCCTCTGTTTGCCATCCACCAAACACCAGAACCATCTTCACCTTCCCTTGTGGTCACAGCTCTGACCCAGAACTAGACCCAAGTCTAGTTCTGCCCTGGTTCAGGCCCCAAGAGGCTACCCTTCCCCAGACATTGGCTCCAGGGTGGGCCCCAGCAGCCTCACCGGGCCTTGGGGGCTGGTACCAAGCACAGCTGATGTGGGGCTGCCTTTGGTGGTACAGGGCACAGAAGGAAGAATGGTCAGTCCTGCGGCAGCACCAGTCCTGCAGCTCCAGTTCTTGCTCTGTGGAGAAGAGCAGCATGTTGAGAAGTGTGGGGGTGAGGTGGGGGTGGGATGGGATGGGACATGGAGGACCTGCAGAACCTAGATGGGAGGTTCATGGGGCAAGATGAGATGGGTGGCAAGGGGATGGTTTGGGAATCAGGAATACCTCTGTACGGACCCCACCCTGCTCAATGACCTTAGGCCATCGACCAGTGACTGTTTCCCTTGTAGGCTTGTTGTAGCCGAACCCCCAGGTGGGCCAGCACAGGGTCGGAGATAAAAGAGCTTTCTTTCTTGAAGGGTGGGGTGCTGAGTTCAATGTGCTGGGGTGAGAGGGCATGGCTGATGGTCTGGGACGGTGGAGGCTGCTTTGATTTCAGGGAGGAGGGAGAGGACACCTATTACCTGCACCACCACACCTGTGCCCTCTAGCTCCTTTGAAGAGTTGGTCTCTGAGGGAATGATTACCATGTCTTTCCCTAGACAGCCTGCTGATATGGGTCCAGAGGAACAGGGTCAGACTAGACCCCTCTCCTTCCCTAGAAAGATGCCTCCACTCTGAGCTGGGGCTATGGAGTCAAGCGGAGATAGGGCAGGAAGAACTCAATCATGAACCCCTAAGATATCAGCTGGAAGGGATGTTGGGAGCTGCCTACGGTTACAAGATCAGGAAATTGAGGGCCAGCGAGGGGAAGGAACTGGGAGGGAATGGGGACAAAAGGCATCATTCTGTGGGTCCCGTTGCTTGGTGTGAATATCAGGGCTGGTCTCTGACAGAGAAGAGCAGAGAGCTCCAAAGGAAGGGCTCAGATTTCTGTGGACACACATACCAAGCTGCCAAAGACTCTGCACTCTCCAACCTTGGAGAAGCTCTCCCCATGGCCCGTAGCTGCAACACACGCCCCCACGCCAGGAGGAGAAGCTGCACAGCTGCCTGCTGCCGAGGCTCCACCATCCTGCAACAAGTCCAGACATACTCAGGCCCAGGATGCCTGTGGTAAGGACAGGATTGGGGTGGGGGTGTGTTTCAGGGGAGGGACAGATTAGGTGTGACCAGAGGGATGGTGGGTAGGCTTGTAGGAGACAATGGAGATGCCCCAAGAGACTGGAAGGAGGTGTTACCTATGTGGATGGGCTGGAATCGCAAGTCCCACAGTCCCTGCTGCCAGGAGCAAGGGCAGGAAATGTGGTCCCAGCCCAAGCTGGGCAACTGAGGCTGTCTCTTCAACTGCTGCAGGCATCTGAGACGGTAGTTGGGTCTTTCTTTACTGTGTAGCTTATAGACTTGTAACCCCTTGAGGCCTGAGGAACAAAGGAAGAAGGGGTTATCCCAGGGTTTTGGATCATAGGTTCTGCTTTAGCTTTAGGGAAAATCAAAACTCAGAAATGTGCCCTCCATATGCCACTTTTCCCCTCTGGATAGCTCTTCCATGGAGGGGACCCAACTCAGATTGGCAGCAATTCCTCACCAAAGACTCCATTTGATGTGACCTCCAAAAGTCCTCAAAGCTTGGATCTTTGGGCAAAACCCAGAGACAAGGATTGGGCAAGGAGGCCTCATGTGTACCCAACTCAGAGCCAAATCCTGGCCTGAGCTTCAGTTCATCCCATTCTCTACTCTTTTGTCTGTCACTGTAAGCTCCAGCACCTTCCAATGCCTCCAAACCAGTTCCTCCACATGCACCCTATATGTCAGCGAATGGTGCCAGCAGCCACTAGCCATCTGCTCAGACACTTGGCTTTCACCCTTGACCTCCGGTTCCCCCAGCCCAGACATGTCAGTGGCCAAAGCAGTCAGGGAAGAGGCCAATGCTCAGAGGCCAGCTGGGTAGCCACAGAGAAGTTGGCGTGTGACACTGGGACTTGCTCCAACACCACAAGGCTGAGGAAGCATCCTCTGTGCCCAGAAACCATCCTTAGGAAGGGGAAGTAAGTGGGAGAAGAAACCCTGATAGGGAGTTTGAACTTAAATAGACCTTCAGTTAATTGTAAATTACATACTGCCCACCCCAGCTGCCATGAGTGAGAAGTGGGGCTCCAGAATCCAAAAAGATATGATAGGCCATGAGATCTTTACCCTGTTCTTACACAAAAGAAGTAATTGTCAAGATAACTACAATTTGTTAAGGTTTTGAAAAGAATAATCATTGTTTATGATTATCTGTTCGTGTATCTTCTTCACAACAACCTGGTATCAGGGAAAACATCAGATACTCTCCCCTAAAACACACACACACACACACACACACACACTGTCTCTCTATTGTAGTGCACCCCCTAGGTCACAAGCCAATGCATCTTGATAGAAGGGCCCTAATCCAACTGGACAGCATTCTCCACAAGATGGCACCCATGATTTGACTTAGCTTCTGTTTACCAAAAGTTCTTGCCACAGAACAAATAGAACTGGATTTATGCTTCACAATTTACATGGCTGATTTCTAATGCTAAAATGTTCTTTGTTCTTTCTCATTTTGCAAATGATACTTTCTTTCCCTTTGGGGCCCCCATGGGCTTCTTCCTGACACTAAAGTACTAGCCTTCTTATCAGACTGAGAGCTCTTTGAGAGCAAAATAGTCAGTCTTTTCCCTCTTGTTTCATATTCCTGGTTCTCACACAGTGTCCAGCACGTAGCAGGTGCTCAATTAAATAATGACTAAATGAATGTCAGACCTCTCTCTTTGTAGATTCCCTTAAGGGATCTCATGTGGATTCATATTCCATTTCTGGGACAGGACACTTGGAGTATTGTCCCAACTACCCATTCACATTCCTATACCCTGCCATATCCCTGTCCTCACTTCCAGAATCTGGACCCCCACTGAGAGACCTCCTGGGTTTGGCTCATCCCAGGAAGGAGACAAAGTCCCAACAGAGATACCAGCCGCTCCCTGGGCAGTGCCAAGTCCTTATTACATCTGTGGGAGGTTGGTTTCTGCTGGGGACACCCCTCAGAATGATGGACATGCCAGGGAGCTGCCCCTCTAGGTCTGTCATGGTCCACAAAGCAGAGGACAGTAGAGGATTTAAGTCCAGCTCATGTGTGATTAGGTGGCACTTTTTACCTGAGTTGGAATTCAGAAATTGGTCCGGACGATACTTCTCCCACGCTGGCCGGAATGTCAGTGGGCTGTTTTTATAATGCCCATCACCACTGCAGGCAAAGGAAAGAATTGTAGGTCTCTGTCACACACAGTTGGCAAGTTACTCATTCAGCCAGTCAGTCAGTCACTCACTCACTCAGTCCAACTAGTCATTAGTTATTGGCTGGTCAGGCAATTATTCAATGAGTTGGTCAGTCAGCCAGGCAGAATCACTGATTCCCACAGGTAAGCAGGAAAGGGGAAGATGGGGGTGGGGAGACTAATCCATTCCGCATCTGATTGATAACACTGGAAAATGATCATGAGGCAGGGGTGTGAAAACAGAGTTCAGGCCTCCTTCAGGTTTGTTTCCCTTCAACTGGGGATTGGTGGGGACACTATGTTGGGATGGTTAGGTTAAGAGCCAGTCTCTGAAGTTAGGCAGTCATGAGTTCAATTCTTGATTCCAGCCCTTAGTAGCTTGGTAACCATGGGCAAGTTGCTTAACCTCTTTGATTCTTAGTTTTCACATCTGTATAAAAGAGATTACAGTAGCATCTACCTCACAGTATTGCAAAGATAAAATGTAACACATGTAAATCCCTCAGAACTGAGGACCTGATGCAATAGGTGCACTACCCACCCCCAGGTTCAAATCTCTCTGCTCCAGGAAGGAGAAAACCCAGGCACAGAGGTGCATGTCTCAGAGCAGTGACTCCTGATCTTTACTCTTCTCTGACACAGATGAGTGACTCACACAGGCATGACACCTTGGGGGAGGGGTCAGGCACACTCAGAATGTTGTGAAATTCCTAGGTAGTTGGATAATTCCATTCCTTTCTCCTTCACAGCCCATTAAAAGTCAAGTAAAAGCCATGCAATTATAGGGGCAATGCCTAACACCCTCTAAGAGAAAATCATTTGCAGCAATTACCAGTAACAAATTACATGAGATGTTCAACTGATTATACACACCAGCACTGGAAAATACCATGGCTGAGAACTGTTGTGTCAGAGACTAAGCCACCTTCACACGTAGGAACAGGTGTCCTCCTCTCTAGCTCTCTCACTCTGCTCTACAACTTTCCCAGTGACCCTGCACAAGCTATTGATGGCCCTGGGGGAGGAGTCAATTCTCATCAGAGGCACCAGAAACCACGAAGGCAGATTTCGGCCTCAGACGTGGAGTTCAAATTCCTGCTTTGTCACTTCCCAGCTCTGTGACTTTGGGCAATTACTAATCTATTTGTACCTCAGTTTCCTTATCTGTAGAATAGGTAATAAATAGTATCTCTTCCATGGAGTTGTGATAATTAAATGAAATAATGCATATTAATTACTTAGTACAATAAATATTGGCTAATAGTATTATGATATTTGAGAAGTCAAGAGAGGTCAGCTAACATCAGCAGAAATCCGAGAAATCAAAGCTCTGGGAATTATTACATTGCATAGGTTCTGGGGAAGGAAAGACAATGGCAGTGAACAGAGATCTTTTCATGTCAAACAGCAAGAAATAGGATCTTTTAATGGGAAGTGGCACCAGGGTGAGTCAGAAGCATCAACAATGAGGAATCAGCCTGGTCCTGGGGTATGGGAATGTGTCTGCAGCAAAAACACCACTCTGCACCATTTCCTATTATTTGCTTAGTGCTGACAGTCCCTCCCTCCCCATCCTACCTGGAGAAGCCCATGAGGACCCAATTGTCTGGGTGCTGGGTCACATCCCACTGCATCCCACCACTTTGGTAGAGAAACAGGGTGAAGGATCTGCTTCCATCTGTGGAGAGGATGGCCTGGTAGGTGCTGGTCTGGGGGTTGGTTGGAGACAAACAAGGAGATGCCTGTGAGAGAGCTGGAGTCCTTACATCCCACACCCTTGTCTCCATAGACACATCACATTTTCCTGGCCTACCTAGAGGAAAGACACGGGTTTAACATGCTGACAAGTTTGGGAGAGTGTAGGACACCTTTCACCCTTGGTGTCAAAGCACCTAGCATGGTAGATTTGCCTTCTTTGTGACTTCTTTCCAGGGAGGGGCCATAAAAGGCTCTGGGTTAGAAATCAGTTGGAAGACAATTTGTATAAGACAGAATCAGGAACCTGAGAGATTAGCTAAGATACCAGAGAGCTGCGAGAGGCCTATGTAGCTTCCTCAGGGACATTTAAGGACATTGTGTAAGTGTCTCCTCAACCTGAATGGTGGGGAGAACCACAGCAGGCAAGACTGGAGGTTCTCTGAAGGCAAATGCCAAGCACTGTGCTTGTATGAAGTAGGTAATCAATGAACTTGTTGAACCAGTGAAGAGACAAGTGACTTTAGACCAGACACAAGGAAGAACTTCTGACTGTAAGAGCTGTGCATCCCCAGAGGGAAGACTAGGGAGATTATGTGGTGTGCCTGGGTGCTGGGTCCCCATTTCCGTTGGAGGCTTATGGTTGAGAGCCCAGCATTTGAAGTCAGAAAAACCTTGGTTCTGGGCCTGGCTTTGTTATTTGCTAGCTGGGTGGCCTTGAACAAGTTGCTTAACCTCTCTAACTATCATCTTTCTCATCTCTAAAATATGGATAATATTAGCAGATTGAGCCATATAAAATTGCCAATAGCCAGCCATTTTGACTTACAAAAATTCCATTTCCTAAATCTCAGCTTCCTAATACCTGGTGATCTGGGCTGCTGAGTTCATAAAAGTAAAGTGTTGGGGCAGCCTGGTGCATGGTAAGTGCTCAGCATCAAGGTGGGGGGTGGGCAGGAGTGCTATAATCAGCAGTCTGTCCTTGAGTCAGAGAGGGTTTTAGAAGACTGGCCCCTGTCTGACTTCCAGATGGTTCATAGGGAGCTGTCCATCGGTCCACTCACCCCATAGGTCCACTGGGCAGGATAGGCAGGGGCATTGACCCATGTGACTTTTAGGGTCCACTTGGCTTTGTAGTTCCAGATGTTTGTGAACTTTTCAATCCAAGATTCCACCTGCTGGACTACAAGTGGTTTGTAGTCATCATAGAGCGTCTCATATTCCTAGGAAAGGCAGGCAGATAAGGACAAGGAAATGAGGGTCACAGCTCAACATTCCCAAAGGACCCCACTTTCTACATGGTGATGCTGATCACTTTAGTCTACCCACATATGACATCCTTCCCTCCTCCAGACCTACATTTTCAGGTAGCTCCTTGGACCTTACGATCAATTCATATGGGGCAGCAGGGAAGCCTGGGGAGAGTCAAGGCCCAGGAACCCAAGTCTTATGGACCTGAACTCATGCATCTCTTAGCACAAACTGGCTCTGACAGTGTTAACCACCTGTGCCTATTTGAACCTCCCCAGGTCCAACTGAAGGCTCCTTGAGGACAGGCATGCATTTCTCTATCTTTGGACCTTCTCCAGTGCTTTGTCTAAGGCAGGGGCACAGCCTACATTCATCTGCAGGAGCTTTTGTTACCTGCTCCCACTGATTGGAATCATTAACCAGATCCAGGAGCTCATGCAGGGGCCCTGCTTGACTCAGGCTTGGTAGGTAAGATCCCTACAACCTTATTCTAAACTAAAACTCTTGATTGCCAACCCCTATCCCTGTCACCTGCAGACCTTCTCACAGTTGTGTCAGGGTATTCCTGAGTTTGTATAATAGTCCTAATCTGCTTCCTCCCCACCCTCATATTTTAGCATCAATCCCTGCCCAAACTGAGCCCAGCTCTGACAGCAGGAACTCGTGCATCACCTTCCACACAGCCCTTTGTCTCTCCTTGCTGGCTTCTGGGTGATCCTGAATGCCATACTTTGAAAGGCCCACCTGGTAAAATATGGTTCCCTGATGGCTGGAGAAATCAGCATCATCCCAGAATGGAGCCACAATGGCCAGCTGGTCCTTGTCTGTGAAGCCTCTAAGGGGAGGGTTGGGGTGGGAGAAAATCTGGTACTCTGATTCTGGGAAAATGATCTGGCCATTATCTGTGAACTGAGCACAAAAGTTCTTCCAGTTAGCATTCAGGGAGGGAGGCAGAGCAGCCTCAGGACAGCTCCTCAGAAGTACGACCCCCAAGGGCCTCTCTGGGTAGCACTTCAGATGTGCCAACAACCTCTGGAAAGTCATGTCATCCATATCCCTGACTGCTGGGAGAGCCCCTTTTCCTAATTCTCCCACAAATATGCTTCACCCTCAGGACATTCCTCCTCAAGTCCTTCCTAAGGTGCTAGGTTTTGTCTGACTTCAACAGCAGCCCCATCTATAGACCAGCCTGTCACAGAGCAGACTCCTCTAGATAAATCCCCTCGGTCCCATCCTGAAGGGGCTACATCAAATGGGGCCACATCATATGGAGCTAAATGGACTGAAACCCTCACTCCATCACTTTCTTAGAATTACAGACAATGTAAGAAGCATCAAACAGTTGTTTCCCAAATGGAGCTTTCTGTTCATAAAAAGGGCCCTGCAGAAATGGTAGAGAGCTTACTGGGCCCCAGGATCTCTTTACTATGGTAAAGACACTTTTGCTCATGTGGATAGGTGAGCCTTGCCTAGCTCCCTGTCTGCCTTGGCTGATGCTATGACATTAAAAACTGTGAATGCAAACTGAGCCAGAGGCAGAGATACAGTAGGGGCCTAACAAGTGTTGCTTTCATTCTCCCTTCCTTTCCATCAGGATCACGATCACAGTCACAGGGCCATTTTGGAGCTCTGGAGAGTGAACCAGAGCCTAGGGAACACAGATCTCAAGTTCTGCCCTTTGGGCTACAGCCAGGGACTCACGTAGAGGAAATCTCGGAGAGAGGAGCCAAAAGGGAAGCCAATCTGGGGCTTGAAGAGCGGCGAGGTGAAGTCTACTTTCCTCCTGACAAACTCCTGGTCTCTAACACGTGGCCCAAAGGGGAAGAGGGAAACGCCTGGACCAGAACAAAGAAGAGCAGGAAGTTCTCATAGGCTCCCACTTTATTTGGGCTGACAGGGATCCCCAGAGAGTTTCCCCAGCTGCTCCTCTACCCTGCCTTCTGTTCCCCTAACTAGGAGCCATCAAATTGTCCTCTCTCCACTTTTCCACTTGTGTTCAACCCATCTCCTCATTTTACCCTTTAAACTGGTATTGTCATTCTTCCCCAACTTGGAGAAAATCAAGTCCTGCTGTCAGAATAACAACAAATTATTCTGCATCTGTTATGGTACTCATAGTTGTTTTAAAGGGGGAAAGACAAAACTCCTCCAATGCAGTGAAGTTAAGTACTTGAAAGATCACTTCATAGAATGACACATTTCCTGAGATGGTATTTCTCTAGATAAACTTGAAGACACCTTAGAATTTATCCTGGGACTCCCTAGAGGTCCTTGGGCAGTTTGAGAAACACTGTCCTAAACATTTCTCAAATGGTCTCCTTACCATATTCACCTGCTGTTGCTTGGAATTCACGGTAATCTCTACACTGCTCTCCTGGCTTGCGAAACCATCCTCCACCCCAGCCACCTTAGCACCATTTGTAAATGCAGATCTAGCCACGTCCTCTCTGGTTCCCATTATCCACAAGACTCCCTTACATCACAGTCTCACTTCTCAACACTCTTTTCCTTACTTCCAGCAACTCCCCATCCTTTGGGGATCTTCTCCCCATGCTAAACTGAAACTGTTTTTCACAGCTATACCTTTATTCCAGCTGTTCAGGCCCTCCTGCTGGCTTGGAGCGTTTCCTCTCACCCAGCTCCTATTAATTTTTTCTAGGAAGACTCCTCTTCACCTTGAACTCACTCCAACATCCCTTAGGGGCTTTTCATTGTGTGTGCCTAATACTCTGGGCTTATTCCTCTAATTGCACCTACTAAGGCAGCAGATGTGTCTCTTGCTGGGCAGCACCTTGATCATTTCTCTATCTTCACCTCCTACTCCAGGGCCATGTACAAAACCAGCCCTCAGCACCCAACTTTGATGCTGTCTCATTGTTCCCTGTGAGGCCCTTCTGACGTGAAATAGCAGAATCTATGAGCAAGTAGGCTGAGACTGAGCATTCAGTTACATCATCCTATAAAGAAGACATGGGGAGAAGCTTGACTTCCCATGGCCCAGAAGGGGCAGTAGAGATATCCACAGAACTTACAAGGGCCCTCATTGGTAGCTCCAATCCCACTGCCACAACTACAAGCTCCACATCTAGCTCAATCCTCTCCATATCAGGGTGGAAAAGCCCCAGGTCTATGGCATCACTTACCTTTCTCGGGATTGATAGGGACTGGGGTAGCTGTTGAGCGTGTGCTTGTGGATGTGCTGGGAGTTGAGGTTATAAGGGTCTGGGAAGTTGTTGAGGGTAGTGATGTTGCTGTGCTTCTCTCACTGTCTGTCCTCAGTGAGGTTGTGATTGCTCCTGGCATGCAAGGAGAAAAGCATGGAGTGGGTCTTACAGTCACAGAGTAGCAGAGTCAAAAAGAGTCATAGACTTAAAGAGCTGGAAGAGACAACTAGAAACCCTTTTGTCTGTCTTCTGATCATACCCAAACCACTCCCTGCAGGTAAGCAGTTGTCTAGTGGGGCAGAGGGAATGGTGACCTTGTCACCCACCACACCCCCATTCACTTCATCCTCTTGTGGACCTCACCTCAGTCCTAACCTGGTATTGTTAACTCACCATCCTCTCTCAAGCACTCCTCTAGGCCAGATTGAACAAATGGGGCCAGACTGAGTAAGAGGCCAAGACACTGGGGTCCCCTCCTACCTGATGTCTCAGTCTTCACAGTGGAGCTTGAGGGTACTGTGGATGGTGAGAAAGTGTTGATACTAGACAGAAGTGTGGGATGACCTGCGTATATGGTGGTGGAGTTCCAGGTGACTGCAGGGCCAAGGGCTGCTTGAGAGAATAAAGAATTACTGGTTGAAGTATAGAAACTCGGTATGGTCTGGGCTTTGCTCACATTACCAGAAGAAGTAAAGTCAGAGAAGGCACAGCCTGTTAATGGCTGTAGTGTAGGCAATGTACTCTTAGAATACTTAGATGCTAAAAAAGTATCAGGGGTGGTCTTGATTAAAGGGTAAGTTGTACGTAGAAATGACAAAGTCAGTGTGTATCCAGCTATGCTGTTGTGATTACTTGTAGAACTCATATATGTTGGCCTTGTAGTAGAGTTGGTAGTGGAGGCTACCATCTGAACAGTTGCAGGATGCTCAGGGGTGGGTGTGCTTGACTTGCTCACTGAGGATGTTGGGACTTGCATGGTATTCATCAAGGAGTTACTGCCAGAATCTACAATGGGAATGACCACTGTGGTCATGTTGTCATGGATAAGTGAGCTTGAGGTTGTTGTCAGAACTTCTCCACTTGTGGACAAAGTAGTGAAAGGAGAACGAGAGGCTGCATCACTCAGGGTGGTAGAACTGACTGTCGTTTGCCCTTTAGTTGCCCCAGATGACAAAGTTAGCATTGCTGTTTGGGTCCTGTGGCTGCCTCTGACTGGGTTTGAGATTATTGTTGTGCTGGTCCTTGAAGGTGACAGAGTATGGGTAACAGTTTGTGGAGATGTGTGCACATTTGGTGTGAATGGAAATGTGACTGTTGAGAAGGTGTTAGTCACCTGGTGGATGGAACTGACAGTTTCAGATTCTCTAGTGGTTCCTGTACTTTGAGTCTGAGCTATCTTGGAAATAGCTGATGTTCCCTGAGGAGAGATGCTGGAAGAAGTTAGGGTTGTTGTCTTGTTGGTCTCCCTGTTGTTGAGACCTCAGAGATGATGGTTGAAATGGTGTTGGGGACAATAGTGGGCATGATTCCCATGGGTGGAGTAGTCTCATTACTTGTTGCAGTGGACAACAATTCAGTTGTGGACTGAGTTGTGTAGCTTTCCATGGAGGAAGTTGGAGAGAAACTCTTAATCTTATCTGAGATGGATGTCTCTGGGGAAGCACTTCCTGAAGTTGTTTGGCTACTTGCAGTGGAGGAGGAAGCTGTAGTAGCTATGCCCACCAAGGTGCTTTCCATTACCACAGAGGCCATTGTGCTGGTGAGCGGTTCCCTAGTTGTCACTGTGTCTTGAACCTGGCGGGTCTGGAAAATGGCTGATGTTGTGTCAGGTGAGGTGCTGGTAACAGGTAATGGTGATGGTCCTCCTGGGCCTGTCAGTGTCAACACTACAGAGGTGGACTGAGGAATGGTGCTTGTTATAGGAAATGATATGTCTCCTGAGGTTCTGAGGGTGGTGTCAGGGCTGGTTGGTGCTGCCCACAGTTCTGTGGTATTAGTAGTGACCTGAGTTGTGTGACTTTCCCTGAAGGGTGCTGGGGTGAATGTTGTCACTTCACCTGAATTGGATGTTTCCTGAGGAACATTTTCTGAGAATGAATATCCAGTTGGTTTGAATGAAGAAACTGCAAATGTGACCATCTTGATTCTGTTTGTCATGAGAGAGACTTAACTTGTGGTTTGTGATTCTTGTGTGGTCTGTGTGCCTTGAGTGTGATCTATCTGGGGAATAATTGATGATTCTTGAGGAGAGGTGGTGGTAGAGAGTGGTGTTAACTGCCTCGTCGGGCCTACTGTTACAGATTGGTGAGATATGTGTGCACTTGGTATGGATGAAGGAGATGCAGACTTGACTGTTTGGGTGGTTTGAGTCACACTGGAACTTGTGCTTGTGACATGAGTATCTCCAGTTGTCCCTGTGCCTTGTGACCAGTGAGTCTGGGAAAGTGCTATGGTTGTTTCCTGAGGAGATATGCTCAGATAGGGGTATGTGGTTAGCTCTCCCCATTAGCCTATTGTAGAGACTTTAGAAGTAACCCAGGAAATTGTGCTAGCTGTAGAAGTAGATATGTTTTCTGTCACCAATATAGTGGCAGCTATTGGTGTTGACAACAGTTCTTTCTGTGACTGAGTGACATAGCTATCAATGAAGCATGAAGAAGTGACAGTTGTTGTTTCACTGGGAGTGAATGTTTCACGAGAAATATCTGTAAAGTATGAGTTGCTTTTAGATGGCCATCCCATTGTCTTTGTGTCTTTGTTCTGGTGGGTGTGGAAAACCGTAGATAATTTTGGAGTTGAAGAACTGGTAGAGAGTGACACTGATGGTATATCTGACTCCCATGTTGTAGAAACTTTAGAAGTGAGTGGAAGAAAACCTCTAGAAACAGATAGTGATGTCTCCCTGGTGTTATCTACCATGGCATATTTTGAGGTTGGTGCTGTCAGCATTTCAGATGTTGACAGAGCTGTGTTGCTAACACTAAAGGAAGATGAGAGAGCTGTTTCACCAGAAGAGGAGGTTGCCAGAGAAATACTCCCAGACAGAATATGTTCACTTGGTAAAAAGAAAGGTATTGATGTTATCACTACTGTGATTTCACAGAATTCAGGTTCTACAGTGGTTTCCATGACCTCAGTCTGGTAGTTCTGAGAAGATGCAGGTGTGTCCTGAGTAGATGTACTGAAGGAGGAAGGTTTGGGTTGTCCCTCTAGTCCAGTTGTCACAGATACTGCTAAGGTGACTGTACTAATACTTTTACTTGCAGGTAGTGGTGTGTCCATTTTGTTTCTTACAATGGTATAAGTTGAAATTGCTGCTGTTGAAATATCTGATGATGTCAGAGATGAAATGCTGACACTAGAAACAAATAAAGTGCTTTTGTGATGAGTAGTGGATCTCTCCTGAGAAATGCATTCTGTAAAAGTGTGTTCACTTATGGAAGAAAAAGGAGTGCTAACTGCTGAGATCACTGGTTGGAGATTCCCTGTTGATCTCCATGCTCTGGATCTGATGGTCATGAAAAGATGCTGATGTGCACAGAGTAGAGGTGCTGAAAGAGGATGCTGTTGCTAGTTCATTTATATCAGATTTTGCTGAGACTGCTGAGGTGACCGGAGTGGAAGTTGTAGTTACAGACAGTGGCATGTCCTCTGTTTTCCCCATAATGGTGTGTGCTGAGGTTGGTGCTCCCACCATTAGACAAGTTGTCAGTGGTGTGTGGCTAACATGAGATTGGGATGAAGTAGTTGCCTCACCAGAATTGAATGACTCCTGAGTAACAACTAGAGTAACAATGTTTCCACTAGATGAGTAAGAAAGAGCTGAAGTGCTGATATCTCTGATGATAGTTTGTGATTCCTTGGTGGCCTCACTGCTGTCTTCTGGTGGTTCTGTAAAGATGCTCATGTGTCCTGAGTAGAAGTGCTGAAAGATGGTACTGTTGTGTTTCTATCTACTTCAGTTGTCTCTTAGACTGCTGATGTGACTGGACTAGATGTCGTAGTTAAGACAGTGATATATCCTCTCATTTCCCAAAAGACAAGTATGCTGAGCTTGGACTTTCATCATTTCGGAAGATATGAAATGTGTGTGGCTGGCACTGGAATGGGATGAAGTGATTGTCTCATCTGAATAGGATGTCTCCTGAGTAACATGTGAAGTAACAATTTTTCTACTTGGTGAGGACAAAGGAGCTAATATGCCCACTACTGTGACAATGCTGCTTTGTGCTACTTTGTAGCCACAGTGCTCTCAGTGTGATGGTTTTGTGAGATGCTGCTATGTGCTGAGTAGAAATGCTGGAAGAGGGTGCTGTTGGTCATTCATTTCCTTCATGTTCGCTGACTCTGCAGAGGTGACTGAAATACAAGTTGTAGATACAGACAGTGACATGTCTTCTGTTTTTCCAACAGTGGAGTATGCTTAGGTTGGGGCTGTCATTTATCATGTTCTAAGATTCATGGGGCTCTCATTACAATGGGAGGGAAATGTGATCTTACCTGAATAGGATGTCTCATCAGTAACATGTGAGGTAACATTGTTTCCAATTCCTGATGCTGAAGGAGCTGTTCTGCTCACTCCTGTGACCATGTTGATTTCTGCTTTCTTGGAGATCTTAGTGAGGTAGTTCTGTGAAGAAGCTGATGTATCCTGAGGAGAAGTACTGAAAGAGGATGCTGCTGTGTGTCCATCTCCTTCAGTTGTCTCTGAGACAGTTGAGATGACTAGAGTGGAAGTTGTAGTTACAGACAGTGACATATCCTCTATTTTCCCAACAGTAGAGTATGTTGAGGGTGGGGCTGTCATCATTCCTGATGTTGTCAGATATGTGTGGCCGATGCTAGAATGTGATGAAGTGGTTGCCTCTCCTGAATACGATGTCTCATGAGTACCACGTGAAGTAACAATGATTCCACTCAGTGAGGATGAAGGAGCTAATGTGCTCACTCCTGTGACGATGCTGGTTTGTGCTTCCTTGTTGGGCTCAGTGCTCTCAGTGAGGTGGTTCTGTGAAGAAGCTAATGTATCCTGGTTAGAGGTGCTGAAAGCAGATACTGTTGTGTTTCCATTTCCTTCAGATGTCTCTGAGGTTGCTGCGATGACTGGAGTGGAAGCTGTAGTTACAGACTGTGACATGGCCTCTGTTTCCCCAACAGCAGTGTACGTTGAGGGTGGGGCTGTCATCCTATCTGATGTTGTCAGATATGTGTGGCTGACACCAGAGTAGGGTGAAGTGGTGGACTCTCCTAACTGTGCTGTCTCCTGAGTACCACGTGAAGTAACAATGTTTCCACTCAGTGAAGATGAAGGAGCTGATGTGCTCAGTCCTGTGACAATGCTGGTTTGTGGTTCTTTGTTGGGTTTCATGCTCTCAGTAAGGCGGTTCTGTGAGGATGTTGCTGTGTGCTGAGCAGAAATGCTGGAAGAGGGTGCTGTTGCTGGTTTGGTTAATTCAGAGTTCACTGAGTGTGCTGATGTGACTGGAGTGAAAGTTGTAGCTACAGACAGTGACATGTCCTCTGTTTTTCCAAGAATGGAGAGTGTTGAGGTTGGGGCTGTCGTCAGTTCTGACAATGTCAGAACTGTGCCTCTGACAGTAGAATGGGATGAAGTGGTAGCTTCACCTGAATGGGATGTCTCCTGAGTAACATGTGAAGTAACAATGTTTCCTCTTGGTGAGGATGAAGGAGCTGATGTGCTCACTCCTGTGAAGATGCTGGTTTCTGTTTCCTTGTTGGGCTCAGTGCTCTCAGTGAGGTGGTTCCGTGAAGAAGCTGATGTATCCTGGTTAGAGGTGCTGAAAGCAGATACTGTTGTGTTTCCATTTCCTTCAGATGTCTCTGAGGTTGCTGCGATGACTGGAGTGGAAGCTGTAGTTACAGACTGTGACATGACCTCTGTTTCCCCAACAGCAGTGTACGTTGAGGGTGGGGTTGTCATCATTCCTGATGTTGTCAGATATGTGTGGCCAACGCTAGAATGGGATGAAGAGGTTGTCTCACCTGAATACGATGTCTCATGAGTGACAACTGTAGTAACAATGTTTCCACTCAGTGAGGATGAAGGAGCTGATGTGCTCACTCCTGTGACGATGCTGGTTTGTGCTTCCTTGGTGGGCTCAGTGCTCTCAATGTGGTTGTTCTGTGAAGATGCTGCTGTGTGCTGAGTAGAAATGCTGGAAGAGGGTGTTGTTCCTTGTTCATTTACCACAGTGTTCTCCGAGTCTGCTGAGGTGACTGGAGGAAAAGTTGTAGTTACAGACAGTGACATGTCCTCTCTTTCTCCAGCACTAGAGTATGTTGAGGGTGGGGCCGTCATCTTTTCTGATGTTGTCAGATGTGTGTCTCTGACAGTAGGATGGCGTAAAGTGGTGGTCTCACCTGAATGGGATGTCTCCTGAGTCACGCGTGCAGTAACAATGTTTCCTCTTGGTGAGGATGTAGGGGCTGTTGTTCTCACTCCTGTGACCATAGTGGTTTCTGGTTCCTTGGAAGTCTCAGTGCTCTCAGTGAGGTGGTTCTGTGAAGAAGCTGATGTATCCTGAGTAGAGGTACGGAAAGAAGATACTGTTGTGCTTTCATCTCCTTCAGTTGTCTCTGAGGTTGCTGAGGTGACTGGAGTGGAAGCTGTAGTTGATGTTGTCAGATATGTGTGGCCGATGCTAGAATGTGATGAAGTGGTTGCCTCTCCTGAATACGATGTCTCATGAGTACCACGTGAAGTAACAATGATTCCACTCAGTGAGGATGAAGGAGCTGATGTGCTCACTCCTGTGAAGATGCTGGTTTCTGGTTCCTTGTTGGGCTCAGTGCTCTCAGTGAGGTGGTTCCGTGAAGAAGCTGATGTATCCTGGTTAGAGGTGCTGAAAGCAGATACTGTTGTGTTTCCATTTCCTTCAGATGTCTCTGAGGTTGCTGCGATGACTGGAGTGGAAGCTGTAGTTACAGACTGTGACATGGCCTCTGTTTCCCCAACAGCAGTGTACGTTGAGGGTGGGGTTGTCATCATTCCTGATGTTGTCAGATATGTGTGGCCGACGCTAGAATGGGATGAAGAGGTTGTCTCACCTGAATACGATGTCTCATGAGTGACAACTGTAGTAACAATGTTTCCACTCAGTGAGGATGAAGGAGCTGATGTGCTCACTCCTGTGACGATGCTGGTTTGTGCTTCCTTGGTGGGCTCAGTGCTCTCAATGTGGTTGTTCTGTGAAGATGCTGCTGTGTGCTGAGTAGAAATGCTGGAAGAGGGTGTTGTTCCTTGTTCATTTACCACAGTGTTCTCCGAGTCTGCTGAGGTGACTGGAGGAAAAGTTGTAGTTACAGACAGTGACATGTCCTCTCTTTCTCCAGCACTAGAGTATGTTGAGGGTGGGGCCGTCATCTTTTCTGATGATGTCAGATGTGTGTCTCTGACAGTAGGATGGCGTGAAGTGGTGGTCTCACCTGAATGGGATGTCTCCTGAGTCACGTGTGCAGTAACAATGTTTCCTCTTGGTGAGGATGTAGGGGCTGTTGTTCTCACTCCTGTGACCATGGTGGTTTGTGCTTCCTTGGAAGTCTCAGTGCTCTCAGTGAGGTGGTTCTGTGAAGAAGCTGATGTATCCTGAGTAGAGGTACGGAAAGAAGATACTGTTGTGCTTTCATCTCCTTCAGCTGTCTCTGAGGTTGCTGAGGTGACTGGAGTGGAAGCTGTAGTTACAGACTGTGACATGGCCTCTGTTTCCCCAACAGCAGTGTACGTTGAGGGTGGGGTTGTCATCATTCCTGATGTTGTCAGATATGTGTGGCCGACGCTAGAATGGGATGAAGAGGTTGTCTCACCTGAATACGATGTCTCATGAGTGACAACTGTAGTAACAATGTTTCCACTCAGTGAGGATGAAGGAGCTGATGTGCTCACTCCTGTGACGATGCTGGTTTGTGCTTCCTTGGTGGGCTCAGTGCTCTCAATGTGGTTGTTCTGTGAAGATGCTGCTGTGTGCTGAGTAGAAATGCTGGAAGAGGGTGTTGTTCCTTGTTCATTTACCACAGTGTTCTCCGAGTCTGCTGAGGTGACTGGAGGAAAAGTTGTAGTTACAGACAGTGACATGTCCTCTCTTTCTCCAGCACTAGAGTATGTTGAGGGTGGGGCCGTCATCTTTTCTGATGATGTCAGATGTGTGTCTCTGACAGTAGGATGGCGTGAAGTGGTGGTCTCACCTGAATGGGATGTCTCCTGAGTCACGTGTGCAGTAACAATGTTTCCTCTTGGTGAGGATGTAGGGGCTGTTGTTCTCACTCCTGTGACCATGGTGGTTTGTGCTTCCTTGGAAGTCTCAGTGCTCTCAGTGAGGTGGTTCTGTGAAGAAGCTGATGTATCCTGAGTAGAGGTACGGAAAGAAGATACTGTTGTGCTTTCATCTCCTTCAGCTGTCTCTGAGGTTGCTGAGGTGACTGGAGTGGAAGCTGTAGTTACAGACTGTGACATGGCCTCTGTTTCCCCAACAGCAGTGTACGTTGAGGGTGGGGTTGTCATCATTCCTGATGTTGTCAGATATGTGTGGCCGACGCTAGAATGGGATGAAGAGGTTGTCTCACCTGAATACGATGTCTCATGAGTGACAACTGTAGTAACAATGTTTCCACTCAGTGAGGATGAAGGAGCTGATGTGCTCACTCCTGTGACGATGCTGGTTTGTGCTTCCTTGGTGGGCTCAGTGCTCTCAATGTGGTTGTTCTGTGAAGATGCTGCTGTGTGCTGAGTAGAAATGCTGGAAGAGGGTGTTGTTCCTTGTTCATTTACCACAGTGTTCTCCGAGTCTGCTGAGGTGACTGGAGGAAAAGTTGTAGTTACAGACAGTGACATGTCCTCTCTTTCTCCAGCACTAGAGTATGTTGAGGGTGGGGCCGTCATCTTTTCTGATGATGTCAGATGTGTGTCTCTGACAGTAGGATGGCGTGAAGTGGTGGTCTCACCTGAATGGGATGTCTCCTGAGTCACGTGTGCAGTAACAATGTTTCCTCTTGGTGAGGATGTAGGGGCTGTTGTTCTCACTCCTGTGACCATGGTGGTTTGTGCTTCCTTGGAAGTCTCAGTGCTCTCAGTGAGGTGGTTCTGTGAAGAAGCTGATGTATCCTGAGTAGAGGTACGGAAAGAAGATACTGTTGTGCTTTCATCTCCTTCAGCTGTCTCTGAGGTTGCTGAGGTGACTGGAGTGGAAGCTGTAGTTACAGACTGTGACATGGCCTCTGTTTCCCCAACAGCAGTGTACGTTGAGGGTGGGGCTGTCATCCTATCTGATGTTGTCAGATATGTGTGGCTGACACCAGAGTAGGGTGAAGTGGTGGACTCTCCTAACTGTGCTGTCTCCTGAGTACCACGTGAAGTAACAATGTTTCCACTCAGTGAAGATGAAGGAGCTGATGTGCTCAGTCCTGTGGCAATGCTGGTTTGTGGTTCTTTGTTGGGTTCCATGCTCTCAGTAAGGCGGTTCTGTGAGGATGCTGCTCTCTGCTGAGTAGAAATGCTGGAAGAAGGTGCAGTTTCTTGCTCACTTGCAGCAGCATTCCCTGAGTCTGCTGAGGTGACTGGAGTTGAAATTGTAGTAACAGAATGTGTCAGGTCATCTTGTTTTTTTGTGTTGTTGTCTGTTGAGGGTGTTACATTTAATGAATATGTTGTCCTGGGAGATGTGTGGCTGACACTAAAAGGAGATGTACCTTGAGGAAAAGTCCTTGTTGTAGTTTCAGGAAGTGATGTTGATTTGTCATTGCCTTTATTTTAAGAGATAAAGACACATGAGATGTTACTTTTTTGTATCTGGGTAGTTTATAAGTTGATTATTTTGCACACAACAATCCGTGTCTGTACAGGTCATTCTGTATTGTGGTGCTCCACATTGTTTGGCTGTAAGGATTTATCTATTTAACCATAGCTAATATTTCTACCAACACTGTTGGCACCTAGTCATAAGTAATTTTGCAGTGAATATGTTTGTGGTAACTTTTTGTCTCTATTACCAATTACTTTAGAGGGATAATAATGAAAACATTTTTAGTGTACCTCCTAGATTTTCCATATAAGCCATAATAGCCAAGAACATATGCTTCAGTCTCAGAATGGTGTTTACATTATAATGCACGTGAATTTCATGCGATCTAGAAAATTAAAAAATTGTGACTTCCGGCCAAGAAGGAGACTTAGGTAGACACACTGTTCCTCCTTGCACAACCAAAAGAAGAACAACAATTTAAAAACAAAAAACAATCAGAACTGACAGAAAACCAAACTGTATGGAAGTCAGACAACCAGGAGTTAAAGAAGAAACATCCTTCCAGACTGGTAGGAGGGATGGAGACAGGCAGCAGGGTGGAGAGGGCTCAAGGCAAGACAGCTGCTGGAGGACCAGGGCGGGCAAGGCAGTGGCTTGCAGACTAGGCAGTCCCACATTCATGTGCAGATAAACTAGGAGGAACAACTGGGGAGCGAGACAAACCACACAACCCAGAGTTCCAGTAAGGGAAAATAAAGCCTCAAACCTCTGATTCCAAACACCCATGGGGGTTGAGGCGGTGGGAGAAACTCCCAGCCTCACAGGAGAGTTCATTGGAGAGACCAACGGGGTCCTAGAATGTACACAAGCCCACTCACCTGGGATTCATCACCAGAAGGGCCCAATTTCATTGTGGGTAGCGGGGGAAGTGACTAAAAACCGGCAGAGAGTGGAACAAGCACCATTGTTCCCTCTCAAACCCCTCCCCCACATATAGCGTCACAGCGTAGCAATGAGTATTGCACCCTGGTGAATACCTAAGGGTCGGCCCATCCCTTACTACATAACAGGTGCGTCCAGAGGGGGAAAAAAATGGCCCAAATGAAAGAACACTTCAAAGTTCCAGAAAAAATACAACTAAGTGACAAAGCGATAGCCAACCTATCAGATGCACAGTTTAAAACACTGGTTATCAGGATGCTCCAGGAACTCACTGGGCACTTAAACAGCATAAAAAACACCCAGGCAGCAATGAAGGTTGCATTATGTGAAATAAAGAAAACTCTACAGGGAACCAACAGTGAAGGGAAGGAAACTGGGACTCAAATCAACGGTTTGGAGAAGAAGGAAGAAATAAACATTCAACCAAAACAGAATGAAAAAACAAGAATTCAAAACAATGGGGAGAGGCTTAGGAACCTCTGGGACAACTTTAAACATTCCAATATCCGAAACATAGGGGTCCCAGAAGGAGAAGAGAAAGAACAAGAAATTGGGAACTTAGTTGAAAAAACAATGAAAGAGAACTTCCCCAATTTGGCAAAGGAACTAGACTTTCAGGAAGTCCAGGAAGCTCCAGGGAGGAGGAACACACCAAGGCACATCATAATTACATTAGCCAAGATTAAAGATAAGGAAAGAATCTTAAAAGCCACAAAAGAAAAGGAGACAGTTACCTACAAAGGAGTTACCACTAGACTATCAGCTGATTTCTAAAAAAAAAAATCTTGCAGGCAAGAAGGGGCTGGAAAGAAGTATTTGAAGTCATGAAAAGCAAGGAACTACATCCAAGATTACTCTATCCAGCAAAGCTATCGTTTATAATAGAAGGGAAGATAAAGTTTTTCCCGGATAAAGTGAAGTTCAAGGAATTCATCATCACCAAGCCCTCATTATATGAAATGTTAAAGGGACTTATCTAAGAAAAAGAAGATCAAAACTATCAACAGTAAAATGACAACAAATTCACAACTATCAATAACTGAACCTAAAAAACAAAAACAAACACAAAGTAAGCAAACAACCAGAACAGAAACAGAATCACAAAAATGGAGATCACATGGAGGGTTATCAGTGCGGAAGAGGAGGGGGTAAAAGGTACAGAGAATAAGTAGCATAAATGGTAGGTAGAAAATAGACAGGGGAAGGGTAAGAATAGTGTAGGAAATGTAGAAGCCAAAGAACTTATATGTACAACCCATGGACATGAACTAAAGGGGGGGAATGTGGGTGGGAGGGGGTGTGCAGGGCAGAGGGGAATAAAGAGGGGGAGAATGGGACAACTGTAATAACATAATCAATGAAATATATAAAAAAAAAGAAAATTAAAAAATTTTGCATATCCTCTGCACACATTTATTTAATACTATAATGGGGACAAGTAGCCTTCTCTCTCTCTCTCTCTCAATCTCTCTCTCTTTCTCCCTCGCTCCTGTTTTCCATAGAGCTTTTTGTTCTTGTCTTTATTCCAGTTTCTATTTCTGCCAGCTTTTTTTTTTTCTGTTTGTCTTGTAATATCATTCCCCAAAATCTTCCAGTTTTTACTTCCAGTGATAATCTTGTGACCTTTTTTCCTTAATTTCTCTCTACTATTCCACTTGAAAGCCCTGAAACTTTCTAGCCTATTAGGACCTTCTCTGAACAGAAAGAGAGGGGGAAAGTTGTGAACCGTATATTTGAATGCCTGACATACCAAAATACATGCACTGTTAACAGTATATGTGAACAACTTGTACTATCATATGAACTTTGATTTCAATTTAAAGCATTTTGGGGTATACACAATAATACAAGATAATTTACAAGGACTCAGTTTAAAGAGAATCAGTTTTCTCTGGAATAATGTGAGGATTCTTTGAGGGGCATATACCTTGAAATAGAAATACCTTTCTATTTCATTTTACTTCCCTTGAGGACTTTTGCTGTGGCAGTCCCTCTACCTACAATCCAGAACTTTCCTTCCTTATATCATTTTTTCCTTTTATTGAGAGTAAATTCTGTTTACTTTTCAGAATCATGTAAGGGACTGATGTCAGGACAATCTGCTTTTTACAAACCTCAGCAAGCTTACAATTTCTCAGGGAACCACCACCTTGCAATTCCCAGCAAAGCCATGAATAGGTGAGGTGCAGAGCCCACAGAGCCAGGGGCCCAAGCTACTTCTAGAATCCCACAAAACTGTTTTTATGTTCATTTCTTTCACAATCGGAAGGAAAAAAAATAGTGTAATAATAATGAACATGTAATAATGAATCCAGCCTTGATTGCATTAGTCTTTAGTCCAACACAATCATAAAACATAATTTTAAAAGGTTGGTTTTTTTTTTACCATAGAAAGGGGCCTAGAAAAGCAAAAGTGCCTAGGTTCCATGGAAGTCATTGTGTGGCCCTCTTGCCAGATGGCCTAAACAAAAATTTAGACACATTAATAAAGATACAGATATACAAACATCAAATCATTACATTGTACATTTGCAACTAATGTAACATTATATGTCAATTATAACTCAATTTAAAAAAGGCTTAATAGTATACGCTGATGACAATCTAATTTTGTTTTATATTTCACATTAGTTTGTGTACCTTGCTTTGATTTTCCCCAAAACTGTATTTAGCTTCAAAAAAAGTTTACTTAAAACCACAGAGCCAATTTTTTGGCTCACCCCTTATGTGGATGCTAAAGTTTTCCCCATACAGTTATTGAAATATAACAATGAATCCGGCTTTAATAAATTTATAATATGTGGTTCTTTACTAAAAACTTTTTTCCACTTGTCAAGAGATGTTCTCTCAAGAATTATGAACATCAATCCCTGGCTGGTGTAGCTCAGTAAATCGAGTGCGGGTCTGTGAACAAAGGGGTCACCAGTTCGATTCCTGGTTGGGGTACATGCTGGGTTATGGGCCAGGACTCCAGTGGGGGCGCGTGATAGGCAACCACACACTAATGTTTCTCTCCCTCCCTTTCCCTTTCTCCAGATATAAATAAAATCTTTAAAAAAATTTTTTTAAAAAAAGAATTATGAACATCAAGGCTAAGACACCACTCCTTATTTTGAAGAGAGCTTTTTTTCTGAAAGGTTTCAAAATACTAAAATGGAAGAAGGAAATTTTTCATGATTAGTCAAATTCAAATATTCAGAGCATTAATAAGGTTAATATTTAGTAAAAAGTGCTTCTCTGGTGTTTGAGGGTTCTGTGCATACATTTAGGACTCAAAAGTAAATCTGTCAACTACATACTCTAATTTTTTTTATATCCTATAATGTGACCCTGGCCAGGTAGCTAGTTGGTTGGAGCATCATCCTGTACACCAAAAAATTGGGTTCAATCCCCAGTCTGGGGTATGTGTGGGAGGCAACTGATGGATGTTTCTCTCTCACATAGATGCCTGTCTGTCTGTCTCTCTGTCTTTCTCTCTCTCTCTCTCTCCCCCACTCTACTTTCTCTCTCTATAAAAATATCAGTGAAAACATATGTTTGGGAGAGGATTAAAAATAACAATGATAATAATAAAAAAATAAAAACCTGCTCTGGATACAAAGTTTAGACATGCCTGGAGGAAAGCTTAAAGGAAAAATTCTGCAATAAAGACTAAGAGGTGGAGAATTCAAAAAGATTTATGCACCCTTGTGTTGGTTGCAGCATTTTTTACAGTAGCCAATATATGGAAGCAACCTAAGTGTCCATTGATAGATGACTGGACAAAGAAATGGTATGTATATATAATGGACTATTACTCAGCCATAAAAAGAATGAAATCTTACTATTTGTGACAATATGGGTAGACCTAGAAAGTATTATGCTAAGTGAAATAAATCAGAGAAAGACAAATACCATATGATTTCAATTATATGTGGAATCTAAGAAACAAAATAAATGAACAAACAAACAGAAACAGACTCATAGATACAGACAACAAACTGATAGTCTCCAGGAGGGAGGGGGTTGGGAGGGTGGATCAAAAAGGTGAAGGAATTAAAAAGTACAAACTGACAGTTACAAAATAGTCACAGGGATGTAAAGTACAGAATAGGGAATATAGTCAATAATATTGTAATAAGTATGTATGGTGTCAGGTGGGTACTAGAATTATCTGGGGAATCACTTCCTAAGTTATATAAATAGCTAACCATTATGCTGTACCTGAACTTAATATAATATTGAATGTCAACTGTAATTGAAAAACAATTTTTTAAGTACTAGGCCTTGGCTATGTAGGTCAATTGGTTAGAGCAGGGGTCCCCAATTCCTGGGCCGCAGACCTGTACCAGTCCATGGCCTGCTAGGAATGGGGCCACACAGCATGAGGTGAGTAGCAAGCAATCGAGTTAAGCTTTGCTCACATTACCGCCTGTCTCCCCTGTCTCTGACCCTCTGCATTCTATGAAGGGAAAAATTGTTTTCCAAGAAACCAATCTCTGGTGCCAAAAAGTTGGGGTTATAGTGTCATCCTGATACAACAAGATTGTGAATTCAGTCCTAGGTCAGGACACATAAAAGAATCAACCAACGAATTCATAAGTGGGTGGAATAACAAATCAATATTTTCTCTCTCTCTCTCATTAAAAATCAATAAATTAACCAAAAAAGACTAAGGGGTAGAAGTGCAGGATTTTCAGAGAATGAGGCACCTGATCAGGGTTGCTTCAAATTAAAAAAAAAATAAATCCAGGAATATAACAACTCATGGCTGTCTTTCCTGTGAGGAAGAAGTCAAGGTTAGATTACAAAGGTGATCAGACCATTTAAAACTCGGTGGTGGGAGGAAGTGTTAAACTCTTTCAACCTGAATCAGAGCATTTTTTAAAAAGCAAATTAAGTTTCTACTCCCCCTTTTCTTTCTGTTTCTAACATTTGTCCCAATCTAACAGAAACCTAAGTAGGTGCACAAACTCTAACCCTGGTCACATTGTAACATGATGTTAATTTAATTGATCATCTTTTTCCAATTTATTTTCTAGGCAGAATACTTAAATACCAATGTGTTTTGTTTAAAATGTTTGAGTGCACTCAAACTAGCTACAGACAAAGCCTGAGCCACCTCTAATTTATTAAAAATAAGTGACTCACTTCCAAACTCAATTAATAGTTACTAACTACAGGTGACACTCTTCAGCTGGTGTGCACAAATGCATGGTTTGAGCTTCAGAGTATGTTAGGAGAAACTTGCTCCCTACTTAACCCAAAATGACTTTGTTTCAACTTTAAAAGGGAACTTCCTTTTACAAAAAAATTATTTTATTGTTGTTCAATTACAGTTGTCTGCATTTTCCCCCCACCACTGTCCCCCATGCCAGCCTCCCTTGCTTCCACCTTCCCCCTTGGTTTGTGTCCATGTGTCCTTTACAGTAGTTCCTGAAAGGAACTTCCTTTATTTGGAATAATGAGTAGCTTTGTTTAAGGGATAGCAAATTCTGGGTTGGCCCTCTACTCAATAAAGTTTCAAAACAGTTTCTCCAGATAAAGTTTAGAGTGGAAAACATTCACTATGCAATTATTATTAACCTTACTTCATTTTCTTCAGAATATAAATGGGAGCAATGATCTATCATCTGTCTTTCAGTTACCAGACAAAAGCTACTGACATGCCAAATATACTAAACTATTATACATTCTTGGCAAGTAGCATCTTTTCAGATCCTACATCATCTCTGTAAAAATCACTATCAGTAGCAAAAGTTTCTTGAGAGCACAGCCCAATTTTTTTGACTTTTGGTTGTTTATAAAAGTAATACAGCTCTATTTTCCAGCAATATGGAAGAAGAGATAAGCCTTTAACTACAAAACCTGCAAATGCCAGATAATGTACAACAAATGTTTTCTAAATGCAGAGCTGAGATCAGAAGGAAGAAAGAGAAACACACAGACCTGAAGGATTTGAAAACTAAAATAGTAAATTAGAGCTCTCAGGATTTGCAGATTTCTGAGATTTAGTGTTTAGGGTTTTAAGGACTACATGGGGAAAGAAGACACTGACCTTAAATCAGGACTCTATGAATTGAATATTTTCTGCATAAAGCTGGAACCCTCAGTGACAAGGTAAGCTAGAAACATCAGGAAGAAATAAGAAAAAGATAGATGAATGAAGGACCTAATTAAGAAAAGAACTGAAGTTAATAACATAAAAACAATTGAAAATAAAATTATTAAAGTCAAAAGTTGGTTCTTTGAAGATAAAATAGACAACCTCTGGCAAAGTTAATTAAGAAAAAGAGAGAAGAAAAGAAAGGAAGGGAGGGAGGGAGGAAGGAAGGAAGGAAGGAAGGAGATAAAGATTAGAGCAGAGATAAGTGAAATAGAGATGAGAAAATCAATGAAACCAAAAATTAGTTCTTTGAAAGACCAGTAAAGTTGACAAAATTTTAGCTAGATGGAATAAGAAAAGAGAGAAGACTAAAATCAAAAATGAAAATGGAGACATCCTACAAATTCTGCTGAATTATAAAGGATTATAAGAGAGGACTATGAATAATTATACATTAAAATATTGGGTAACCTAGCTGAAATAGTCAATGTTTATCTCAGAAACACAAAACCTATCAATACTAAATCAAGAATAAATAGAAGGACTTCTGGCTCTGGCTGGTGTAGCTCAGTGGATTGAGTGAGGACTTCTAGTTGATATGGCAGCATTGGTAAACACAGCTCACCTCCTTGCACAACAGCAATCATTCAGAGCTGTCAGAAATGGAGCTGAATGGAAGTCCTAACAACTATGGAATTAAAGAGGAAAACACATAGAGGGGTAGGAGGGGTGAAGATGAGAAACAGGCTGGTTCCACACCCACATGTTGTGGTTAAAAATCAGGAGGGTATCTCAGGAGTGAAGGGTCCCAGTCTCACATCAAACACCTCAGCCCAAGGATCCACTGCCAGGAAGATAAGCCTCCATAACTTCTGGCTGTAAAAACAAACAGGGAATGAGTCTGTGGAAGACAGAAACTTCTGCAGTCCCAAGCAGTTCCTCTTAAAGGGCCCATGCACAGACTTACTCGAACTCATTCCCTCTGAGACCCAGCCTGGAGGCAATAGACTGAAAGGCATTGGAGAAATATAAGGAGGAACTGAATTGTCTGGCATCAGGGCAAGAGCTCAAGGGTAGCTTTCTCTCAGACAGAAGTGCTGGCAGAGGCCATTGTTTCTGTTTTGAACCCTCCCCCCACAGCCAGAGCTGGCAGGCAGCACCATTTCTGAGACTCCAGCCACCCGTGGATCACTTTGTAGCTTTAGGTCGTGTGGCCCCAGAAAGAACACAGGTGGTGGCTGACCTTGAACATACCAACATCAATCAAGGCTCAACTATAACAGGTGACACAGTGGGAGCACCTTGAACACCCAGCTTGGGTGAGAGTTGAGGCTGTGACACTGGATTCTATAGGACCCCTACTACATTAGGCCACTCTAACAAGCTTGGGAGACATAGCTACTCTACCTAATATATACGAACAAACACAGGGAGGCTGCCAAAATGAGGAGACAAAGAAACATCACAAAAATGAAAGAAGAAAACAAAACTCCAGAAAGAACTAAACAAGAGGGAGACAAGCAATCTATCAGATGCAGAGTTCAAAAACACTGGCTATAAGGATGCTCAGTGAACTTAATGAGAACCTCAACAGCATAAAAAATATCCAGTCAGAAATGAAGGATACACTAATTGAAACAAAGAACAATTTACAGAGAATCAACAGGAGAGTGGATAAAACCAAGAATGAGTAAGGAACCAAAAAAAAACCCCCCAAAAAACCCACCAATAAGAACAGCAAAAGGAAAAAGAAATCCAGAAAAACGAGGATAGTGCAAAGAACTTCTGAGATAACTTCTGGCTGTAAAAACTAGTGCAGGTTGGGGTGGCAGAATAAACTGCCAGTCTCTCAAGAGAGTCCATTGAAAGGACCCACATGGCCCTGGAACGTACACAAATTCACCCACTCTCGGATTCAGCACCAGAGCAGCAGCTAGAAGGGCACCAGCCCCTTACAGGAAGTGGGGGAAGTGACTGGAAACAGGGTGAGAGCCAAGCAAGAGACTTTGTTCCCTCTCTGACTCCTCCCCCACATACAGTACCACAAAGCAGTGAAACAGGTTGACCTACCCTGGCAAATACCTGAGGCTCCACCCCTTACAACTTAACAGGTGCACCAAGATGGAGTCAAAGCAGCTCTGCCCAATACACAGAAGCAAATACAGGGAGGCTGCCAAACTGAGGAGACAAAGAAATATGGCCCAAATGAGAGAGCATACCAAAACTCCAGAAAAAGAACTAAGTGAAATGAAGATAGCCAACCTATCCTAAACAGAGTTCAAAATACTGGTGATAAAGATGCTTAGAGATCTCACTGAGTAGGGCAAATGCATAAGGGAATAAATGAAGGCTACACTAAGTGAAATAAAGAAAAATCCACAGGGAACCAACAGTGAAGGGGAGGAAACCAGGGTTCGAATCAATTATTTGGGACATAAGGAAGAAATAAACAGTCAACCAGAACAGAATGAAGAAACAAGAATTTTTTAAAAAGAGGAGAGAATAAGAAGATGTCTGGGACATCTCCAAACATGCCAACATCTGAATCATAAGGATGGCAGAAGGAGAAGAAGAAGAGAAAGAAGTTGCAAATCTATTTGAAAAAATAATGATAGAAAATTTCCCTAATTTGGGGAAGGAAATAGACATGCAAGTCCAGGAAGCAGAGAGTCCCAAACAAGTTGGACCCAAAGAGGGCAACACCAAGACACATCATAATTAAAATGCTAAAGGTTAAAAATAAAGAGAGAACTTTAAAATCAGCAGGAGAAAAGGAGAGAGTTATCTACAAAGGAGTTCCCATAAGACTGTCAGCTGATTTCTCAAAAGAAACATTGCAGGCAAGAAGGGGCTGGAAAGAAATGTTTGAAGTCATGAAAGACAAGGACCTACATCCAAGATTACTGTATCCAGCAAAGCTATCACTTATAATAGAAGGGCAGATAAAGTGCTTCGCAGATTAGGTCAAGTTAAAGGAGTTCATCATCACTAAGCCCTTATATGAAATGTTAAAGGGACTTATCTAATAAATTGAAGAAAATAAAAAACTATGAACAGTAAAGGGACAACAAATTCACAACTATCAACAACAGAACCTAAAAAAAAAAAAAAGGAAAAACAATGAAAGCAAAAACTAAGCAAACAACTAGAACAGGAACAGAATCAGAGAAATGGATACCACATGGAGGGTTTTCAGGGGGGAGGGGAAGGGGAGGAATGGGGGGGGAATGTACAGGCAATAAGAAGCATAATTGGAAGCCATAAAATAGACAGGGAGAGGTTAAGAATGGTATAGGAAACAGAGAATTCAAAGAACTTATATATACAAACCATGGACATGAACTAAGTGGGGGGAATGCTGGAGGGTTGGGGGTGCAGGGTGGAGGAGGAATAAACGGGGAAAAATTGGGAAAACTGTAATTGCATAATCAATAAAATATACTTTAAAAAAAAGAAAGAAAATCAGTTAGTTACCTACAAGGTAGCTCCCATATTACAGTCAGTATTTTTTTTTTTTGACTTCTCAAAAGAAATTTTGCAGGTCAGAAGGGATTGGCAAGAAATATTCAGAGTGATGAAAAGTTCACCTACGGGAGAACCAAGGTGGCAGCGTAGGTACACACACTGCGCCTCCTCGCACAACCAGAACTGACAGAAAATCAAACAAGGAAGTCTGACACCAAGTAGATAAAAAAGAAACATACATCCAGACCGGTAGGAGGGGCGGAGACGGGCACCGGGCGAAGAGGACTTGAGTGGCCGTGGCGGGACCGAGACTGGCGGAGTGTGGGACGAAAGTGGCAGGCAGTCTGACCACTAGCAGACCCTGCAGCCCCACATTTGCGCACAGATAAACTGAGAGGGCCGGACTCAGAGTGGCGGAGAACGGGCAGGCAGAGCGGCGGGTAGCACCCCTCGGCCCCACACTCGCACACAGATAAACCAGACAAACAGCAGGGAGCAAAGCAGACTACGCAACCCAGGGCTCCAGCGCAGGGAAATAAAGCCTCAAGCCTCTGATTGAAAACGCCCATGGGGGTTGGGGCAGCAGCAGGAGAGACTCCCAGCCTCACAGGAGAGGTAGTTGGAGAGACCCACAGGGGCCTAGGGCGTTCACAAGCCCACCCACTTGGGAACCAGCACCAGAGGGGCCCAGTTTGATTGTGGGTAGCAGAGTGAAAGATTGAGGTCCGGTGGAGAGTGGAACAGGCACCATTGCTCCCTCTCGGCCCCTCCCCCACGTACAGCGTCACAGCGCAGCCACCACCATTACCCCGCCCCCGGGTGAACACCTAAGGCTCCGCCCCTTTAAGTAACAGATGCGCCAAGACCAAAAAAAAAAAAAAAAAAAAAAAGGCCCAAATGAAAGAACAGATCAAAGCTCCAGAAAAAATACAACTAAGCGAGGAAGAGATAGCCAACCTATCAGAGGCACAGTTCAAAACACTGGTTATCAAGACGCTCACAGAATTGGTTGAATTTGTTCGAAAACAAGATGAAAAAATGAAGCCTATGCTAAGAGAAACAAAGGAAAATATACAGGGAACCAATAGTGATGGGAAGGAAACTGGGACTCAAATCAACGGTGTGGACTAGAAGGAAGAAAGAAACATCCAATCAGAAAAGAATGAAGAAACAAGAATTCGGAAAAATGAGGAGAGGCTTAGGAACCCCCAGGACATCTTGAAACATTCCAACATCCGAATTATAGGGGTGCCAGAAGGAGAAGAGGAAGAACAAAAAATTGAAAACTTATTTGAACAAATAATGAAGGAGAACTTCCCCAGTCTGGCGAAGGAAATAGACTTCCAGGAAGTCCAGGAAGCTCAGAGAGTCCCAAAGAAGCTGGACCCAAGGAGGAACACACCAAGGCACATCGTAATTACATTCCCCAAGATTACAGAGAAGGAGAGAATCTTACAAGCTTCAAGAGAAAAGGACACAGTTACCTACAAAGGAGTTCCCATAAGACTGTCAGCTGATTTCTCAAAAGAGACCTTACAGGCAAGACAGGCTGGCAAGAAGTATTCCAAGTCATGAAAGGCAAGGACCTACATCCAAGATTACTGTATCCAGCAAAGCTTTCATTTAGAACGGAAAGGCAGATAAAGTGCTTCTCAGATAAGGTCAAGTTAAAGGACTTCATCATCACCAAGCCCTTATTATATGAAATGTTAAAGGGAGTTACCTAAGAAAAAGAAGATAAAAAATATGAACAGTAAAAATGACAGCAAACTCACAGTTATTAACGACCACACCTAAAACAAAAACAAGAGCAAACTAAGCAAACAACTAGAACAGGAACAGAACCACAGAAATGGAGATCACAAGGAGGGTTATCAACAGGGGAGTGGGAGGGGGAGAGACGGGGGAAAGGTACAGAGAATAAGTAGCATAAATGGAAGGTAGAAAATAGGGGGAGGGTAAGAATAGTATAGGAAACGTAGAAGCCAAAGGACTTGTATGTATGACCCATGGACATGAACTATAGGGGGGGAATGTGGGAGGGAGGGAGTGGGCAGGATGGAGTGGAGTGAAGAGGGGTAAATGGGACAACTCTAATAGCATAATCAATAAATATATATTTAAAAACATATAGTTTTTTTAGTTACAGAATTTATAACTTTATATCCTGTTTTTATTTTTATTTTTCAAGCATTAATTATGTATATATATTTTAAGATTTTATTTATTTATTTTTAGAGAGGAGAAGGGAGGGAGAAAGAAAGGGAGAGAAACATCAAAGTGTGGTTGCCCATCATTCGCTCCCTACTGGGGACCTGGCCTGCAACCCAGGCATGTGCCCTGACTGGGAATTGAACCAGCGACACTTTAGTTTACAGGCTGGCAGTCAATCCACCAGCCAGGGCTTATATCCTGTTTTTAAACTTTACCTGGTATCATGAGCATTTCTTCATGTTTTTATTTTTTGTACACATAGCCTGAAGATAGACAAATATTTTTGTCTTGGATGGTAGTTTTTTTTATCTTCCCTCTTTTGGAAACATGGAGGAGGTAGCTCAGGGATATTGGGCAGTTAAGCCCAACAGCAAGATCTTAGGTGTTGCATATCAACATCCTTTGCTGACCTCTGGAGGACCCCTTTCCAACAAAGGCATTCCCTCAACCAGAATCCTTTCTTTGTTACTGTTCCCATTTCCCTATAAATAGCAGCAGCACAGGGGTAGGTCCCTCCAAGAGCACTTCCTGAATGTGTCCAGCTATACACACCTATCTGTGACTTAATGAGAGTTCAGAAATTAACAAGCATATTGCTTCTTTGGTTGTCATATTTTCCTTAAGAAAATTTACTTCATGTTTGTTCCATCATGGTGTTACTACGTGTATGTGATAGTGTGTGTGTCCATGCCCCTTATGGAACACTGGACATTGCCTTTATACATTAAATAATATTCCATCATAAGGATAGCCCATAATTAACCGTTTTCAGTGTGTTGCTATTATATGTAAAGTTTTGATGACTATCTTTGTGTATAATATTTGGTTTTGTTTTCATTATTTCAGTTAACTTCCTTAACATAAATTTCTCTAGGAGAAATTATTGGTTAATGCTGTTATAAAATGTTAATGTCATTAATGCATACTTTGCAGAAAAGTCATGTCAATTTAGTCTCATTAGTAATATATAAGAGGGTACCTGTTTCCTAATACCCTCTCCCTTTGAAAAAATCTTTGGTAATACCAATTTTAAATTTCATCAAACAGGGGTGTGCCTGTCTTTTGAATCTTTAGTTAAAGAACTCACTAGTCATGGGCTGAGTTGATTAGAGTCTCCTGTAGCAAATAGCAAGGTGAGCACCTTCATGTCGATGACAGTTTTATAGTGTAAGGAGGGGAGTAGGTGTGGTCTTACCGAGACTCTAAATCTCTTGGGCTTGTTGCTAGAAGGAAGAGATTAGCACTGGTTACATCAAAACTGCAGTGTTGTATTTGTCTTTCACCACCATTTAAAGAATAAATCTTAAGCCACTCCTTCAACGGATTATTCATCTATTTAGGAGAACAGTTTTCAGGTAACCCAATCTATTAAACTTGAGTAGGTTATTCTTAGGCTAGTAATCCTGGTGGGCTGGGGGCAGGGATAGGTTGCTACAGAAAAGTTCTTTTTGTCAAGAAAGTGATTCTTAAAAGTTAGGGTGCATCTGAATCTCTGGGAGAGCTTGTAAAAATGTATTCTGGAGCCCATGACCAGAGTCCAAGGCCCTATACATGAGGTGGAATCCAGGAATCTGCATTTTAACACACACCTAAGGTGATTCTGATACAGGTGGTTTATGAACTACATTTTAAGAAATACTACCCTACAACAACAACAACAAAAATTTAAAGAAAAGAAATATTATCCTTAAAATAAAATGACGGTATCTGCTCCTAACATTTATTGTACGCTAAAACCACCTTACTGAGGTTGTAAGGCACAGCAATGTGGTGATTAAGCTTTATTCTAAAGAACATTCCCAGACTTATTCTTGCTGCTCAAGCTTTGCTGGAATGAACTGACCTAGTCTTTTACCAGAATGCAAGCCAGGCTCCTCAGATCCTATCAGTGTGTTGGACATCCAAAGCCTGTTTTTCTCACCCTGGCCAAATATAATAACATTTGCAGAGCAGAGAGCTAGGGTTTTGACTATGAAGAATCTGTATCTGAGAGAAATAGGTTTTTCCTCTCCTCTCCTCTCCTTTCCTGATCTGTCCTCTCCTCTCCTCTCCCTCCTTTCTCGATGATACTTTATCTTCTACTTCACTGAAAAGACCAAAACCATTTTATTTGATCTCCTTAAATGTCCCAGAACCCTCTCCACTAGGAAATTTCTCTGCACACACACACACACACACACACACACACAGCCCTGTCTGCTCCCCTCCTCCCTCCTTGGATGGCTTAATCCATTGCATTTCTCTGACCAAGAGCCTCTTTCTGCATTGCTCCTTCTCTTTGGCTGACAATCACATTTACGTCTCTCTTGAGCTAAAGTAAAAGTCTTTCATGTGTCTTATTTTCTCCTTATCCCCCTCTTTTGTTTCACCCATGAGCATCACTTCTTTTTCATCATCTACTTCTCAAAACGTGCTCTCCACCTGAATCACCTCACTAAAAGCATTTTCCTCAAAAGTTATCAAAAAACTCCTTTCTAGTCACCAAAAACAACTTCTTCTCAGTTCCCATTAGTTTCTGTAAAATTTGGTGCCATCCATTTATTCATTCATTCAACAAATATTCATTGAACATCTACCTCAATGTTCCTTCTTGAACAGTGTCCCTTGGTATTTGCACAGACTTGTCCTCCTTGAAGCTGGACAATTCTTCTCCATGCAACATTCTCCCTGTTCCTTCTGTTCTTTTCTGTTACTGTTCTCTTGTCAGATCCCCAATGAAGTCAGTCTTCTAGGTGTCATCTCCAGCCCTTTTCCTCTCTTTCCACGCTTTTTTTCTGGCTAAATTTAACCTATTTTCACACCTTACAAATCTATAATACTACCCTGACTTCGCACCCATTTTTCACACTCACCTTTCCAGGGGTTTCCTGGCTGGTCTGTCAAATGCAACATGCCTAAATTGAACTTTTCCTTGCACTGTTTCTTCTATCCTCCTTCCTTATGTTAATTGTAACATCAGTCCCCCAGATATTGGGGCCAGAACCCCCTGAGTCACCTTTGATTCCTTCTTCTTCCTTGTCCCCAACATCATAGTTTGGCACCAACTATTATTCCTCCAAATTATGTCTCCCATCATGGTCTCTTGCTCACTTTGCTGTGTTACTCCCATTACTCTAACTATTGCCACAGCCTCTTAACTGCTCCTCCTGACACCTCCATTCCCCAACTTGACTCTTAGCTTTCATCACATCATTGCTGGATTGATCTTCAGCTATGGGGACCAGGAAAAAGAGCTTCTTATATCATTTTCTTAGCAGAGATTGCCTTTGAAAAGGCCTGTATTGCCTGCCCTGGAAGCAGCTGCTTGGATCCTGGGGGCAAGGATCTAGTTGTCTTATCAGAGCCACAGAGAATGATGATTGGAATTGTTCCTGTAGTCCTCTCACAACTGTGATAAGAAAACCAAGGTCCTGAAGCATGTGTCCTTGAAGGGAGGACATTTGGAACTGGCTAACCTTCCTTTGGTTGTGGCTGAGAAGTGTTCAAGGGTCATCAATAGCCCTGACTGGCATGGATCAGTTGTGAAGTGTCCTGCAAAGTGAACCCGCAAAGTGAACCCACAAAGTGAAAGGTCATCAGTTTGATTCTGGTTAGGGCACAACCCTGGATTGCGGGTTAGATGTTTTTCCTCCCTCTCTTTCTTCCTTCCTTCCCCTCTCTCTAAAAATAAATGAAATCTTTTTTTTTTTTAAGAGTCTTGTTAGTGGGTCTGTTTGCACTGTAGAATGATTTCTGTAATGAGGAACGCCCACTACCAGGGCATTTCCACCCCACAGGCAGTTTCTGCAGAAGATGTTGTCTTCACTTTGAGTCCTTGAGTATCAATTGACTGGGGATTTATGACTTGTACAGTTGTGTTGATACCATAGATTTGTATAGTTCTTTATAGTTTCTCTTAGTTAATAGTACCCCCACTTAATAGAAGAGGAAAACTGAGATTTGGAGAGGCTAAGTGACTTGTCCAACATTACATAACTTATAAGTGACAGGGCTGGGGCTCACAGGTAAGAGTAAAGACTTGGAAGGTATGATCTGTGGCTCAGCAGTGGGACTGTCATCAAGTGCACGGCCTCGCCACAGTTGAGCTCTTCTAAACCTTCCTCCGAAGAGCTGATGTAAGAAGTGGAGAAATGATGACTGACCCGCCCTGATTTCTTGGCCTGCCACATGTGCAATGATCTGACCCTGGGATGAGTCTGGCACATTTTCAGGGGCCAGTGATATGATTCCAGGATATTTCTGCCAGTTTTCCTATTGTCTCCTTATCGGTGATGATGTCAGAGTGAGTTGTGATGGCTCTTGACCCCGGGGGTGACAAGACTATTGTCAGAAGACATGAGTGTGGTATCACCTAAAATGGGTCACTTTAAAGAAGTTCTCTGTGGGACAGCGAGGGCACTGGAGCCGGCACTGAGGCGTGGTGTTCCTCACTCTGAGTCCTGGAGCCCTCATGGACTTCTCTGCTACCTCTGAAGGTGGTTTTCCCCCCTTGAACTGTGTCTGCTGGGAGATGTCTAGCACTTGTCCTAGTCCTCTCAGGGCTGCAGGGGTGACAAGGTGTCGATAGGCATTTCTCCTTTGTGGCCCACAAGGATGATGAGGTGATGGGTGTGCTGTTGAGGTAAAGGAGTGGTGGCACAAATGGTGATGATGGTGGGAAATAACATTCCCACAGAGTGATGAAGCCACTCCCTGAGGAGAAAACAAAGCCTGTGTCTTGCATGCCTGTGTTGTGGGCAGAGGCTTATTTTCAGTGCCTGGTCTGTTTGTCTTGAGTTATTCCTGGAACTGGAGATGAGAAACCCATTAGCCATTTCACCCACAAAGTTTCACTTTTCTGCTGTTATTTCCTGATTCGTGAGGCTATTCACCAGGCTGTTCCTAGGGCAGTATAGAGCCAAGGAAAGCCCAGAACTTCAAGGATAGCTTTGTAGAGAAAACTGACTCCCAGATGGGCAGCAGGTGCCCTGAAAGGTACGAGGAAGTTGGAGAAGGGAGGCAGAACCACCAGCCTGCTGCCCCATGTAGGGAGCCCAGGGCCACTCGTGTGTGTGTCTCAGCTTTAGAATCAGCACAACATCCCTCCCCCCATTGTGTCTGGTTGCAGCCTCATCCCCTCTCACAGAGGAGGAAGCAGACTGTGGAAACTGTTACACACAAATAGACATTTCCCAGGATCAAGGATGAAGATTCTGTGTCCAAATATTGAAATTTCCAAGAAGTTCCAAGGCTGCGGGTGATTTCAGGCTTCTGCTGCTTTGTGGTCAGGGTTTGAGAGCTGCAGGCACCCAGAGCTGCCCCTCAGGGCTGGTATGAGCTGGTGGATATGATGGTTGTTGAAGTTGCTGCTGTAGGGACTGGGACAGGTGACAGTGGTTTGTGTTCCTGCTATTATCTTAGTGGAGACAGAAACTGACCAGTGTTGGGATTGCAGGGCATTTTTCCTCCATTGTTCTTAGAAACCAAGGTGAGAAGAGAAGCTACCTCAAAATGCCCTATTCCCAGCACCTGGAACAGTGGCTGGCACACAGGAATTACTTCATAGACCTCTGTTGAATCAATGAAGTCACATGTCCCCATCTCTTTGGTTCCTTTAGCTGAGGTTGGAGCAAAGTTGAGGCTGTACCTGTTTTTCCTTTGCCTGTCACAGTGGTCCCAAGCCAGGAGGAGACCAGCCTGATGGTTATGGCCTGGGAGGTGTGACCAGGACGGTGGCAGAAGGCAGCCAAACTCCTGTGGGCAACCCTAGGCTAGGAGGGTGTGCCTCTCTTGGATGGAGCCAGGGAGAGGTGAGCTCCAAAACCAAGACGGTGGAGGCTAGAGACTGAACTTCTGAGGAGGGAAAGGTGTGGGGGAAGAGAAAAATGGGGCTGTGCTGGTGAGCATATGGTCAAAGAGGGGTTTTGACATTTGTTGGCTTGGTTCTGGAGCTTCTGGGGTTATTGCCAGGAGTGATCTTGGTGCTTGTCACACCAGATGCTGAGAGAAATTAAGTCAAATGACCCATGGCGATATCCAGAGTGAAGAAATGCCTGTTGATAGTCATTGTTTGAAGTGTGACTTTAGTGGTATAGCTGGAAAGGAGAGATAAGATTCTTGCCTTGGAGCCAACTGTAAAGGGTGGATTCTAAATTATTTTCCTCAGTGTTAACTGACTTAACAACAGTGTTATTGAGGTCAGCTCAAAGGAGCGGCTCCATTTACCAATAAAAAAAGGAGCGGGATACTTGAGAAAGCTGTAATGATGTCAGTGACTTTTCTGATATCCCAGTTGCCTCAGAACACAGGTCAGTTGGTCTTTGACTTGGGGGAGGAGGGAATGAAGCAGGAAAGCTGCATTGTAGTAACTATTGTGGTTTGGTGATTCCTGGCACACACGGTACTTTCTGATACCACCTAACAAGCAAGGTCCTTTCTGAGTCTGAGATAGACAAGTACCAGCAAAATCTGACAAGGCCATGGAGTGGTTAAGAGCATGGGTTCTAGAGTTAAACCAACCAACATTCACCATGCAACCAGGGCCATATACTTGACCTCTCTGAGGCTTGCGGTCCTTACCTATAAAAATGGGATGATAGTAGATAATGGTAATATCAATGGAGTAATGTATATAAAGTGCTTAGCTCAGTACCTAAGCTCAATAAATGGCACTCTATGCTGCTATTATCTTGGTCTCCATAAATTTCTGGGGTCCTGGCAGAGGCAGCTACCCTTGAGACTGTGTCCTTATTAAGGGAGAACTTCCATTTACTATTGTTTTTATACTTGTTCATTCCCTTCCCAGATCTCCACTGCTACCAGGAGGCCAAATCACAGCATCTTCTGCCTGAACCCCTGCAGCCATCTCCTACCTGGTCTTCCATTTCACTCTTGCCCTCTTCCAATCCGTTTTCCTCCACAGTGTCCAGAGCAATTATTCCAAGATTCTAATCCAATCATGCTACGCTTTTACCTAAAACCCATCACTCTCTGTCCACTTTAGTTCCTTAAATTCACAACCCATTCCGTAGCTATAAGGTCTTCATGATCTAGCACCTGCCTACCTCTTTCAAGTCCTCCAAAGGGTCAAACTCTTTCTTGACTCAGGGTGCTTTCCCCCTACCTAGCTCATGCTGCCCTACCCCACCCCTCCATCTGGCTTACTACTTAGCCTTCAGGACTCAGTTCATACGTATAGTACTTCCTCAGAGAGGCCTTCCTAGACTTACTAATCTAAACAAGGTCTCCTTATTTTACTGTCATTGTAATTTTTATTCAATACTTATAACATGACATTTGTAGGTGGGAATTTTTCTGTAAATATTTTATGTCTCTCTGGATGCTAGATCTTATATCCAAGAGGCTGGGCCTTGTCTGTTCCATTCCTCGCTGTGTACACACACAGTGCTGCCCTAGAACAATGTCAGGTACACGTTAGGCACTGTTTCAATAGTAGTTTAATTAACAGATGTATGAAAATGACAATAAACTCACAACTATCAATAACTGAACCTAAACAAAAACAAACCAAACAATTAGAACAGGAACAGAATCACAGAAATGGAGATCACATGGAGGGTTATCAGTGGGGAGGGGAAGGGGGAAGAATGAGGGAAAAAGTACAGGGAATAAAAAGCATACTGGGTAGGTACAAAATAGACAGGTGGAGGATAAGAATAGTATAGGAAAGGGGGAAGCCAAAGAACTTATATGTACAACCCGTGGATGTGAACTAAGGAGGGAAAATACTGGTGAGGGGGCAGGGTGGAGGGGGATAAAAGGAGAAAAAAAGAATGGGACAACTATAATAGTATAATCAATAAAATATACTTAAAAACCAAATGTATGGATGAGTGAATGCATGAATGAGTGAACAAATGAATATATCAGCAGGAGTTGTAAATTCTTCTGTTCTTCCTCCATTGATGGGCTGAGCTGATTTGAAGATTTGTTTGTACAGGGTTGTGAGCTGCAGTGCAAACCCTGTAAACAAGGATTCAGGACACTGGATTCTAGTCCCAGTTGCCCCTTTTATGAGCTGTGTGACCTTAAACAAGATTTGGAGGTCTGAACCATGACTTATTCATCTTTGTGTCCAGAATACGTGGCACAAGTAGAAGGTCAGCAAATGAATAACTCCAAACTCTTTCCTATTCTGAATTCCCCCAAACTTACCAACAGGACTTTTAGAACTCAAACGGCAACTCTGGTTGGGAGTATCTATATAGAGAGTAGATGTCCTATAGACCTTAAAAATGTCCATGTGGAGTAGTGAGCCACCCTCAGCACAAGCCAGTGCCCTCCATGTGAGCAAGACCATGGCTGTAGAGGTCACACACACACACAGATGCCCAGTTCGTGGGACCTGTTTAGAGTCTCAAGGAAAAAGTAGAGTATTTGAACCTCTATAAAGTGCCAATAAATTGAGTTTACTTCAAATCAACTCCTCAGCACCATGCTGGGGAATGGGGATACAATGATGACTAAGTGTCTGCTTGCCATGAATTCAGCTTAGTAGGAAGGAAGATGAACATTAGAGACAAAAGGTGGGAACTAGGAGGGGAGACGGCCTATAATGTCTTCAGCCCTGGTCTTTAGAGAAGTGGCTCTGAGAGCTACACTATATGCCTATCTGAAGCATAGCAGTTCCACAAAACCAGAGAACAGACACAGTAGCAAACCCAGTTCTTTGAGCACATAAAAGGCAAACTGCTTCTTGGCCTCTCCTGGCAATGAAGACATAAATCACTCACACATAAAACACAGCCAATACGCTTCCTCCGGAGCTGAGCCCAGAAACCAAGGGCGTGGAGGAGATTGCCAGGCAAGAAACCATGCAGTGGTGGTGTCAGCCAGAGCAGGGCCCCTGACTGATGGAACACGTGGTGTTCATTCAGTTCATAAAATGAGCCACCTTCTGAATAAACCAAGCTGGCCCCTGCAAACCCACAGGAAGGACAGGGTTCATTTTTAGAGATCCAAGGATCCTTGGATGAATGGAAATGCCTCTGAGCCGACACAGGTGCCCATTCCATTCCTGGCTTCATCACTCTCCATGCCCCAATCTCCCAGATCTAAAATGGATCAGTTCCTCTCTCAAACTAGGTTTCGTGACTCTTCCACTTTATACTTTGTTTTATCCTCTCTACAGCCTCTTCCATTTGACTCATCTTGCCCATGGAAACAGTTAATTAAAGGGAACTTTCTCAATACCCTGGGCTGGTAAGTGGTGACCCTGACATGGGGTCTTCTGATTTGAAGTTTCTGCTCTTTACTGTACATTTTGCTGAACGATAGGCCTAAATTTGCTCAGTTTTCTTGTCAGTGTCTCTTGTTCAGAAACTCTCTCCTTTTGGGTGTCCCCAAGCACAGTGAGGGTTTGGGGGTGGGGTGCAGATGGCCTGTGGAGGGTTTTGGTGGCCTTGGTGGCAAGTTGGGTGGGCCTCTCTCAGACCAACAGACAGATTGGGGGTTCTCTGGAAGAGGAAGAGCAGGAGACCCTTCCCTCTGGGGCCCCCTATGACCATGGATCTCCCCTGTCCTACACTTGTTACAGTCCCATATAACCTCCCCGTGGCCCCATAGCGTGATGGCTCCTTGGTTACTGGGCCACTGATAGTATTAGAGACTGAGGATTATTTTGAGCCAGTTTTATCAGTGTAGGGTATGGAATCATGGTTGCCAGGCTTTCCTCTGAGTCATTCTTGCTGAGAGCCACCAGTAGCCACCAAGTTCCTGTTGGCTCCCTGTCCAGCCCACCTATATTCACCCTATTTTTCTCCTTTCACATTCAAGAGTCAGGGCTTTTCCTTAAGGACACCCTTACCACTGTGGCACCTTTGTGGAGACCCTGGGGTTTCTCCTTTTTGCCTGGGCAAGGGTGTTGGCAAGTAAGTGTGGAAACAGAGCTTAGACCCAAATATAGACAGATCACCCACTAGTTCCCTCAGGGATCCAAGGCAATGGTACCAACCATTTTCCACCCTCCCAGAATCTCCTAGTAGAAGATGTGGGTGGCTAACTGGTCAGTCCGTGGGGACTACTTTTCCCTCCAATGTCCTCTTGGTGCTCAATCAGATGCTTGGGGTGCCACCTCCCACCTCACAGCTCCTCCTTTCCAGGCCCTTCTCCATTTTGTCCCCTTCAACAAAGCACAGGGCTCAGCACTGCAGGGCATAACTTCTCCAGGGTTATCACAGGGACTTTCTTCTGCTTTCATAGTCCTTCTACCCCTCACACCTTATTGCTCCCCGCCTCGCTTTCCTGTCCAATCCCACTCCAGTTTTTTCCCCTTTGGGCTCCTCTCCACAGACTTCCTGGCTTCTCCTGAGCTTGACGACTCTAACACAAGACCAAGTGTGGAGCTGGTACCAGTTCTTGTGTTGACTTTAAATCACAGAAAATCACCACCCCACTTCTTATGTAGGGAAACTGAGGCCTAGAGAGAGATACAATAGGACCTGGTCACAGGAACCAGATCAGTTAGTGGCAAAGTCAAGACTGGTCCCCAGGGCCCCTAACTCTAAGCCACCTTCTTCCCATTGCCCATAGTCATGACTCCCATGGACACGCCTTCTTCCACATCCATTTATTTTACCCCTAGGACAGGACTCTTAGTGGCTAGGCTCTGAAGGTTCCTTCTGGCTGCTGTTTTCTGTATGCTGAGTGGGGGAGAGGATTGGTGAGGAATGGGTGGGGACGTCTGCTTTTAAATATTTCAAAGAAGGCAGAATATTCCCCTTCACCAGCATCGTGTCTCTTACTATCTGTAAGAGAGCCTGTTCCTTCTGGCCTGCTCCCCAAAAAATGATTCCTTGGGTGAAAGCCTCTCCAGGCTTCTTGAGCAAAGGAAGGAGCTGTGATTATATCTTTGGTTTGATCTCCTGACCCCTCACAACCCCCTGAGCGCCAGATCCTCAGAAGACTGAGACATCCAGAAATACAGAATGAAACCTGGTCCTAGAGACAGAGGGGCAGCTCAGGAGGTGGTGAGGAGAGGCCTGTGGGGGACCCAGGGAGAACTTCTGCAACAGGCCTTGCTTCCACACTAGCTCCATACACAGAGGGGAAGTCAGGGTGTCGGGGAAGCCCAGGCCAACACCAGGGCTAAGAGCCCTGCCCTAAAGACATTAGCCCAAGAAGAAGTTAGAGTCAAGAAGCTGACTGCCCTCATCTCAGCGGCCCTCTAGTCCCCACCTTGTTTCTCCCAGGCAGGCTGGCTCTTCCTTTCAGTTCTGCCTGTCTCCTCTGATTTTTTTCCTTTCTGTGTGTCTATGTTGTTTTGATTCATCTGTTTCTCATTCATCTTTTCCTCTGTCTCTACATCTTTATATAATTTTTTTCTCCTGGTTCTGTTACTTAGCTTTCCTGTTTTTCTCTGTATCTGTTTCTCTCTTCAACCCTTTCTTCATCTTTCTATAGCTCTGCCTGTCTTTCTCTCTCCTCAAAAGAAGTGCTACCTCCCCCAGTGGGTTTCCCCAAACCAGGGTACTCCTGCCCCCGAGACATCTCTCTGCATAGATCAGTCTCTATCTGTTCTTTCTCTCTCTAGCATTCTTCCCCCCTCTCTCTCTCATCTTGTCCCCTCTCTGTCCATCCATTCACACCTCTGTCTCTCTTGCTCTCTCTCATTCCACCCCTTGTTTTTGACAGGCTCCCACTTCCCTGATGGTCTCCCTTCCCCTAGAATGCTGCTCCAAGGGCATCACTTACCTGGGACCATTGGCCAAAGGAGGCAGGAACATAAGCAGCTCAGGAACACTGAGGGGTCCCTGCTCCAGTGCACTCCCCTCATGGCTTCAGAAAAGCCCTTCAGGTTCACCTGGGACTGAGCACAGAGCAGTGGCGTGAGATGAAGAGATGAACCTGTCCCCACCAGCTGCTGGCCTGAAACAGGTATATTTCCCTGAGGGGCCAGAGTACCATGGGAAGAGGACAAAAGAAGGTGGGGCCCCATGCCAATCATCCTTGCCCTGTCTTTTCTTTCTTCAATCTCCACCCACTTCCCCCACCAGGAAAAAAACCTGTGTACTCATTGCTCTGCTCCTGGCCAGCCTGAGCCAAGTAGGAGGAGGGAGGGGAGGGGACATGGGGAAATAGAAACCAGGGAACTTTAAGAATGAGTGGCCCACCCTCTGGCCTGGGATCCTGGGCCCTCTCCTGCTCCCCTAAGGGCTGCCCCTGTCCTGCTGGAGCTTTGGACTGTTATAGTGGGAGGCAGCTAGGTTGTTCCAGAAGAAGGGCAGGGGAGAATGTGGAAGGACGGGGCTGTATGAATTGGAAAAGGAGTGAAATTTGAGGAGTCCCTAAGAAACATGGGGAGCAGGGGCATAAATGTGGGATGAAAGGTGGGAATCAGAAATACCCTGTATGTGACTTTGGGGAAGGAGTGTCAGGCTTAGGATATTTGTTCAGTGCCAGGCACGTGGTAGACCCTGGCCAGATGGTGGGTTTCTTGCGGGAGCACAGAGCCAGCCAGGGTCTGGAGAGCCATGGAAACCTGGGAAAATAGCTCGAAGGGTCTGGAATGGGTAGAACCTGGGTAGAAGTAATCATGACCGCAGGAGGAAATGAGGGTATAATGGAGATGTTGGGTCTCAGGTCACTTCATTTTGACTTTTTGGGATTCACAGGCACCAAAAACGAATAGGAACTCCTGGAAGGATATTGCCAAACAGAGTTCCAAGGTAAGAGAAGGCAGTTGGTGTAGCTCTGCAAAGGAAAACAATGGAGACCTTCCCCCACCATTTGGCACAGTGAGAATCCCTGATTCTGGCTCCTGAAGACTTGATTCTGAGTGTGGGGTCCATGGAGTGACTAGTCCCAGAGCAGGGAGCTCAGGCTCTCAGACACCATGCAGTCCATGATGAAGAGTTGACATTTCCACATTCCTTGGCAGTAGAAACTTGGCCCAAGGAGAAATACTGTATTTTGGGACCATAAGACGCACCTAGGTTTTAGAGGAGGAGAACAGGAAAAACAATTTTGAAGCACAAAATGTGGTCAAATATTTAATAACACAAATAACATAATATTTCACCAATGTAAATGTAAACAGAACTCAACAGCAGCATTAACAACCATTATTACTGACTTTAAGCTTTAAGTACAGAAACTCCTCTAATCAGCAGGGAACCCCAAGAACTCCTCGTCACTACTGTCCACATTTATGAAGCTCGCTTCCTCAGAATCACTAGTATCACTGCCTCCACTCTCCGTTCACAGAGGATGTCATCTTCAGAGCTGTCTAAGGCATTGCTGACACTGTTATGGGGAGATCTGCTGCTGGCGGGCCACAGGTTGTGCAACACTCTTGTGTGGGGACAGCAGTGTTGCACAACCTGTGTGGCTCTGCAGCTGTTGCCAAATTACAGCTCCCATCATCCCAACCTGTCCAAGCATGATGGGAGTTGTAGTTTTGCAGCAGCTGCAGGGCCACATTGACAGGTGACCCTGCAGTGGAATTTGCCTATGTTAATGTTAATGGGGGACACACCAGTCAGGCGATGGATGCATGTACGGGCGCCGCAGGCTTTCTTCTCCTAACGTGCCTGCACCGCCTGTACCCTCCTCCCTAGCACTATGGTATGCTGCAGCAGGGACTCCGCTCCTGCCTCCCTTGCTTCGGACAGCTGGGACACCCCCTCCTCCCAGTCCAGAGGCCGCAGCTTCACTTCACTCCTGCTGCAGCAGGCTTCCTGCAGTGGCGACCCTGCTCCTGCCTCCTGTGACCCCACTCCACCACCAGCCCCCACCCCCAGCGAGCCAGGTAAGCTGCATTTGGACTAGAAGACGCACCCTCATTTTCCTTCCAAATTTGGGGGGGAAAGGTGCATCTTATAGTCTGAAATATGGTAGATGCCCAACACTGTGGTGCCATCTTAGAGGACCATGAGGACCCCCACCCTGTTGGCTACTTGATTTCTGAAGTTCAAAGTCCAATTATAGCTGAAGCCCAAAGGCTGGACCTTCCAGTTATAATGCAGATACTACAGAGCAGGAGCATGGTGCCCCCATCAGTCCTACCACCTCTGCATGGAGAGTTGATATCATTCTTTCCTGGGAGCAAGAAACTCACAGAAGTATAGAGAGATTTGAGGCCTAGAGCACCCAGACAGGAAAGGAGGAGGATATCACTGAAGAGAATTTTCATAGACACCAAGGCCCAACTTGGTCTTCTTAATTATTTTTTTTATCAGTCCTTGTTCATGAATTCTCCCTATTAACTTGCTGTGCATTTTGTTTCCTGTGTGTTTTGTTTGGTGACACTCTCTAGACTTCAGTTTCACATCTACAGAAGACGGGTAAAAAGCACTCTAGATTAGACCAAAGTAAGAGTGGGACATCTTGTTGACCTAACACAGATAACCTCTCACTTTTCAATACAAGGAAGGCTAGAGGTGCAGAGCACTCTCCAGAGGCCATTGTGCTGGCCAAGACACCAACCCAGGATACCTGGCCTCTGTTATCCAAGGCAAGTCACAGCCTCTTTGAGCCTTGTTTTCCTTATTTATAAAATAGGGGTAATATGTCAAAGAAAAGCCAGAGCTGCACAGTAGTTGAAATGGTAAAAGCTACTCAGGACTATTTTTTATTCAGGACTATTGCAGTAGGAGAAAAGGGACTTAGGTATACAACTGGGCTCAATTCCCAACTATAGCATGGGCAAGTGGGAATTCATAGCAAAGGAGCAGGGAGGGGGGGTCAGTGAATAAAAAACTACTAAGAGAATACATCAGGGGAGAGGGGGATTCTGGATAAGCCAACCTAACAGGATTTTTTGCTGATGGCAGGCCAGAGTGATCAGGCATCACCTTGGGAATGGTGGAGCGTGAAGAACCTGATCAGACATTGTGGATGACCAGATATTGAGGAGGGAACACTCTTGCTAAACTGACAGCACGGTTCTTTCTAAAACTGGATTTTACAAAGAAGTACACAGATGGGCCTAGAAGAAAGTTCAGGAGCTTGACTAAAGTTTGACCAAACAGAGAATTTGTGCCAAATAATACCTGCCCAAAAGGTTGTGAGAAGAGAAAGAGTCCGTAAACGTTAAAGTGCTTCACAAATGTTAAGACACCTGTAGAGGGCACTTGGCTCCTCAGTTCACCGTTTCATTCTGACAGGTTGTAACAAGTGAGGAAAGATAGATAGAGAGCAGGATGACAGTGAAGGGGGTGGGGAGGGGTTAGGGAGTGGAAGGACTGAGCAAAACGGGAAAAGGACTCATGGACATGGACAACAGTGTGGTGATTGCAGGGTAGGAAGAGGGTGTAAGGGGACTAAGTGGTAATGGAAAAATACAATAAAAAATGAAACTAAAAACTACAAATATATGTAAAATTCTGGAAGAAAAAAAAAAAGAAACAAATGAGGGAAGCCAGGGAGGAGGAGGAAGAGTCTGGAAAAGAATGTCCAGACCTATCTATACCAAAGTCTTTCCTGTGTTCCCTTTGGGTTTTATGACATTGGCACATGCAAATCTAATTCATCTTCTCCTTGCCTACCTCCATTTCCCTTCTCAGTTTCCCTTGGAGTCCAACTTCATCTTAACTGGCAAATTTTCCAGATTTGAGATGCTTTTAGGCCTCTGTGATACACACCTCTCTTTTTATCTATTTTTCCTTCTTTCTCCCCTCCCAAGGCATCTGTTAGGGACAGAGAGAGGTGAGTAGGAGGGGAGGAAACAAGTAAATTCTCTGAGTTCTGTCTGGGGGAAGACCTCCTAGAAACACAGATGACTGGGTTTACCCAGGGGCAACGATCTGAAATCAAGTTTAAGTTGGCATTCCATGGTGGGGAGTGTGAGGGGGGGGCAAGATAACTCAGTCTGGACTTGAGGTATAAGTAAATTGCAGCAAGTATAAGATTGTGACTTTTTCACATGGAAGACACAGGTTTTGTTTGAACAAACATAGCTTAGGTTCTGGACAGCAAAGTCAAGATTTTAAAGGGAGCCCTGGCTGGCTTGGCTCAGTGGACTGAGCGCCAGCCTGCAAACCAAAAGGTCTCTTTATTTAGTTTTATTTATTAAGCATTGAATAAAAGGACTTGTAACTAGAGTATCAGGTCCTGTGTATGCCCCCATTACCCTGTGAGGTGCATATCATTCTCCCCATCTCACACGTGAGAAAACTGAGGTTCAGGGAGATGAACATTTACTCTCATCATCACTGAGTCATGGTCCAGGTTGGGTGATCAGGTAAAACTGGAAGATGGTAATTTCCTTGATCACGTTTGCCCAGGCTACAATGTAAGTCGGAAAGCTGGAATTCAAGACTAGGTATGTCTGGCTCCAAAGCAAAATAAGGAAATTAACATGTACTGAGTACTCACTCTGTCCTTAACTGTGTTGTTTTCTGAAGGCAGACTTGGAGATGCACCTTTAAAAAAGGATTCAGTTCCAGCTGTAAGAAGAGTGGTTAGTTGACAGCCTCTAGCTGTTAGCTCCTTCAGGGTGGCTTCAGCTGTCAAGCCAACATCAAGCTCTTCTTGGGGTGACCCTTGGGCCAATGACCAAGCAAGGCAATGGTGCAAGGTCCTGGCTATTTCCCCCTCACAGGATTTCTCTAACAGGCAGTCTTCACTCCAGAGCACCCCGTAATGCTGGCAGGGATCGTGTGACTCTGTCAGCTCTTTTGGCTCCCCTTGCCCACTCCTGCCTCCTTTCTTTTCCTATTATAAGTATTACTCCCCAATAAGCCTTTCATTTCACTCCATCTCAGTGTGGTCTTCCAGAAGTATCTACCTGAAAATCTCACTTAAAGGAGATTTTTAGGTAGGAAAAGAGGATGCCCATTTCACAGATACGGAAACTGACCCTCTGCGCTGGGATCCAAACCTAGATCTGCACACCTCCAAGTTCTCTTTCCACTGCACCATACTCTACTGTTTGGCAACAGGGTGTGTGGGCCTGGTGGGTCTGGCACCCTGCCACACACAGTCCCTGTCCATGATAAGTACGTGACCTGCTTGATAAGATTCTCATACTGCAAACAATGCAGACCAATGGAATTGACCCCAGGGCAGTAACTAGACCTGCATCAGGAGTGTGTTGTGTGTTGCTTTCAGTGCTACTGCAGAGGAGGGCGCTGAGGTGGTGAAGGGGAAACCTCATTCCTGAGGCCTTGGCTCCCAGGCCATGGTGAAAGCAGGAGCCCTGGCATTTAGGCCACATAAGAGCCCCCATCATTCTCCCAGGATTGGGTTTCTCAGCCTCTTTCTAAAAGTGCTGAGCATTTTCACACCAATTAGCTCATTTCCCTTCTCACTTTACCTCTGACACAGATGGGGATATAATGCCTACCCAAGCAATGCCTTCTGGGCACAAGATCCTCATGAAAAAGGGGCCATACTGAGTGCACAGGTGGGGGTAAAGAGGAAGCACTGACTTGTGACCCAGGAATCTAAATGTATCCATTCACTCAACTTTAAAGAGAGGAAAACTAAGGCCAGGAGCGTAGCAACAGTGCTAAGTCAAAAACCCAAAATCCAGGTGCCCAGATTTGCTGTGTTCTATGGCTAGGCTTCCCTCTTTAAATTCTAAAATTAAAAAAAAGAATCTTAACATAATTTTAGAGCTGCAAGAGGCATTTGCAATCATGTAGTCCACACTCCTCATTCTACCAAGGAAGGGAGAGAGAGTGTTTGAGTTCACTCAGGTGGTAAGTGGCAGGTGCGGGACTTGAACCCATGTCTCCAGTGCTTTTTCTGCTTTGCTGCTCTGCCTCCCATGTTTGTTAAGTTATCTTTGCATACTACTAGCACCCCATCAGAACCACTGACCCAGACTTCTGGTCAAGATGGAGGCATAGGTAGATACACTTTGCCTCCATGCACAACCAAAAGAAGGACAACAACAAATTTAAAAACAAAAACAACCAGAACTGCCAGAAAATCGAATTGTATGGAAGTCCAACAACCAAGAATTAAAGAAGAAACATTCATCCAGACCAGTAGGAGGAGCGGGGACGGGCAGCCAGGGTGGAGAGGACTCACGGCAAGGTGGCAGCTGGCGGACCAGGTAGTCCCACATTTATGTGCAGGTAAACAAGGAGGAACAACTGGAGAGCGAGAAAGACCACGCAACCCAGGGCTCCAGTGCAGGAAAAGAAAGCCTCAAAACCTCTGACTGAAAAATCTGTGGGGGTTGAGGAGGCAGGAGAAATTCCCAGCCTCACAGGAGAGTCCATGGAAGAGACCCACAGGGCCCTAGAACGTACACAAAACCACCTGCTCAGGAATCAACACCAGACAGGCCCAATTTGCTTACGGGTAGTGGCAGAAGTGACTGAAAGCCAGAAGAGAGCTGAGCAAACAGCATTGTTCTCTCTCAGACCCCTCCCCCACATACAGAGCCACAACACAACGACATGGGTTACCCTGCCCTGGCCAATACCTAAGGCTCCACCCCTTACTATGTAACAGGTTCTCGAAGACAAAAAAAATATGGCCCAAGTGAAAGAACAGATCAAAGCTCCAGAAAAAATACAACTAAGTGATGAAGAGATAGCCAACCTATCTGATGCAGAGTTCAAAACACTGGCAATCTGGATGCTCACAGAAGTGGTTGAGTATAGTCGCAAAATAGAGGAAAAGGTGAAAGCTGTGAAAAGTGAAGTAAAGGAAAATGTACAGGGAACCAACAGTAAAGGGAAGGAAACTGGGACTCAAATCAATGGTTTGGAGAAGAAGGAAGAAATAAACATTCAACCATAACAGAATGAAGAAACAAGAATTCAAAACAATGAGGAGAGGCTTAGGAACCTCTGGGACAACTTTAAACATTCCAACATCTGAATCATAAGGGTGCCAGAAGGAGAAAGAAAGAGCAAGAAATTGGAAACTTATTTGAAAAAATAATGAAGGAGAGCTTCCCCAATTTGTCAAAGGAAAGAGACTTCCAGGAAGTCCAGAAACCTCAGAGAGTCCCAAAGAATTTGGACCCAGGGAAGCACACACCAAGGCACATCATAATTACATTCCCCAAGATTAAGCAGAAGGAGAGAATCTTAAAAGCAACAACAGAAAAGGAGACAGTTACCTACAAAGGAGTTCCTGATTTCTCAAAAGAAACCTTACAGGCAAGAAGGGGCTAGAAAGTAGTATTTGAAGTCATAAAAGGCAAGGACCTACATCCAAGATTACTCTATCCAGCAAAGTTATCATTTAGAATGGAAGGGCAGATAAAGTGCTTCCCGGATAAAGTCAAGTTAAAGGAGTTCATGATCACCAAGGCCTCATTATATGAAATGTTAAAGGGACTTATCTAAGAAAAAGAAGATAAAAAATATGAACAGTAAAATGACAACAATCTCACAACTATCAACAACTGGACCTAAAAAAACAAAAAGAAAAATGAACTAAGCAAACAATTGGAACAGGAACAGATTCACAGAAACAGGGTCAAATGGAGGGTTGTCAGGAGGGAGGTGGAGCGGGGAAAATGGAGGAAAAGGTACAGGGAATAAGAAGCATAAAAAGTAGGTATAAAATAGGGGAGGTCAGGAATAGTATAGGCAATGGAGAAGCCAAAGAACTTATATGTACGACCCATGTACATGAACTAAGATGGGGGAATGCTGGTGGGAGGGGGGTACAGGGCGGAGGGGAATAAAAGGGAGAAAAAATGGGACAACTGTAATAGCATAATCAATAAAATATATTTTTTTAAAAAAGAACCACTGCCCCTAGTCTAAAACTCTGTGGGTCATGACAACCTTTACTGAGTATTGGGGACAGAACGATGATATACTATCCTCTTGGACATGGAGGCCACCCCAGCAGAGATCTCCAACGCAGGGTTCTGACAGAGAGCCCAGCCCATGCCTAACATAGTCTTTCAAAATAAAGTTTACTAGTTGTTGTTATTTTTCCCATTATAAAAGTAATAAATGCTTATTTTAGCAGGTATGGAAAATACTTATGAGTAGAGAGAAGAAAAAAACATCCTCAATGTTTCTTCACCCAAGAAAAACCCCTCATGATACACTGTAAGATTTCTAGTCTGTTCCCCATGAATAGCTTATACACATGGTTTTAATCTATCATATCAGAGATAAAATTTGAATTCCTACTTTATCACATAACTTTGAGCCTAAACATTTCCTCCTGTTATTACAAATATATTCACATATTTTTAAAGACTGCATAATATTCCACTGAGTAGACTGCCACTATAAATCATTTAAGTACATTAGACCCTTGACACTTGGGTTATTTATAGTTGTGCCTATTATAAGTAACTCAAAAATGAGAATCTTTGTGCCTGAAGCTCCTTGTGTATTTAGGCTTATTTCCTTAAGCTGGAATCAGGGCCTGGTGTTTTGTTAGGTTTTTCTGACCTTTGTTCTCCTACAGCAGGAAGTCAATGAGCATGAATTAGCTAAATCTACAGGATGTGGGTGTATTCTTGGACACTTGGGGTCCACTTAAAATCTCTAATGCTGACAGTCTAATGGTAGAGGTAAAACCAACATTAAAATGAGGTAATTACTCAGGTAAGCTGAAAATAATGGGTAGATTAAGGACTCTGAAGGTGGGTTGGGAAACAGGTGGAGCCCCTCAAGGAAGCCTTCCTGGGTAGGCTCCCAGCCATGATCCATGACCAACTGCCAGGCCTTCCACTTGAATGCCTCAGTCCTGATACATAGCCCAGGTGAATATCCTAGAGAAGTGATCCAGAAGGAATTTGAAAGAGATAAAGGGTTGAGGGGAGGCATTTAGCCAGAGGATTAGAGCAGAAGAGAATGTAAATGGTCCTGGAGCAAAGCTTAGCTGGCTCCCTAGGAGGAGGAACCAGCTGATTCTGGAGGGGAAGGCCAAGGGGAGCAGAGCCAGGCATTCCAGCAAGACCCAACACCCTGTGTATGGTGGCAGCACCAGAACTCAGATGGAGGGTCAGCCTGGTGCTTCAAGAGCCAATTTATTCCATGAACCTGTGTGGCTGGCACAGGAAATGCTGAGATGAGCAAGACACAGCCCCTACCCTCATAGGGTAACAATCTAGAGGGATCTAGACATGTGGAAAAGAGCATTTAATGACAGGCCCTCAACCTGTGGTTCTGCAGTCTGGGTGTGTGTTGGGCAATGGAGGAAGCTCATTGAGGGCAAGCCAAGAGGATCTCTGAATTAGTTTCCTAGGGCTGTTATAACAAAGTACCACCAACTCACTGGCTTAAAACAGTAGAAAATTTTCTCTCTGTCACAGTTCTAGGAGGCCAAAGCCCTAAATCTGGTGTTGTTAGGAACATGTGCCCTCTGAAGGCTCCAGGGAGGAATCCTTCCCTGCCCCTTCAACAGCTGTTGGTTGCAGGCATCCTTGGCTGGCAGCTGCATCACTCCAGCCTCTGCCTCTGTCATCACATGGTCACCTTCTCCCTGTGTGTCTGTGTCTGCTTTCTCTTCTTTTAAGGACACAGGTCACTGGAGTTGTACCCATGGCAATCCAGTAACTGATACATGTGCAAAACCTCTATTTTTAATACACATTCTGAAGTTTGGGTGACATAAATTTGGGGGGGATACAACTCAGTACAATGTCTCTGAAAAAAGTTTAAGAAAGGTAAGTTATGAATCATCACAGTAACAGTGACCTCGGCAGGGAGACCCAGCAGGTGAGCTCACTTCATCCTTGGGCTCCCACATACACTCAGCTGGAGCCCTGGAGAGAGGAGGTGCAGATGAGAGGAGGAGGCAAGAGGATGTTGATGAATAAGCCTGTGTCCCAAAAGGATGCAATCACTGCCAAGATGAAGTTTTCACTGAAATGAAAGTTCAGTTTCTGGGTCTTGTGGCTGCTTTAGCCATGAGGTCCCAGGTCCAGAAAAAACTGCCCAGGACTTGGCCCCAGGTCCAGGAGATGAGCCTGGGGAAGAATCACCACCTGTTGTCCTTCAGGAAGGAGGGTGTGAGAGGGCAGCTGTTGAGTCCTGGAAGACAGAGTGAGTGTTCCAGCGAAACAGCAAGGGCTTTGGAGTGACCATGGGCAAGCTACTTCCTAGCTGAACCTCAGTCTCCCCATCTGCGAAATGGAAATAATAATCATACTTCCTATTAGCTTAGCACACAGAAAGTTCTCAACAATGTTAGTTTACCCTCTCCCCCACCCCCTGGGTTAGATGGACATGGAAAGAGAGCCAAAGAATTATTTGGAATGAGAGTCTGGGTTTTCTGGGTGGAGGTGATCGCTCCTGGAAGTGAGGGGGTTAGAGTATGACTCCTGCTAAGTGAAGAGCTCTGGAAGGGAGATGAGGGGCCGGGGCAAGCTATTGGGCTCAGGAGGCTAGTATCCCCACCAGAGTCCTGTAAATAGGGGGATAGTCACTTGGCTAGATCAGGTATTAATCATATGCCGATAAGCTCATTTTATGCAATAATTATGCAGGTTGGTAAGTTCTTCAAGGACTATGGTTTAGAGGCTGGGGGATAGGAGGCTGTTTGAGAACATGAGGTTTGGAGAATCAAAAGCAATAGTATTGAATTAATCTACTAAAAAGCATAATATGAAGGGAAGGACGAGGTGGTACCAGAAGGACATTTTTTGATTTGAGGACTTTTTGTATTCTAACACTAGACGATCTTACAGAGTAGTGAAAGCCAGCAGGCCCTAGATGCAGCCTGGCTGTATACTGGGAGTCCAAACATAGATTTCAATATCTTATTACAATAATTACTATATTATACAATAATGAATATATTGTTATATGTAAAATAATAGCATAAATTACACATAATTATTTTATTAGCCTAATTTAAATGTGAGGTTGGTTGGTAAAAATGTTTGAAAAGGGTTCATGACTGTTACTGCCTGGGAGCCTCCGAACATCTAACTCCCTTTAATGCACCTGGGTGGCCAGACCCCTGCTGCTCTGAGACAATGAGGACACTGTCCTTGGTTAGTTTGCCCCTCTGCCAAGACACAGGCCCATGCGTGCAAGGGCCTGGCTTTTGGAGGACCCTGGCTATGGGAAGACCGATCCCACCCCACCCCCCCATGCCATCAGAGTAAAGACCACTATACTTTGCCTAAAGTCTTAAAAACGTGAAACCCAAATTCCTGTTCTTTGATTACTCTCCTTGCCTCCTCACCAGCCATGGGCAGAATGAGAGGCAAAATTAAAATTCACTTGTGTTTTTATCTGTATCTGTGAGTCTGTATTTCTGTATAAATGACTAATGCATTTTAAAAAAACAATGACTTCTACCCTTCTCAGAACCTAACTTATATATGACATTTCATCAGGTGAATACAGAGGGTGAGAAGGCAAGGGAGAAAATGGGGAGGCCAGAAGGGGGTGCCGAGCAAATCTACAGGTTCATTCCGGCATCCAGGCCAGTCCTTAAACTACTGAATGACAGGAAAATGCTGCTGTGGGCAGAGCCCTTGGGACACGGGAAGAGTCATTTTGACTGAGGTGAAAGCGGGAGTCCAGCCCCTGTGAGTGAAGCCCAGGTGTGAAGGTGGAGGGAGTGTTAACAACAATAAATGAGGCCATGAAACCAGAGCCCCTTCATCAGGGTGCTAGTGGTTTAATGCTGCCAACCTTCATGGTACCATGATAAATGTGATTAAATACTGGTAAGCTGACTCACCCAAATTCCCTTAAATGTGGGTGAGATCCTTTGGGTACCTGGCTGGCATGAAGAATGCCTGCCTGGAGTGGAAGAGCCTCAGAAAGGAGGGAAATTTCAGAGAAGAGCCCAATAGGTCTTCTTTGTAAGAAGTAACTGTACTGGCAGGTGGGAGGGGGTGGGGGGGGTGATGCGGACTCCTGCCCACAGGGTCCATGTGTTGTGACTGCGACCAACAAATTCACAAGGACTACAGAAGTCCTGTGGAGAAAAAGGTACGGCATGAATACTCTCTAAGTGAGAGAGAGGGCCTGACCCCTGCCTGGACAGGCTTTTGTTGCTTTTCTGGGTACATTACATACAGGATAGTCCTCATTTACTATGTACAGGTTTGCTGTAGGTGATTACCTTTTACAGATAACAAAGGAGAGGATGTTGCCAATTACATCAAAGAAGAAGGATATTTGCAAATGCAAAGGGAAAAGTGGTTGAGCTGGTTACCCTCCATACTTGGGAGGTTTAGCTCAGATTTTAGAAAGTTACTTTAAAGACATGCAGTAAGCATTTGCTGCCTCAATTCAGGGTGAGGGAGTTTTAGCAAAAGCAAGCCTCATAGCAGCCTAGGTACAATGCAGGCCTGATTTCCCACAGGAAAACCTATCTGTGGGTGTGGGTCCTGTGTGCCAACTCTCTCCCCCTGGATTTTCGGAGTCCGGGGCTGGGGGCTGGGCTACATTCCCCATACCACTCCAAACGGTTCCCTATGCGGCGGGAGGGGTGGCACTTTGAACAGAGGGTGGTTGTGTTTCGGGGCTTCCTGGGAGTGGATGTCCCATTTTCCTCCTGGAATGGAGGACTTGAGTTCATGGAGAGAAGTGAGAGAGAGAAGAAGGTGGGCAGGAACCAGTTATTTCAGGGGAAAGGAGCTTTCTGAGGGAACAGCCATGGCCAGTCACCCCCAACTCCCTCTTCCCTAGGTAGCACCTCAGATGTTAAACTCAGAGGTCAAGCAAATTGTCCAGGATTATGGAGCTAACAGTGGGCTTGAGCCAGAATTAGAATGCAGGTCTGTCTTTCACCACAGCTTTTTCACTTTTGTTACTTAAATTTCCCCAATGCTGAAAGAACCTTTAATTTTTTCACAGAGTGAAAGAGGGTTCACTAGTGGAGAGGTGAGGGCTTATGAAAGGACCAATCCGAGGTGAGGAATGGCTGTGCCTGGCCCAAGAAACAGGGCTTCAAAGGGTCCTTCCTCCACGGAATCTTCCTGAAGAGCCCCTCAGGAATGGGGGTGCAGGCACCAAGGGGAGGGAGCTCAGGCCACATGGACAGAGTGGGATGCCAGCCTTTGGGAAGACTGTGTCCAGGAAAGAATGCGTGGCCAGAGCCACCAGCATTGCTGCAGTTCTGAATTATACAGAAGGATAATCCAGGATGTAGAATATCCATAGTTGTCCCCACCACCCCCATAAGCCTTCTGTTAACTAACTACATGGTTGTAATGTATGAGCTGGTAATTGGCAAAGAAAATAAAAGATGGAAAAATGAGATAAGCCTCACTAACCTGAAGAAACTCTTGAGTATCTGCTTCTGGAGTGTGCATCATGGGAAGGGAAGAGTCAGGGCGGGGGTTGGTGGGCAGTGAGGAGGAGGGAAGAATAACATGCAAAATCCAAACATTATCATTTTTAGTTTTTGAATGTATTTGGCAATATTTCAAAAGAAGTTTAACACTATGTGTAAAAACAAAAAGCATGTAAACTTGAAAGGCAATCTTAAATTACTCAAGAAAAATATTTGCGACATAATTGAAAGATATAATACCCTTAATTATATAAAAAGCCCTTACAAACTAATAATAAAACTTTCAAATAAAATAGAAATGGGAGCAAAGGGCATGAATAAACAAAGCAATACCCTGAAGATGTTTTCAGTCCCACTAGTATTTAAAGAAATGCAAATCAAAACAAGGTACCATTTTTTTAAAAAATCACATATGTCAAGATTTGAAATAAATGGTAATACCCAGGACTGATGAGCATGCGGAGAAACACATATTTATAATTGTCCTTGGGATTAAAAATTGGTACATTTCTGGAAAGCAATTTGTTAATATATAATAAAAGTCTCAAGATTTTACCTCCATGCTTCGAAATTCACTTCTAGGAATTTATCCAAAAAAAATCACAGGCCAGGTGTACAAAGACATGTTTGTGGCGAAAACTGGAAACTACCTGATGGACAACTACTGGAAGTTGGTTAAGTTCTTATGATGCAATTGTACAATAGCATATAATGAGGTCATTTAAAATGATCTTGTGGAAGAATATATTGCAATCAGGAAAAAGTTAATAAAACACTGAAGTAAAATGTTTTATAAAATGATTTATGCAATGTGATCCCCAAAATTTTTAAGATTGCTTGTTGGTTCTTCCAAAAATAAATATTATTTCATTCTAAAAGGAAAAACATTTTGTGAGTTTTTTTAAATAACGATTCATCTTCCTAAATGAGTTTTTCTCTAGAGAAAAGGAGTTTGAGTTCCTTGAGAAGACAGCTATGGAAGCCCAGGCCTGATGGGGCTTCCAGGCCAACAGGTGCAATGTTTTCCCAAGGCTGGTGCTGAGTGCCTCACTTGGGGCCTCCCGACAATGGTGTGGGTCAGTTGTGTGTGTGCATGCCCAGGACTGCAACATGAAATGTATTTTTATGTAGGTTGTAGTTTTAAAAAGCAAAGTTTGAGACGTGCTGGTCTATAGCAGCCTCACCAAGCACTCCCTGGCCCTGGCTGAGCCCTTCTAATGACAGGGAACTCACTATATTTAGTGCTGGTTTTTGACAGTGCAAACTGCTAGACATATTTTTTTTATGTTTAACAAACTCCGACTTACCCTGCTGGTCACTCCAACTCCATCCTCCCTGGGCAGCACATCAGATGTTTGAAGGCAGCCCCCCGGGTAATCCCCAAGTCAAGACCCTCTTTCTACTCAGATCTGTAACCACCCTCCACTCTCAAGTTCCCAGACCCTTGCCTTCTACTGCTTCTTCTGAAGTCATCTTCTCTCACACACACACACACACCCAGGACTGAGGCCACCATGCCAGGTCATGTCACTCATTAATTCATCCATAGATTCATGCAATGATTATTGAGTGCCCACTCTGTGTCTGGCTCTGTGCTGGGTTCAGGGAAGACAATCAGGAATAAAAAAGACCTAACCACCTGCCTTGAGGAGACCCTGGTCTGGTAGGGTAGGGTAAGTGGATTCGAGTCATCTCTGCCATTACTAAGCTAAGTCGCCCATGAAGGCTGGTGGAATCATATCCACTCAGGCTTCGTGTATAGCCTGCAGCCATCCCTTGTGCTTGGGGAAAGAGAAGCCAACTTTGTGACCTGCACTTTGCTAGCCACATGCCCTCCAACTCCTCTGGGCCTTGACTAGCTCCTGGACAGCCCTGCCCCTCCAGCAGGCAGCCCCTGGCCACACAGATCTCTACCCTTCACCCCCCACCCCTGGAGGCTGGTAACCAGTGCCAGCACATGCACAGGTAAGAAAATGGAGCAAACTGCCCTGGCTGGTGTGGCTCAGTGGATTGAGCGCCGGCCTGTGAACCAGGGAGTCACAGGCTCAATTCCCAGTCAGGGCACAAGACTGGATTGCAGGCCAGGTCCCCTGTTGGGGGGCACACGAGAGGGAACCACACATTGATGATTCTCTCCCTCTATTTCTCCTTCCTTTCCCTTCTCTCTAAAAATACATAAATTAAATTTAAAAAATAAAAAGAAAATTGAGTTTCTCATTACAGAAAATGTATTTGCTACTAACAATAAACCTCTATGCTGGCTCTTTTATGATGGTTATCGCGTTTGACTTGCTGTTTTGTTTTGTTTTTTAAAGCCGCCATGAGTTAAGCATCCACTGGGTTTGGCATTTTGATATATTATCTCTAATCATTCACTGGAACGTTTTGAAGTAGGTGTTATCATCCTGTTTTACAGGTGAGAAAAATAAACACAGGGATTGTTTTATTGTATAAATAATGTTTATTGAATACCTATCTGTGCCAGGTATGGGGCTAGGACATCAGTGGGGAGCAAGACTGCCAGTCTCTGACCTCATCAGTCTGGTCAGGCAAGCAAATAATTACAGTTGTGATAAATGCTGTGAAGGAAAAGCAGGGAGTGTTCCAGAGAAAAACAGCAAGGCATTTACTTTGGTCGGGTGGAGGGGGAAGGCTGAAGGATGGCTAATCTGGGCCAAAGGAGGAACACTAGTTAGCCAGGTGGAGGTGGGATGAGACAGCTGTGAGTAGAGGACTGGCATGTGGTAAGGCCCTGAGGTGGACAGAAACTTTGCCTAGTCAAGGATCTGAAGAAAGCCAGAGGGACTGGGGCTGATGGGAGGGATGAGTAAAATGAGGCTAGAGAGCTGGGTAAGAGTTGGATCCTTCAGGTTTTCAACACCACCTATGGGCATCAGAATCTCTGGGGAAGCTGACATCAGTGTGGGCTCCAGAGTCCTCCCTCCACCAAGCCTCAGCCAGAGAACCTGCACTTTTACTTGTTTCCCCAAGTGATGCTGAGGCAGGTGGCTGGAGGAGGACATTTTCAGGAATACAGACATAGATCTTACCATTTCAAGGATCTGGGACTTTTCCTAAGAGGACGGAAAGCTATTGAGACCTAGACTGTGCAGCAGGTTGGCACACGTTTGAATCCAGCTCTGTCTGATTTCCAAACCACAGGGACACTGTCTCTTCTAAAAGGAAGGTGGTGCCAGATGGATGCAAAGATGACTGGAGGAAGGACCATGCAGACAAGGGAAGACAGGTGTCTGTGAAGACAGGTTTCAAGTGGCTCAGAGGTGGGTGGGGCCAGGCAGCCACAGAGCCACTGGCCTTCTCAGAGCCAAAGGACAGAGGTGCAAGTGGGACCTCACACACCTTCTCCCATCCCCTTGTGGGGCCTCACACATCTGTGCCACAGGGCTTTGCATCTGAATCCCATTTGGGCTTTACAATACCTCTGGGAAGAAGAAGAGTTACTGGTATTATTCTCCCTTTTTCCGGATGAATACACCAAGGCTCAGCTAAGTGAAGCCATTTACTCAATGGCTTGTGTTAAGTCAGAGAATAAAAAAAGTGGGAGGGAGCCAGGCTGGACTTGTCAATGGGCAGGCAGGGTGGTCCTTGCACCCACCAGAAGTTGTGAGACAGCAGCAACCCTTCTTTTCATGGACCTGTGGAAGCAGGAGGCAAGACAAAGTGACCTCTGGACTTTGATCCCCAGGGCTCTCTGGGAGGGCACTGCTTTGCTTTAGGGAGGTCATGGAGTTCCCAGAGCCTGAACACTCTCACCGCTGTGTGACCTTCGGCAGCTACTGTCCACTCTGCGCCTTGATTTCCTCCTCTGTGGAATGAGGTTGGACTAGTCGGTTGCTATAGTCCGGAAGTTGTTCCAGCTCTGACAGTGTTGTGCTCAGTTCCGTCTGGGTGGGTCCCCGGTTCCAGAGAGTGCTGGCACAATGAGTGTTTGGGGCCAGAACAACAGTGACCCACCCAGGTGCCAAGAGGAACAAGGAAGTAAGAAAATGTTTCAAATAAGATTCAATCTGGGTTGCTCTGAGAACTGGGTGGGGAATGGGGTGAGGGGAGGGGGTGCTGTCACAGCCCCTATGTACTGGGCAGAGAGGAGGTGGCTGTGAACTCTGACCCCAGACCTGGAGGAGGCAATGGAGTCAGCTGCCATGGTATCCTGGCAGAGGTGTGTCGGGGGATCACCTAGGGTGGGAGTCTCACCACTCTCCACAGACCCACAAGGAGCTCCCCCTCCTCTCACAACCAGAGTAGGTCAGCAGAGCTTTCTTGCCATCACCAAGAACCCCAGTCAGGCCCTCACCATCCGTGGGCCCTTTCTCCCCAGGTGTGAGAACTCCCCAGAAGGGGCCTCCCCCTGGGGTGGCCTCTGTGCTCTGTCGTCCTGCAGAATCCACCACGGTGGCACAGACCCTCAGCTGTCTCTCTGTCTCCCCGGCTAGGGCACATGTCTCCTTCTGGCTGGTTCCCCTGGTTCAGCCTAAAACTTCTCTGTAGCCAAGCCCACAACAGCCTGGTTCCTCTGCCTTCCTATTTCCCACACTTTCCTGTGCCCCCTGCCCTCAGGCACTGGGCCCTTACCACACAGGCCCATGTCTGACCTTGTACCTCCTTGACTCATGCCTCCTCTTCCTTGTACTTCCTGTTTTCTCACTTCTCTCCTTCCTCGCACGCTTCAGGCCTTTTGTCCATTGCTAAGATGGCTGACCCATGACGACCCCTTTGGCCCTCAGAAAATTTAACATTTATGAAAGATCCACAGCAGGGATAAGTGAAAAAGATGAAGGGATTAAGAAGTACTAATTGGTAATTACACAATAGTCACGGGGATGTAAAGTACAGCATAGGGAATATAGTCCATAATATTGTAATAACTATGCATGGTGTCAGGTGAGTACTGGAATTATAGGGGGGAACACTTTATAAAGTATATAACTGCCTAATTGCTATACTGTACATCTGAAACTAATATAAAATAATATCAGATGTCAACTATAATTAAGAAATAAAGATTTGTAAAATAAAAGTACAATTTCCTAAAGCCCATCATTCTAGAGTTGGAAGGTGCTCTGTGGGGAATAACAAGGAGCCTAATGGTCACTGTGGCTGGGCCTGTCCTTTCAGCCCAGCAGTCAAGAGACCAGTCTTGTCAATACCCCAGACTCTGAGGAAGTGACTCCTGTTAAGCAAACCCATGAGTTCAACTGATATATAAATCAGAATGCAGTTTGTTAACTGCAAATGTAAGATAGAATTCTCAAACTGGCTGAATGCATGATGCCTATTGATTTATTCTTCCCTGTTCCGGTCTACTACTCTTTAGTGGGGGCTGTCCCTTTGCAAAGATTAGATGATAGGGTGTCCCCTTCACAACTTCTAGGTATCTGAAGACTCAAATTAGGTAGTTTGGTGAGCCTGGAGTCAGAATCAGGGGAGAGGAGAGTGAAAGGCCACATTTCCCAAAGCAGAGCACTCTTGCATGAACGGGGAAAGGATTCTTAAAACCAATTAAACTTGGAGAAGGCTGCATACTTCACCTCCTCCTGAAAATTCACAACGTGTGTTGGCCTATTCAAGCCTCTGAAGTGAGCACAGCTTTAGCAGAAATTTTCCAAATTTATTTGACCTCAAAACCATTTCCCTCCTACTACCTAACACTCTTGGATGGCTAACACCAGGGATGGTTTCTGGGAAGTGGGCAGCTGTGTCCCTATACCCAGGGTCTCTGCCCACACACTTCAGCCTCCTAGCCTCTGCTGGCAAAAAAGCTTTTACTATTCACCTGAGGATATGTTTATTGATTTGAGAGAGGGACAGAAAGAGAAACATTAAGTAGTTGCCTCCCTTATGCACCCTGACCGAGGATTGAACCCACACGTGATATATGTGCCCTGACTGGGAATCAAACCAGCAACCTTTTGGTGTATAGGTTGAAAACCCATCCAACTGAGCCACCTGGCTAACACTGCTGGCAAATTCTTTATCAGAGTTATTTGCGTTGCACAGGCATTGACAGACTTTCTACACCCTCATGTCAGCTCTGGAAGCCTTTTTGTGTTTAATATGACTTTCATCAGCAGCAGAGGAGGAAAGTGCTGTTTAGAAGAACAGGATAAAGGAATTTGAGAAAAACAAATCTATAAACTGTGGGTGCACTACCTAATACAGGAGCAGATGTCCTCGAGGGATTCAGAAATGTAGGCGTGAACCTGGGCTGAGTTGGGCGATGAGATCTGGGGGAGACCAGAATTGCTCTGACTTACACAGCAAACAGAATCTGAGAGTCGGAGGTGACCTTGCAGGGGTAAGGAGAAGCCTTGGAAAAGGAGAGGAAGCCAGATTTAACAAATAAAAATATGGAATGTCCAGTAAAATTTGAGTTTCACATGAACAATAGATAATTTTTAATATGACATATCCCACACAATATTTGAGACATACCTATACTAAAGAGTATTTGTTGTTTATGTGAAATTCTAACTTAACTGAACTTTCTGTACTCTATCTGGCAACCCTGTGCAGCAGCAAGAGGGGAGGGCTGGGTGGCTGGAGTAAGGGGAGTGGGGGGAGAGGTAGGCCAAGCAGGAGACAGAAAGACTGCCTGCTGCTCTGTGACGGGCAGCTGTTGGTTGTGCAGTGGGGCCAATGACTTGGAGACTACAGTCAGAGCTGTGCTCAGATGGGTGCAAAAGTCCTGGGGGTGGGCCATGGTGGCAGGGATCAAGGAGGAAAGGCCATGTCTCACATTTGGGTTGACACAGGGACAGGGAAAAAAAGCAGAACAGCCTTGTGCAGGGTGGAGTTCAAGACACCAAGAGACAGGATAGTAAAGGGGGTTTTGGTGGGGAAGGGGTGGCACAGAGCATCGCCGTTCCCAGTCATCACCAGAGGATTCTCAGTGTTAGTGGGAACCCTCGACTTGATTAAGGAGGTAGAATGGGACCTAATCCAACCTTCTCCCAAGGAAAGAAAGTGTGACTCTAGTTGACATTTGAGTCACGTATATTTTTGTACGTAACACACATGTATGTGTCTGTGTGATCTTACCTCTTACATGTTAGTTACTAGACTAACTCTTGGAATCCTAGTGTTATCTTAGTGTTGCCTTTAAAATGGACCTCGGAGACGGATTATTTCCATATCTTCATCGTAGATGGAAGAAACTACGGCCCAGAGGAGTGAAATGGCTTGTCCAAAGTCACACAGCTGAGCCAGAATCAGAAGCCCCTGCAGTAACCACAGCTCTTTTTGTTCTAGGTCTCTCTCTGCAGTCAGAGAGTTAACATCTCTGTGTCTTGGTTTCCTCATCTTATAAAATGGAGACAGTCATAGTATCCCACAGGATTGTTGTGAGGGTTAACTAAATTAATAGGGATTAAAAGTGTCTACCACTGCTACAAGTTCAATGAAGCTTAACTGTTTTTATTGCCATCTGCTGACACCACTGTTATTCTAGTTCACTGAAAAGCTGATGCCACGACAAGGTCAGGCACAAAAAAAGATAGGAGGAAATGCCTCAGAAGGAAAAGAGGAGTATATTAATTATCGATTACTGTATAACAAATTACTCTAAAACTTAGTGGCTTAAAACAACAAACATTTATTATTTCACCCAGTTGCTGAGGATCAAGATCTGGAGAGGCTTAGCTAGGTGACCCTGACTCAGGGTCTCTTAGAGGGTTGCAATGAGCTGTCCCCAGGGACTGCAATTGGCTAAAGGCTCCCAAGCTCACCCATGTGGCTGCTGGCTGGAGGTTTCAGCTCTTCGCCATGTGGGCTAGAGCATGGCCCACACCCATACTGCCTTGGGGGGGAGAGAGAGAGAGAGAGGGAGAAACTACAGTATTTTTTATAACCCAATCTCAGAAGTGATAAACTATCACTTGTGCCATATTCTACTGGTCATGCAGACCAACCCTGGTAGAGGAGGCTACATAAGAACATAAATGCAAGAGATGGGGTCATTAAGAGCCATCTTGGAAACTGGCTACCACAAGGAAGGAGCCCGCAAGGGTGAGCAGAACCTTCAGACCTCGATGACCTCTGGGAGGGAAAGGGGGAAGGAAGGAGGACTGGATAGGAAGAGTCCCAGACTGCAGCCCAGTCTAAGGTTTCCAGCAGGCCAATAAGATGTCCTCAAGCCAGTGTCATGCATTGGAGGAGTCCTATATTTTGTTGGAATGTGCCTGCATTATACCCTTGCTATGCTCAGGCATTGGCTGGGAGCAGCCCAGGGGAAGCATGGCATCTGGGCAAAGGTGGTAGTGGATGCAGAGGGGCTGTAGGTAGGGTGTCAGTCAATTATGCTCCCTTCAGTGGGAGAGCTGAGCAGTGTATTTTGGCTGTCACAACACCAAAGTGTCTCTCCACTCTCCATTGTTCATAAATTTAATCAAAGAAGCTGTTCTTCAAAAGATAGCATATGTGGTCCAGGGTATTGTGGGCCCAGGGAGACGTGAGGCCAAGGGCCAAGTCAATCACAAACAAGTAATTATTTTCAGTTGAGAAATATTTTTTAAGTTTCAGCTCTACCAGAGCCTGGGAAGCCACCCTCTATCCTGGTATTCCCACCGTGAGCCGGCTTGACAGGGAGGTGCATATCCAGGAAGGCTTCCTGCAGGATGTGATGATTTAGCTGTCTTTCAAGACTATAGCAATTAACTAGGCAATGGGAGAAGCATATGCAAACACCCAGGAGTTTCCATTCTCCCCCACCTTTGGGTGGGAGAGATGTGGGCCTCCAGGTGGACCAGGCCAACACTGGGTGGATTCATCACTAGCCATCAGTTGGTTGGCTAAAGTTCTAGGCAAGTTTCTGAGCCTAACCCTGGCCCCCACCCTGGCCGCCTGCTCTGTTCCCATTGGGAGAGCAACAGAGAGACTCTGGCTAATCAATCAAATCATTAGGTGTGAGCAGGCATTGAAGAATAGTAGGACTGGAATAGGTGGAGAAGGAACCCAGGTGTGGAAGAAAAGGTGGCTGGCACAGGGAGGGCCAGACCACAACTCTTCCCTCCCCTCCAGGAGCTGCTGCGTGTTCACTTCCTTCCTGGAGGGAGTTAGTGGGGAGGTAGAGGTAGGAGGCACAACTGTGCTCACCATCAAAACAGTGTCCAAAATACTTGCAACTGGGAGGTGTCTTCTCAATTGCTCTCCCTCCCTCTCTCTCCCTCTGTCCCTTTCACTTTCTCCCTTCCTCTCTTCCTTTATTCCTTTTATTTAAAAAAATAAATGCAATATACAAATGTTATAGAAACCCTAGCATTAGAAGATGGAAAATCACGTATAGCCCATCTTCTTCATAAATAACCCTAATAATTTTTTGCTTCCAATTTCTCATCCACATATATACACACCATATTTTTCAGACTATAAGATGCACCAGACCATAAGACACACCTAGGTTTTAGAGGATGAGAATAGGAAAAAAATTTTTGAAGCACAAAATGTGGTCAAATATTTAATAACACAAATAACATAATATTTCACCAATGTAAATGTAAACAGAACTCAACAGCAGCATTAACAACCATTATTACTGACTTTAAGCTTTAAGTACAGAAACTCCTCTAATCAGCAGGGAACCCCAAGAACTCCTCGTCACCACTGTCCACATTTGTGAAGCTCAGCTCCTCAGAACCACTAGTATCACTGTCTTCACTCTGTTCATAGAGGATGTCATCTTCAGAGCTGTCTAAGGCATTGCTGACACTGTTATGGGGAAATCTGCTGCTGGCGGGCCACAGGTTGTGCAACACTCTTGTGTGGGGACAGCAGTGTTGCACAACCTGTGTGGCTCTGCAGCTGTTGCCAAATTACAGCTCCCAACCTGTCCAAGCATGATGGGAGTTGTAGTTTTGCAGCAGCTGCAGGGCCACATTGACAGGTGACCCTGCAGTGGAATTTACCTATGCTAATGTTAATGGGGGACACACCAGTCACGTGATGGAGGCACGTTCGGGTGCCGCAGGCTTTCTTCTCCTAACATGCCTGCACTGCCTGTACCCTCCTCCCCAGAACTATAGTATGCCGCAGCGGGGACTCCACTCTTACCTCCCTTGCTTCACACCACCTCCTCCCAGCCCGGAGCCTGCAGGTTTGCCCCACTCCTGCTGCAGGAGGCTTCCTGCAGTGGCGACTCTGCTCCTGCCTCCTGTGACCCCACTCCACCACCAGCCCCCACCCCCAGCGAGCCAGGTAAGCTACATTTGGACTAGAAGACGCACCCCCATTTTCCTCCCAAATTGGGGGGGGGTGCGTCTTAGAGTCCGAAAAGTATGGTATTTTTTAACATGACTGGAACAACACTGTAAATATAATTTTGCCATTAGTTGTTTTATTTTACTTTATTAAGTATCTTCAATATCACTATATGTCTATAATTTGAATGGAAAGTTTCATCAAGTAGTTATACCATAATTTAATTAACTATTCTCTTATTATTGAATATTTAGATATTTTGTTGGTTGGTTGGTTTAACTATTATAAATGATGCTATGATAAATATGCCAATAGCTTTTCCTTCCAGTTATCATTTACTTAAGATAGATTCCCAGAGGTGGTATTACTGAGTTAAAGTGTATAAATTCTTTATTGACTCTTACTACATACTACCAAATTGTTCTTCAAAAATGTATCTAGCAATATATTAGTACCTGTATTAGTCAGGTTCTCAAGAGAAACAGACGAGAGAGAAAAAGAGAGAGATTGATTTGAAGCAATTGGCTCACAATTGTGGAGGCTTGGTGAGTCCAAAATCTGACTGAGGAGGCTGGCAGGCTGGAGACTCAGAGAAGAGTTGCAGTTCAAGTTCAGAGGAAGTCTTCTAGAAAACCAGGAAGAGTCAGCATTCAGATTAAGTCAAAAGGCAGTCTGCTGGAGAATTCCCTCTTGCTCAAGGTCAGAATTTTGTTCTACTTATACCTTCAAGTGATTGGATGAGGCCTACCACATTATGAAGAGGAATCTAATTTATGTAAAGTCAGTGTAAGTCTTATCCAAAAAACACTTTCATAGAAACATCCAGAATAATGTTTGAACAAATATCTGAGCACTGTGGCCCAACCAAGTTAATGCATAAAATTAACCAGCACAGCACTACTTTATACAAATCTTTGCAAACACTAGGAAGTATTTGAAAAATCATTTTTATAGTTTCAGAGTTTAAAATTATACTATTATTGAGGCTTAAGATGGCGGCGAGATAGGTGGGAGTGGAGTCCACTTCCCCCTGCACAGGGGTGAAACACCTAGCCCATCTACTGAGGAACAAAGTGAACAGCCAACAGTACCCCAGCGTTTATGAAGATAGGAGACAAAAAAGTATAACGGACACTGAAAAAACAGATGGTAAGGAGATTGCTTCAGGACAAAAAGGTCCCTGGGACCAGCAAGGGGACCAGGGCGACTGCAGCCCCAGGCCCGCACCTGCTGGGCCTGCCGCAAGGCTTCTGGGAGAGAACTGGGTTAACATCCCCTGCCAAATAAGGCTTGAGCAGCATGGAGAGAGAACTGGTTGCTTGAAGTCACAGGGAGGGGAATAAGGACGAAGTGGTTAAACATAAGGAGACTGTGACCTCCAGCTGGGGAGAGTTGAAAGTTGGGCCATGTGTGGCCCTGACCAGGACAGTCCCCCATCTAGCTGGAGAAGTGGGCTGTGCGAGAGGACAGGCCCTTCCTTGAATGGAGCGGCAGGATTGAGCAGGAGGATTTTCTCAAAAAGAAAAAGACCCTGGGGGGCAGTTTGGGGAATTCTCCTGCAGCAGCAGCTCCAGTCTCCTCTCTACCAGGCCGCCCAGCTCTCCCGCAGGGGTGTGGGGGGCATCAGCCCACATCCAAAGCACAGGGAGAGTGCAACTCAGAGGGACCTGAGACCACAGGCACCAAGGAGAATGCAAATCAAGGAAGGCTCCGCATGCACCCATAGCCAGGAGGAGGGTGAGTGCCTAAACCTGTGGGCGCAGGCCACTGGAGAGCTGGGCTGGAGGCTGCCACAGTGCTGGTCTGGAAAGGAGAAGAGCTGGGCTAGGCCCCCTGAGTTGGCTGCAGCCAAAAAGACCAGCAAAACTGGCTTGGCCAGTTTGAAGCCAGCAGGCTTGTTTTTTTTTCTTTTTCAAAGTAATTCTTTATTATTATTTTGTAATTATTTTTTCTTCCTTTTAAAACCTTCTTCATCTCTTAATTGCTTTCCTGTTCTACTCCTTCTTTCTCTCCCTTCATACCTCTTCTTCCTTCCATTTTTTTTAAATCCCCACCAGTGAGACAATAAAACCTGGAACTGTGAAAAGACCAGAGTTGGACCCAAAGGGGGGGACATCCCAACAGCTGAGACAGTGAAACAAATTTCACTTTGCTACTCCAGAGAACTTGCAAGTTATTGTATATTTGTATTATTCATTTTTTCATTATTCTTACATCACTCATTTTATTGGCATTTTTGTATTTATCTTCTATATGTTTAGTCTTCTTTGCTTGACTGATTAATTTGCATTGTGTGACTGGTTTCCCCTTGTTCTCTCTTTCATAGTGTATTGTTAATTAACTGTCTTTCGCTTCACTTGTGTTCCATTAGCACACTACTCTAGGACCTATACTCCCTATTCTAGTTATCCAGATCACATAGATTCTGTCATATGATTGTTGCTCCATTACTATTGTGAATAATAGCTGTTCCATACATTTGTAAATACTACACAGAACCCCTCCCTAATCTCAGCCCAATTCACTGTTTCCTGAACTTTATTACTGGTGTGGTTAACTCTATTCTCTCACACATTACACATATTTTCTACCCTTTACTCTCACTTTACCTCATAATCTGACCTCCCACAAGCTCACACCTTTCTAGATCCAACTCACAAGCCTCCCTTCCCCCCCAAAACAAGAGTCTTATCTTCTTTCCACCCTTTCTAAAAAGTGGCTAGGTGGGTGAATTATCACTGTTAACACTATATATATCGAAAGGATCTCCTATCTCTTCTCTAAGGGCTGGTGCTTTAAATATGATATAATACACTCCAGCTGTCTTAAACCATTTCGCCTTCCCCCTACAACCTATCACAAAAAAGAGTAGGTAGAAGCTGTGAACACCAGGATACCTCCTGGAAGAGGAAACCCACCAACAACGGAACCACCAACAGCTAAGAACAGAAGAAGGTGAAGGAGGGAGTGGAAGTCACACTAACTCAACCCAGGACCTATCTGGAAATACAACTAAATAGTAAAGAAATTACTGAGAACAAACAACTGAACAAGAACAAGACAAAAGCCCCCAAACCTTGTACACACGGAAGAACCAGCTCCACCACAACCTGCCCACACCTGCACAACAGAAAACAAGAGGTGGGGGGACAGACTGACCCTCAGATAACCACCTGGCAGGAAGGACCCAGCAAAGAAAGACCCAAAACAACCAAAAACCAAAGACATACACAGAGCCAATATAAACCACAGCCCAAGATCAGTAAGATCCAGAGATCAAGGAGACTGTACCACTGAATCTCACAGGTATTCTACCACAGAAGTTTACACCATAAATACATGGGGTCAGAAAAATCAACTTTAGAAGCAGAGGCTAACAGGAAGAGTCTCACAAACAATGGGAAGACAAAGAAACAATCCCCAAATGAAAGGAAAAGAAGGAAGTCTCAGAAACAATGCTCAATGAAAAAGAGGCAAGTCAACTATCAGATGTTGAATTCAAAGAATTGGTTATGAGGAAGCTTAATGAGCTCACACAGAATTACCAAAAACTACAAGGAAACTACAATGAACTCACTGCAAACTATATCAACATGAAAAAGGAAATAAAACTATCAACAAGGGCCAAGAGGAAATGAAGAATACAATTTCTGAACTGAAGAACACAATAGAAGGAATCAAAAGCAGGCTCGATGAAGCAGAGGATCGGATCAGTGAGCTGGAGGACAAGGTAGAAAAAAACACCCAGAAAGAGCAAGAAAAGGGAAAGAAGCTCAGAAAGAATGAAGAAGGGTTAAGGGAAATGCAGGACAACATGAAACGTAATAATTCTGTATAATAGGGATACCAGAAGGAGAAGAGGAAGAGCAAAGGATAGAAAACCTGTTTGAAAAAGTAATGATGGAAAATTTCCCTAATTTAATGAGAGAAAAGGTCACACAATCCAGGAAAAACAGAAAGTCCCAATCAAGAGGAACCCAAACCCAAAGAGGCTCACTGCAAGACACATCATAATTAAAATGGCAAAATTCCAAGACAAAGAGAGAATCTTAAAGGCAGCAAGTGAGAAACAGGAAGTAACATACAAGGGAGCCCCAATAAGGTTAGCAGCTGACTTCTCAATGGAAATGCTCCAAGCCAGAGGAGAATGGCAAAAAATATTCCAAGTAATGAGAACCAGAGGCCTGCAATCAAGGCTACTTTATCCAGCAAGGCTATCAATCAAGATAGAAGGTCAAATAAAGAGTTTCCCAGACAAAAGAACTCTAAAAGAATATACCTCCACCAAACCAGCTCTGCAAGAGATGCTAAAGGGACTGCTTTAAGGAAAGGAAGGGAAAGAGAGACAGAGGAACACAGGTACAAAAAGAGGGCAATGAATAAGTACCTATCAATAATAACCTTAAATGTAAATGGATTAAATGCTCCAATCAAAAGACATAGAATAGCTGAATGGATAAGAAAACATGACCCACACATATGCTGCCTACAAGAGACCCATCTCAGGAAAAAGACTTACACAGACTGAAAGTGAAGGGCTGGAAACAAATTTTCCAAGCAAACGGACAGGAAAAAAAAGCCAGGGTAGCAATACTCATATCAGACAAAATAGACTTCCAAAGAAGGGCCATAAAGAGAGACCCAGAAGGTCACTTCATAATACTCAAAGGAAGAATCCACCAAGAAGACATAGACATTGTAAATATACATGCACCCAACGTAGGAGCACTCAAATACATAAAGAAAATCTTGGGGGACTTCAAGAAACATATTGACAGCAACACAATCATAGTATGGGGATTTTAACACTCCACTGTCAAAGATGGACAGATCTTCTGAACAAAATACCAACAAACTTATTGTGGCATTGAACAATGCCCTAGATGAAATGGACTTAAGTGATATATAGAGAGCCTTTCATCCCAAAGAAGCAAAATACACATTCTTTTCAAATGCACATGGAACTTTTTCAAAGATAGACAACATGATAGGACACAAAACAAGCCTCAACAAGTTCAAGAAAATTGAAATCATATCAAGCATTTTCTCTGAGCACCAGGGACTGAAACTAGAAGCCAACCTCAAGGAAAAAAACCCGAAACACTCAAAATCATGGAGATTGCATAGCATACTATTAAACAATGAATGGGTGAAGAATGAGATTAGGGAAGAAATCAAAAAGTTTCTGGAAACAAATGAAAATGCACTCACAACAATCCAAAACCTATGGGACACAGCAAAAGCAGTCCTGAGAGGGAAGTTCATAGCGATACAGGCCTACCTAAAAAGAATAGAAACATTTCAACCTAACCTAACCCTACACCTGCAAGAACTTGAGGAACAACCCAGAGCAAGTGGAAGGAAGGAAATAACCAAGATCAGAGCAGAATTAAATGACATAGAGATTAAAAGCACAATTTTAAGGATCAATGAATCCAGGAGCTGGTTCTTTGAAAAAATAAACAAAATTGACAAGCCCTTAAGCAGGCTCATCAAGAAAAAAAGAGAGAGGATCCAAATAAACACAATCAGAAATGAAAGAGGAGAGACTACAACTGATACCACTGAAATACAAAGGACTATAAGAAATTAATATGAAGAACTATATGCCAAAAAATGTGAAAATCTAGATGAAATGGACAAATTTCTAGAAAAACATAACCTCCCAAAACTCATTGAAGAAGAAGCAGGAAGCCTGAACAGACTAATAACACCTGATGAAAGTGAAATAATAATCAAAAAGCTTCCTACACACAAAAGCCCTGGACCAGATGGTTTCACAGGAGAATTCTACAGAGCATTTAAGGGAGAGCTAACCCCCATGCTCCACAGATTATTTCAAAAAGTTCAAGACGATGGAAGACTCCCAAACTTGTTTTATGAAGCCAACATCATCCTAATCCCAAAACCAGATAAAGACATACCAAAGAAAGAAAACTTCAGGCCAATATTGCTGATGAACATAGATGCTAAAATCCTCAAAAAATATTGGCAAACCATATCCAGCAATCCATTAAAAAGATCATACACCGTGATCAAGTGGGATTCATCCCAGGGATGCAAGGATGGTACAATATTCACAAATCAATAAACATAATACACCACGTAAACAAAAGCAAAGACAAAAACCACATGATCATATCAATAGATATGGAAAAAGCAGTTGATAAGGTACAGCACCCATTTATTATAAAAACACTCTGCAAAATGGGAATAGAGGGAGCATTCCTGAACATAATAAAGGCCATATATGAGAGACCTACAGCCAGCATCATAGTGAATGGACAAAAACTTAGAGCCTTCCTAAGATCAGGAACAAGACAAGGATGCCCTCTCTCACCACTCCTATTCAACATAGTATTGGAAGTCCTAGCCACAGCAATCAGACAAGAAAAGGAAATAAAAGGCACCCAAATTGGAAAGGAGGAAACAAAACTGTCATTGTTTGCAGATGACATGATAGCGTACATGGAAAATCCTATGGACTCCACCAAAAAACTATTTGACCTAATAAATTAATTTGGCAAAACAGCTGGATACAAAGTCAATACTCAGAAATCAAAGGCATTCCTGTATAGCAACAACGGAAGTGCAGAAACAGAAATCAGGGGAAAAAAATCCCGTTTGATACATCAACAAGAAAAATAAAGTACCTAGGAATAAACCTAACCAAGGAGGTAAAAGACCTGTACTCAGAAAACTACACAACACTGAAGAAAGAAATTAAGGAAGACACAAACAAATGGAAGCATGTACCATGCTCATGGATTGGAAGAATTAACATCATCCAAATGGCCATACTACCCAAAGCAATTTATAGATTCAATGCAATCCCTATAGAGTACCCATGACGTATTTCACAGATATAGAACAAACATTTCAGAAATTTATATGGAACAATAAACGACCCTGAATAGCTGCAGCAATTTTGAGAAAGAAGAACAAAGCAGGAGGGATCACAATACCTGATATCAAACTGTATTACAAGGCCACTGTAATCAAAACAGCCTGGAACTGGCATAATAACAGGCACATAGACCAATGGAACAGAGCAGAGAGCCCAGCAATACACCCAAGTCTCTACAGTCAATTAATATTTGACAAAGGAGTATGCGGAGAAAAGGGAACCCTAGTACATTGTTGGTGGGAATGCAGACTGGTGCGGCCACTGTGGAAAACAGTATGGAATTTCCTCAGAAAACTAAACATGGAACTGCCTTTTGACCCAGCAATTCCACTGCTGGGATTATACCCTAAGAATTCTGAATCACCAATCCAAAAGAACCTGTGCACCCCAATGTTCATAGCAGCACAGTTTACAATAAGTACTGGAAGGAACCTACGTGCTCATCAGCAAATAAGTGGATCCAAAAACGATGGTACATTTACACAATGGAATTCTATGCAGCAGAGAGAAAGAAGGAGCTTATACCCTTTGCAACAGCATGGATGGAACTGGAGAGCAATATGCTAAGTGAAATAAGCCAGGCAGTGAGGGGCAAATACCATATGATTTCACCTTTAACTGGAACCTAATCAACAGAAGAAAAAAGCAAACAAAATACAACCAGAGACATTGAAGTTAAGAGCAATCTAACAATAACCAGAGGAGAGTGGGGAGAGTGGTTTTCAGGAACTACTATAAAGGACACATGGACAAAACCCAGGGGGAGGGTGGAAGCAGGGGAGGGAGGTGGGTTTGCCTGGGGGTTGGGGGGAGGTAGAGAGGTGGGAAGAAAATGCAGACAACTGTAATTGAACAACAATAAAATAATTTAAAAATTGAAAAAATAAATAAATAAAATAAAAATTATACCATTATTTTAATTTGCATTTTTACCACTTCTGAGAATTAAACAGTTATTTCTTGTTATATACATATGTGTCCCCAGAGAATCCAACCAGTGAGTGACTGTGGGTGTTGACACTGGGAAAAGCCGGATTCCTATTCCTGAAGAACCTACTGTAATTTCATGCTCTGTGACAAAAAGTGTAAGTCTTTAGTGGGTTGGGTCTGCCTTGGTAGCTTTTTTTGTCATACAGTGTGTACACTAAGCGGACCTCATTTCCTAACATGAAAATACACAAATCTGCACCACAGACTAATAATTAACACAAAGAGTGATCTAACTTTTGTCCCCATGGGCACAGGCCTAAAGTAGCCAGCAGAGGCTCCCAAGGTAGAACGAAGAAGGACAGGGGCAGCTTGGGCTGAGATTCCATCTGTGTGGTTCTATATATTCACTGAGAACTTCACTGGAGGCCTCTTTTACTGAGTCAAATGCCACAAATACCTACTGGACTATTCCATTTGATGTCTCAGACACTCCAACTTCAGGTCTCCCCCAAAACTCATCATTGAATAATGAAACTGCTCTTTTATTTCAATGAAAATTTGTATTAAGATAAAATTCACATAACATAAAATTTATCATTTTAAAATGTATAATTCAGTGGTGTGACCATCACCATTTGTTCCAGAACAGTTTTATCACCCCCCAAACATCATCATACCCATTAAGTATTCCATATAAATGGAACCATGCAATATGTGGTCTTTTGTATCTGACATTTTTCATATAGCATAAATTTTCAAGTTCATTCATGTCATAGCATGTATCAGTACTTCATTCCTTTTTACGGTCAAATAGTATTCCTTGTATAGGTAGACTACTGTTTGTTTATCCTAAACCTGCTCTAGCATCTGTCTCTGTATCTACTGAGTAGCATCCTTCATCTAGTGTTCCAAACCAAGTCTTGGGATGTCTTTCTTGATGCTTTTCTACCATTCACCCTCAAAATCCACTCAGACAAGATAAAAGTCTTGTCAGTTCTAGTCTCCTCTAAATCTTTCCTCCCCATCCTTTTTCTATTCTCTAACATCATGGACCCTCCTCTAGTTCAGGACACATTCCTCTCTCACCCAGATGACTGCCCAACCCCTTCCTCCAGCCCTGTTCCTTCCATCCATTCTCTACTTTGTGGTGGCAGTGATCTACCTTATTTTCAATCTCTATCCTGCTTTCCCTCCAATGTCTGCCCAGTGCCCTCAGGATAAAGTCCAAATTTCTCATCATGGTTTATAAACCCCTCCAGGACATGTGCCCTGACTGGCTCTCAGCCTTGTCATGCATTCCACACTTAAGCCTACTGAACGCTCTGTCCTGGACCAGCCAGGCTGTCCCCATGACAAGTAGGGACTCATCCACCAAGACTTATGGGGACAGTTCATTTTTTATTTTCTTATGAATTATTGGGGGTGATATTGGTTCACAAAATCATACAGGTTTCAAGTGTAAACTCAAAAAAGCATTATCTTCCCACTGCATTGTGTGCCCATTTCACCCCATTTGCCCACTTCCTCCTACCTACCCCCCCTTCCCTCTGGCTGTCACCACACTATTGTCTGTGTCTGTGTGTCATATGTGTGATTTTTTTTTTGCTTAATCCCTTTACCTTCTTTCATTCATCACCCCCAACACCCTCCTCTTTGACAGCCGACAGTCTGTTCCACATATCAATGTCTCTGTTTCTATTTTATTCCTCAGTTTATTTTGTCCATTAGATTCCACGTATAAGTGAGATCATACAGTATTTGTTTTTCTCTGATCTGCTTATCTCACTTAGCATAACAATCTCCAGGTCCATCCATGCTGTAGCAAAAGGCAAGATTTCTTTTCTCTTTTTCTTTTTTATAGCTGAGTGGTATGCCATTGTGTAAATGTGCCACTTTTTTATCCACTCATCTACTCAGGGACACTTGGGCTGCTTCCAGATCTTAGCTATTGTAAATAATACTGCAATGAACATAGGGGTACATATACTCTTTTGAATTAACATTTCGTGTTTCTTCAAATAGATTTCCAGAAGTGGGATCACTGGGTCAAAAGGCAGTTCCATTTTTAATTTTTTAAGGAACTGCCATGCTGTTTTCCACAGTGGCTGCACCAGTCTGCATTCCCACCAACAGTGCACTAGGGTTCCCTTTCTCCACACCCTCACCAGCACTTGGTGTTTGTTGATGTATTGACAGCAGTCATTCTGACAGGCATGGCTTTAATTTGTATCTCTCTGATGATTAGTGACATTGAGAGTTTTTTCATGTTTATTGGCCATCTATATGTCCTCTTTGGAGAAGTGTCTATTCAGGTCCTTTGCCCAATTTTTAATTGGGTTGTCTTCTTGGTGTTCAGTAGTATAAGTTCTTTATATATTTTGAAAATTAACCCCTCATCAGATGTATCATTGGCAAATATGTTCTCCCATTCAGTGGGTTCCCTTTTCATTTTGTTAATGGTTTCTTTTGCTGTGCAAAAGTTTTTTGGTTTGTTATAATCCCATTTGTTTATTTTTTCCTGTTTCTCTTGCCTGAAGAGATACATTGGCAAAAATATTGCTACAAGAAGTGTCTGAAATTTTACTATCTATGTTGTCTTCCAGAGTTTTTATGATTTTGCACCCTACATCTAAGTCTTTAATCCGTTTCAAGTTTTTCTTCTGTATGGTGTAAGAAGATGGTCTAGTTTCATTTTTTACATACGTCTGTCCAATCTTCCCAACACCACTTATTGAATAGACTGTCTTTACCCCACTGTATATTCTTGCCTCCTTTGTCAAATATTGACAATAAAGACATTGGGCCCTTTTGCGCTCGTCCAGCTGAGGGCCTGTGGCCGCGGAGCTTTTTAATCTCCCCGCCAGCACGGAGATTCGCCACTCAGCCCCACAGAGAACAAGCTAACTGAAAGGATGTGGAAGGTGCCAGTTCTGCTGTTGGTTTTGGGAAGAACGCTGCTCTGGATTCCAGCAGATGGAGCCGTCACTGTCCCGCCAGAGGATGACACTACGACCCTAAGTATGGAAAGTGGCATGATGAACCCAGGTGTGGAAGATGACAGTGACTCCAGGTGCCAGTAAAGAGCCCTATGAGTCTGCTGGCTTGACAGCTCAGGTGCCCACAAACACAAAGAGCACAGACTTTCTCACAGAGGACCTGCCGACTCCAGGAAGCAGGGTCCCTGGCCAAGAAGGAAGCCAGAGCACCACAACCTTGCCTGTGGCCACTAGCCACTCTGTGGAAGACACACAGACAACAGTGGAGAAAGATGGCTTGGCGACAGGGACCCTGGTTGGAATCATAGCTGGGGGCTTACTAGTCATTGGATTCATTGGCGGACTCATCATTGTGGTTGTGCGAAAAATGTTGGGAAGGTACTTGCCCTAAAGAGCTGAAGAATTGTGCCCTTCTGCCAAAACATTTAAAAAAGAGTTTCCGACACCCCCTGTCCCCAAGCAGGTGGGAGAAGGTGACCCATGGAAATGCCTGGCGGCCCCACCCAAAATCCATGGTGACTCCTCCACTTGCAAAAGCAACTGAAGGAACGATAACTCCCAAGACTCGCTCCTTTACACATTTGTCTTTTGAGAAACTTTTTTAAAATACAAATTTTGGAAAAGGTGATTTTTTAACAAATGCGTAGAAAATGGAGCACAACTATGTAAACTGATTTGTAACTAAGAGAGACAACATAACTCCGCCAACGTTAGAAACTGTAATCATGTCTTTGTTCCGACCATTCTCTGTTATTGTTAAAATGCAAAGGAATCTGGAAATATTTACACCAATGGAGTCCTTGGGTCTAGTGCTGTGTCAGCAAGTGGCATAAGCCTTTTGCAATTTCCGGTTGAAATGTACACATTCCAATCTAGTTTGGTCTACTTTAAAAGCCTGATTTGGTGTGAATAATCAAGTAGAAAAGTCTACACTTGGGTAATATGTAAATTCTCACCACAAGGCCACAGGGCTGTCTGTAGGCATGCTTTACCCTCGCTTCCAGCGATGATTTGATGGCTCCAGAGTTTTGCTCCTACTTGACACACTGCTTCCCTTGGATGTTGGGGAGCCACGGGGGTGGCCTTCTCTCATCCCATGATGCAAGTCCTTCAGATTGGCTGCTTTGTTCTGGAAAGTGGAAACCTCAGCCCTGATGATGGCCCAGGAGGCTGCTAGAGGCTCCCGTCTTCCAGAAACCAAGAACCCTGGGTGGTCCCCAGACAGACAGAAACCCTCTGTGTGCCATGGGACATAGAACCTACCAGTTTTCTAGCATTTCCTTTCTGCCTTGAGGGGAAGCAAAAATAACCTTGTAAAATATTAATTTTGTAAAAAGCAGCTGGATTGAAAAACAGAAGATACTTGCAGTCTTCATGATAGCCCACGTGTTTCTTTGGGTTCGCAAGTGAAAAGATCCAAATTAAGGAGCCCAGGCTGCTGTTTGGTGTTAGAACCATCCAGCTCGGTACATTTCCTCCCAGAGGTCAGCTGAATGCTTCGCCCTAAACAAAAGGTCCTTATACCGAGCAGATGTTCTGTGAATGTGGTCACACAGTTATGACGTCCTGGAAACTTGTACAAGTTCGTAAAACAGGAAAAAGTACATTGTCAGTTGGAAAGCACAGCCCGTTCCCCCTCCCCTCCCTTTTTTTGCATTGACAGGTGGATGTTATTTTAAACACTGTTCCCTACTGTTGCCCAAGTCCAGCTGTCCCCCAGCCCACATTCCATATCTAAGCAGTACCTGAGTGAGAGAAGGGGGTGTAGACGAGCTTTAGGAGCTTACTGTCCCTCCATTTCGTCACTCAGATTCCCGAACAGGAGTTGGGGATCGTGTGTGTCCATATCATCTCTCCTTTCCTTTCTTCTCTCACCGTGAACAGTAACGGTCCACCCCAAGTCGTACACTGGACCCACTGCCTGCTGGGACAGGGCTGTGGGTTTCTTTGTCACATCTGTGTTGATGCTCAATGCAGTATGGACATGTCTGAAAACAAAACAGATGATTGCGTATCAAAAAAAAAAGACATTGGTTTATTTCTGTGTTCTTGATTCTGTTCCATCGATCTGTATGCCTGCTCTTGTGTCAATACCATGCTGTTGTGATACTTTGACCTTATAGTATAGTTTGATATCAGGCTGTGTGAAACCTCTAACTTTATTCTTCTTCCTCAAGATTGCTGTGGCTCTTCAGTGTCTTTTGTGGTTCCATATAGATTTTTGGAATATTTGTTCTAGATCTGTGAGATATGCCATTGGTATTTTAATAAGAATTGCATTATGTCTGTAGGTCACTTTGGGTAGTATGAACATTTTGATGATGTTAATTTTTCGTATTCATAAATACAGCATATGCTTCCACTTATTCGTATGTTCCTCAGTTTCTTTCTTTAGTATCTTATAATTTTCTGAGTCCAGGTTTTTTACCTCCTTGGTTAAACTTGTTCCTAGGTACCTTATTTTTTGTTCTAATAATAAATGAAATTATTTTTTAATTTCTCTTTCTGATAGTTCATTATTGGTATATAAAAATGCCACCACTTTCTGATTATTAATTTTGTATCCTACTACTTTGCCAAATTCATTTATTAGATCTAGTAATTTTTTGATGGAATCTTTAGGGTTTTCTACATACAATATGCCATCTATGAAGAATGACAGTTTTACTTCTTCCTTTCCAATTTGGATGTCTTTTATTTCTTCTTCTTATCTGGTTGCTGTGGCTAAGACTTCCAGTACTATGTTGAATAAGAGAGGTGAAAGCAGACATCCTTGTCTTATTCCTGAGTTTTTTTAAATATATTTATTGATTATGCTATTACAGTTGTCCCATTTCCCCCCTTCACTCCATTCCATCCTGCCCACCCCCTCCCTCCCACATTCCCCCCCCTATAGTTCATGTCCATGGGTCATACTTATAAGTTCTTTCGCTTCTACATTTCCTATACTATTCTTACCCTCCCCCTGTCTATTTTCCACCTATCATCTATGCTACTTATTCTCTGTACCTTTCCCCCCTTCTCCCCCTCCCACTCCCCTATTGACAACCCTCCATGTGATCTCCATCTCTATGGTTCTGTTCCTGTTCTAGTTGTTTGCTTAGTTTGCTTTTGTTTTGTTTTAGGTGTGGTTGTTACTAACTGTGAGCTTGCTGTCATTTTTACTGTTCATATTTTTGATCTTCTTTTTCTTAGATAAGTCCCTTTAACATTTCATATAATAAGGGCTTGGTGATGATGAAGTCCTTTAACTTGACCTTATCTGAGAAGCACTTTAGCTGCCCTTCCATTCTAAATGATAGCTTTGCTGGATACAATGATCTTGGTTGTAGGTCCTTGCCTTTCATGACTTGGAATACTTCTCTCCAGCCCCTTCTTGCCTGTAAGGTCTCTTTTGAGAAATCAGCTGACAGTCTTATGTCAACTCCTTTGTAGGTAACTGTGTCCTTTTATCTTGCTGCTTCTAAGATTCTCTTCTGTTTAATCTTAGGGAATGTAATTATGATGTGCCTTGGTGTGTTCCTCCTTGGGTCCAGCTTCTTTGGGACTCTGAGCTTCCTGGACTTCCTAGAAGTCTATTTCTTTTGCCAGATTAGGGAAGTTCTCCTTCATTATTTGTTCAAATAAGTTTTCAATTTTTTGTTCTTCCTCTTCTCCTTCTGGCACCCCTATAATTTGGATGTTGGAACATTTCAAGATGTCCTGAAGGTTCCTAAGCCTCTCCTCATTTTACCAAATTCTTGTTTCTTCATTCTTTTCTGGTTGGATGTTTCTTTCTTCCTTCTGGTCCACACCGTTGGTTTGAGTCCCATTTCCTTCCCATCACTATTGGTTCCCTGTACATTTTCCTTTGTTTCTCTTAGCATAGCCTTCATTTTTTCATCTAATTTGCAACCAAATTCAACCAATTCTGTGAGCATCCTGATTACCAGTGTTTTGAACTGTGCATCCGATAGGTTGGCTATCTCTTCGTTGCTTAGTTGTATTATTTCTGGAGCTTTGATCTGTTCTCTCATTTGGGCTTTTTTTTTTTTTTTTTTTTTTTTGCCTTGGTGCGCCTGTTACGTAAAGGGGTGGAGCCTTAGGTGTTCACCAGGGCAGGGTAACACTGGTGCAGGCACTGTGACACTGTATGTGGGGGAGGGGCCGAGAGGGAGCAATGGCGCCTGATCTACTCTCTGCTGGATTTCAGTCACTCCCTCTGCTACCCACAATCAAATTGGGCCCCTCTGGTGCTGATTCCCAAGTGGGTGGGCTTGTGCATGCTCTAGGCCCCTGTGGGGTCTCTCCAACGAACTCTCCTGTGAGGCTGGGAGTTTCTCCTGCTGCTGCCTCAACCCCCACAGGTGTTTTCAATCAGAGGTTTGAGGCTTTATTTCCCCACACTGGAGCCCTGGGTTGCGTGGTCTGTTTCGCTCCCCCGCAGTTCCTCCCAGTTCATCTATCCGCGAATGTGGGGCCACGGGGTCTGCTGTCTCACTGCCTGCCCTGCTCCACAATCCACCTCCTCACCTGGTCCGCCAGCTGCTGCCTTGCTGCGAGTCCTCTCCGCCCCTCGCTGCCCATCTCCACCCCCGCTACCGGTCTGGATGAATGTTTCTTCTTTATCTCCTTGGTTTTCGGACTTCCATGCAGTTTGATTTTCTGCCAGTTCTGGTTGGTTTTTGTTTTTAAATTGTTGTTGTCCTTCTTTTGGTTGTGCGAGGAGGCGCAGTGTGTCTACCTATGCTTCCATCATGGCCGGAAGCTCTTATTCCTGATCTTAAAGGACATGCTTTTAGTTTTTCCCATTGAGTGTGATGTTGCCTGTGGGTTTGTCATAAATTGCCTTTATTATGTTGAGGTGTGATCCCTCTATGCCAGCTTTGCTAAGAGTTTTTTATCATGAATGGGTGCTGGATTTTATCAAATGCTTTTTCTGCATCTATTAATGTGATCATGTGATTTTTATCCTTCATTTTGTTTGTGTCATGTATCACATGTATTGATTTGAGAATATTGTACCAACCTTGCATCTCCAGAATAAATCCCTCTTGATCATGATGTATGATATTTTTAATGTATTGCTGGATCTGGTTTACTAGTATTTTGTTGAGGATTTTAGCATCTGTGTTCATCAGGGATATTGGCCTCTAATTTTCTTTCTCTGTAGTGTTTTTATCTGGTTTTGGAATTAGCATAATGCTGGCCTTGTAAAAAGAGATGGGAAGTCTTCCCTTGTCTTGAATTTTTTGGAATAATTTGAGAAGGTTAGGTGTTAGTTCTTTTTTGAATGTTTGGTGAAATTCACCTGTGAAGTCATCTAGTCCAGGACTTTTGATTGCTGAGAGTTTTTTGATACTGCTTCAATTTCATTAGTTGTAATTGGTCTATTCAGGTTTTCTGATTCTTCCTGATTCAGTTGCGGAAGAGTGTATGTTTCTAGGAATTTATCCATTTCACCCAAGTTATCCAATTTGTTGGCACATAGTTGTTCATAGTATTTTCTTACAAGACTTTGTGTTTCTGTGGTGTCAGTGGCTACTTCTCCTTTTTCACTTTTTTTTTTATTTTTAGTTTTTATTTTCAGAGAGAGGGGAAGGGGGGGAAAAAGAGAGGGAGAGAAATATCAATCAATATGTTGCCTCTATCCCACCCCCAACCAGGAACCAGGCTTGTAATCCAGGCATGTGCCCTGACCTGGAATCAAGCCAGTGACCTTTTTGTTCACAGGATAATGCCCAGCTCACTGATCCACACCAGTCAGGGCTCCTCCTTCACTTCTGATTTCGTTTATTTGGGTCCTCTCTTTTTTTTTCTTGATGAGGCTGGTAAAACATTTGTCAATCTTGGTTATTTTTTTCAAAGAACCAATTCTTGGTTTCATTGACCTTTTGTACTGTCTTCTCAGTCCCTATGTCATTTATTTCCAATCTACTTTTTATTAATAATTTCCTTCCTTCTACTTACTCTGGGCTTTGTTTATTGTTCTTTTTTCTAGTTCTTTTAGGTGTAGGATTAGATTGTTTATTTGAGGTTTTTCTTGCTTCTTGAAGTAGGCCTGTACTGCTATGAATTTCCCTCTCAGGACTGCTTTCACTGTATCCCTTAGATTTTTTTGTTGTTGTGTGCTCATTTTCATCTGTCTCCTGGTAACTTTTGATTTCTTCCTTGATCTCATTGTTAACCCATTCATTGCTTAATAAGATGTTATTTAGCCTCCATGTGTTTGAATGTTTTTCAGTTTTTTATTCTAATTGATTTCTAGTTTCATACTAGTATGGTCAGAGAAGATGCTTGATATGATTTCAATCTTCTTGAATTTATTAAGACTTATTTTGTGTCCTAACATGTAGTCTATCTTAGAGAATGTTCCATGTGCACTTAATGTATATTCAGCCCTGACCAGTGTGACTTGATTGATTGGGCATCGTCCCACAAACCACAAGATCACTGGTTCGAGTCCCAGTCAGGGCACATACCTGGGTTGCAGGTTCAGTCCCCATTCTGGGCATGAACAAGAGGCAACCAATCAGTGTTTCCTACATTGATGTTTCTCTCCCTCTCTTTCTTCCTCCCTCCCCCTCTCTTTAAAAATAAATAAATAAGGGACTTCTGGCCAAGATGGAGGCATAGGTAGACACACATTGCCTCCTTGCACAACCATAAGAAGAATCAAAACTAATCTCAAAGCAAAATATAACCAGAACTGCCAGAAAAGCAAACTGTATGGAAGTCTGACAACCAAGGATTTAAAAAGAAATATTCATCCAGATGGGTAGGAGGGGTAGAGCCAAGGAGATGGAGAGGAGAGGATGCAGTGAGGTAGCAGCAGAGAAGCAGCAGCAGTGGCAGTCAGTGGAACAAGCAGTACCACATTCACCTGTAGTAGATAAGAACTGGGAGGGACACCTGGGGAGTGAGCTGTCCCAGGCCCAGGCAAGACCATACATCCCAGGGTTCTAGCAATATAAAGCCTCATAACTTCTGGCTGTAAAAACTAGTGCAGGTTGGGGTGGCAGAATAAACTGCCAGTCTCTCAAGAGAGTCCATTGAAAGGACCCACATGGCCCTGGAACGTACACAAATTCACCCACTCTCGGATTCAGCACCAGAGCAGCAGCTAGAAGGGCACCAGCCCCTTACAGGAAGTGGGGGAAGTGACTGGAAACAGGGTGAGAGCCAAGCAAGAGACTTTGTTCCCTCTCTGACTCCTCCCCCACATACAGTACCACAAAGCAGTGAAACAGGTTGACCTACCCTGGCAAATACCTGAGGCTCCACCCCTTACAACTTAACAGGTGCACCAAGATGGAGTCAAAGCAGCTCTGCCCAATACACAGAAGCAAATACAGGGAGGCTGCCAAACTGAGGAGACAAAGAAATATGGCCCAAATGAGAGAGCATACCAAAACTCCAGAAAAAGAACTAAGTGAAATGAAGATAGCCAACCTATCCTAAACAGAGTTCAAAATACTGGTGATAAAGATGCTTAGAGATCTCACTGAGTAGGGCAAATGCATAAGGGAATAAATGAAGGCTACACTAAGTGAAATAAAGAAAAATCCACAGGGAACCAACAGTGAAGGGGAGGAAACCAGGGTTCGAATCAATTATTTGGGACATAAGGAAGAAATAAACAGTCAACCAGAACAGAATGAAGAAACAAGAATTTTTTAAAAAGAGGAGAGAATAAGAAGATGTCTGGGACATCTCCAAACATGCCAACATCTGAATCATAAGGATGGCAGAAGGAGAAGAAGAAGAGAAAGAAGTTGCAAATCTATTTGAAAAAATAATGATAGAAAATTTCCCTAATTTGGGGAAGGAAATAGACATGCAAGTCCAGGAAGCAGAGAGTCCCAAACAAGTTGGACCCAAAGAGGGCAACACCAAGACACATCATAATTAAAATGCTAAAGGTTAAAAATAAAGAGAGAACTTTAAAATCAGCAGGAGAAAAGGAGAGAGTTATCTACAAAGGAGTTCCCATAAGACTGTCAGCTGATTTCTCAAAAGAAACATTGCAGGCAAGAAGGGGCTGGAAAGAAATGTTTGAAGTCATGAAAGACAAGGACCTACATCCAAGATTACTGTATCCAGCAAAGCTATCACTTATAATAGAAGGGCAGATAAAATGCTTCGCAGATTAGGTCAAGTTAAAGGAGTTCATCATCACTAAGCCCTTATCATATGAAATGTTAAAGGGATTTTTTTTAAGAAAAAGAAAAAGATCAAAACTATGAACAGTAAAACGACAACAAATTCACAACTATCAATAACTGAACCTAAAAAACAAAAACAAATACAAACTAAGCAAACAACCAGAACAGGAACAGAATCACAGAAATGGAGATCACATGGAGAGTTACAGCAGGGAGGAGGAAGGGGGAGAATGGGAGAGAATGGGGGGAAAGGTACAGGAATTAAGAAGCATAATTGGTAGGTACAAAATAGACAAGGTGATGTTAAGAATAGTACGGGAAATGGAGGCTCCACACAGCTTATATGTACAACCCATGGACATGGACTAAAGGGGGTGGATTGCTGGAGGGAAGGGGGATACTGGGCAGAGGGGGCAAAGGGGAAAAAGATTGGGACAACTGTAAAAGCATAATGAATAAAATATACTTTAAAAAAAGAATCAACCAATGGTCTTGGCTTGTGTGGCTCAGGGGGGTAAAATAGATATATATTTTTTAAACATAAAATATATACATATTTTAAAACATATATATGTTTTTAAAAAGAAGAATGAATATTCTGCTGCTTTGGGATGAAATGTTCTATAAATATCAATTAAATCCATCCAATCCTGTGTGTCATTTAAGGTCACTGTTTCCTTGTTGATTTTTTTTTTTTTTTGTCTAGAAAATTTATCTCTTGATATCAGTGGGGTGTTAAAATACCCTACTATGACTGTATTGCTGTCAGTCTCTCCCTTAGTGTCCACCAAATTTTCTTCATATATTTAGGTACTCCTGTATTGGGTGCATATATGTTTACAAGGGTTATATCCTCTTGTTGGATTGATCACTTTACAGACATTTTTTGTCTCTTGTTATACCGTTTGTTTTGAAGTCTATTTTGTCTGATATTATTACTATCCCATGGGTTGGTTTTATTCCACTTGTATGGGATATTTTTTTCCATCCCTTCACTTTCAGTTTGTAGTATATTTTGTTCTGAGGTTGGTCTTCTGTAGACAGAATATGGGTCATGTTTTCTATCCATTCAGCTACCCTATGTCTTTTGATTGGAGCAGTTAATCTGTTTACATTTAAAGTCATTATTGAGACTTCCAGCCAAGATGGAGTTGTAGGTAGATACATTTTGCCTCCTTGCACAATGAAAAGAAGGACAACAACAAATTTAAAAACAAGAAACAACCAGAACTGACAGAAAATCAAACTGTATGTAAGTCTCACAACTAAGGAGTTAAAGAAGAAACATTCAACAAGACTGGTTGGAGGGGCAGAGATGGGCAGCAGGGGTGGAGAGGACACATAACAAGGTGACAGCTGGCAGAGTGGGCTGTCCCATATTTGCATGTGGATAAACCAGGAAGAACAACTGGGGAGCAAGAAAGACCATGCAACCCAGGGTTTTAGTGCGGGGAAATAAAGCCTCAAAACCTCTGACTGAAAAAAGCTGTGGGGGTTGAAGAGGCAGGAGAAACTCCCAGCCTCACAGGAGAGTTCGTTGGAGAGACCCACAGGGTCCTAGAATATACACAAGCCCACCCACCTGGGATTCATCACCAGAAGGGCCCACTTTGCTTGTGGGTAGCAGCAGAAGTGACTAAAAGCTGGCAGAAAGCTGAACAAGTGGCATTGTTCCCTCTCAGACCTCTCCCCCACAGATAGCACTGCAACACAACGACATGGGTTGCCCCACCCTGGCAAATACCTAAGGCTCTGCCCCTTGCTACATAACAGGCATGCTGAGACAGGAAAAAAAAAGGGGGGGCCAAATGAAAGAACATATCAAAGCTCCAGAAAAAATACAACTAAACGATGAAGAGATAGACAACCTATCAGATGCACAGTTCAAAACAGTGGTAATCGGGATGCTCACAGAATTGGTTGAGTATGGGAGCAAAATAGAGGGAAAAATGAGGCTATGAAAAGTGAAATAAAAGAAAATGTACAGGCAACCAACAGTGATGGGAAGGAAATGGGGACTCAAATCAGTGGTTTGGAGAAGAAGGAAGAAATAAGCATTCAACCAGAACATAATGAAGAAAAAAGAATTCAAAACAATGAGGAGAGGCTTAGGAATCTCTGGGATAACTTTAAACATTCCAACATCCGAATTATAAGGGTGCCAGAAGGAGAAAAGAAAGAATAAGAAATGGAAAACTTACTTGAAAACATAATAAAGGAGAATTTCCCCAATCTATCAAAGGAAATAGACTTCCAGGAAGCCCAGGAAGCTCAAAGAATCCCAAACAAGTTGGACCCAAGGAAACACATACCAAAGCACATCATAATTAAATTACCCAAGATTAAAGAGAAGGAAAGAATCTTAAAAGCTGCAAGAGAAAAGGCGACAGTTACCTACAAAGGAGTTCCCAGTAGACTATTAGCTGACTTCTCAAAAGAAACCTTGCAGGCAAGAAGGGCCTAGAAAGAAGTATTCCAAGTCATGAAAGGCAAGGACCTACATCCAAGATTACTGTATCCAGCAAGCTATCATTTAGAATGGAAAGGCAGATAAAGTGCTTCCCAGATAAAGTCAAGTTAAAGGAGTTCATCATCACCAAGCCCTTATTATGTGAAATGTTAAAGGGAATTATCTAAGAAAAAGAAGATGATCAAAAATATCAGTAAAATGGCAACAAACTCACAATCATCAACAACCGAACCTAAAAACAAAAGCAAACTAAGCAAACCACTAGAACAGGAACAGAATCACAGAAATGAGATCACATGGGAGGTTATCAGCAGGGAAGGGGAGGGGAGAGAGGGGTAAAGTACAGGGAATAAGAAGCATAAATGTTAGGTATAAAATAAACAAGGGAGGTTGGAAATAGTATAGGAAATGTAGAAGCCAAAGAACTTATAAAGATGACCCATGGACATGAACTAAAGTCGGGGAATGCAAGTGGGAGGGGGTGTGCAGGGCAGAGGGAAATAAAGTGGGGAAGTGGGACAACTGTAATAGCATAATCAATAAAATATATTTTTAAAATATAATAAAAAAGAAAGTCATTATTGATAGGTTCTTATTTATTGCCATTTTGTTCTTTATACCTATGTCCTTCTCTCTTTCTTCTTCTTCCCCTTTTCCTCCTTCTTCTTCTGGCAGGCCCTTTAATATATCTTGCAACATTGGTTTCGTGGTAACAAATTCCTTTAATTTTTTTTGTCTGAGAAGCTCTTTATTGTCCTTCAATTTTAAATGATAGTGTTGCTGGATAGAGGAATCTTGGTTGTCATTTCTTTGTTTTCATCACTTCGAAATTTCATGCCATCCCTTCCAGCCTGAAGTGGTTCTGTTGAGAAATTAGCTGACAGTCTTGTGGGAGCTTCCTTGTAAGTAAGTAAATGTCTCTCTCACTGTTTTTAAGATTCTCTGTCTTTAACCTTTGCTATTTTAATTATGATGTGCCTTGTTGTGGGCTTTTTTGGGTTCATCTTCATTAAGACTGTCTATGCTTCCTGGACTTAACTGTCTTTTTCCTTCACCAGGTTAAAGATTTCAGTCATTATTTCTTCAAACATGTGGTCAATCCCTTGCTCTCTCTCTTCTTCTATACCCCTGAGATGAGGGGTATATGCATATGTTGTTAAGCATACATTGTTATGCTTAAAGCTGTCCCAGAGGTCCCTTGTACTTTTCTCATTTTTAAAAATTCTCTTTTCTTTTTGATGCTCTGTTTGGGTGCATACTGTTTTCTAGTCCCCTAAGTAACTGATTTGATCCTCTGCTGTATGTAACCTGCTGTTGATTCCTTCTGGTGTATTCTTCATTTCAGATATTGTATTCTTAATTTCTAACCATTTATTTTTATGATTTCTATGTCCTTTTTAATGCTTCCTATCTCTTTAAGTTCTCACTGAGATCATCCATTCTTTCCCTATGGTCCTTGAGCATCCTTATAACCATTGTTTTAAACTCTACATCTGGTATCTCGGTTGCTTCCATTTCATTTAATTCTTTTTCTGGGGATTTCTCTTGTTCTTTCATTTGAGGCATATTTCTTTGTCTCCCCATTTTTATTTCTGTGTGTTAAGTAGATATGTTTATGACTCCCAAACTTGTTATGATGGTTTAATGATGCAGGTGTTTTGTTGGGCTCAGTGGCATAATCTTCTGGATCACCTGAGTTCAGGGTTCCAGGAATGTTTCTTGTGGGTTATGTTCATCCTCCTGTTGTAGTTGAGTCTTGAGTGCTATTGGCCCTTTCATAGGTGGACTTAACCCTTCAGGCTGGATGACTATGAGCATAAACCTTTATCATCATGTAAGAGTCACTCTTTAGGGGCTGTCCCCTAAGGTAGAGTTGTTCCTAGAGGGACTGGTGCCTGCTGGAATGCTCCTTAGGGTGTGCTGCATGTGTGGCTAGTTGGGTCTAGCTCTGGTATGGTCTGAAGCCCATCACTGGTTGTGTTGGTTCTGGGTCCACTTGGGTAGGGTTCAGGTACAAGTCAATGCCAGACATTGTGTGTAACTGGCCTTGGGCTACCTGTGTGGAGCTACCACACTATTCAATGTTTGTGTCTGTGTCTACTGGGCCTGGGTGTACATGGGCCAACCTGTGTACAAGAGTTGGCTTCCTCCAGCCTAGAGCTGGGGACAGATCTATAAAAGGTCCACCTCTACCCATCAACTACTCTGCCTCCCCCTGAGGTTGCCTGGTCTTCCTTCAGAGTCTTTTGGTAAAGACTGTAGAGTGAGCCCAGGCTGACTGCAATGCACAGTCCCTTCCACAGGTCACAACCTTGGTAGGGGCAGAGTGACCACAGTCAGGAGGACAGGGCTTGAGGTTCCTCTTCTTGAGAGGTGTGTGGTCAGGCACTTACTGAGGGCAAAGTGGCTACTACTCCAGAGCCAACCCACTCAGTCGCCAACTCCAGCTCCCCCAGGAGGAGCACACAGGTTAAGGTTGGGTGTAGTCATCCATCCCCTCTGCAGGAGCAAGCGCAGCAGGGCAGAGCCACTGAGGCTCAGGAGGACTAATCAAAATAGTCTTCTGGGGGTAGTGCTGGCTGAGCCCAGAGGAGGGGGCCAAGCACTTCGTCCCAGTCCCAGACAATAGTATCTGTGGGAGACACACTCCAAGTATCCCAGGTCTAGGCAGTACACTCTTCCCTCTGTGGGCCTGAGCTCAGCAAGGCGGGGGCAGGGGTGGGGGGTGGCGCACGGGCACTGGGACTTGAGGGGGAAGATCCAAACAGTCTTGTTGGGGATGTTATTAAGCCTACAGGATGGGAAGTAGGTACTTCTTCCCCTTCCCAGGATACCTCAGGCTAAGATCACAGAGGAGACAGGAGTGGCCCCCCACAATGTTGTCACATAACCCAGCCTCCACACATTTGATTCCCAGACAAAAGCCTACCCAGGTGACACACCCAAAAGTGAAACACCCAAGTCTCAGCTCTGCACAGCACTCCGATCTTCCTGCACGACTGAACTCAGCAGAGCAGAGCCACAGAGTGGCAGGTCTGGTCAACTGATTCAACAGGAAAGGGGTACCAGGTGAGCACTCGAGGTGGGGAAGAATGGCCCCCTTTCTAAAGCTATACAGTTCAATCACTGTCTGAGTCTCTGCCAAGAGCTTCTCCAGAAAAAGAACACCCCAAAAGTCCCTGCTAGGTGCAGCCAACTGACCTCTGCAAAGGACCCAAGCACAGCAAAGTCTAATAGTTGGAGGACCGAGCAGGGCACTCCCTAGGATGGTGCGGTAACAATAGGAGTGCTCGACCCTGGGAAGGTGGCCTCTGGTTCTCTAGCAGTCTCTCTTCTCTCCTGGAAAGACTGAATCTCCACTGATTTTCACCACCAGATGCTATGCAGGCTCCTCTTCTGTCTCTGTTGCTCTGGGTTGGGAATCCCTGTGTGGAGTATTGCAGCTGAGATATCCCTCCGGCTTCTCAGCTGCTACCACACCTGAGTTCAGGGGCTGTCCCTTTCTGTGTCTTTGCCCTTCTTAGCAGTCTCTATGTGGCTTCTTCTGTAAATTTTTGGTTATAATATTTCAGTTCAGCTAGCCATCAGTTGGTTATTCAAGTTCATTGCTCTATAATTTAGCTGCAAATCTAGTTTGGCACCAGGAGCAGGTGAATGTAGCTTCCACCTACTCTACAGCCACCTTGGAATCCCCTGACATTCTTCTCCATCTCTTGCCCACCTTCCAAAGTGGACTAGACCCCACACAAGCCTCCCATGGCAGAACACTAAGGCACACTCTCATACAAACCTCTCTCTCAGGTGGTCACGGGGCTGACCCCTTCTTGATCAAATCTCCACTCAATGTCACAGTGTCATCTCCAGAGAGCCCTTCCTTGATAATGCAAGGCCACTGCCCACCCCAGTCACTCTATCATATTTCATTTGCAGCACTTATAAGTACCTAAAATCTTACTAATTTGTTCGCTTGTTTATTATCCATTTCCTTGCACTAAAATATAAACTTCTTGAGAGCAGGAATCTTGCCTGTCTTATTTACCTCAGAACCTCCACATCAGAACAGGCCTGGCACACAGAAAGGACTCAGTAACTATACATTCAATGACTAATATGTGTTTAATGTGAAAATAGTATTTTTTTAATCACATAATGATTTTTTAAGTCACAAATCTGAAGACTCCTTGTTGAAGTTAAAACCCCCTTATCAATGCAATGTCCACCTCTCCTTGACTTCATCCTCCTTTAGAAAAGGTCATTCCCTGATGTGCATGGCCCCGGGCCTTCCTGGTTCTCTTCTCTGGCTCTCTGACTGGTCCTTTGTCTACTTGTTTCCTCTTTCCTCTTCCTCTTTCTTCCCCTCCCAATTGTGAACTCACTCTAACACCTGAGTCTTAGTTCTTTCCTTCAGCATACAATGCATCCCCTTGACAGCTTCTGGGCCACTGTGTGGACAGCTCACCTGTCACACATCTGACCCTACGTCTTCCCACCACCGGCAACCCACAAACTCCCACTTGGAATTCCCTTTGTGCCTTTCCACTGTGTGATGGAAGACTCCCAGCTCCCAGCAATGAACTCTTTATATTTACTGGACATCTCACTTGGGATTAGCTGCACTGCAAGTGCTCAGGGACCACAGGTGGCTAGTGACTGCCATCCTGGACCTTGCAGGCACCCCCCTTGAATGTGATGTGAATAGCAAGCATATGTCAAGAAATGACTGCACAGCAGATCCTGCGTCCTCAGTCATCTTTCCCCCTTGAATGCTCCATGGGACACTGGTGACTGACCATGGGCCACAGGATTGCTGGAGGTCCCTCCCCAGAGTGCACACTCTAGACCTCTCCCTTGGCCCTACTTAGACATCTCCAAAGAACTGCCATTCTACATTTTTGCCCAGAAGCTGTGTCTCTCCTAAGAAGCAAAATAGCTCTTCTAGGTGAATTTGTTCAAAATCAAACAATAAATCAGTCAATCAACAAATGTTCATTGAGTATACACTATGTGCCAGTTGCTTGCCAGGCTGTGGAGACATGATCCAAGCCTTGTTCCTGCTCTCATGGAGCTCCCAGTCTGTTGGGAAATCTCTCCCCATCCCTCCTCATCCACTCCCTCCACCTGCCCCTCTTCTTTCCCTTGACCCCCCTCCTTCCTCTCTCCTGGCACCCATGGACAATGACGAGTGGCTGCCAGGCTTTCCAACCATATCCTTTTGGGCTTGATTTCCACAGTAGAGTTCAGCATGGCCTCTGCTCTTCCAGGGGAGATTTTTGTGCATTAGTCCCTTGGCTCAGAGAGAAAGGGATGGCAGAGATAAAGAGGCCACCAGGGAGAGAACCAAGATGGCGGTGTAGGTGGACACACTGCGCCTCCTCGCACAACCAGAACTGACAGAAAATCGAACAGCAAGGAAGTCCGACTCCAAGGAAATAAAAAATAAACATTCATCCAGACCGGTAGGAGGGGCAGAGACGGGCAGCTGGGGCGGGACCAAGACTGGCGGAGTGTGGGACGAAAGTGGCAGGCAGTCTGACCACTAGCAGACCCTGTGGCCCCACATTCGCGCACAGATAAACTGAGAGGGCCGGACTCAGAGTGATGGAGAACGGGGCAGGCAGAGCGGTGGGTAGCACCCCACGGCCCCACATTCGTGCACAGATAAACCAGACAAACGGCGGGGAGCAAAGCAGACCACGCAACCCAGGGCTCCAGTGCGGGGAAATAAAGCCTCAAACCTCTGATTGAAAACACCTGTGGGGGTTGAGGCAGCAGCAGGAGAAACTCCCAGCCTCACAGGAGAGGTCGTTGGAGAGACCCACAGGGGCCTAGGGCGTGCACAAGCCCACCCACTTGGGAACCAGCACCAGAGGGGCCCAGTTTGATTGTGGGTAGCAGAGTGAAAGATTGAGGTCCGGTGGAGAGTGGAACAGGCGCCATTGCTCCCTCTCGGGCCCCCCCCCCCACGTACAGCATCACAGCGCAGCGACCACCGTTACCCCGCCCTGGGGAACACCTAAGGCTCCGCCCCTTTAAGTAACAGATGCGTCAAGACCAAAAAAAAAAAAAAAGGCCCAAATGAAAGAACAGATCAAAGCTCCAGAAAAAATACAACTAAGAGAGGAAGAGACAGCCAATCTATCGGATGCACAGTTCAAAACACTGGCTATCAAGATGCTCACAGAATTGGTTGAATTTGTTTGAAAACAAGATGAAAAAATGGAGGCTATGCTAAGAGAAACAAAGGAAAATGTACAGGGAACCAATAGTGATGGGAAGGAAATGGGACTCAAATCAACGGTGTGGACCAGAAGGAAGAAAGAAACATCCAACCAGAAAAGAATGAAGAAACAAGAATTTGGTAAAATGAGGAGAGGCTTAGGAACCTCCAGGACATCTTGAAACGTTCCAACATCCGAATTATAGGGGTGTCAGAAGGAGAAGAGGAAAAACAAAAAATTGAAAACTTATTTGAACAAATAATGAAGGAGAACTTCCCCAGTCTGGCGAAGGAAATAGACTTCCAGGAAGTCCAGGAAGCTCAGAGAGTCCCAAAGAAGCTGGACCCAAGGAGGAACACACCAAGGCACATCATAATTACATTCCCTAAGATTAAACAGAAGAGAATCTTAGAAGCAGCAAGATAAAAGGACACAGTTACCTACAAAGGAGTTCCCATAAGACTGTCAGCTGATTTCTCAAAAGAGACCTTACAGGCAAGAAGGGGCTGGAGAGAAGTATTCCAAGTCATGAAAGGCAAGGACCTACATCCAAGATTACTGTATCCAGCAAAGCTATCATTTAGAATGAAAGGGCAGATAAAGTGCTTCTCAGATAAGGTCAAGTTAAAGGACTTCATCATCACCAAGGCATTATTATATGAAATGTTAAAGGGACTTATCTAAGAAAAAGAAGATCAAAAATATGAACAGTAAAAATGACAGCAAGCTCACAGTTAGTAACAACCACACCTAAAACAAAAACAAAAGCAAACTAGGCAAACAACTAGAACAGGAACAGAACCATAGAGATGGAGATCACATGGAGGGTTGTCAATAGGGGAGTGGGAGGGGGAGAAGGGGGGAAAGGTACAGAGAATAAGTAGCATAGATGATAGGTGGAAAATAGACAGGGGGAGTGTAAGAATAATGTAGGAAATGTAGAAGCCAAAGAACTTATAAGTATGACCCATGGACATGAACTATAGGGGGGGAATGTGGGAGGGAGGGGGTAGGCAGGATGGAGTGGAGTGAGGGGGGCGGGAAATGGGACAACTGTAATAGCATAATCAATAAATATATTTTTTTTAAAAAAAGAGGCCACCAGGGCGACAGGGAAGAAGTTCTGGCCTGCATAGAAGGACACAGCTTGGGGTTTCACAGATTCTGGGCTGCTCTGAAATGACCAAGGCCAAGCCTGCCTGAGAGAATGGAAAGCACAGACTGTGACGAGTCCATCTGAAGCTGTTACTGGGTGTAGGGTTCCAGCAGTGACTGGCCCAAGCTGCCCACATGCCCAGAGGAGAGAAGCACTGGTTGCCCTGGATGTCCAGTCCTGCACTGGCTCTTCCCTCTCCTTCAAGTGTGACAACACATCGACATACTTCCTCCTTGGCCCCAGTCCTACTCCCTGGGACCATGCAACAGCCTCCTCCCTAATCACCCCAACTCCAGGAGCCCCTCTGTCGTGCCCCACTCTTGCTGAACAGTATGACACTTTGCCTTGGCCTCTGGGATTGCCTGCAAACATACCTTCCCAGGTGTTTCTCCTACTAATCTGTGAACAATGTAAGAGACCACCACATTCACCCCACCTCACACTCTTTCTGGGATGGGTTCTTTAGGAAAATGGAGGGGGAAAATAGAGGTGATCTTAGCAAAATAGTGCACCAAAGTTGTGAAGCCATCACTGTTGACAAAAGAAAGGTTTCCTGGTTTGGTGGATGTGCCTTTCTGAGGCTCCACATGGAGGGCCATCTTTCTTCAACCTCTTCCCCTGCTAAAGTTTCCTCATCAGCTCCAGGAGTTGTAAGAGTTGACAGAGCCAAGACCCTGGGCTGACAGATGGGTCTACAAAGCCCAATGTGTGGGGGGTGGCGAGGGTTGGGGTCAGTGCAGAAAATCCCCTGTGCTCCCAGCTCCCAAACTATGATTGTGCCCACTCCTGAGAGACACAGGTTCCAGGACTCCTGACGGTTTTGCCAAACCTTCTGTAGACTATTCAGGGGTCTTAGGACTCTCCACTCAACCTTCCCTCCTTCTCTCCCTGACTCAGGTTCAGACTTGTATGGTAGTGAAAGCTCTCCCAGGGTCTCTGGATCCCTCCCATTTTCTCTCACACAGTCACTTCCCCAAATAAAACCCTGGACGTTGTTCCCAAATTGGTGACTGCTTCTTGGAGGATTTGGACTAACAGAATTGGGCTCTGCAAATCTCCACACACCCTCAGCCGCAACCAATCCCAACTCACTGAACAAGTTGAGCAGAATTCTGCCAGGGGGGCCATAGGAGTGTAGGGAGAGTGCCCCTGAGCTCTCCTACCACCAGGTCCAGGGAGGCAGGGGAGACATGTGGGGAATGTGCTCCCCTGTCCTCCCATCTCCACCCCTACCTCCATGTCTTTGTCGGCTCCCGCTTACACCTGCCAAACTTAGCTGCCCTTCTAACCCTCACTCAAGGCCAAATTAATTCAAGGTGAAGCAACATGGCATCTGAACTAGATATCTTTGCTCCATGTGGGGCCCAGGTCGGGGGGAGGCGTGGGAGAGGCCTGCAGAGACTGACTGGTGCCTCCTGGATCTGGATCTGCTGGTCTCTCTGGGGGTCTGTTTGTGATATATGGGGGTGAACACCTACTTGGGATGCTACCAGAGGAAGAGGGCCATCTGCCCACTAAGCTCTGAGGTTACAGGCCATTAAGATGGGCGTTCCCAGGGAAGCCCGGTGACTCTCAACCTCAAGTTTCTACAGTTGCCCTCTGTCCACAAAGAAGATGGGCCCTCAAACTGTATTCTTTTCTGTGTAAACAAACCTGGCCACACCCTGGTGACCAGGAAACTTTTAATAAGCTACAAACACCTGCAAAGAAACCCACAGGGGTAATCATGGGCTTTGGTGACAGGCAGAATCGGGTTCAAATCTTTCTTGCTCCCCTAATTACTAGCTATGTGAACTTGGACACATTATTTAACTTCTCTGAACTCGATTTTTTCAGCTAAGGAGAGGGAATCACAACCCAGAACTCCTAAGCTTGTTGGAGGATTAGATAAATAACTTGCAAAATTCCACACTCGGCGTTTTCTCTAGGGGACAGTGGTTTTCAACAAGGATAGTAATGACCCCTAGTGGAAAGTTTGGGAAATCCTGGGGTTATTTTTGGTGGTCACTGGGGTGAAAGGCAGGGACCAGAGATCTACAGTGCAAGGGGCAACAAGGTACAATGAGGACAAGTCCTCTACTCTACATGGCAAAGTAGGGGTTTTGTTTTTTCACAATTTTAAGACACATTGAGTTTTCCAGGAACACAACTACTGGGTAGACTGAGGGAATTTCTTGATGTTGTGTTGCGCGCTCTTACCAAGAGTTGTTTACTGATTTGGAAAATCTTACCACTGACATTACTGCCACTTAGTGGCCGGGAGATAACTGTGCGTCAATCCACATTCGCAGCGTCACATCTGACCCTTGTGGTATCTCTCAGTGAGGCACTTCTAAAGCTGTCTTTGCACACACATCCTCTGGGGTCCTTACTGAGGTAGAGATTCGAATCCCAGCAGGTCTGAGGTGTGACCTGAGATATGCCTTTCTCACCAGCCTCCAGGAGAGCTAGGTGCTGCCAGGTCCTAGTGCAGTCACACCTGAGCAGTGACACGTGGAGAACGTGTTTTGTTATAAACTACACTTCTTCTAGCCATCCCTTCACATGGATAGATCGAGTTCCCCTGGAAACAGACTCCCCTGGGAGGGAGATTTCTGTGCAGGTGGGGAACTAGGGTGTGCTCTTGAAAGCACAGTGAGGGCTGGGAAATGCAGCATGGGGCAGAGGAGGAAGTTGGGCTGCAATTATGGTCATTTTCTGCCCGTCCTTTCATTCATTCATTCATTCAATTCTTACTGAGTGCCTGAACCCACACTGGGCCTCTTTTCCTCTGCGGCTGCCCCTCCACCATGTCACCCTGCACCCAGGCCCTCGCTGACTCATTTCTGGAAGAGATGTGCAGAGACTGGAGCCCAGCTGCGGAGAAGAGAGGTGGGTCCTGAATGGGGAGACCCCGGTGGCCTTCCACGGCAACTTTGTCCTCCTCTGGTTGTGCTGGCCCCTTCCTGGGGCATTTTCACCTCTGCCCAGAGTCTGGGTCCTCAAGGCTCAGCCCGGCCCCAGGGCCCCAAAGAAAGCCAGGCAAGGGCCCAGGTAAGGGAACAGAGTGGTCATTTTCTGTGCAAATGGATACGCACACACTTTTCTGTGTTTTTCTGACTTTCCATCCAGGCTCTTCCACCGACCACTTAAGGAGTCAGAATCCATTAACCCAAAATAACTTTCTGATACACTAAAAACCACAGTTATTGCAAAGGTCTATTTCTAAAATGTTTGATTTCTTCTGAGTATAAAATACCCACACACACATACGTGATTTAGAAAATTGAAAATCTCATAAAGATAAAAGAAATGAAGATTACCCACACTTTCACCACCCGCGGTCAGGCACTGCTAACTTCAGGGTACATGACATCTGGGCTCCCTGAAGACCCAGCTGAAGTGCTGTCAGCAGCCATTACCCTCATGGCCGTGCTTTTATTAAGACCTTAGCATGTGTTCAAGGAAGACACGTTCCAGCATGTTGCTGTCCACCAGTTAGGGCTCCACCGCAGTTGTGAGTTGCCTCTTCCAGCACCTTCTTCTGCATCCCTAGCCTCTAGCTTCTCCCAGCTTCAAAAGGAGAATCTGCCATTTGAGCCAAGTGCTTTACATTCTTTACCTCATCAAATCCTTACAACCACCTTGAAATATGTGTTTTATCATGCTAATTTTATGGATAAGGAAACTCAGACTCAAACAGTCTACATAGTTTCTAGAAGTGGCAAGAAGAGAACACAGTTCTCTGGGTTTCACAGCTCATGCCCTTTCCACAGCGGTGTGCAGCCTGCCAGAGCCCTTAGGGATTTTCCAGACTGGAGAAGAAGAGGGTGAGGGGAAGATTCAGGAAATGTCTACCGGTCCATGTGGAGGTTTAATTGGGCTAGTGCCTGTCCTGTCTGGAGAACAAGGCTGAGCATATGGCCAGCCATGTGGCTAAGCATTCCCCAGTGGTGGGGTGACTCTATTATATTGTAAGGCAAGGGTGTCAAACTCATTTTCACCAGGGAGCCACATCAGCCTCACGGTTGCCTTCAAAGGGCCAAATGTAATTTTAGGACTGTATAAATGTAACTACTGCTTCACTAGGGGCAAGGAGCTCGGTGCTGCTGCTGGGTAGAAACAAGGTGGAGGGCCAGATTCGGCCCACGGGCCTTGTGTTTGCCACCTGCGTTGTACAGTATGTACTAGGACACTTCCCCCCCCCAATATTTTATTTATTTCTAGGGAGGGAGAAAGAGAGGGAGAGAAACATCAATATGTGGTTGTCTCTCGAGCACCCCCTACTGGGGACCTGGCCCGCAACCCAGGCATGTACCCTGACTGGGAATCAAATCAGTAACCCTTTGGTTCACGGGCCAGCACTCAGTCCACTGAGCTACACCAGCCAGGGCTGTACTGGGACACTTCTGAGAGTGCAAAGGGATGCTGGTGGCAATAGCCAGGAGCAATGGGCATAACTGGGAATGTGCCAGAGAAATGGGAGGGAAGGGATGGTCACCCCACTCACTGGAGGCAGAGGGTGGTGGAAGGACTCTCCTAGGGGATTGTCTGGAGTGGCCATAATGCACAGGCTCATCCCACAGGTGAGCTCTGGTCACTAGGAGAAGTTCCAAAAAATCATGTGGTTTCTTCAGTGTCCTCTGACTCTCTTAGTGGCTGGGCTCCCAGGATCCAGTTTGGAAGTCATACTGGGTGCTTAGGCAGCAGGCAGCTACTGTGGGTGCTGGAGTCACCCAGATATGAATTTGTATTCCAGAGCCATCTTGTTTCTTGACTTTGGGAAACTCACTTAACCTTTCTGACTCTCAGTTTCCTTGTCTATAAAATGGGACCAATAAAATCTAATCTGTGTGTTATTATATGAGGTAAGGTCTGTGAATGTGCTGACTGCTTAGTAGGTGCTCGATAAAATTAGCGTTGGCCTCTGAGGTGGGGTTTGTGGGTAAGTGGGACTGGAGTCATCAGGGCAATGTTAACTAAGTGGCAAGGCCAAGTTTTCTAGACAGGGGTAAATTCTCCATTGGCCTATGGCCTTCTCCTACATGAATACCTCAGGAGCACTAACCTGGGAGGCAGATCCCTGTTCTAGTCTGAGGCTTGCTATTGGAGACTCTGAGAAGTAAATGGTGGCAGGTGTGTGGAGAAGAAAACCAGAGCCTGAAGTATCATTAAACCAGCAGTGAATTATTCTTTTTTTCCCTCTCTGGCATCTCCTAGCCTGAACTCAAAAACAGCTAAAGCCTAGAATTGTGGTCTGAGTGCAGACAGAAAGAGCTCCAAAATAAGCTCTCTATTTCCAGTCAAAGGAGCAAAAAAGGGGCTTCCTAGGGGTTAACGTGAGTGGAAGAAATCTACATTTTTTGTTGTAGTCTTGTCCATTCTCTTCCACCCCCATTCCCTGGGCAAACCTACAGCAGCAGTGGCAGCAACAGCTGGACAGGCACCCAAAGCTCCACGGGCCCAGATCTTCTCTCTGCTCAGAGGATCTGTGGTCCCAAAAGTATGAGGGAAATCCCATTGCTTGTTTCCTTCTCTCTCCATTCTCTCTCTGCTTGGTCAGAGGCTGCTGTAGTCATGGGAAGTGTGTGGTAAGCAAGGCAATTAAGCTCCCTTGGGAAGGGACTGGTGGTTTTCTGTCTCAGGACAGCTGTGCACACAGCAGAAGGCACAGAAGGTCCAGCAAATTGAGGACTCACCTCCAACTAGTGCTGTAGGAGAGCGGCAAAATAGGTTATAAGATCTTACAGCCAGAGGCCCTGACACATTGAGCTCTTACAGTTGCTCAGTCCAAAACTGATGCCCCTGAGAGATTACGAGATGAGAATGAGGCTGCATGTGCTTAGCAGATCTGGGATTGAAACCAGGACTCTGCCTGTAACCTTGGGCCCTTTCAACACGGAAGACAAGAGAAACGAGGCAGAGAGAGGAGTGCAGATGGCAGCTCTGGAAGGAATTAAAGCACCAGCCCTCTCCTCCCAGGGACAAAAACCAGAGTGTGAGAGGCAGGTAGCAAGGACCTTCTTCCAACATGCTCCTTCTCCTTTGTGGTCTGTGAAACTCAGGCCCAGGAGGGGAAAGGACTTACTTTAGAGTCATGAAACCAATGATGGAAATATCTGCTTTCCTGAACTTTCTTTATTCATGAAGAATTAAGTACTATAAGATTTTTAGAAGTTTTATTAAGGATTTCTCTTTTTTTAACCAAAATGTGCACAGTTCAAAAAAAAAAGTTTCTTATGTCTAGATGTCCTCAATAAAGATTTTGCTAAAATAGCATGATGGGTACTTGGTAATTTTTTTTAAAGGAATGCTCCAAATTAAATGCTAAGCACTGAGAGGAGCTGATTAATAGTAATAGATTTAGCACAATTAGCTTTGGTAATAAGAATTAGAGAAGAAAAGTGGGAGCTGCTTCTATAGCCACCCAAAGGGGGATGATTAAGAATATTTTGGTATGTGTACTTAATGGACCATGTTTATGAATCTATAATGAAGTAAATATAGTATTAATTAATTAATTAAACAAAACAGAAACACCAAGATGTTAAACAGTGGTTGCATTCAGGTAGCAGGCTACAGATGAGCTGAAGATCATATTTTTCTGTGTTCCAGAAATTCTATAATGAGAATGTTCTTTTGGCAAAAAATAAAAGTGTTTTATTTTGGGTGGGGGGAAGCCACTCTTTTATTTTGGTGGGAGGACAATAGCTGGAACAATAACTTGTCTCACTAAGCAAACTCCATGGCTGGTAACCCATTTCTATTTTGCTCATGGCTATATCTCTACCCCTTAGTTCACTGCCAGGTGTACAATGAAAATGCCAGAAATATTTGTTGATGAATAAATGAATGTATTGATGAATGGATGAATGACATATTTAGAAATATTTAATACCTGAAATTTAAAAACACCTAGTAGAGAAATAAGGAGTTGAAAATCAGAATTATTCTAGCCATGGCCAGGTGGCCCAGTTGGTTGGATTGTTGTCCCGTACGCCAAAAGATTGCTGATTCAGTTTCCAATCAGGGCACATACCTAGGTTGCAGTTTTGATCCTCGGTCATGCTATGTACAGGAGGCAACAGACTGATTTTTCTCTCTCTCTAAAATCAATAAACATATCCTTAGGTGAGGATTTGTTTAAAAGAATTATTTCAAACAGGAACTATGTAACTGAGACAAAGAAAAATAATTGCACATTAGAGGAAACTGTTAGCCTTCTCACCTGTGGACCAGGCTGTGGTTAAACGGTGTGTAACTATCAGACATGACACAGTGCTCATAACCCCAGGGCTATCAACAGCCAAAACACTTGTCCAAGTCATAGACCTGATGTTGATTTTCTGCACCTCTGCCATCCTTCTCCAACCAGCTTTCGCTTACGTCCATGCCGTGATGAACCTGAGGTTCTTAGGGGAAACAAGTAAATGAGAGACATGGGCTGGCAGGCCAAGAAGAACCCTGAGGGTCTTTGCTCCAGGCTGTGTGCTTCCAGAGGCCAGCCCCTGATGGAGAAGCTCGCTGCCCTGAGAGGCCTCTCTGGTTCTGGCAGGGGAGGGAGGGACTGGGGAGGCAGTGATTTATCATCATAGACAGTGTGTCTTACATGAATAAACTTTCTGTATTCTGAGTACCCAACAGTAGCTGCTCAGTCACAACACAGCCACTTAGGGTGGGAGGAAAGGAGGGGCAACAGGAAGAAAGAAGGAAGGGGAATGAAACCAAAATGCTGACCAGGAAAATGACAAAAGCAAAAAAGGAAATCAATCGACACTTTCCTAGAGAACTTTAAAGAGTTAAGGTCTGCTCTCTAGAACTTAAAACCTAATCACCAAGAGAAAACCATCCCCTGAAGCCACCTTCACAGTTTTTACTTTGGGCCTCTCTCCTGCCTCCCTGAACCCTGCCCCCCCAACACACACACACATACACACACATACACCTTTGTTCCTTCTAATTTTCCCCTTCTTTGCCTGGCAACTGCTCATTCTTCAAGATCCATGTATTTCTTTGATTGGGTGGCCAGGGATCCTTGTCTCTGTCCGCCCAGTCAGAGCTCTTGGCTAGGTGTCATGTAAGGATCTGTGTGTGTGGCCATCTCCCCTCATCACTGTAAGCCCATGAGAGCCAATAACTGGCACAACTAGAAAGGGACCACTGAGAAATGACCCGCGGACTGCTGGCCATGGGCACACAGAAAAGGCAGCCCAGGCTAGAGGGAGTGGGAAGACCGTGGGGAGGCAGCATTTCACAAGGGTGGAGATCATCAGCAAGACTGCCTGTCAGCAGTCTCCTGGTGTACAGCCAGGCTAGTGGGGGTGATAAGAGCCACGTGCAAGGTGATTCTCTTCCAAGAACAGACTGTTGATACCCTGAAAAAAGGAACAGCCTGATAGAAAGTGCTGGTGTGCACAGAGGGAGAGCTGGGCCCACATCCCTTGCTTGGAGAGAAGAGAAAGGCAGAAAGCAGGATTCCCAAAGCCAGAGAACCAGATGGTGGGAGATGAGGCTCCAGGTCATGGGGTCTAGCAAGACGGCAGTTAGAATGACAAAAAAATCCAATTAAAAAATGGAAGACACACAAATGACCAACAAGCAACAAGATGTTCAATATCACTAATGATTAAGGAGATGTAAATCAAAACCACAAGATACCACCTCATGCTCATTAGGATGGCTTCTACTTAAAAAAAGTTGAAAATAAAAAGTATGACAGGAAGCCATTTTGCAAGAGTACAGAATACAGAAGTTTCTTTTTCTTTTAAATAGGCACAATCCCATCACTCAGAAATAATCTACTTTAATATTAATTGACTATTAATGAACTCTTTTAAGGATGATTGGATTGCTGTGTTATTTCCCATTCTGTGGATGAAATAAAGTATATTTAATCAATCCCCTATTATCAGACATTTTGATGGTCTCTGATTGTTTACTATTATAAACACTGTTGTATAAATTCCATGTATATTTTTTAATTAATTTTTTATTTTAAAAAGGGGGGAGATAGTTAGGATGGGTCATTGGGGAACGTGAGTAGAGAGCAAAACCCCTGCCTAGAGAGGTTCAGTGGCTCCCAGGAGCCAAGGCCCACCAGCTCTTAGGGATTAGACGAGAGCTGCCTTAGTTCAAGATTTTACACATTTTAGTGCATCCACAAATCCTGGGGGAATCTTGGTAGAATGAAGATGCTAGTCAGTAGATCCAGGATGGGGCCTGGGTTCTGCATTTCTAACAGGTTTGCAGGTGATGCTGATGCTGCTTGACCTCATAACACCCTTTAAGAAGCAAGGCCTGCCATGGCCTGGTGGCTCAGTTGGTTGGAGCATCATCCCGTGCACCAAAAAAAAAAGGTTCCAGGTTCAATCCCTTGTCCAGTTGGGGCATGTATGGGAGCAAACAATTGTTGTTTCTCTCTCACATTGATGTTTTTTCCTCTCTCTAAAAATCACTAAATATATCCTTATGTGAGGATTTAAAAAAGAAAGAAGGAAGAGGAGGAGAAGAAAAGGGAGGAGGAAATGGAGGAGGAGGAGGAGGAGACGAAGAAGAAGAAGAAGAAGAAGAAGAAGAAGAAGAAGAAGAAGCAGCAGCAGCAGCAGCAAGATGCCAGGATAAAAGGGGAGCACACAGAAGGCTGTGATGACAGGACTGCAGACATTTCCCTCAGAATCTGGTCCAGTGGCTTGTAAAGTTCTACTTAGTTCCTATCTCACAAAGGCCAGCAAAGGAAGGGGATTCTGTCCACCTTGTTCAGGAGCCGAGAAGGTTGATGTAAAGGAGAAGCCATGCATCCCTGGGGGCCATCCTGGTGGTGGCAGCAGGAACAAAGCAAGAAACCTCCAAAGGGGCAGCTTCAGAGAAAACAACTGGACCAGTGGGAATTTCCCCACCTGAAGAGTATTTTGGTTTAACTTTTTATTGTGGAAAGGTGCATTCATCCTCTTAAGTTGAGTAGTACAACGACCAGCTACAACAATTATCAACTCATGGCCTTTTCCTCCAACTATCTGGACTATTCCCAATAGATCATTCAGAAATATTTTAAAACATATCTCCAAAATATAAGTGCTCTCTTTAAAAACATATATATTTTGCTTTAATAAAGGAGACAGATCTTTTGAGAAAGTCATTTAGTAACATCTGTTAAAATATTTTGTCACAACCAGAGACATTGAAGTTAAGAACAATCTAACAATGGCCAGGGGGGAGTGAGGAGGGGACAGTGAGGAGAGGGGATTACAGGAACTACTATAAAGGACACATGGACAAAATCAAGGGGGAGGGTGGAGGTGGGGGAGGGGGGATTCGGCTGGGGTGGGGTGGAGGGATGGGGAGAAAAGGCACACAACTGTAACTGAATAACAATAAAAAATTTAAAAAAATATTTTGTCACAAAATAAGGTTGTCCACTTTCACCACTCCTATTCAACATAGTATTGGAAGTCCTAGCCACAGCAATCAGACAAGAAAAGGAAATAAAAGGCATCCAAATTGGAAAAGAGGAAACAAAACTGTCATTGTTTGCAGATGACATGATAGTGTACATAGAAAACCCCATCGACTCCACAAAAAAACAGCTTGACCTAATAAATGAATGTGGCAAAAGAGCAGGAGACAAAGTCAATATCCAGAAATCAAAGGCATTCCTGTACACCAACAACGAAACATCAGAAACAGAAATCAGGAAAAAAATTCCATTTGGTATAGCAACAAGAAACATAAAATATCTAGGAATCAACCTAACCAAGGAGGTAAAAGACCTGTACTCAGAAAACTACACAACACTGAAGAAAGAAATTAAGGAAGACACAAACAAATGGAAACATGTACCATGCTCATGGATTGGAAGAATTAACACCATCAAAATGGCCATACTACCCAAAGGAATTTATAGATTCAATGCAATCCCTATTAGAGTACCAATGGCATATATCACAGATATAGAACAAACATTTCAAAAATTTATATGGAACCATAAATGACCCCGAATAGCTGCAGCAATTTTGAGAAAGAAGAGCAAAGTGGGAGGAATCACAACACCTGATATCAAACTGTATTACAAGGCCACTGTAATCAAAATATCCTGGTACTGGCATAAGAACAGACACATGGACCAATGGAACAGAATAGAGAGCCCAGAAATAAACCCGAGTCTCTACGGTCAATTAAAGTTTGACAAAGCGGGCAGGAGCATAAAATGGAGCAAAGATAGCCTCTTCAACAAATGGTGTTGGGAGATGTGGACAGCTACGTGCAAAACAGTGAAACCCAATCACCAACTTACACCATACAAAAAATAAATTCAAGGTGGATAAAAGATTTAAATATAAGTCGTGACACCATTAAAGTCCTAGAGGAGAACATGGGCAGGAAAATCTCAGACATTTCACGCAGCAACATCCTCACAGACACGTCCCCTAAAGCAAGGGACATAAAAGAAAGAATAAACAGATGGGACCTTATAAAATAAAAAGCTTCTGCATGGCTAAAGAAAACAGCATTAAAATAAAAAGAGAAACAACAGTATGGGAAAACATATTTGCCAATGATACCTCAGACAAGGGCCTGATCTCCAAAATATATAAAGAACTCACATGACTCCACTCTAAGAAGACAAGCAACCCAATTAAAAAATGGGCAAAGGACTTGAACAGACACTTCTCCAAGGAGGACATACAGAGGTTCCAGAGACATATGAAAGGATGCTCAGTATTGCTAGCCATCAGAGAGATGCAAATTAAAACCAATGAGATACCACGTCACACTGGTCAGAATGGCCATCATAAACAAAGCAACAAACAACAAATGTTGGAGAGGATGTGGAGAAAAGGGAAGCTTAGTGCAGTGTTGGTGGGATTGCAGACTTGTACAACCACTATGGAAAACAGTATGGAATTTCCTCAGAAAACTAAAAATGGAAATGCCTTTTGACCCAGCAATTCCACTGCTAGGATAATATCCTAAGAACCCTGAAACACCAATCCAAAAGGACCTATGCACCCCAATGTTCATAGCAGCACAATTTACAATAGCCAAGTGCTGGAAACAACCCAAGTGCCCATCAGTAAATGAATGGATCAAAAAACTATGGTGCATCTACACAATGTAATTCTACACAGCAGAAAGAAAGAAGGAGCTCCTACTTTTTTTGACAGCATGGATGGAACTGGAGAGCATTATGCTAAGTGAAATAAGCCAGGCGATGAAAGACAAATACCATATGATCTCACCATTAACAGGAACCTAATCAGCAAAACGAACAAGCAAGCAATGTATAGCCAAAGACATCGAAATTGAGAACAGGCTGACAGTGATCAGAAGGGAGAGGGAAGGGGATAATGGGGGGAAAGGGTGAAGGGTTTACAGGAACAATTATAAAAGGCACATGGACAACAACAAGGGGGGGTGGAAATGGGGGAGGGAGGCAGGGAGGGCTGGTGTGGAGGGGTTGGGGGAAAGGGTGGGGGAAAAGGCAGAAAACTACTTGAACAACAATAAAAAAAAATTTAGCCACAAAATAAAAATATTAACAAAATAATGTGTTAAATAATAGAATTTATTTCATTTCTATAAAATGAAAAGTATGCAGTGTCTAAATATCCTTTGAGAATATGAATTTAAAGACAGAAAACTGCTTGTGGTATATAATATAAATAAAAAAGGCAGGTGACAAAACAGTACAAGCCGGGTGACTTTATTTTTATAAAAGCATAATAACACAACATATATATCTGCACAGGAACAAAACTGGAAGAAAATATTTCAAAATTTCAAGTGGCTTTCTGGAAATTTTAATTTTCTCATTGTGCTTTTCCCAATGTTCCAATTCAACAATGAATGTATATGACAATCATGAAAACAACAAAAAGAAAAAACAACAGCAGGGCGGGACTTCCCAGAGGGCACTATGTCATCCCAGGCCTTTTCACTGGCAAGTGATTGCATGCTCTCCATTAGTCTGTCATCCTCCCAGGTAATCCAGGGTTTCTTTCCTTGGTTTAGAGGTGCCCTCCCTCAGAACCCCCCATCTAGTAGTCTCTTTCCCTGACATTAGATCCTAGCTGGCCTCTGCTTGGCTTCAATAGTGTTCCCTCCCTCCCAGCTTCCCTGGGATGAGTCCCTTTCAGCACCCATGGGCCTGGGCCAGAAGCTTTTGGACTTAATTGATTTATTAGGCAATGACTTCACACAATCTTATCCCTCCCGACAGCCTGAGACTGCAATGTCATACGTTGCCAATAGGTGGTGCTGCCTAACTCAGAAGCACTCTTGCCCAAGGGTTCTGAAGATAAGATTTCAGGGACCATTAAAATACTAACTGCTGGCCCTCCCCTGGCTGGGTGGTTCAGTTGGTTGGAGAACCTTCCTGAAAACTGAAAGGTCATAGGTTCGGTCCCAGGTCAAGGCATATCCTGGGTTGCAGGTCCGGTCCCCAATCTTTCTCTCCCTCTCTTCCCCTCTCTCAAAAATTAAATAAATAAAATAGTAATTGCTGAACATAGCATGCCTACTGGACATAGCATTACTACATAAGGGCATGGGGACAAATTTACCACCTACCATTGCCATTCAGTACCAAAAATGTAGTGGACAAAAGTCTCAAAATAAAGACAGTCCTAGAAATTTAATAGGTTTGCCCTGACCAGTGTGGCTCAGTTGATTGAGCATCATTCCCCCCCAACACACACAAAGTCACTGGTTTGATCCCTGGTCAGGTTACATATGGCAGGTTTGGTCAATGTTTCTCTCTCTCATTGATGTTTCTCTCCCTCTCTTTCTCCCTCTCTTCCCCTCTCTATAAATAATAAATAAATAAATAAATAAATAAATAAATAAATAAATATTTTTTTAAAGAAATTGAAATTTTAAGAAAAACCCACTTGTGTGGTTCTTACTCTTTTTTTAAAGATTTTATTTATATTTTAAAGTATATTTTATTTATTATACTATTACAGTTGTCCCAATGTTTTATTCCCTTAATACCCCCTCTGCCTTGAACCCCCCAGCCCTCCAGCACCCCACCTCTTTAGTTCATGTCCATGGGTCGTACATAGAAGTTCTTTGGTTTCTACATTTCCTATACTGTTCTTAACCTCCCCGTCTATTTTGTACCTACCATTTATGCTACTTATTCACTGTACCTTTTCCCCCATTCTCCCTCTCTCCCTCCCTGCTGATAACCCTCCATGTGATCTCCATTTCTATGATTCTGTTCCTATTCTAGTTGCTTAGTTTGTGTTTTGTTTTGTTTTGCTTTTTGGGTTTTTTTAGGTTCAGTTGTTGATAGTTGTGAATTTGTTGTCATTTTACTGTTCATATTTTTGATCTTCAATTTCTTAGATAAGTCCCTTTAACATTTCATATAATAAGGGCTTGATGATGATGAACTCCTTCAACTTGACCTTATCTGAGAAGCACTTTATCTGCCCTTTCATTCTAAATGATAGCTTTGCTGGATACAGTAATCTTGGATGTAGGTCCTTGCCTTTCATGACTTGGAATACTTCCTTCCAGCCCCTTCCTGCCTGCAAGGTTTCTTTTGAGAAATCAGCTGACAGTCTTATGGGAACTCCTTCATAGGTAACTGTCTCCTTTTCTCTTCCTGCTTTTAGGATTCTCTCCTTATCTTTAATCTTAGGTAATGTAATTATGATGTGCCTTGGTGTGTGCTTCCTTGGGTCCAAATTCTTTGGGACTCTCTGAGCTTTCTGGACTTCCAGGAATTCTATTCCTTTGCCAGGATGGAGAAGTTTTCCTTCATTATTTGTTCAAATAAGTTTCCAATTTCTTGCTCTTCCTCTTCTCCTTCTGGCACCCCTATGATTCAGATGTTGGAACATTTAAAGTTGTCCCAGAGGTTCCTAAGCCTCTCATCAATTTTTTGAATTCTCGTTTCTTCATTCTGTTCTGGTTGAATGCTTATTTCTGCTCCAAACTGTTGACTTGAGCCCCAGTTTCCTTCTCGTTACTTTTGTTTCCCTGTACATTTTCCTTTATTCCACTTTGCATAGCCTTTACCTTTCCCTCTATTTTGCAACCATACTCAACCATTTCTGTGAGCATCCTGATTACCAGTGTTTTGAACTCTGCATCTGATAGGTTGGCTATCTCTTCATCGCTTAGTTGTATTTTTTTTCTGGAGTTTTAATCTGTTCTTTCATTTGGGCCATATTTTTTTGTCTCAGTGTGCCTGTTACATAGTAAGGGGTGGAGCCTTAGGTATTCACCAGGGCAGGGCAACCCACATCTCTGCATTGTGTTGCTGTATGTGGAGGGAGGGGTCTGAGAGGGAACAGTGCCACTTGCTCAGCTCTCAGTGGGCTTTCAGTAACTTCCTCCACTACCCACAAGCAAATGCAGCCCTTCTGCTGCTGATTCCCAGGTGGGTGGGTTTGTGTACATTTTAGGACGCTGTGGGTCACTCCAATGAACTCTCCTGGGAGGCTGGGAGTTTCTCCTGCTGCCACAACCTCCACAGGTTTTTTCAGTCAGAGATTTTGAGGCTTTCTTTTCCTATGCTAAAACCCTGGTTTGCATGATCTTTCTTGCTCCCCAGTTGTTCCTCCTGGCTTATCTACATGCAAATGGGGGACCACCCACTCTGCCAACCACCACATCACCCACCGAGTCCTCCAGCCGCTGCCTTGCCGGGAATCCTCTCTACCCCAGCTGCCCATCTCCACCCCTCCTACTGGTCTGGATGAATGTTTCTCTTTTAACTCCTTGGTTGTTGGACTTCCATACAGTTTGACTTCCTGGCAGTTGTGGTCATTTTTGTTTTTTAATTTTTTGTTGTCCTTCTTTTGGTTGTGCAAGGAGGTACCACAGTGCATCTATCTACACCTCCATCTTGGCCGGAACCTCCCAACATTCTATTTATTTATTTTTAGTGAGGGGGGAAGGGATGGAGAAAGAGAGGGAGAGAAACATCAATGTGTGGTTGCCTCTCACGTGCCCCCTACTGGGGACCTAGTCTAAAATCCAGTCATGTGCCCTGACTGGGAATCAACAGACGACCCTTTGGTTCACAGGCTGGCACTCAATCCACTGAGCAACACCAGCCATGGCATGGTTCTTATTATTACACCTCAGACCGGTGAAAATTTGACCCAACCAGCACTAGCCCCAGAGTGGACTTTAGGAATTGCCGCTCTAGGCAAGGATTCCAGGAATTGGTGGTTCTTCCATTCTCCAATGTCAAATTTCTATATAAATTAATTTTCTTCAAATTATGATTGTGTTTCTGCTCCCAGTGTGCAGCAAGACACATATACTATCTTTCTTCCAATCGTGGCTGCAGTGGAGCAGCGAGCCACTTTTAAGTATTCATCTCTCTTAAAAACAAAGATCTGACCAGGTCATATCCCTGCTTATTCTCCTCTGTTGTCTTCCTTTGTCTACAAAATCAGAGAACTCAGCATTTCATACCAGTGGTTTCATGGTCCAGGCCTGCCTCACTCACCCAGGATCACATAAAAAACCTGTCGCCCACCCCCAAAACTTAAACAGATGGGTGATAGCCTTGCCAAATGTCAATACTCAGCCAGTTTGCACCTACTTAGCTTTGCACATGCAGTTCCCTCCACCTGCGGGTGTTTTCAGGCCTTCTCACTTTCCTGGCATATGCTGGTTCTGCCCCATCAAGTCAGCACAATGTCACCTCCTGGAGGGAGCCACCTCCTCTGCTTTCAAGACACCTGGCATGTAATCACCTGAGAGCACACATCCTCTTGCTGTAGTGTCTCAGTCTGCTGGGGCACAGACTCTCTGTTCAACTGCATCCCCTCTTCGGGGCTTAACACAGAGAAGGTGCCCAGTGAATCCTCACTGATTTATGGAGCTCTTGTAATGTATTTTCACAATATGCAAATCCTCCTCATGGAACAGCAGCGGCTATGGCTGACGTTAGACCAAAGGCTTTCTTCTTCTTGGCCTTGGTCTTCCCCCATGAACTATGGGTGGTATTTAAAGTAGCAAGGCCTTGAGGGTCCAAGGACCAATAGTGCAGTCACCCCCATGAGGAGAATTTTTAAGATGTGAGTAGGCAATTGCTTCTAAGAGTTCACAATGGGCAGTTACAAAGTTGTTAGGAGTTCCACAGAGCGAAAAGAGGCCTGGAGATGCAATAATGGTGGCCGTATTAGTGGAATTGTATTCTTTAAGGAGTGTGGAGACAGGAGGTGAAGTACAACTTTTACAGGGGCCTAATTTCAGCTCTCAAATACATTGCCCTACAGGGGATTGTGAGAATTCAGGTGGGACTCCCTGAAGTGGTTTTCCTAACATCTAACTAGTGCTTCTGAAGTATCATTTTCCCCAATGGAGTGGGTTGTATCAATGCAGGTGTTATTTGGAGTGCAGTTAGGATCAGAGTTAGGGTAAGACACTATATTAGACCAATTTAAGGGCTTGAATATGGATTCCTCAGTTAAAGAATCGAGGGAACTTGGTGCTGGCAAGGGAGGCCAAGCCCCCAAACAGATCAACAGCCCCTGCATGAGTCTCACTGTGACACAGAGTGCGTCCCAAGGCTTGCTTACATGTAAGGGAGGTGCTGGTATAACTGAAGGTCTTCAGGGAAAGAGGTGTTACGCGAAAACATGAAAGAGGGAATTCCGTTCCCCTATGACCTTTAAAGAAAGGAAGGGGGCATGTTTGAATAGTGGAGGAATTTAAAGCCTGCTGAAAGGAGTTATTACTAGTGGGGTAGGTTCTAATTTGAGTATGTATTCCAGAGGGGGACTCCAGACTGGGGTAGCGGATCCAACACCTGGCCAAGTTTTCCCCAGCAACCAAGATTCTAGAGGCGTTTATTAGTTAAGGTTATTGTCCCAGTCCTTAGCATAAGATTCGGGCAAGGCTAAGACAATTAAAATTAGAAGTGGGAATGGTGTGAGTCCCCATTCATAGCACAGTGTTAACCTGGGCTGATATTTAACAGTGTGGCAATGCAAACGTTGCTTACCTAGCTTTCTTGCTCCATGGTAGGTCCTCTACTGGCTCACAAGTATAGGTGGGTTTCTGGGTCCCTTGCCGGTTCTGGGATGAGTCCAAGTTGACAGGTGCTGGCTTCACCCAGGAAACATAGACCCAACTATCAACCCCTAATAGCTTCACAGCCATGGGAGTACTTAGGATAACCTAGTAGGGTCCCTTCCATTTTAGGTTAAGTTGATCTGCAGGGAATCCCTCTCTCCAAGTTTTGAGAAGTACTCAATCTCCCAGAGATACAGTAGCCTGGAATTCTCTTCTGGGAGTTGGCAAGACTATTTCCATATTCCTATAATGCCTTTTGTGCTTGTCTTAAGTTTATTATATGCTTAATTCCTTGATGGGTCTTTGCATCAAATATTAAATCTAGAGTTGATAAAGGCCTACCATATTTCATCTCAAATGGACTGTGTCTAGTGGCCTTAGGGGAGTCCCTGTCCTCATGAGGACAATAGTAACTTAACCCAGTTCTCAGAAGCCTCCAGATAGAGTTTTGCTGATGTTCTTTTTAAAGTCTGATTCGCCCACCCTACCTTCCCAGAGGACTAGGTCTCTAAGCAGAATGGAGGTAATATTTTATGCCTAAAACCTCAGATATTGACTGAGTGATCTTAGATGTAAAGGATGGGCCACTATCACTTTGTAGGGAGCATGGGAGACTAAATCAGGCCTTATTTCTTCTAAGAGAGTTTTTGCTATTTCTGTGGACTTCCCCGTCCTTGTTGGAAAGGCCTCAGTCCACCCAGTGGAGGTGTCTATCAAGACTAATAGAGATTTATATCCTCCACAGGGAGGCATTTGGATAAAGCAACTTGCCAGTCTTCTCCCAGGTAGGTCCCCCTTCGCCAAACAGGTTTTAGCAGTGAGGGAAGGGATAGCTTTTGCCCAGCGTTGTTGTAGGTACAAAGAATAAAGGCCTGTCAAATATTCTTTACAGTTGTTAGCCCTTTGCCTGCGAATAATTTGTTAACTAATGTAGCGTCCCTTCCTATGTGGAAGGAGTCATGCAGGGCCTTTAAATTTTTTCACTGAGAGGCCTGGGGAGGGAGAAGTTACTGGCCAGGGCCCTTCCTGGATACCCCCTTGCTCTCTAGCCTAAGATTGCTGTTTAAACGTGTACTCAGGCTTCAAGTTAGAATTGTCTACAGATGGGAATAAGGTTAATTCTATAATAGGCCTCTGAGCTGCCTTCTTAGCCTCTTCATCTGCCTTGCTATTTCCTTTGGTAAGAGAGAACATAAGCTTCTGGTGGGCCCTACAATGTATCAATGCTACTCGTTCAGGGAGTTTACCTGCTTCTAAGACTTAAAATTTCCTGTCTATGTTTAATGGGGGAATTCCTTATAGTAAGGGGCCCCCTTTCTTTTCTAAAATTGTATTTTATTGGTTATGCTATTAACAGTTGTCCCAATTTTTCCCCCTTTGCCCTCCTCCACCCAGCACTCCCTACTCCCACAGGCAATCCTCACACCACTGTTCACGTCCATGGGTCATGAGTTTAAGTTCTTTAGCTACTCCATTTCCCATACTGTGCTTTACATCACCGAGGGTATTCTGCAACTACCCCTTTGTACTTCTTAATCTCCTCCTCTCTTCACCCATTCTCCCCCACCCCCTCCCATCTGGCAACCAGCACTCTGTAACAGTAATTCTGTCTCTGTTGTTCTTGTTTGCTTAGTTCATTTTCTAGATTTGATTGCTGACAGGTATGTATTTACTGCCATTTTATTGTTCACTGTTTTGATCTTTTTCTTAAGTAAGTCCCTTTAACATTTCATATACTGATGGTTTGGTGATGACGAACTCATTTATTTTCCTCTCCTCTGGGAAACTCTTTATCTGTCCTTCAATTCTAAATGATAGCTTTGCAGAGTGGTTGTCCCAGAGGCAATCTTGGCTGTTGGTCCCTGCTTTTCATGACTTTGAATATTTCTTGCAAGTCCCTTCCAGCCTGAAAGTTTCTTTCAAGAAGTCAGCTGACAGTCTTATGAGAACTCCCCTATAGGTAACTAACCTCTTTCTCTTGATGCTTCTAAAATTCTCTCTTTATCTTTAACCTTTGGCATTTTAATTATGATGTATCTTGGAGTGGGTCTCTTTGCTTCCATTTGTTTGGGAGAATCTGTGCTTCCTGGATTTGCATGACTATTTCCTTCACCAAATTAGGGCAATTTTCTTTCCCTCATTATTTTTTCAGATAGAGTTCCAATTTCTTGCTCTTTCTTTTCTTCTGGCACCCCTATGATGTGAATGCTAGCCTTCTTGAAGTTGTCCCAGAGGCTGTTTACACTATTCTCATTTTGGGGGATTCTTTTTTATTCTTGTTCTGCATGGTTGCTTTTTGTTTGTTTATGTTCCAAATCATTGATTTGATTCTCAGCTTCATCCACTCTACTGTTGTTTCCCTGTAAATTGTTCTTTATTTCTGTTAGTGAATCCTTCATTTCTGACTGAGTCATTTTTATGCTGTTGAGGTCCTCATTAAGTTCTTTGAGCAGCCTTATAACCAGTGTTTTGAACTCTGCATCTGACAGGTTGCTTATCCCCATTTTGTTTAGTTATTTTTCTGGAGTTTTGACCTGTTCTTTCATTTGGGCCACGTTTCTTTGTCTCTTTGTTTTGGCAGCCTCCCTGTGTTTGTTTCTATGTATTAGGTAGAGCTTCTATGAGTCCCTGTCTTGGGATGGTGGCCTAATGTAGTAGGTGTCCTGCAGGGTCCAGGGGCACAGCCTCCCAGATCACCCAAGCTGGGTACTCAAGGTGCGCCAACTATGTGGGTGCAGTACACCCTCCTCTTGTCATTGAGCCTTGGTTGCTGTTGGCAGGTTAATGGCCTGGGAGGGATACCCAGGCCAGTCAGCTGCAAAGATTGACTGTGACCACCCAACCTTCAAGCTCCATGGAGGATCAGCTGGGCAGGGGTGGGGTGGTGGTGCTCCAACGTGGTCTGTAGCTGTCTACTGGGTGTGCAGGCCCTGGAGTTTTCTGGGTGGTGCAGGCCAAGGTCAGCCCTCACCTGTGTTTTTCCCGGGGCCACCCTGCCTGAGCTATAGAGCAATCTGAGATGGTTGATACTTGTGCTGGGCTTGGAGATTCCCAGGCAAAGCCAAGCTGTGAATCTAGGCTGGCTGCTCCTAGGGCCAGGCCTAGGACCACTTAGCAAGAGGTACTTGGGGGCTAGGGGTTCACTGAGGCCAGCTATTGCTTGTTTGAAAGGATTTACTAAGTTGTGAAGCATGAGCCAAGACCAGCCATTCATATGGAAAACCTACCATTAACAGCTGTAAATTGGGTGGGATGGAGCCTCTGGGGATCTCCAGGGCAGGGCAAACAGTGTTAGCCAGGTTGATGGAGTCTCAGATATGGCTCCGTCTGCAGGCTCTGTGGCTCTGGTCACTTTTCTCCTTGGGAGAAAGCTGTTCCCCAGCTCCTGCCTTGATCCCAGATACTTCAGTCCCTCCCTGTATGCCACTGGTGCCTTTCAGGCTGCTACCCCAGTGCTGGAGCTCAAAGGGAGTGAGTCTGAGTAAGTTTGTGTGTGGGTTCTTTAAGAGGAATGGCTTGGGACTCCAGAAGTTTCTTCCACCTACTCAATCCCTGATGGTTTTTGCAGCCACAGGTTGTGGGGACTTATCTTCCTGGCACTGGAACCCTGGGCTGTGGGACCTGGTGTGGGGCTGGAACTCCTCACTCCTGAGATATCCCTCCTGAATTTTTACCCACCACATGTAGATGTGGGACCAGCCTGTTCCGGGTCTCCATCCCTCCTACCAGTCTGGATGGATGTGGTTTCCTTAATTCCATAGTTATCATACTACCATTCAACTCAATTTATGCTGGTTCTGAGTGACAGCCGTTCTATAATTCAGTTGTAATTTTGATGTGGTTGTGCAAGGAGGCGAGTCATGCTCACCTATGCCGCCATCTTGACTGGAAGTCCCCCTGCCTTTCCCCCCCGTGCACACTCATGGCAGCATGAGCGTGCAGAACAAGGAAGGCACATGTGGAATCTGCATGTCCCTTTTCCTTGTAGAACAAAAGCTCAGGTAAGGACTGTAATTTCGGCCTTTTGGGCAGAGGTTCAGGGTGGAAGGGGTTGTACCACAATGGTGTCACAAACTAGCTGCTGCATATCCAGCCTTTCACTGCCCATTCTGTGCAAAGCTGCTTCCATCAGTGAACCGCCTTCATCAGGGCTTTCTAAGGTTTGGTCCAACAAGACAGTTCTACTGGAATAGGTAAGACGAATAATTTTTGAGCAGGAATGAGTTAAGTATGGAGATGATTCTGTAGGCATTAAGAAGGCTGGATTTAATGTATTACAGGTTTTTACAGTTACTTCAGGATCGTCCAGAAGGGCCTGTTATCTGGTTAATCTATTTCCTGTGTACTAGAGATGCCCTTTCATTTCTAACACACCTTGGACTTGATGTGGAGTTAGAACCTCTGACTTTTGTCCAAGAGTTAACTTAGCAGCTTCCCCAGTTAAAATGGCTGTAGCTGCAGCTTAGCATGCTCTTAGGCATGGCGGCCACCCAGTTGCTGCACTGTCCAGCTTCTTGGAGAAACATGAAACCTGTGGAGCTTTGTTTCCTAGTCGCTGGACTAAGACCCTAAAGGCTATTCCTTGCTTCTCTGCTATGTATAAAGAGAAAGGCTTGTTTAAGTTAGGGATGTCTGGGGCCGGGGCCTCAGCTAGGGTGAGCTTGATTTTATTAAAGGCCTTAATCATGTTCCTTTTCCCATATAATGGGTTTAGTGTCTGGTCCCTTAGTAGCCTCATATAAAGGCTTTGCAATTAGTCCAAAACTTGGGATCCAAATTCTGCAAAATCCAGCCATTCCTAAAACAGAGTGGAGTTGTTGTTTGGCAGTGGGTGGTATTAGCCCAGTGATTGCTTTTATCCTCTCTGGCAACAGTTGTCTAGATCCTGAGGTTAGGATATATCCTAAATAGTTTACTTTCTCTCTGGTAATTTGGGCCTTTTTCTTAGAGACTCAATATCCCCAGTCCCCAAGGAAGTTCAGAATTTGGATACTGTTACTATCTGAGGCGTCCTTTGAGGGGCTGCAGATTAGGATATCATCTACGTATAGTCAGACTGCTCCTTCTTGTAGTTGTCGATGTCATAGGTCCTTTTCTAATGCTTTTACAAACAGATGGGGGCTGTCTCTAAACCCCCGTGGTACCATCTAGGTATACTGTTGATGGGTCATTGTTTTGGGGTCTGTCCACTCAAATGCAAACAGGTATTGGGAATCTGCATCCTGCAAAACAAGGCATCTTTTAAGTCTAAAACAGTATACCCCGGAGTATAGTCCAGAACTTGAGTTAGTATGGTGTAAGAGTTGGCCACAAGAGGATGGAGGGGAATGACAGCCTCATTAACTAGCCTTAAATCCTGGACCAACCTGTACTGCTCTGTCAGTTTAAGAACAGGGAGGATTGCAGGGGACTGACAGGGCACCAGCAGCCTGTGTGTTATGAATTCATCGATGATATGCTGCCGACACTCCAGGGCCTCCTGCTTGGTGGGATATTGTTTTCTATGGGGATGGGCTGTCCCAGTCTTTAGGTGAACTGGAACTGGTTGGACAGTCTTGGCTTTTCCAGGAACCCCAGAGTCCCAAACTAGGGGACCCACTTTTTGTAAAATTTGCTCTGGGAATACCATTTTCCTTGTTATTTTCACTGGCTAACATAATTTTAAGGATCTTAACTGAGACCTCCTGAAACTTCAAAATGGCCCCTAATCTGGCCAAGAGGTCTCATCCTAGCAACAGTATAAGGAAGGCATTGTGGAAAAATTAGGAAAGTATGTTTAAAAAATTGGCTTTCAAATTGACAGGTGACAGAGGATGTGAATAAACAAGTTTTAGATTTTCCTTCAACCCCCACAATATTAATTGAGTTAGAGGAGAGAGTTCCAGTGTTGAAGACAGAGTAAGTGGCCCTAATATTAACAAGAAAATTAATTTTTGTTACCTGCTACCTCAAGGGTCACCCGGGATTCCTCAGTAGAAATCAAGATGCTGCTGCAGGCTGGGGCCAACCTGTTCCCGGGCACCCTCAGTCCTCAAGTGCTGCCATGGCTTTAGGTGATGGCCCCTTTCCACTCTGGAATGGGGGCGGTCTGCCTTCCAGTGCCAAGGGTCAGGGTTTGCACCTTTGCACAGCAGATGTGGCTCTGGGGTGGCCTAGTGCTATCCCCTTGTCCAGTGTCTGGGACATTTGCACTTAAAGCATGTTTGGTTTTTCTGCCCTTGGTCCTTTTGTGGCTTTCCCAGGTTACCTTGAGGCAGCTAGACATTGCCAATGGTGCTAACAGAGAGCGTTATTAGTTTGGCCTGCTTTTCCTCCCTCTTTTCTTCACACTGGCTGCTCTTCTTTTTCTTCCAAATCATGATTGTTAAAGACTGAGAAGGCAGTGTCTATCAGCTGGGCCATAGGAATTTGTGGGCCCATTTGTAATTTCTGAAGCTTTCTATGAATCTCTGGAGCTGGCTGAGTAATAGTGTTTCCACTGATACTTGGCCTTCTGGAGAGGGGGTATCTAGATTAGGATCTATCTGGAACACCTCTACTAGTTGATTGCAGTAGAGAGAGCTGGGTTCTCCTCCTTTGCCTGTGTTACTTCTCTGAGTTTATCATAATTTTCTGGCTTTTTAATACTATTTCATTCCAGCCAATAAGCAAGCACTGTGTCATGGTATTTTAATTTCTGTGCCCTCCTGCTTTGCTATAGTCCCACCTGGGCTCCTGATCAGGCACCATCTGAGCTGCTGGTCCTGCATTGTTAGGATTTTGAGCATGTAATTTGCATATTTTTGAGCTTTTTCCCAAATTTGTTGCTTCACTTCGGGAGAGCAACAAGTGGTTAAAATTATATAGAGGTCTTACCCTGGCTGGTGCGGCTCAGTGGATTGAGTGTTGGCCTGCAAACCAATGGGTCACTGGTTCAATTCCCAGTCAGGGTACATGCCTGGGTTGCGGGTCAGGTCCCCAGTAGGGAGCACATAAGAGGCAACCACACACTGATGTTTCTCTCCCTCTCATTCTCCCTCCTTTCCCCTCTCTCTAAATATAAATAAATAAAATCTTTTTAAAAATTATATAAAGGTCTCTCCAGGACACGGTGAAGGCAAGAGTTAGGGTTTGAAAATTACTAGTGAAGCGTGAGGGAGCTTCAGCACTGCTGCAGGTCAGTTATCGAGAAGGGCACACGTGCCCAAATAGGACCTTTTGTGCCTGCTACTTCCCTTAGGGGCAGGGGGGCAGGAGCAGTGAGGAGATATGAGGCTCTGCTCTGAGCCCCTCTGGACTAAGTTTCTCTTCAGCTGGCCATTCTGGGAATACTGGAGAGGAGGGCGGAGGAGTAGGGTAGGAGTGGCTGTGAATAGGGGGTCGAGGCCCTGGGACTCTGAGACCCACCAGCCTCCCCTGAGAGGCAGGTGGGAAACTTAAGAGGGCATTACCTAGAATATCATGGTTAGCTCCTGAAAGAGCCACCTCCTTCCGTTCAGAGCAAAGAGATGAGTTTTGATACAGTGCCATAAAGGCTTGAATGTAGAGGACCTCTGACCACTTGCCTAACCTCTGACAGAATAGTCTAACTGGAGTATGGTGTTATAATTTTTGCTCCCATTTTCAGGCCATATTTCCCCATCTCCTAGCTCATACTGAAGCCAGGATGTATTACAAAAGAAAATTAGCCTCTTCTTCTTGAGATTTTCAGGATCAAATTTATCCCAACTTCAAAGAATGTTACTGAAAGGAACCCGTGGGGGGGGGGGCAGATACTGTTACCGAAACAAGCTCCCCGCCCCAGGGTCTTTCTGTACTATGGTTCTTCTTGCCCACCACGAGGTGTTAGAAACTGTGGCTCTCAACGGCAGAGTTTGGTAAAAAGGAAAGGAACTATTTATTTAAAGGTTATACAGGTTTAGAGTAATGGCGGAATGTTGCTGTTAAACTCCCAAAGTCCCTTTAAAACACCCACACACACACACACACAGTCCTGCCGTCCCCTCCTTTGCCCAGTCAGGCCAGTCAGGGGTACCATATCTCAGGAAAAGAAATAGAAGTCTGTAGCTCAGCTAGACTCCCGGTTCCTCCCGGTAATCTCTGCTCAGCTGGTCAGGCCTCCTGCAGTTCCCAGCACCGTCAGCTGTGTTGCTGCGATCTCCACTTCTTAATCCAAAACCACATGGCACCTCCTCACGGCCCACCAGCAAGAGTCCTTTCACCCCTTTCCTTCCCACATGGTCTCAAGTTGTCCTTCCCGTCTAGTCCTGCATTGTCTCCCCTTCGTGGTGACACCCGCCTTTAGTTTAAATCCCAGCCTGGACCGTCCTCAGTAACCCTATTTCCGGCTCCTCCCACAATTGGCTACACCTGCCAGCACTCTCGTGTTTTTCTGCCCGTCTTGGCTGCCATAGTCAGTCTGGCAGGCGTGACCCTGTGGCATGGAGTGAACCATCTCTAAGCTCTCATGCAGGCACTGCGGTAAGGGGAGCTGCCTCCCAGTTACAACATGCGTCAAAGTCATTCCCATCTCCCTAGCGAGCCTGCTGTTGATATGCAAAATAACTCTCAATGGCCTGTCTCTATTTCTGCCATCCCCCAGCCAGGCTTGTGGGGTATCCTATATTCCTGGACACCCCAAGTTCTGGACCCTGTTACAAATACCCCCTTTGGGGGACCCCGGGGCCTCCCAACCTACACCCTGTTACAAGAATGCACCCCAACAGGAATCCTGTAAGGAGAGAGGGAGCATTTCCCATCTTGTCTGTGGTATACCTAGGAAAAGAGAAAAAAAAAGGGTGGAACTCCCCGGCTCCCTAGAGGCGTCCTCCTCCATTTGCCCAAGGAGTTTTCAAGTGAGTTACAGGGTGCCCCGTTACCCCACCATTCTAAGCTACCAGACGTCCCTGGGGATATGAAGGCTTGGGTGTACTGGTCAGCAGAAGATTCAGACTAAAACTGACCACAGACTAATCATACTCCCTTTGCTGATAGCGAAGGCTCCAATTAAACTGGACGCTCTCAGCAAATCTCAGAGGTTTTACATATTTGGCCCCAGAGAGGAGCTGGAGAGAGGGGACTGTACCAGTCATTTGGTACATTTCCTGGAAAGACTGAAGGCCAATGTAATATTGTTCAACCCAATGAAATAGATCCCAATGGTGGCAAAATATTTGCCACCTATACAGCCTTGGTTCACTCTGGCCTCAGGGAGTCTACAGACTAAAACATAGAAGGTGCCTAAGGGGGAGAGGTAAACCTGTCTCTGTAAAATACCAGAGGGGAAGTGACTGACCTGAATCAATTTCCTTCGTTCTTCGTAAGCATAGAAGGGGCAGGTGCACTCTACGTTATTTCTTCTCTCCAGGTATTTCACAAACCTGACCTGGGCTGTAAAGGTCCCCTGGAGGACTCTCAGGGGTTATAAATAAAAGGACTCCTGTTCATATTTAAGGTGGATTAGGGAAGGTTGAACCAGGACTTGAAAAGGGTGACTAAGGATGGCTGGAAGGAGTTAGGTGAATAGTCTCAAGACCTTAGACTCAATGTGATGAACTAGCATGAGGCGCAGCCACCTTTGACAGCAGAGGACTAAGAGGTATCTATTGATGGCCTCTGGCCAGTGGCACCGCAGGCAATGATGATATAAACACAAGGGGAGGTGATGCCTCCTCTACTCTGGGATAGTACCTATAAAAGGGACCCTCTGTCTGTAATCTCTGCCTAGCCCCAGAACAAAGGCAGCACTCACCACGTCTGCAAATCCAGCCAGAAGGAAAAAGATGCGAGTGGCCAGAACTTCGAGAAGGAAGATTCAACAGGGTGGTGATGGGTTTGCAAGAAAGGCTGACAGTGCAAGGTCAGCCTTAGTGAACAGGTACCTTCAGGAGTTACTCCCAAAGTGGCCCCTTTGGAGAGTTGAGGAGATGGAGGGGGAACAACGCAGGGAAGGAACAATGTTATGTTTTACTGTGTCTCGGGACGTGGATGTTGGCTTGTGCCAGGCAGGGAGCCTAGCGCCCCTCCCCAATCCATGACCAGGTAATCCTTACACGGGAGTCTTTTAAGCAGCAGGCACCCTATAGGCTCTTAACTGCCCAATGCCCACACAATAGCAGCAAACTCTCTTAAAGGGCCAGGGCATCCACAGGCATAGGAAATGAAACAGAAAGGAGGCAGAGAGAACGTCTCCTACAGGCAACAGGGCAGAAGGGGCCTGTCTTACTGCCCCAGCACTTCCACAGAAGATCCCCTGGCTGGCTCACCAAATGCTGCAGATGGAGACAGGGTCTAGGTTCTCAGTGGTCACAAATAAAGAATTGAACGGACTACACAAACAGCTAAGTGAAGCAAGTGAGAGTTATTAAGAAAACAACACTTCCCAAGATATGGGAACGGGCCACCTACGACCAGAGTGGATCCCTTCTGCGAAAAGGATGCAGGCTTTATAGGGGGTTGTTTTTTTCTGAATTCCCCATGTTTCATCTGGTGGGCTTTTAACGGTGCATGCACAAGTAGTATGTGACTTTTAAGCTTCTGTGCATGCAGTTTCTCACAATGCTCCTTGATAACCCACTTGGGGGTCAAACCACAATGCTAATTTATTAAAGTAGCATGATAATGAAGCAGAAGTGAATCAGTGGTCAACTACAGTTACACAGCCCACGCGAGTCCCCTTGCTAGGCATTTCTTGGTGACCAGGATGCTGGACACTGGCCAACAGCGTGGCAACTTGGGGCTTCCTCATCCCTATTTTGTCTCCTGCCTTGGAGACAAGCAAGAACGTAAAGAAAAAAATGTATGATTACCATGACCAATGCACTAAGCACAACGTTTTACCCAACTGACCTCATTTAATCCTCACCACCTTTCTATAAAGCAGGAATCACTCCCCCAGTTTATAGGCTCAGAAAGGTTAAGTAACTTTTCCAAGATCAAACAGCTGAGAATGGGACCCAGGTCTAGTAGCAATGTCCAAATGTTAGTTAACACTAACTTTTCTTTCTTACACCATGTTAGACTAAATTTCTTAAATTGCAGTTAAATATAATTTACTTCCTATCTTAGTGAACAGGGTAGGGCAGAACCTGTTTGAATCTGAAGGGTCCAGACCTCCCAGGCCTCAGGGCCCACAACGCAGACCAACCTGGGACAGCAGACACACAAAGGGTAACAATCCCGAATGGCCTGTTTTGTTTTTAAGGAACGCAAGCCATCATCTTACTTTCTTATGATTTACCTTTTTTCTTAAAATTCAGACAATATGGTAAAGCCCAAAGGACCAATTCCTTCGATCGAGTAGTTTTCTAAAAACCAGTGAGAGATCAATAATCTAAGTTTTTTAAAGATTTTAGAGAGGGAGAGACAAAGAGGAGAGGCATCAATGTGCGGTTGCCTCTCACACGCCCCCTACTGGGGACCTGGCCCACAACCCAGGCATGTGCCCTGACTGGTGACCCTTGCTTCCCAGGCCAGCACTCAATCTGCTGAGCCACACCAGCCAGGGTGATAATCTAATTTTTAACGGGCCATGGATATTAACAGGTAACTCATAGAAAAGGAAATATAAATGGCCTAACTAAAATTTTATATGTTCTTTCTATTATTGAACAGGGTACCTGGCCCTGAGCAGGTCTGCCCAGGGCCAGCTGGTAGTGTGTGGGTTACTGACATTGTGTAGGAAAGATGTCACAAGCCCAGGTGGCAATGAGGGTATGTTTGTTAAAGTTGGAAACAGTGAGACAAGAAAGAGCCTACAGTAGAAGCAACAGGAGAGATCCTAGGCTGGGCTGTCTTAACTCACTAAGTCAGACAAGAGGGGACCTTGGGGACAGATAGATTCAGGGGGTTAGCCTGGGATGAGATACCTCTGCCCTCGAGTTTAAGAGATGCATGCCTGTAGGGGAAGAAGAGAGGGAGAAGGCAATGGCTCCAGCTGCTCCCCAGAGGGAGAACCATGCTGAGTCCTTTGTCTTGAGGCTTTTACCTCTCTCTTACAGGCAGGAATTTTAGGGAAGGTCTCAGCAGAACATTCATTGGTTTTCCAGGTGTGCCCTTTCAGGGTCAAGGTCTCTGATTGGTCAGTGCCAGGGCAGGGGGTTGTTAGTCACTGCAGCTGCTCCTGGCATTGCCCAGCTGGTTTTGCTTGTCTGGGTCTGAAGCTGAAATACAACCGAGGCCCAGATGTGATCCCCAAGGAGGTGACCTTGTGAATCTGGCTACAAAATGCTTGGCCATTTTGTTCAGCTGTCTGTTCCCCTATTCCACTTGTCCTGGCTTCTTACTACCCTGCCTTCATTCATTCATTCATTCATTCAAGAAATGCAAATTAAAGCTAGAGACACTATTTTCCACTTGTCAGACTGGCTAAAACCAAAAAGCTCCATAAAACATACAGAACTCTCACACACCAGTGGCTGGGACAACAGCACTAACCTCCGCTCAGGAGAGCAATTCAGCAACATCTCTATTACTGCACACACTCTGACTAGGAGTTGTGCTTCTGGGAACTCATCCTTCAGGTGCAAGTGAAGAGTAACCCACATAGCCATCTACCACAGCAGTGGCTGCAGCTGCAAAGGGTTAGAAAAACACCAAAATATCCCTTCATCAAAACGGCCCAGTTAAACAGATCATGGTACCTCCACACATGCACGTAACCCTAAACAACAGGGAAGCTCTTTCAGTGGCTAGGGAATGCTTCAAAATACTCTTAAAGGGAAAAAAACAAGGAGCACACAAGAAACTGATGATAAAGTCAGCCCCTGGGGAGGGGAGGTGGGCAGCTGGGATAGGAGACTTCACTGTATACTGTAGTGCCTTTTGAATTTTGAACCATGTGAAATGTCAGTTATTCGGAAAACCAAATTAAAAGAATTATACATACTGAATCCTTCCTTGTTACTAAAGTTTTGGCTGAGCTCCAGCTGAGTTACTATACTCTCTCCTGCAGGGTATCTTGCCGTGCACAGCACTCTCCAGCACAAACACGGGGATTGCCAGCCAGTGACTACATCTGGTGGGGCCTCTGCCCCTCTGCCGGTCCCGGCAGCAGGACACCCCAGGTCAACCAGTCTGCACTTTCTCCCTCTGTCCACAGGTGGTGCTATGAGGCCTGCTGCTCTGGACAGAGATGGTGGTGGCCTGGGGGAGAGCACTCAGGCTGCTGACCAACAGGCAAAGAAAGACACGCAGGGACAAATGAGTAACATAAAATAGAAACTAATTTTATTTCTCTGAAAGAAGCAAATATCCATTGCTGAGGCAGCAATTTTGGCGACAGAGGCTGGTGGGAAAACAAGGAGCAGCACAGGGAAGAGCTGGGTCAGAGGAAGCACTAGGATCTCTCCAGGGCAGCCACCCCCTTGGTCTCCTTACAACCCTGGGGCCTTCAGCCCTGGTCCCAGCCAGAGAACCATCTGGCACCAATGCTCTGCCTCCTTAGCCACCTCAGGCTATTTCCAGGCACAAGATCTTAAGACCAGCCATGTCCCAAACCACTGTCCATGGTGAGGCCACAGTCACATTCTGTCCAACACCCAAATGCCTGCCAGGGGCTCCCTGGAGAAGGTGGTCCTGTGCTGGACCACCTTCACAGGTGGACCGCCCTGTGCTGGTCCACCTTGGGGTGGTGCCAACACACCCTCCTGGCCCAGGGTCAAACCTGGCTTTCCCATCAGGAGGACTTGGGGGCACACTCCAGCCACAGGCCTACCAGAGCGGGTGAAGCCAGAGGCAGGTCAATCACAGGGCCTGCTGAGGCCACCCCAGGCCTGCCTTCTCAGGGCAACTTCCTGCACCCAGGCTTGGGGCACCGTGAGCCGAACTGACGTTGCAGGGGCAGTGCTGGGTGAGGAAGGGACAGGCAAGGCGGGGCTCCCAGCCTCCTGCTGCCTTGGCTTCGCTCTGCCAGTAGAACAGCAGGTGCAGCAGGTCCTCCAGACCTGGGATGGGCATCTTCCCACCCTGTCAGATGGACAGGCTCGAGTGACTCCTTCGGGGCAGACCTCTGGCTCTCCAGACATCTCAGCGCCTAGAGGGGAACCCACCAGAAAATCCTTCCATCAACAGGGGGGCTGATGCAAGAGTATTGACTGCCCAGCGTGGGAGGGCCTCTCCGTGACAGGCAAATTGGTTGAAAACTGGTAGATCCAGGCAATGATTTTGAAACTTAGATCCTGGGATGTCTTTTTTCTTTACTTTAAATAACTAAAAATAAGAGAGCAGCAGGACAGTGTATTATAGTATCCAAGAGTGACAGGCTAGTAAAGCCTAAGTTTATTTGGATGCAAATTAGTAAGAATTTCCTAATGGTGTGTGCCAGACACTTGCTGGTAAGTGTGACATATGCGGCCCTCATTAATTCTTCTGATCACGTCTATGAGGTAGGCACTGTCACTCACACACGTTTTATAGACGACGGCCCTGACAGACCGAGCGGGACACGTGCATAAGCTGACGCTGTGCCCGAGAGGGCACTGGGCTCCGACCTCCACTGTCCGCCGCCACAGCCCAACTGCTGTGACCCCCACACCCCACCAGCGCCTCTCCCAGAGTGAAGCTAGAGTTTACCCATCTCACCACTTTTTGACTTGATAAAAGTTTCATAAATATATTTATACTACATATCACTATATCTTATTTATATAACTTACTGTGTCATATATACACATATACTTCCATTATTTATAGGAAAGTAATGGAGTTTTTTTGTTAGACAAATTCCTTTAAAAAGGCATTAAGTTTTCCGGCCAAGATGGAGGTGTAGGTAGACACACTGTGCCTCCTCGCACAACCAAAAGAAGGACAACAACAATTTAAAAACAAAAAACAACCAGAACTGACAGAAAATCGAACTGCATGGAAGTCCGACAACTAAGGAGATAAAGAAGAAACATTCATCCAGACTGGTAGGAGGGGCGGACACATGCAGCCAGGGCAGAGAGGACTTGCGGCAAGGCAGGGGCTGGCGGACCCAGCGAGGTGGCGGACTGTGGAACGAATGGGGCAGGTAGTGTGACAGCTAACAGACCCCATGGTCCCACATTCACACATAGATAAACCAGGAGGAACTGCGGAGGAGCGAAACAGACTGCGCAACCCAGGGCTCCAGATCAGGGAAATAAAGCCTCAAACCTCTGATTGAAAACACCCGTGGGGGTTGAGGCAGCAGCAGGATAAACTCCCAGCCTCACAGGAGAGTTCATTGGAGAGACCCACAGGGGCCTAGAACATACACAAACCCACCCACTCGGGAATCAGCACCAGAGGGGCCCAATTTGATTGTGGGTAGCAGAGGGAGTGACTGAAATCCAGCAGAGAGTGGAACAGGCACCACTGCTCCCTCTCGGCCCCTCCCCCACGCACAGCGTCACAGCGCAGTGACCAGTGTTACCCAGCCCGGGCCACGCCCCTTTACATAACAGGCGCACCAAGACAAAAAACAAAATGGCCCAAATGAAAGAACACATCAAAGCTCCAGAAATAATACAACTAAGCAACGAAAAGATAGCCAACCTATCAGATGCACAGTTCAAAACACTGGTAATCAGGATGCTCACAGAATTGGTTGAATTTGGTCACAACTTAGATGAAAAAATGAAGGCTATGCTAAGAGAAACAAAGGAAAATGTACAGGGAACCAATAGTGATGGGAAGGAAACTGGGACTCAAACCAACGGTGTGGACCAGAAGGAAGAAAGAAACATCCAACCAGAAAAGAATGAAGAAACAAGAATTCAAAAAAATGAGGAGAGGCTTAGGAACCTCCAGGACATCTTGAAACGTTCCAACATCCGAATTATAGGGGTGCCAGAAGGAGAAGAGGAAAAACAAAAAATTGAAAACTTATTTGAACAAATAATGAAGGAGAACTTCCCCAATTTAGCAAAGGAAATAGACTTCCAGGAAATCCAGGAAGCTCAGAGAGTCCCAAAGAAGCTGGACCCAAGGAGGAACACACCAAGGCACATCATAATTACATTCCCCAAGATTAAAAATAAGGAGAGAATCTTAGAAGCAGCAATAGAAAAGGACACAGTTACCTACAAAGGACTTCCCATAAGACTGTCAGCTGATTTCTCCAAAGAGACCTTATAGGCAAGAAGGGACTGGCAAGAAGTATTCCAAGTCATGAAAGGGAAGGACCTACATCCAAGATTACTGTATCCAGCAAAGCTATCATTTAGAATGAAAGGGCAGATAAAGTGCTTCCCAGATAAGGTTAAGTTAAAGGAGTTCATCATCACCAAGCCCTTATTATATGAAATGTTAAGGGACTTATCTAAGAAAAAGAAGATCAAAAATAGGAACAGTAAAATGACAGCAAACTCACAGTTATTAACAACCACACCTAAAACAAAAACAAAAGCAAACTAAGCAAACAACTAGAACAGGAACAGAACCACAGAAATGGGAGATCACAAGGAGGGTTATCAACAGGGGAAGTGGGAGGGGGAGAGAGGAGGGTAAGGTACAGACAATAAGTAGCATAAATGGTAGGTAGAAAATAGACAGGGGGAGGGTAAGAATAGTGTAGGAAATGTCGAAGCCGAAGGACCTGTATGTATGACCCATGTACATGAACTATAGGGGGGGAATGTGGGAGGGAGGGAGTGGGCAGGATGGAGTGGAGTGAAGGGGGGGAAATGGGACAACTGTAATAGCATAATCAATAAATATATTTTAAAAAGGCATTAAAACTATTACATGTTACTTTGAACTAATGAAATGCAGAGATGAGAAATATTAGGGCTGTGTATTTTTATTGATTTTAGAGAGAGAAGGAAAGGGGGGAGATAGATGGGGAGATCTGTTGTTCCATTTAGCGATACATTCATTGGTTGATTCTTGTATGCACCCTGACCAGGGATCAAATCCACAACCCTGGCGTAACAGGAGCACGCTCTCACCAAGCAAGCTACCCGGCCAGGGCAGAAATACTTATTTAAATCACTGGGTCCTGAACTGCTGCTCCCTGGAAGCTGCTCAAGGCGCTGTCGGGGGAGCTAGGGAAACGAGGCCCCTGTAACCACAGAGGCTCCAACGGCCTCTTTGACTCATTAGTTCTATTTGAACCATGTGGCTAAAAGGCTTAGGAGAAACTGTTTTCACTCTGTACTGTCATCCCAGGACTGGGGCCCAACTTCCCTCCTCCCAGCTGGAGAGCCCCGTGTCTCTTGGTTGTGTGTGACCTGCAGAGGTGCTGAGCTTCTCCCTAGAATGGTATCCTCCAGGACACCCCTCGGACACAGGGAGGTGACAGGGTGTGGGGCTCACTCACTTGTGGTGGACAGGGCCACAGGAACCCAACAGGTGGCAACCGGCTTGCTCCAGGTTCCAGTCAAACATCTCCAGCACCTTGTGGCACTCGCCTCGTGGCCGCAGACCCAACCCAAAGAGCTGCTCCACCTGAGTAGTAGACAGTGGTGCCATGGGATGCACAGGGCCACAGGGTACCAGCCAAGGGTGGGGGCAGAGGAGAACCAGAGAGGGGGAAGGAGTGGGAGGGAGCAGCAGAACCAGTCTTCAGGGGCCCTGCAATCCAGAGCGGGCAGGAGGTGGTGGTACCTTCAGATACTGGGCAGCTCTCTGCACGTTCCAGCTGTGGCTCTGCAGGGCTGCCTGGCACTCCTCTGTGGTCACCCCATGTACCATGGCCTGCAGCTGGGCACACCCACCCACCTGGTCAGCACCACTTGGGCCCACTCCTCTGGGGCCCTCAGGCTCCTGCCCCTCCTCACCCGACAACAAGGCCTGGTGCTTACCATCTGGATCTTATCTGTTGGTCGTCCAGCCTCTGGCCTGACCCCAGGGCAGCCCCTCTGTGGCAGCCGAGCAGTGGCCCTCAAGGATGGTGGCCGGACCCCTGGATTGCTGTTGTTGGTGGAGAAGTTGGCCTTGGGGTCTGGGGCAGCCTGGGGCATGGGTCGAACAGTGGCAGTGGGGGCAGCAGGGGCTGGGGTGCTGGGTGGGGGCAGCAGGGGCACAGGCAGGGGGGCCGGCTCTTCGGGGTTCTGTGCCTCCCGCAGGAAGCGCTGGTAGCGGTCCAGGTAGGGTGGACGCTCAGGCAGCAGGTAGTAGTGGGTGCTGCTGACCTTCTTGCCATCTCGGACGATGGGCAGGATGCAGGGACCAGCCCGTGGGCCAGGTGCCTGGATCACTTGTGGTGTGGCATACTTGGGGTCTGAGGCAAAGCTTTGGGTGGTGGGCATGGTCTTCCCAGGTGAACTTGAGAGCCGGGGTAGCAGCGGAGAGCTGCTACGTGGCACCAGGGGGCTGGGGGTCCTTGACCCTTGAGGGGACAGGGGTTCCCGGGGAGGCACCCGGGGAGGGGAGGCAGGTCTAGGCCACCGCCCCATCTCTTCCTCGCCTGAGAGGACTGGAGACAGCTCACCACGTGGGCGTGTGGGTCTTGGGGGGATGGGTACCCGAGGGGGCACCTGGGGCTTGTCATCGCCCACTGGGCTGGGTGAGGGTGCCAGTGAGCCAGCTGGGACCTGCAGCTGCCGCATGCACTCCTGCTGCAGCGCCTGGAAGATCTCTGCAGTCTGGGCTGAGCTGGGGGGCTTGCTCCCGCCCTGGGGAAGGAGGAACAAGTTGTCCTCCAAGGGAGGGAGGAGCCGTGCCTGCTCAGGCACAAAGGCGTAATTGGTCTCACCCTGGCTGGGCCCAGGAGAGACCCCTGCGCCCACTAGGGAGCTGTTGATGGAGCAGACCTCAAAGTCATCCTCATCTTGGGCCACATCGTCGTAGGCGGGAGGTGGTGGCAGAGGGCATGCATCCCAATCCACCACAGGCGTGGGGTGCAGGGGCCGGGGCAGTGCCCGTGTGGGGCTCTGTGGTGGGGTCTTGTCCAACAAGGAGCAGGCATCCATGGCCAACTGCGCCAGCGAGGGTGCGCAGGGCCGTGGGGAGGGGACCACAGGCTCCTCACTGAAGTCGATGAGTGTGACCTCACTGCCACTGCCACCACGGCCTGCCTTGGTGCAGGACACCCGGGCTGAGGGCTTCGCCAGCCACAGCCCACGGGGCAGGCTTGGCTTCCTCAGACCCAGCTTCTTAAAGTCACCAGAGAGGGGGTCTTGGTCCTCGCTCACAGGGTCATAGGTCGGTTCTGCAATGGAGAGGAGACCCGCACAGGGAGGCAGGGTCAGGCAGGGGGACAGAAAAGTGGGGTTGGGAAGAAAGCCGAGTGTCTCCAACCATCCCCCTAGGAGATCCCTCAGGCACTGAATTCACAGTGCACAAGCACCCCGCGGAAAGAGGAAGGCAAAGCCTTCTCTGGATGCTGTCGGCCTTCTACGTGGGAGGGCAAACCCCAGCCTCCATCTCAGCTCGAGCAAATGACACCCACACCCTCCTGCCTCTGATGTCCCTCCATTAACACAAGACCCCAAATGCCCCTGCCCCTTATTAGTAACCCCTAACGCCACCCCATTACAGCACACCATTAGTACAGGCAGGGGCGATGGGCAATTCCCCACCATCAAGAGGAACAGGAGTTCCTGTCCCACCATCATAAAAGCCTAGCCTCCGTAGGTCCCAGAGAGAGTGAGGCAGGGCCAGCAATGGTGGAGGGAGGCAGAAGCCCAAGGGGTTTTTTTTTTTTGCAGGGGGGCGGGGGGGATTAAAAGGAGAGGCAGGTATGCTAGGCCAGGTCAGCAGCAAAAGCTCACTGCCCCTCCCACCCAGGCAACCACCATGGCTCTGTACCTTCCAGGGGAGGAGGAGTGAGAGGAGGGGGAGAGGGGGTGGGGGCCAAGGTGCCGAGAGCAGCCCCACTTACTCTGAGTGAAGATGGCAGGTTGAGGTGGGCGAGGTGGAGGCTCCCCTGCAGAAGGGCCATGCAGAGAGTAGAGGGGAGCAGAGCAAAACAGAGAGAGGACAGGGGAGGCAGACAGAGCGAGACAGAGGGCAGAGTGTGGATAAAGAGAGAGAGAGAAAGCACAGTGAGTAAGGGTGAGTGAACGTACAAACCCAAGAGCAACGGGAAGCAATGGGGCGGGAGGATGGGGAAAACCGTGTTCCGGAATGACAGGCCCAGGATCCAGGGGGTGGATGAGGCTCCTGGCCAAGACGAAGCCCGCGGGGTGGTTTTGGCTTGGGAGAGGAAAGCAGGATTAGAGTGGGTGAGGAAGGCCAGGTTCTGAGCACAGCGGGAAGGAGGAGGGTGGAGAGAGCTCAGGCGAGCCAATGCAGGACTGACCAAAGATACCCACCTCGGCGGATACAGCTGCCTCTCTTCTTCCACCCCACACCCAGCAGAAGCCTGACCCAACTGTCCCCCTGCTGTCCTGACCCAACCGTCACAGAGCCAGAACTGGATCAGTGTTGACCCGAGAAGACAGTACCCCTGGGCAGCCAATGAACAAGAGGCTGCCAGGGAGTTGGGGGGCTTACTTTTCACCCTTCCCAGATGCTGAGTGGGACGGGAGGTGCTCAGTTCCACGCTCAGCAGGTCAGGAGGGTCCATGGGATTTCCCAGATACAGTCTGTGGGGAAAGAACCAGTGTGCAGTGATGGCAGTGAGGAAACCTCTGGAGGAGATGCTGGGCCTGTCCCCTGGGGTCAGGCATCTGGGGGACCACCTCGCCCAAGCCCCTTGCAGACATGGGTGTGAAGCACATGACTTCTGACTCCCAGCAGCTCCCTTTTGTAGAGCTAAGCTGTAACCAGGGAGGGCATTGTGGAGAGAGGGCAGAGAAAGGACTCCTGGCTCCAAGTCAAATGTCTAGGACTGTAGGGGCTCCAAGAACACCCTACAAGGGCAGAGCTGGCCCTCTGCAACTCCCACAGTGCCCCAACCCACGCTCAGCAGCCACCTGCTGGCACACTCTCGCCTCTCCTGCCAGGCCCAGAGGCATCCGGCTATATTCCCCGGTAAGGGTGGGCAGGAGACATCCTTCTGCCCCACTGCCTGGGGTGGGGCCACCTGCCCTGCTCCCAGTTCACCCTCAACCCCTGTGCCCACTGTCAAGATCTGGGACTTAGTCACTGGGGCTGAGTCAAGTCTGGAGGAATGGGGCGGGGCTGGCCACGGCAACCGGCAGTGGGCAGAGGCCCGCCCAGCTTCCCTCCGGGAGGTGTCTGTACTCTGCTGCCACAACTCTCGGGCCCTCACCTGGCTCTTGTGAGTAAGAGCCACACACAGGCTGCCCTCCCAGAGCTTAAGTGTTCTGGTGTGTGGGAGCAGGGAGGTGAAGGACCTGCTTCACCACATCCCTCAGGGCAGAAACATGTGTCAGAAGTCAGAGGAGCAAAGGCTGCTGAGAGCAGGGGCCTGGAAGCCCCTAGGGCCAGCAGAGAGGCATGAAGCCTGGCCTGAGGACCTTCCAGATAGAACTCTGGGGCGGTGCACCCAGGAAGTGACTGAGTCTTCTCTGTGTCCTCCCCAGATGCCCCCCAGTGACCTCATCCTCTCACTCAAAAGAGACTGGAACCACCCCCTATTCCAGCTGCCCCCGGTACAGAGTGAGAGGTAGGCAAAGCACTGAGCTGCTGCCTAACATTAGCTCTGAAGTTTCCCCATAAAGACTGCTCCCAGGGTCTTGGACCGCTGGGGCTGACCCAGTAAGTTCCCATCTCCCGAACTCCCTACTACAGTACAAGCAGGAAAAGGGAAACTGCTACTCAAATGTTGGTGGCCATGAGAAAAGCTTTCCTACTAAACTGCTTCCAAAGGCCCCTGCTCAAGCCCCCTTCCCAAGGCCAGTGCGCCGGGGCTAATGCTGTAGCCCCGTGGGTCTTTCCACCAAAGAGAAGTGTGGGTCCGTCCTTTGAAGCTCCTAGCCTGGTTCTGCCCACAGGGAAAAACTGCTGGGCAATGAGAGACCCTCCGCCCCATGGTTGTAACAGGGACCTTGGAAGCTTGAAAGAACCTGCATGCCCAGGGAGGGGCTGCTGGCCAGGAGCCCCTGGTGGGGCCTTACCCAGTACTCACTCATCAATCTTGTCGGGGAAGCCCCAGCAGTGGCGGGGGTCACTGTCACCGTGCCCCGTGTGAATGAAGCTATTCTGCAGAGGCTGGCTGATGTCCTGAGCCGACAGGCCTGCCACAGAGGTCACCACATTTCGAGGAAAGGGCCCCACACACAGCGTCCGTGTGTTCTGCCCACGCCACCAGTAATTCTCAGCCCTGCCCAACAGAGATGACATGGTAAACGCCAGGGTGTGGCAGGACGGCCCCAAGGAGTAGCACTGTTTCCATACCCAGATCTTTGGCTATGATGTCTAACTACCTTAAGAGAAGGAAACAGAAGGGTTAAGGCCCAGGATGAGGGCTGCTCTGCCAACAGCTTGCCTCCTCCCAGCAGCCCCCATGACTGTTCCCCTAGTACAGGGCTTTCTGCCTACCACCTCACTCTGAGCTACCTGGGTAGGTCAGACAGCTTTTCCTCAAGTTTACAAAAACGAAACAGGTTCAAACAAGTGACATGACTTGCCTACAGTTACCAGAAAGGTCACAGAAGACCCAGGATTCAAATCTAGTTGTCAGTCCATAAAGCCCACGCCCTTCTCACAATATCACCTTGTCTCCCTCCTCTCCTGGCAAGGCCTGGGCCCCGGTCCTTTTCCGGCCACCTGATTGCACTCTCCAGCCCAGTTCCAAGAGTTCTGAGCTCCAAGGGCACAAGGGAGCACCATGGCCTTAGCACTGGGTTTGAGGCCAAGCTTCCAACCACATGCAGCTCTTCACACGTTTGGAAGCACCTGGGGCAACCCACAACTTCATTGTTATCAGTTTGTGTGTCTCCAGTGTCTTCCACCAGCAGCTGGCAGGGCTGTGTGGGACCCATGCCCTTGTGCCATTCACCTCCTTGGGAGGAGCTTGCCTCCTGCTTTAAACAAGGTGTCCAGGAGGGAACACAGCCTCCCAGTGTGGCTGGGCCAGCTGCACCTCGATCTGACCGCAGACACAAAACCTGTTAGGCAGCCTAAGCCCCCTGGGGTGGGGTTGGAGGTGGGAGAAGGGGCAGGAGGGCAAAAAGAACAGAGCGCCCTCCTAGACCCTGCAAACACCAACAGGCCAGCAGGCCATGAGGCTCCTGCATCAGCTGCTGGGATCACTCACCCTGATGACACGGGCAGAATCTGAGCTACAGCAGAGGTGGCGACGGCCGCATGCTGCTGTGGTGGACACATGTGACAGCAGGCCGCATGCTCTCCTGTCAGTCCCCAGCCTGCATGTGTCCTGCCCACACAGCCAGGAGTGCAAAGAAAGGTCCCCTCAAAACTGCGGCTAGACTGGAGGGACTGGAGGTGGAGAGGCTAAGTAGCTGGACTCTGATATGAGGTGATACAACCCACTGGGGCAGCGTGAGCCCCAGAAAGCCTCTCCTAGAGACCAAAAGTCACACCCCATGAGCACAGCAGTCCTTGGGAATCCAAGAGGCGAGCTAAGGGAGGGATAGGAACCCAGCCTCCTTATAAACAAGGCCACTGACCGGCCCACCACAGACACAGCAACCCTGCGATTACCACCCTCTGGCTGGGAAGGGCAGGAAAGGAAGGAAGAAGTGAGGACACCACCAGGGAAGGGAAAAAGCCCATCTGAAAATAGCAGGGCCATTCCAAGGAGAAAAGTGCTTCCCCAGCCCCACCCCAGGGCCGGCTGAGGTTGAGAACTGCTGTGAGGAGGTCGGGGAGGCATGCCTGACACTGGGGACCCTGCTGCTGCTGTCCCCCAACATTCACCGGCTCCCTGGGTTCTTTGTGCCCCACCACAGAACTCTCTCAGACACCAGCCCCAGGGCTGAATGCCAGACTCTGCTCCCTACACCTCTTCAGAGGTGCTCATTAACTTGGGTGAAAAACACAGGTGAGGTGGAGACGCAGTACAGAATAGAATGGGCTCATGTCCAAGGCCATGACCATGCCCTCCTTGAGTGGGCCCTGAGCAGAGCCAGACTGGCAGTTACTCTCCCCGCTCCTTTCCCTTTGCCAACGCAGCCAAGCTCCTTCCATAGGAGCCTGATTTGGACTCACTTCTGAGAGCAAGAGGGGACACCAAGCCCACCTCCCTTCATTACAGGCATGCTGGGGTCCTGACACCACTTGTCAAAAACACCTTGCTCCTGGGAGGAGCAGTCAGAGTGTACAATGTGTGTGAGAGAAAGAAGCCCCTTGGGAATCGCAACCCAAGCACATCGGCCTGACAAGGCTCAAATGTGATCCCGAGAGAGCCAATGAGTTGGCCAACACTGCATCACACTGCCCACCTGTCTCCCTCTGAGACAGGGAGGCTCAGCAGGGCCAAGGTACCAGTAGCCCAAGGAGCACCAAGCCCGGTCCTTCCCAACAGCATGCTCTGGCCACGCCCTCCCTGCCCCCTCCACCAATAAGCCAGAGTCTCCACAGCAACAACACCAGGGCCAGGCCCACCAGACCACCGGGCAGTCACTACAGCAAAGACAGACTCAGGCATGTGGGGGTGTTCCTAGGAGAGTGACAAAGGGCCCAGTACCTCCAGCAAGACTTTCCTACTTCCTGCTTCCTATCAGCATCCCGGGACAAGCAAAATGTGAAACAGCAACTGGGAAACCGAGGTCTGGGCTGAGAACTGCCTGAGGTGACCCCAGCTCTATTAGGAACCAACCTCTGAAATCTCAGCCCCTTGTCCCTGTCCTGGCCTAAGGTGGTCCAGAAATGGCTGACAAATGTTTAAACACTCTGCTCAAAACCCCACCCCACCCACCTCTTTCTGGGTGTCCCAGGAGCCCTGGCCTTGAGGAATAACAAAGACCCTTGCTTCCCCTGCCCCACCCACAAGAATCAGAGGCTCCAGGGACCAGGTCGGCCAAGGATCTGCACAAGGATCCCAAAACTTCTGTCCCCCTTCTCCAATTCCGTAAACACAGAACATGAAAGTGCTGCCAGCCACCTCAGCCTCCAAATAAGACCCCCTAGAAAAGAACAGTCATCGTCTGTCCAAGTCTAAACCAAGCCTCACAAGTGTGGCTGACAGAACATCAACATGTCTGTGTGTCTGCTGCCCAGTACCCAGAGAAGCACTGAACCTACAGAATCAGTCAGAGCTGAGGCAAGGGGGTTCCCGTACTCTGGGCTAGGAAACAGATACTGGAGACAGCTTCCGTCAGAAATAACCCAGGACTCACAGAAAAAGGCAGATACGGAGAGAGCTGAGAGCCAGCCTATGAGGAGACGGAGAAAGAGCCAGCAACCCACACATACAATCACAGACCAAAAGGAACACACACACACAGAGCCCATCCACCCAGATACACGGAAACAGAGCCAGCCAAACAGAGACATTCGGGCACCGAGAAAACAAGGGGGCAGAGTTAAAGCTCTGGTACCACTGACACACAGGACCGCCCCCAAAGCCCACCAGCTGTCATGGCCTCCTGTCTCTCACTTCCCACCTCCTGAGAAGCTCCAGGGGCTGTGGAGTGGGCTTCGGCCCTGGAGGAGGAGCCCGGCGAGCCCACACTGGCAGACAGCAGGGAGCCTGTGACAGAAGGGCGGGGCGGGGCATGCCCACAGCCACCTCCTGGGAGGAGCGACCCCAGCCGCCTCCCTTCCCCTTCCCCCCACCGTGTTCCAGAGGTGATCCAGGGCGCCAGCTTGGGACACACGCCTTAGAAACACAAGGAGCTACTGAGTCATCCCCTGGGGAACACTGGGCCCTGGCACAGAGAGCCCCACTGAGAGCAAGGAATGGGGGAAGGCATGACTGGGGACTGCAGGGCACAAAGAGATGGGGTCCTAAGCTCCTGGAGGTGGGAACGGCTGCAGGCCCAGACTTCTGGCTTGCAGTCCTGCCACGTACCTCTAGACAGGCCCTCACCCTAACCTTCCTATTTCCGGGATGTTCTCCAAAGTGCCAGGCCTGTTGTACCTTCCCTTGGCCCCTCAGCACCAAATCACAGACTATATTCCTTCCTGTCCCACAGGCCTCTATTCTAGAAGCTTTCTGCTTTCATCCACTGCCACTGACTTGTTTGTATGTGATTCTTAGTCCCACACATTGTGCTCCAAAGCAAGGGGAGCTCTGGTCTAGAGAAGAGGTGCCGGGGCCACAGCAGGTGCAGGCCACGTTCCTCCACAACCAGCCTGGGATCCAGCACCGCCCTCATCACCGACTCAAACCCGGAGGCTCTCCCCTGTCACCAAGCCCTCATTCACCACAAGGTTTAACCCAAGGCCCAGACTCCCAAACCTGAGGTCCAGGGAGAAAGGGCTCTGCTAGGAAATAGCCCCTGCCCTACCCCTGCCTGGCTCTGAATCAGAGCAGTTTGGACCACAGGGAATTTCCTCTGCCTCCCTCCCTGCCTGGCTGCCCGTGCTCACCGCCGGCCCCAAAGGTCCCTCAAGCCTGCCCTGCCCCAACCAGTTCCTCGGACACCCTGAGGTTCTGATAAGAGGGTGGGGTGAACACTGGGCAGGGCTCCAAGGCAAGAGCCATTGGAGCTCGAAACAGGAGATGGGATGCAGGAGATGCTGCCCATAGGCAGATGCGCCTTGCCAGGTGTGCAGGGGAGGAAAGGACCAGGAAGAGAAGGAAGCCTGAGGCAGAGGCCAGGGTGAGAGGCCCAGCTGAGGATGGAGGGGAGCCCTGGGAGGAAGCAGTAAGGGGTTCAGTGGAAGGGCGGAGGCTGCTGGGAAGAAGGGTGCTGTTTTGGGGGCACTGAAATGCACCCAGGTGTGTAGTTACAGAGTCCGGACCCCGGTAGGAGGTGGGAAGAGAAGGGCACGGGGAGGATCACAGGAGGAATGTGTAGGAGTTCCAGAGTCTCCAGTTGTGGCCCCAAGGCCTGGCTGCCTCACCACAGAGACAGTCTGGCCCTGACCCACACAGCCAAGGCTGCAGCCCAGTGTGAGAAGGGTGATGGAGGCGGCACTAGGCAGGGAAAATCCCTCCGAGCTGCACACCTACATACTTGACCCCAGTCAGGTGCAGACCCAGGCCTGTCGTTGCCCAGCTCGGGCCCACCACAGCCTGTGTGCTGCCATGGAGACCATGGAGGCAGCCCCTCCACCCCGTACCCTTCAAGGCAGTGCAGGTGCAGCCCCCTTGCTCCCTACCTCCCTTCGATGACAGTGATGACATCATTCATCTGGATGTGCAGCTTGTCTGGCTCCTCAAAGTCCTGAAGGGCCCGCATGTCTGTGGGCTGGGCCTGAGGGTAGAGACAGGTCACTCCCTACTCTGGGGCTGACCCTTGCTTGGACACCCAAGCCCCCGTGGGCAGACCTGCCCTTACTTCCAGCAGGAAGTCCCGCAGGGCCACAAAGGTGGGTCTGTCCTCTGGTTTGTGAGCCCAGCACTGTACCATGACATTATAGATGTCTTGGGGGCAGTCTTCGGGCCGGGGCAGACGCTCCCCTTCCTTGTCAATCTTATGCAGGATCTGGAGGGGGAGTGCAATTTGAAGACAAGCAGAGCACCCAGGTCTTCATTTCCCACCCTCTCTCCAGCCCACGGAACAACTGGAGCTCTGGGCTGCCATGCCTGCACCCCAAAAAAGAGGTCTTCTGAGGGCAGGGCCTATCCCCAGGCCTCAGACTCCATCCCCGGGTCGGGGCCTCCGGACAGGGGACTGTGGCAAAGGCTAGGAATGGGAGCAAGCCCCACCCATCCTTCTCCTGACCACTACAGGCCCTTCTCTTTGCTTAGTGCTATGAGAGGTCACACAGACACAGAGCCTAGGGGACAAGACTGTAGCAAACAAAAGCCAGTTCTGACAGGGCCAGGTTGGGAGCCAGGAATCAAAGCAACCCCCATCCACCCTGTAAGGAGCACATCCCCAACCCCTCACCTGACTGCCATTAAGGCCAATCCAGGGCTCCTGGCCATAGGTGAACATCTCCCACAGTGTTACCCCAAACATCCAGGTGTCACTGGCATGGGAGAAGGTGCGTGTCTTCAGGCTCTCAGGGGCACACCTGGCAGAGGCAGGGGTCAAACAGAAGGCCTCTCAGAGCACCCCTACCCACATCGGCCCCAAAGGACACAAATGCTCATTCAACAAGCACACTGTTGCCCCAGGTGCCAGGCTCAACAGCAGCAGGACTAGGGACACGGTAGGAAGAGCGGATGTCTCGACGAGGAGCTACACAGACTTGGAAAAAACCACCAATGCTCAGGTCTTTGACCCACATGCAGCCTGCAGTAGGAAGAGGGTGAAGCTGCCAGGTCGGGGAAGCAGGGAAAGGAAGAAGGTCAGAGGCTCTAGGAGGGCTGAGGAGAGAGGGATAGAGCTCAGGCTGTCCTCTAATTGAGGTGGGAGGATGACAATTTCCAGATTTCGGGAAGGATCCTAGCATTTGGGTCATTTCAGCAGGAAGGTGTGGGTGGGAAATTTGGACAGGGCCTGGGAAAGAACCAAAATGGGTGGAAACAGTCACACTGGCTTTATCCAAATATCTGCACACTCCTTTTTGGGTGAGGAGGACAAATATCCCCACAGTGAAGCTGGCAAAGGAGCATTCCAAGAGGCTGGAGCAGAGTGAGGAGGAAGCCACTCTGTGTGAAGAATCAAAGAATCTCTCATGGGAATGGAGAGCTAGCCCTGCCACTCAGAGCGGGGTGGAATCCAAGAAAGTCACTCGAGATCTCTAAGTCTCATATTCCTCATCTGTGAAATGGAAATAATAATAAAAATCTGCTCACTTCACAGAGTTGTTTTCAGGGGGCTGCATAAAAACAACTGACCTTATAATTTACCATCCAAACCAGAATGCTTGATTATGAAAGGAGGTGCTATTAATTACTCCAGGATGACAGGCATAATCCAGGGTGTCTGGTCCCCTAAGTACAAACTCTCTTACTTGGTAGGGTGACCATACATCCTGGATTAGAAGGGTTTTCTGGCAAGCGGAACTGGACCGACTCCTTACTCTCTGACCACACTTCTTTGGGGGCCTCTGACAGCAGAGACCCCTTCATGTACAGGTGACATTCCTACTCACAGCCGACAAAGCCCAGCCTGACCTGGCCCTGCCTGCCACCACCTCTACTGGAAACATGCTTACCAACCAGTCTTTGCCTGGCTAACTTCTCCAGACATTTCAAGAGCTTAAGACTGAGTTGTCCAGGAAGCCTTCATGAATCCCCACACGCACTGACCCCCATGTATTCTAGTGCCTGGCACATGAGAATTCCTGGATGAATGAGTGAATAAATGGGAACATAAGAAGGGCACCTCAGGCCTGAAAGAGACAAGGACTGCTGTGGATATAAAGGCCTCAGATACTCTGAGGCTTGGTGTACAGGGGGACCAAGGTGGGTCAGGGTGGGGTCCAGGCCCTGGGAGCTGGCAGCACCTGCCCCTCACCAGGCAAAGGGCACCTTGCGATGCTCTTGCATAACGTAGTGGTCGTCATTCTGGGGTAGTGCTCGCATTAGCCCGAAGTCCCCGATCTTGACCAGGTCACGGGTGGCCAACAGCAGATTGCGTGCAGCCAGGTCACGATGAATAAAGCGCTTGGACTCCAGGTAGCCCATGCCCTCAGCCACCTGCACAGCATAGCGGCTCAGAGTACCCAGGAGGAAGTGGCCCTGGTGCTTGCGAAGCCGGTCCAACAACGATCCCAAAGGCGCCAGCTCCGTCACCTGAGGCCACAGAGGTGGGAGGAATTAGCTTGGCTGAGCCCTGCCCCTCCCTCAGCACCCAATGCTGGGCTCCCAGTCCTCTTCTGAAGGCCTGCCAGGTCAAGCTCCATGCTCTTTCCTGGCCTTTCCTCTGGGGACCTCCAGGAGTCCTACAGCTTCCCAAGCCTCTCCTCTAAGCAATGTGAAAAACTGAGGCCCTGAAAAGCAGCCCAAAGAGGCTCATGTTAGAAATTCCAAACATGAAACTCTAGGAGCAGCTTCTCCCATAAGTATAACTCTACCAGTGAATACAAGCAAAATGCAGAGATGGACATGGGCTCCAATGAAACTGGTCAGTACTGGGCTAGGCCCCTGTGAGCTTCTTTGTCACATCAGGTGGGGGACCAAAGCAAGATCTGGGGGACCTCTGACCTTCATCAGGAGGAAGGGAGTCCCCACAGCACAGGCAGGAGAGGAGGTGGACCTGGGTCCCAGAGACTGCAGGCCCCTCCCATACACGACACTCACCATCTTCATGGGTGGCGTGAGCACCACACCATAGAGGCGAATGAGGTTCCGGTGGTCAAGCGAGTGCATGGCATTAACCTCCCGGATGAAGTCATCCATGGCCTCTGGCTGGCTCAGCACATCTGGCTTCAGGCACTTCACAGCCACATTCACCTGCCCAGAATGGAGACGGTGGGGAGTCAGGACAGGCCCCAGCCTCCAACACTGAGCCAACCTGCTCCTCCCTCCAACTCAGCTCAAACATCACAGCTTCAGATCTGCTTATCTGGGTGGGTGAGCACATCACAGGTTCCTTAGCCTGGCTGGGGAAGGGCAGCTTGTGATCCCCGGAGGCTATCAGCTGGACCTCCCCTCCCTGGGGGAGTGCCGGGTTAAATAAATGACCATTAGGTAAGAGGTGACTGACCAGTATGATGATAGGATAGTAAAATGTTATAACATAAAATGTTAAAAATAGTTTTAGTGTAGGAAAAAAATGCTTTAAATATGCCAAAACACCGATCTACGGTGACAGAGGTACGAAGAGGGGCTTCTCGGGAGGAAGGAGGTGCTCTGCAGAGGCAGGAGATGTGCTGGGAACGTTCTGTATCGTGACCTGGGTGCGGGGACCTGGGTCCACGCATATGTACAAAGTCACTGCGCTGTACACTCAAGAACTGCATGTTTTACTGTATACGCGCTACTGATCTCTCCGGGGAAAATTTTAAATACAATACCAAGAGAAAGGGCAAGATTTTAAAAGTTGTGTCCAAAGTTTGTATCTTAACTAAATTCAACAAAATACCTACCTGGAGGGGAAAAAGGCAGAAATGCTAACTCTGCTTCCTCTGAGTGGTGAGATTACAGGCATTTTTTCCCCCTTGTTTTTAAAATAGTTTCCAAATTTTTATAAGTACATTATTTGTATAATTTAAAAAAGAAACAGATGTGTCTAGTTTAAACCTCAGTGTAGAATCCAGAGCAAGCCACTCTGAGACCTGTCTCAGCCCCTTCAAATACTGTCTGAGGGGACAGACCCACCACAGAGGGCAGAGGGGGGCCTCTGCCAGAGTCTCTCAGGGGCCTGGTGCTTTGCCACATCCCACAGGAACCAGAACACTTACGGTTTTCCCCGAGGGGGCGTCCCACTCGCCCCTTCGCACCACACCAAAGGAGCCATCACCGAGCTTCTCAAAGAGATGCAGGTCCTTTTCCCCAATGAGGCAGGTGAGACTCTGCAGGGGCCCTTCCCCTGCTGGGCCACCAGGGGTGGGCGAGGTCTTCCGGAAGGTGCTCTGAGAGTGATGGGGGGGAAACTCAACCTCCAGCCGCTTTCCACTGAACACCTGTTTGAAGGTAGCCAGGAGCCAGATGGAACCCTGAGGCCCCAGAAGCAATCACTCTGTCCTGTCCCAGCTGGTCCTGGTCCTCACGTCCTCACGTAGGCCTCCAGGTAAGTCCTGGATTTGCCAAACTTCCAAGGGGCAGCCTGCCTGGAGCCCCATACCACCTCCTGACATCCCCCCCCCGCCCCCCCGCCAAACAGGAACCCAAAGCCTCAGTGAGGCTTCAGGGCATGTGCCAGAAATGGGCTGACAGGCATGAAGCCTGTGGCTGCTGTGGCCCCACACCTGGGGGTGGGGTGGGGGCCTGGGATAGCCCAAAGCCATTCTAGGCACTACCTTCTGCCCCACCTATCCCTTTCTGCACAGCCCCCCTTACCCAGAACAGACTGCAGCCCTAACCAGAGCAGATGGGTAGGAGCCTAAGGGGCCTGCCACAAACACCTCTCTGTCCATTTTTAGCCTTGGCCCCTTCTCTGGGCTGCCCATTTGGCGCTGTCTGTCTCCACCCTCCCTAGGGAGCCTGCTACCCTTCATCCTGCCAGGGGAGAGGATAATTTGAGCCTGAGGTTAGACTGTGAGTGTGTGGGGTGCAGATGAAGCAAGGCCTTGCTGGTAAAGGGCCTGGGAAGACAGCTGGGATTCTGGAGGGGCATCTAGAGCTGAGGGCTAAGAAAGAAGGGAGACTGGAAAGAACTCTGCTGCACCCCTGGGCTGGAGGGGGAAGGGGAGAGAGACCAGGAGACAGGAGGAAGGAAGCCCTGAAAGTCAGAGCTGGCCTGTCAGTTTGACTTGGCCACCCCTACCAGGGCATCCAAAGCCTTGGCTTCACATTGCAGAGCCTGCCCAGCTGGGCCCCTGCCCCCAAGGCTGGCAGGGCCTTATCTGTACAGAGAGTCTCCAATCTGAGGGCCTCTTCTGGCGGCTGCTCTGTCCTTCCTCCCAGTAACTGGAATCCCTTACGTTTGCAAACAATGTTCAGCTGACAAGGTTCCTCCACACGGCCCGGTGAAGTGAGGTGAGCTGGTCCAGTGCCGCCAGCACTATCTTACCGAAGACATGCCTCAAGTTTGGAGAGGCTCACTGACTGGCCCGGGAACCTCCTGCGAGTCCGTGGTGGATCCAAGACCCCTGAAACCTGGCACACTGCACAGCTCTTCCCTTCTGCTTTCACTTGCCCCAACACGCTTATCCTTCCCTAAAACCTGGGCAAGGGACCAGGACAGCGTCCCCAGAAAAGGCCACAGGATCCCAAGAGACAGCCCTTTTGCCAGATGGCAGCCAGGAAATCTCTGCTGCCCAATCCCAGTCCAGTTGTTCTGCCCTGTCCGCCCCTACCCCAGCCCTGAGGCCAGAAGTGGGGAGGGAAGACCCTGGCTGGTTCGTTTCCTCCCAAATTGTCTTCCAGACAATGGGCAAAAGTTCCACTGAGTTAGACCAGGGACACGCCACTCCAAAGACCCAAATTAGGACAAAGTGGGGGGTGGGGGAGGCAGAGGGACAGGGGGAGGCAGTGGGGAAGGAAGATGTCAGCAAGGCCAGACGACCAGAGAAACCCTCCACAGATCAAGGAGGGTCTGGGAGAAGGGAAGCAAAGCAAGGATGTCGTGGCTCCAGACAGTCCCATCCCATGCTGGATACTGACCTCAACACTCAGACAGAACAAGGGCCCAAGTTACGGCATACTTGTCACCCAGAGCCTGTTCCACACTCGGCACCGTTGCATAGTGAGAGAGAAGTGAAGCCATGGCTGTACTCAGGCTACTTACTCACATGCTGTCTCTAGCAGGGACAGATACTTCGCCAGAAAGCTCTACAAGTACCCTGACCGATAAGACCCTGGAGAAGGAGATCTGTACAAAGCGTGAGATCCCTATGAACTGCCCAGGAAATGGGGGAAGTTTCCTAGGACTGACATCAGACCTAGGGGGACCCCATGAGGTTGCCCCAAGCCATCTCTCCTTGTCCACCCACCTTGCTCATCCAGGACTTCCGCTTGCACATGGCCTTTCTCCTCTTCACAGCCTCCCACAGCCGCCGCTGGCCTGCAGGAGGGACACGGAACCCAGTGCTGTTAAGCCTCATGGCCCTAGGAGAGGCTGCTGCCCACTGGCAGGCTTCCTCGGTCTCCTGGGGCGGGTCTACCACTAGATACTGCTCAGCACAATGACACCGAAGAAACAAACCACCCCAACTGACCGGGGGCTGCAAGGAGTCAGACGGTCACTGCGCTCCGGTCCAGGCTCTCGAACTGGATGGGGGCAGCTAACCACCAAAAACAGAGAACAGTAGTTCTCTGTTCCCAGCTCTCAGGAAGAAAGGAAATTAAGGTAATAGATAGAATTTTCCTAATTTTGATGTTTTTTCCCATAAAATTTTATTATGTTACTGGCATCAGACACCAACTTATCCAGGCCAAAAGTAGCACACGTCCATGTCTAATTTAGCACATTATTACTTATTTAGTTGCTTTAAGTTGAATGCACGAATAAGTTTCTACGTTCTATAAGAAAAACCATGAGTTCCAGGTGCTGCAACCACTACTCTTCAGGATTAAGATATAGAAAAGAAATGAGTTTAACTAATAGAGCAGATCTTTGTGAGGGAGAAAGGGAAAGAGACAGATTAAGAGAAAATCAGCAAACCATCTGAGGGTTTTTATCTTCCTTTCTTCATACTGATCTGTAGACAATGAACCCTTAGTGAGCAGACCAGACTCAATTCTGCACGTATGGAGGAGGGGAAACGGAGGAAATACATCCTACAAATGTCCGAACAAACAGAAGGGGTGGTAGCTGGTCCTGAGTAACCAGAGCTCTTTAAAGAAAGACTCCTCAGAGTCCAATTCACCCTTGTAAGTGCAAACTGTTCTCACGCACTCAACTGTGTGCGGCGTCTACTGAGGCCCTTCCCCCCAACCTCAGGGGCTCTTGGACAGACAGTGAGAGTTCCCAGCTATGCCACCCCATGGAATAAAGGCAGGAGGGCTCTTCCATGTGGTTGGAGATCCTGAGGACAGAGGAGGTGAATGGTCAGTGGGGAAACAACAAGCAGGGCCAACATCCCCACCTACCAGGCCGGCCCATGCCAATCTTCTCCAGGTCTTCATTCTTGACGTACTCAAAGTGGGACAGGCGGGTAACATTGAGGTCATCGCGGAGCCGTAGGAAGTACTGTTGCAGCTGCACCTCAGACAGCAGCTCCAGCAGCCAGCCTGTGCCTTCCTCCGGCTGCATGCTGCTGCTCCCCAGCCTCTGTGGGGAGGGAAGAATGAATCAGGGACCAAGGGATGCAGGGAGGTAACAGGGGATCCTGCCCAAGTGCTCTGGGCTCACCCACATCCTACTATGCTACTTTCAGGAAGCATTCCAATCACCTCTTGCTGTTCAAAAAAGCTGTACAGAATAGCCTGTACCCACCTGCCCCCTTTCCTGCCAGCAACAAGGGTAGAATTAGGACAGTTGGAATACAGCCCAGGTACTGGAGTCAGGGTCTCATTCCCAAAATCCACCGCCCAGTGACGTGGGACCAATCTCTAGTGTTTTCAGGGTTCCCGTTGGCTCAGACTCTCTTGGGGTCACAAGTCCTTTAAGAATCTGATGAAAACTATTTATCTGTGTCTCCAGGAGATACACATTCTTAACCATAAAGTTTTGATAAAAAATACTGGGGGTCACAGTGTCCTTTGAGACCCATCCACGGGCCCCTCAGACCTGACGGACCCCACAGAAAGAACTCGGGCCTGGATGAGTCCGCCCAATGCCTTGCGTAGCCAGAGCCTTTCCCCTCAGTCCAAAGACCTCTCCAAAGTGCCTCCAGGACCACAGCGAGTGGAAGAGAAAGGGCAGAGGCTGGGGTGGCTTTCAGACCCAGCTCAAAGAGGCAGCCCTGTTCGGCTCCTGTCGATGGTTATCACAACAGACTGTGGCCCAGTGTCATCAAAGCTTTCAAGTTTTTCAAGAAATACTGGCAATCTGAATCTATCTTGCCATTAACATTTTTTTGAAACTATATGCCTACGGTGAAATATTGAAAAGACACACAGGAGCCAAAAAGTCTCCCTCCCTCCCCAATTTTACAGCCACCTAGCTCCCCCTCCCCAAAGCCAGATACCAAGAACGAGTCGTGCGCCCGCGTGGGCTTTGTCGGCCCCCATAAACACTCATCCGGCACTCACGCCGCTCTGATCCTCGTTTTCATTTCACATCGTCCTTGTCCTGGCTTCTTAACCGTGGCAACTAACTGAAGTTTTAAACACCCCCCCCCACATTCAGTGTCGGCCAAGCGACACATGTAGGTGCAGGCCACAGTCAGCCAAAGGGCCACCAGGGAGTGACCTCTGACTTAGTTTCTTGGGCCCAGAGAAAGCGGCCACTGGCACCCTCAAAGCTAAGCAACCTGACCCACCAGACCCCAAACCCATCCCCATCTAAGTAAGACACCTCAGAGCTGAGCGCTGGGCCAGGCCAGCTCTGACCCATGTTCAAGCCCTGAGGACAAAGCAGGCAAGATGGAAAACGCCAGCTGCCCGAGACCCCCTCCTCCCCAACTCAGAGGTGGCCTTGTCCCCCAGTTCTCATCACAGGTCATACTGAGAAGCAGGTGCTCACAGCCCAGGCCCAGCGTGAGCCTCCTGCCCCCACAGTTCCCAGAGGTTTTGCCAGCCAAGTGCCAGGAGTTCAGACTTTCCCAGGCAGCTCAGGGTAGTACAAAGAGCGACAAATGGGAATGAGAGGACCTCAGTTCAAACCCTGGCACTCCCACCAAGTCGGCTGGGCCAGAGGGGGTTCCCAAACCTTAAACTGTAACCCTTCACCCAGAGGGCTCCCACAAAGGCTGTACAGGCCCCCAGGGGATGTGTTTGGTTGTCACAATGGTGGGGGGCCACTGGTGGCCTTCAGCGGGTGGCTGGGGACAAGAATGTGAGTTATTCTGTAATGTGCAGGACAGTCTCACACACTGTCCCAAATCCCATACAACTTAATTCAGGGAGGTGGAAAATTTGTTTAGAATCATCTGAATCTAGAACTGAATTCCAACTTACATTGTTTTTAATGCTCACCCAAGGATATGCTTATTGGTTCTAGAGAAAGGGAGGGAGGGAGAAACATCAATGTGAGATGCATCGATCAACTGCCTCCCGTACGCGCCCCAACCAGGGGCTGAACCTGCAACCTAGGTACATGCTGTGACCAGGATTCAAACCTGCAACCAGCTGGTGCACATGAGGATGTTCCATCCAACTGAGCCACCCAGCCACGGCCCATTTTACATTTGAACAAGGAAGTATTTTTGCAGTTTTATACATAGTGAACTTTATTGGAATGGAACTACTGTGTAAACTGAGGGAAAACTGGCCTTTATTTTGTTCAGAATTTAGCAAAAGTTGTTCGCTATTGAAAAGAATGTCACTGAAGGCAACCCATCCTTATTATTTCAAAATCCCTCCCTCAGCACTTACAGATGTTGTCTTCATGGTGGTTCTACAAGAGGTTCAGTGGCTCTTCATTATGTCAGAGTGTGCTGACATTAGGATACACGAAGTATTATTACTTTTATTCCTCTTATATTACAGGTGGCATTATGTTTGTTGACTGATTATATCCCCGTGTACATGGTAACCAGCTTATGTTTCTATTAATTTTAAGAAGACTAACAATAAAAAATAACTCTAATACTTCAACTGCACTTACTATATGCTGGGCATAGTGCTAAGCATTTAGCTGTATTCCCTCACTTATCCTCAACAAAACCATCTGTTACAAACCAGGGGGTATGGGCTTAAGAGGGCAGGGCACCACTGCTTTCCAGAAGAAAACCCCAAAGGTGCACTGTGAAAACCACTGACCTCAGCACTGTCTCTTCATAGCTTGGCCCAGGGTGACAGGGCCAGCATTTCCACTGTGACTACCCTATTCCTGGAGCAAAGTGATCCCACCCTCAACAAAGCTCAGCCTCCAGATGGGGCTTGCCACCAGGGCAGGCGGTCTGAAGTCCTCTTCTCTCCTTCCCCAGTCCCTAAATTCCAGGACTCCAGGCTCCTCATTCCTACCCTCCTCTGAGGCAGGAGGCAGCCATTCCTGAGAATAGCGCAAAGCCATGTATGTGCCAGCGGTCAGGGCTAGGGAAGACCCCAACGCCCCTCCTCTGAAAAGCACACAGTCTAACCTGTTCCTTGCCCCTGAAACACCAGTTAACAAATCTCCCAGGCTCGGCTGGACACTCTACTCCCCGCTCCCCAACCCCAACAACAGGGCTGCTCAGCACAGACGCATGTGTGGGACAGCTGAGGAGGACACTGGGATCCCAGTGAGACGAAAGCAGGAAGGGTCCCAGTCATGCCTCTACCACCAAGCCCAGAGTGACCCTGGACAAGTCCCCTCCCCACCCCTAACGGCCACCTCCAGCTCAAGTTTCTTTCTGAAGCGCAGAACACTGCTGCAGCCACCCCCCACTAAGTCACCGGTTGTGCCGGGACCCCAGCAGAGCCCAGAGCCCATGCACTTGTGCTGGACACGTGTATCTCTTGTGGATGCACACACACTTCCAAAATACACTTTTCTAACACTCACCAACAAGAATGCAGTAGCCGGAGGGGAAAAGCCACTGGGGCTGAGTCAAACCCTCACTGGAGGTGTCCCTCAGCCATTCCCAGTCCTGCTCTCTGCCCCTCAGTGAAGTGCTGGCTCTGAGGAGCTGATCCAGTCTCCGGTCAGTCGCCCGGCTCACCCACGGCCCCAGCCCCTCCACCCCCCACTCACTGTGTATAGTCTTCGCCGTAGTCTGGCCAGGAGAGGAAAGGAGAGCTCTAGGCCAGGGAACCGACGAGCTGCTGGCATCTTCACGGAGCTGGGCCCCCTGACTGGGTCACTGAGACTCTGGCTTGAGAAGTGGGGGAGCAGGGGCCTCAGGCTCCTGAATTTCAGGTTCCGCCCAGAAGGGAAGGTGGCCAGAGGTCTGCCCCAGGAGTCCCCAAAAATCTCACACTAGGGGTGGAAATGGGACAGAACAATAGGGTGGCTCCCTTTTCCCTGCTGCACAGCTGTTTCTACAGCTGGCTAGTCTCGCAGAGAGTAGGTTCGCTCTTCTGACTGGCTGTAGCCTGGGTCCTCTGTCCTGTTTCACTGCCTTCTCTCCAGTGCAGTGGTCACAGCTCCAGTCCTACTCCCAGGCTCCCCCACCCACTGCCCTCCCTCCCTCACTCCTCCCTCCCTCCCCAGCTGAGCAGCTCTGACACTGGCTGAAAAAGGACCTTTCTGAATCACTGCCAAGAGGGTGGCGGGAATGGGGGGACTCTTCCTCTCAGCCACCCGCACCGGCCCCCCTGCCTCCCCATACACAAGGTCCCCTGTCTCTGGCTTCCACCCCAGCCCCCATAGTTGCAGACAACTCCTGGGATTTCAGGGTGGGGGCTATGTGAATCAAGCAGCAATGTACAAAGAATGGTTACAGGCCCCCATATAGGCTTATCTGGGACTTAGGAGCTAGTACACAATCTGAGTTAGAAGCTAGGACCCCAGAGTAATTCCTAGACTCTACAAGAGACCCTTCAGAGACCCTCCCCCATCTCCCAGTCCCAGCCTTGGCTGGGCGTCTCCTGGCTCAGGCCCTAATGTGGCCCTGTTACCCTGGTGCCCGACGGAAATAGGAGGCCGGCAGCCTGCCAGAGTGGGGCAGTCCAGCCAAGATTGAGAGGGGGTGGAGGGGGTAAGGAATCTCCACCCTCTTCCCTGGGGTTGCCTTGTCTGCTGCCCACAACACCCAGGGCGCCTCCTCCAGACCAGTGGCCAAGATCCAAAGCCCCTCAAAACAAACAGATATGCCCCTAGACCCTGCTGAGAGTGCCCCCACCCCAAAACTGTAAGATTGCAGGCTATAGGATGTCTCTTGTGGAGCACCCCCCCACACAGACAACAGTCCCAGCTAAAGGGAACTAGAGATACTCCATCAAGCCCCTGTGGGCCCCCCACGTTCCTAGAGCAGACAAATGATCCCTCTGCCCCTCCTCAAGGGCGCCAGCTGCTCATACACTCCCCTCACCACCGCCCCCAGACACACCTGACAGCTGCAGGAAGTCTTCTTGTGCTCCCTCAGCACCCCCACCCCATCCCCCAGCCATGCCCAGGGAGCCCCTGTTTCTTGCACACTGCTCTCTTGTCCGTATCCAGCTGGTGACCAGTGCTGGAAGCCACAGCTGGTTAGTGAGGCAGGCAGCCAGGGTGAGAATTTTGGGGACTCAGCAACTCACTCTCTCTTTCCAGGGCCTCTCTTAGTGTCTGACCTCCTGGCAAGGAGGTGCCCAAAGGGACAGCCATTTCCTGGTCTGGGTCCCGAAGGGGGCAGGTGGGGATACACCCTAGCAATCAGTCCGTCCTCCCCACCTGCATCGTCTACTACCTAAAGCTTGCAGAACCAGCCAGGTACAGTCTCCTCTCTGTCCAAGTGAACTGCCAGTCTGAGGCTGGAGTCACAGATAACGGACAAGGTGAGGTGAGGCCGAGGGCACTCTACAGCTGACTTTTCCCCAAACCCCGGCAGAAAATGTCCACAGCTCAGACAGACGAGCCTACTGCCTAGCTCCCGCCAGGTACCACCCTGAAGGAGACCCAGGGTCCTGATCTCAGGGGACAATTTAAGCAGGATTACTCCCTCTGCTGCAACAGGGGGGATGCTGGATCAGAATGGCCAGATTAAAAATTCTAGCCACCCCCTGAAAGATGTGCCCCAAATCCACCAGAACTCCATGTCTGACTCTCCCTTGGACATCAGGTAAGAACAAGCCTCAGCAGCTTGCGCAGCAATCCAACTATGAGAGGCTGTAAAGAAAAGCAGAGCATGGTTAGGGGTGGGAGCTCAGGCCAGCTCTTGGACCCCTTTCTCCCAGCCCTGGAAAAAAAATGTCCACCTTTGTCCTATCACCTACTGCCCTCTGCCGGCGGAGAGAGAAAGTGCTTGATCTCCAAGGGGAAGGGGAGTGGTCCCATAAATAGTTATCTTATTTTCTAAACCAAACAGGGACATCTGGCTTGAAATGCATATATGGCAGGACAGTAAGCGGGAATGTCCAGGGCACGGGAACTCAGTGCCCATAAAAGACTAAACCCAAACCTGAGCTTCCAGGGCTCTCAGGGGCGTTGAAGAAAGCCCCGGACGCAGCTTAATTGGGACCCAGGGGGCCCAGAGACACTGAGGCAAATGTCAGCACCAGTAATTCACCACCACTGATTCACCCCAACCCCTTAACTCCCCACAGGTACATTCATTCTTCTTAACCCAACCTCCCATCTCCCAGGATCTGTCCTGGGGCCCAGGAGCACAGAAACCCCTCACTTCGGGGAGGCTGCTGCTGAGAGCAGGTCCGGGCCCTCAGCCGATCAGCAGATGATGGAGGTTAGGGCCCGGGTACCTGGCTATCCCCTCCTCCATTACCTGCTGTCCCTTTTCGCCCCCTGTCAAGCGCTGATATGCAGCTCTCTCCCCCATGGAACCCATTAAGGCCGGCAAGGGGAGCATAGACCTCTAGCAGGCCCCCGCCCCTCCAGCGCACCGGCAGCGTCATGGCCCTACGTCCCGAGGGGCCGGGCCTCAAGCATCCAGAGTCTAGTCACAGCAGGGCTGCTAAGCACATCCGCCGGGGGGCGGGGAGTCCCGGTCCTTGCTCCCACCCCCGCACACACCCCACAGCCTTCTACTGCCTTCTACCCACCACCGGCTGGCAAGAGCCCCTGTGGTCCCTGGCGGTCACTGTCTCTCCTACTGGGACTGCGGCACACCCCTCCCCCAATCCTGTCCCCTCGCAGTACCACAGGCTGACCCCCAAGAAAGCCAGATATCAGGCCCCACCTTCCCTGACGACGGAGTCACAGCTCTCCTCAGCTGTCTCCAGCACCTCGGAGCCCCACAGCCACCACTTTGGTCCTTGGGGATTCAAGGGTCCCCATATTCCATGATAAGGAAGTTCACAGAAGAGAAACACCTCCTGTCCTGACACAACCTGGGACTCTTCCCTCTAGACAGCAGGGCCTGAAGCCTATCCCTCTACTTTCCCAGCTTCCACTGAGCTCCAAGAACGAGCCCACCTCCCCGGCTCCCTGCTGCTCCACTCCATTCAGCTCAACCCACTAGACTGACTCGTTCTGGGCTGCGAACCTGCCCAGCCCACTCCTCACAGTGGTGGGAGCCACACCCCTGGCACCCGCCCCAGCCCCCATTCCTGTGCCTCTTCTCAGCCCGCCTTGACATTTCCCTGTCTACCCACTCCCCCAAGATAGCACACACTGTGCACTCCGAAGGGCAGGGAAGAGTACTAGGGCCGAGTACCCCTCCCTGGCCTCAGAAGAGTGCCTTGAGTGCTCACAATCCCTGCTGGAGGAGCTTATCCAACACCTGTCCATGCAGAACTCTCACCCAGCAATCAGGTGGGGCCATTGGTACCAGAGGAAGTCCTACTGCAGAGGCTCTCTTCTTCTTCCTGCCTCCTGGGCCCCAAGGCACACCGCACACCCTCTCATTTTGCTGGCATCCGAAGCATCACTGACTCCATAGTACCAGGTATTTAGGGCTGAGTTCAGGGCATCTTCAACCCTTCGGGGGTTGGAGCAGAGAAGGAGAAAGAGGCTGAGACACCCCACCCCCTCGACATACACACTTAACCTCAAGATTGAGGAGTGGCTCCTGGAAGGCACTCAGTGAGTGCTCCAAAGGCTCAAGCTCCTTCCCCACCCTGAAGCATGCTGGGATCCGGGATGGCCCTGCGTGGGGGGGCGGGGGGGGGGATTTATTCTAGGCAGAAGCTCCTCTGCATCTTACTGCAGCTATGGCAGAAACCAGTTTGGAGAGCTGCAAGAACCCAAAGTCAGATACTATGGAGAAAAAGAGGCTGAAAATGCCAGTCCCATTCTTTCTTCTCTTGGTTGGGTGAAGGGTCTGATCCAAACCATTCTTCCTTCCTGCTTTCTCCCTACCTCCTCCCCCATAAGCCGCCTGCCATCTTACTATAAGATATCCACAGGACCCAATCTGACTCTCAGATTTGGGGAATCCAGCCCATATGCACACCTCTCTGATCTGTAACTTGCTCCCTTATCTCAAAAGGGAGCCTGGAGTAGCCAGGAATCCCCTCCCCCAGCCTCTTCAACCGCATCAGTGAAGTGACAAATCCACACTGAGGAGCAGACGTGACAAGTAATTTCCGGCCAAAAGGATTTTTCCAAAACAATCTACCGTATTCTCGGGAATATATGCCAACCCCACCTCCAAGCCAGCCCTCTCCCACCTCTGCCCTCCCTCTTCTCCAAGCCCTGGAGGGAAAACAATACACGGGATTGGGGGGAGCATGGGGGCTATAGCTCCTCTCCTGGCCATAGGATTATTTGCCTCCACATGTCAATTCCACCAAGCCCAGCCAGCCTTAGCTCTCTGTGAGCAGGACCCAAGCTTCTGGACCAAGGCCAGAGTGGTTCCCCTCAGGACCTCATCCCAGAGAGAACTGCAGGCAACCCCACACCTTCAGGTCAGCCCAGGTCTGACATCACACTGGTCTGGGGAGGAGGCTGGCCAGGGGCCAAAGGAGAGAAGGGGATGATTCAGACACATACCATGGCTGTTCACACCTTCTCCATCTCCGGACACAGGGGTCCACTCCCTCCCAAGGGAACTTGGCATCTGAGGTCCTAAGGAGAGGCGAGGCTGAGGCATACTTGCCCGCAGTGTTGCGCCCATAGGTCCTGAGTCTAGCCCTAAAACCTCTTTACCCTTCTCTTCAATTTGTTGGTGTTTCCTAAGACTTCCGAACTCTCCCTTCCTTTCTGAATGCTCTGCTCTGCTCCCTGGAAGTCATCCCCTCTCCTACGACACCAATTACCACTCTGCACTGTCTCTAATCCTGAGCTCCTGAAGCTCTAGACCCACATTTATACACATTTACAGGACAGCCCCACCAGGAGGATGCATCGGTACCACAAATTCTGCATGTCCAAACTGAGCTCATCACCACCCACTGAAACCTAGCTAATGTGTGCTCCTGTATCCTGACTGAAAACATAAGCAAACACCAGTCATACAGGCTAGAAACCTCACCCCTGGCCCCTCCAACCATCATTCCTCCCCCACTGGGCAGGCCACAAAACTTTGTGGTGTCTGCCTCCCCATTATTCCTCCTTTCAATACCACTGCGATCAAAAGTCAGACAGACCTGGGCTGAAATTCTGGCTGTCACTTTTCTAGTTGGGCAACTTTTGGGCAAATCACTTAATCTCTAAGCCTCAATTTCCCCTTCTGTGAAATGGGGATAAATAGGACCTCCTTCATAGAGTGTGGATTCAATGAGATAATGAATAGGAAGCACCTGGCACATAGATAGTGGCACACCTGGCACACCTTGCCTACTGTTATTTTTGTCATCTGAACCCGGTCCCTCCCTGCCTACAGTCTTCTGCAACCCCCCCACTGAGCCAAATACAAGGCCCTTCAGGATCCTCTCCTTGCCTATTTGTCTAATTCAATCTCTTACCATTTCCTTCAAAAGTCTCCATGCTTTCAAATCCAGTAAAGCACTAACCTTCTTGGGAAGAGGGGCTGCCAATCTCATTACAACTACTCCTGTCCCGGACCCACTAGGCTACTCTGCTCCCCCAAAGCTGCTTCAGCCCCAGGGACAACATGGCCCATCACAAAGGCAGGAGAGTCTTGAATCTGCCTTCCCCTCTCATGGGAGACAGAAATGGGTGGAGGAAGAAGGGGGGAAAGGGAGGGGATAGGGAGGGGAAGGGGAGGGGAGAGGACTGGAGGGTGACAGAGGAGTGAAAGGGAGGAAAAGCAGGGCAGAGAAACAGGGGCAGACACATCAGACAGACGGACCCTCCTATACATCATCTCCCTACACAACAATGGAAAAGGTGTAACTTTCAGATGAAAGGATCTGCCCAAACACCCATGACGCAGACCAACATTGAATTCAACACCTCCCCACATGTACTAACTTGGTCTTGAAAGTATTTTGTATTATTTCATGCTCACCAGCTAAAGACTAGCACGCCAACCCTGACATTCAGAGACCTGACACTGAGAGCCCTACTGCGTTCCTGGAGCACGCCCCTCCCCCCCCCCAACGCCACTTGAGTGTGAGGATAAATTCCTGCGGCTGTCTGGGTCTCGGGCATATGCACACCACACAGGCTGCCTCTCACCCATCCTCTGGCCCAGGCATCACCACAGCACCAAGGCCCAGCAGTGACTCCCAAGAATGGAGGAAGGATAAAGTCCCAGACGCCAGCCACTCCCGGAGCTTTTCCAGAGCTAGGCAGAGAGGCCACCCAGCTAGTCACCCTGCCTGCTGGCTCAGGCCTCGCCCCACCCCCAACCCTTGCAGAGAGCACAGAGCTGAAGCAGCCTATTGTTGGGCCCTGGAGGTGGGGTGGGGAAAGCCAGAGCTGTGTATTGTAAATCATTTACTCTGCAAGAGAGACTGCTCATCCCCTGGGGGACCATATCCACACCAGAACCCAGGGAGCTAAGAACGTCCAGTGCAGGGCAGGCTGTGGAGCCTAGGGGAGGAAGGGTCTGAATCTGGAAGTGAGAGAAATGTCAGGGATTTCAACGTATTTAAGATACCTTAAATCCCACTATATCCTCCCTACCAATTTTAGCGATGGAGAAACTGAAACCCTAAATTGGAAGGCACTTGCCTGGTCCAAGAGACTTAAGAATCTGTCACAGGGAATAGATCCCGAGGAGTTGGGGGAAGTCCACAGTTCAGAGTGATGGTAATTCTCTTCTGGCCATGGAGGGGCTACCCTGCATGGTCAGGGACTGGTAAAGGTCAGGGACCCAGAGAGGAGACCCTGACTCATTAGAAGACACAGCATACACAGGACAGGCAGAGACAAGAACCCAGTGTTCTCAGACCCAGCTGAGGTCCTCAGCTTCAGGGCTTCCAGGAGGCACAGCTGTTGAAGGGAGAGACCAGGTCAAACCTCTCACCCCATACCTCTCCTCAGTTACTTCCCATGTACCTATTATGCTTTTATCCTAGTGAAAACACAGGGTGTGGGAGAAGAAGTCACAGTCTGGGTTCTCAAGAAAAGCTATGTGTAGTAGTTTCTTCACTAAAAGCTTTATTTTCATTGACCAACTTAACCCCCCTCCCCTTACTACCCTATCTTATCCCCACTTTACAGATAAGAAAACTGAGGCTCTGGAGAGGTGATTAGGGTCACCAAGAAAGCGAGAGATGAAGCCAGGATTCAGCCCATACACAGCTGTGTACTACATTGCTTGGCTCAAGGATGCATGCCCATGGAGGGCAGAGCTGGAGTCTTATTCATTGACTATATACTGGATACTGAATAAATTCATGGATTTTTTGAGTATGTTTAAAGAGGGGATGGAGCTTCCAGAAGACTGTAGACTGCATGCATGTACATAATGTCACTCCTTCCCAAAACCCCACCAAAACTACAATTTAAAAAAGAGAAATTTTTGAATGGCAGAAGTCCCCAAGGATGAGAAGAACAGTAGAGACAATCACAGCAAAACTTTGGAAGCTGGAAAGCAGGTGGGCTAGTGACAACTGAGAGGAACTGCTCTACCAACACCAGAGAGTAAACCAACAAAGAAGACACAAGATACAGGAAACAGGAGACCCAACACAAAAGGACTGCGAAGGAAATGCCAGGATGCTGAAGAAAGATCCCAAGAAGAGAGCTAAGCGTCATGACAGGAAGCAACCAGTCCTGCGCTGCTTCAGGACACCAGGTTCTGAAACTTCTTCAGGAAGATGAATTTGATAGAATATCTCATTGAAAATGACATCTTCAGAAATTTAGACAGTTACTGGAGAGTTTGATCAAAGTACACTTGGACAGATATATGTAGAGTGGACAGACTGAATGATGGGAAGCATTAAAGGGTAGAAAGGTGGGAATGAGGGAATTACTGTATTTTGCTGTGTATAATGCGCACTTTTGGACCAAATTTTTAGGGAAAAATAAGGATGAACATTATACATAGGAATCAGTATCAAAACATGGCTGCGCATTATATACAGGAGCACATTATACATGGCAAAATACAGTAAGTCAAATCCTCATCTATGACCAAGAAGGAATAACAGAGATCAGGTTTAAACTCCCCAATGAAATAACAACAACAACAACAAAAAATGGATAAACTATACAAAATGGTTTAAAGACACCAGACTTCAGGAAAACAAAAGACAGTGATACCTATGAGATAGGATACAGAGGAGCTCAGCCCTACAATTGGGTTTCTGAGCTACAGCATAGGGAAGAGAACCGGGTGGACCTCAAAGAACTCCCTGAATTAGGGAGATGGACCTGAGAGTCTAGGGAGACTCAGTTGGCCAAAGTTCACAGAACAGACCATCAGAAAGAGATAGCACCATAAAGGTCTGTAAGGGGCCCCCCTCAAATATTCAGCAGAGAACTGACCATCACATAAATGTGCAGAAACGACCCATGGCTGGGAGAAAAAAACAGTCAAAAGAATTAGAAGTAACAGTGCCTCGTGCTCACAGGCTGGGAAAAGTGACTGTTCCTAAGTGCCAGGCTGGAAAAGCTAGGCATCAGGCAGAATACACAAACGCATCTTGCCTCAGCAGTGAGGAATTATTAGCCCTACCCTGAGCATACCTGTGATCCCATCTAACAAATCTTACAAACAAGACCCAAGGGGCTCATACCGTTGCCAAGTCATATAACTACATCCTTGAGTAAAGTTCAGGAATATTTATAGAAATGAAAAAAAATAATACACAGCAACCAACAAGAAAAAATTCACATTGTCTGGCATCCAATAAAAAATTACTAGGCATGCAAAAAAGCAAGACACTATAATCCAATGAGGAGTGAAAGCAATCAATTAAAACCAACCCAGAACTCACACATTAGAATTAGTAGACAAAAACATTAAAATAATTATTATAACTTTAAAAGACTATAATTAAGCTTCTAGAATAAAAACTACACTGTATGAGATGAAAAAAAAAAAACCCTGAATGGAATTTAAGGCAGATTAGACACAGCGGAATAAAACTGGGTGAACTTAAAGACAGAGTAACAGAAATTCCAAAATGAAACAGAAAAAAAAGATTCTTTTTTAAATGAACAAAACATCAGTGAGCAGTGGGAAAATTTCAAGTGCCCTAACACATATAATTAGAGAGAAGAAGAGAGTTGGGAACAAAAAAAATATCTGAAGAACTTACAGCTGAAATTTTCCAAATTTGATGAAAACCGTAAGTTCACAGATTCAAGACATTCACTAAACTCCAAGCAGCAGTTGGAGAGCATTATGCTCAGTGAAATAAGCTGGACAGTAAGGGACAAACACCGTATGATCTCACCTTTAAGCGGAACATAACCAACAAAAGAAAAAAAGCAAGCAAAATATAACCAGAGACATTGAAATTAAAAACAATCTAACAACAGCCAGAGGGGAGGGGGGAGGGGACAGTGGGGAGAAGGGTTTTCAGGAGCTACTATAAAGGACACATGGACAAAACCAAGGGGGAGGGTGGAAGCTAGGGAGGGAGGTGGGTTTGGCTGGGGTAGTGGGGAGTGGTGGGGGAAAAAATGCAGACAACTATAACTGAACAACAATAAAATAATTTTTAAAAAAAGATTTGGGCTATACAGGAAAGAAAAAAAAAAGGCGGCACATGAGGGAAACTACATCAAAACACATCATAATCATTCTGACCAAAATCAATGATAAACAGAAAATCTTAGAAAGTAGCTGGGGAGGGGGAGGGAGACATGCTATACAAACGGAGAAACAAGGATAAAGATGATATCAAATTTCTTGCAGAAACAGTAGAAATGAGAAGACAATGGCACAACATCACTAAAGATCTAAAAGAAAAAACTAACTAGAATTCTATTCCAACAGAAATATCTTTTTTGTTGTTAGTTCATGTCGTTGTTGTTGTTCGTTCGTGTCTTTTATTAACCCATATACAGTTACTTATCTTCTGTTTTGTTAGAGCAATAGGTCAGACAACGTTTGCCACAGTAATGTCTGTCAAAGCGGCTGCCAACAAACTCCAGCACCACATTCATCTGAAGGGAACGTCCAATGAAGGCAACTGACTTTGCTATTCTCATCCATCTTGGAGTATTTCAGGACAGCCAGCTTAACCTTTTTTCCCTTATGCTTATTCTTCTAGGCAGTGGTGTTTAAGACTTTCTCTTCCTTTCCTTAGCACCACCACCAAGCCCCAACGCAAGATGAAGGTGGACTCCTTTGGAATGTTGTAGTCAGACAAAGTACATCCATATTCCAGCTGTTTGCCAGCAAAGACCAGTCTTTGCTGATCAGGAGGAATCCCTTCCTTATCCTGGATCTTGGCCTTGACATTTTCTATTATATACAAGGGTTCAGCCTCAAGAGTGCTGGTCTTCCCTGAAAGTGTTTTCATGAAAATCTGCATCTTGGCATTGGTTCCACGGCAGATGGCAGAGCAGAAAGTGAAAGCATCTTTTCAAAATAAAGACTAAATAAACTTTCTAAACATATAAAAGCTGAAAGAATTAATTATCAGCTGACGGATCTACACTATAATAAGTGTTAAAGTCCTTCAGACAGAAGGAAAATAATACCATATAGAAATAGGGATCTTTGCAAAGAAATGAGCAGCACTGGAAATAGCAACTACATGAGTAACAGTCAAGATAATTTTCTTATTATTTAAATTACTTTAAAAGATAAATTAACTTTTTAAACAAAAATAGTACCGGTGTAGTGTGGCATTTACAACATGTATAATTTTTGACAACAGCAGCACAAAGGGAGGAGAGAAATAAAAATGTACTACTCATGGCTCTTAGACTAATATCACTTGGAGGCAGACTATGATAACGAAGATATATATGATAAATCCTGTAGACATTACAAAAAAACTATCCTCATAAGCATAGATGCAAAAATTCTTAACAAATTCTTCAGCAAACAGAATTCAACAATATATATACAGAAAAACACATCATGACCAAGTGGAGTTTGTCTAAGGAATGTGAGGTTGCTTTAACATTTAAAAATCAATCAATGTAATTCAATGTATTAAACAACTAAAACAAAAAATTTTATGATCATTTTGATAAACAAAAAAGCATTTGACAAAATCCAACATCCATTCCTATTAAAAATCTCAGGTGAGTAGGAATAGAAGGGAGCTTCTTCACCTAATCAAGCTTGTATGTGATAAAATGACAGCTGACATTATGCGTAACAGTGAAAAACTAAATGCTTTCCCCTGAAAACCAGAAACAAGGAATCTAATGTTCTACTCAACATTTTATCAGAGGATATAGCCAGTGCAATCAAGCAAGAAAAAGAAATAACAGGCATAAAGATCAGAAAGGAAGAAGTAAAACTATCTTTATTATCAGATGACATGACAGTCTATGTATAAAATTCAATGGAAGCTACAAAAAACTGTAAGAATACTGCAGTTTAGCAAGGTGGCAGAATTCAGTGTCAATGTACAAGGAGGGACAATATACAATATTGTTGATATACAATATCCTGGAGGAAATTCCAGGAAAAAACCCCTGGAATTTATTTATTAAAAAACTGTGTTTATTCTTACATGTTTGAACTTCAGTTGCCTTCAAAGCACTCTCCATTTGATGCGATGCGCCTATCGACACTTTTTCCCCACTGCTCAAAGCAGTTTCTGAACTCGTTGATTTGGATGCCTTTTAGTGCTCCTGCTGTTTTTTGTTTCACCTCTTCCACGCTGGCAAAACATTTCCCTCTGGGGACTTTTTTCATCAGGGGAAACAAACAAACAAACAAAAAAGGTCGCATGGGGCGAGATTGGGTGAATAGGGAGGGTGGGGCACAGGGGTCATGCCGTTTTGGGTCAAAAACTGTAGAACACACAGTGTGCTGTGGGCAGGTGCGTTTGTAAACCATCCATCGTGAAATGGGCAAAGGCGTTGAGTCTTCAAAAAAAATTTCACTGAAGCCAAACACAGCCTCTGTCAACAATGCCAGGGGGGAGACTGATACAGATGGGCTCCTAGAACATTCCCCTAGCAGGAGTAGTCTGTATTACAAGGCGCCCATCCTCCAAAATTCCAGTTTTTGGGGGGGGCCACTCCCTGTACAAAAATCAATTGTATTTATATACACGAGCAACAAACAATTGGAAATTGAAATTTAAAAAAGTAACACCACCACCTTACAGCAGCATCACTGAAGTATATTCATACAATATATCATTCAACCTTAAAAAGGAAATTCTGGCACATGCTACAACATGGATGAAGCCTGAACACATCATGGTAAGAGGAAAGAGTAAGTACTGTATGATTCTACATCTATGAGATATTTAGAGTAGTCAAATTCACAGAGACAGAAAGGAGACTGATGGCTGCCAGGGGCTGGGGTGGAAGGAGGAATGAGAATTACTGTTTAATAGGTACAGAGTTTTAGTTTTGCAAGATGGAAAAAGTTCTGAAGATGGATGGTGGTGATGATTGTACAACAATATGAATGTACCTAACAATACTGAACTATACACTTAAAGATGGTTAAAATAGTAAATTTTACGTTATGTGTATTTCACCACAATTAAGATAAATAGAATTTTAAAAAATTTTAAAAAACCAGCCCTGGCTGGTGTGGCTCAGTGGATTGAGTGCTGGCCTGTGAACTGAAAGGTTACCGGTTCAATTCCCAATCAGGGCACATGTCTGGGTTGCCGGCCGGGTCCCCAGCTGGGGGCGGGCAAGAGGCAACCACACACTGATGTTTCTCTTCCTCTCTTTCTCCCTCCCTTCTCCCCACTCTAAAAATAAATGAAATCTCTAAAAAATTAAAAAATAAAAAATACCATAAATAGGCCCTTTACTATAGCACTGAAAAAAATATGCTAATGCTTAAGGATATATCCAACAACAGATGTGAAAGATCTATATACTATAAACTATAAACCACCAGTGAAATTCTTAAAAATCTAAATAAATATATATATATGTATTGTTCATTGGTCAGAAGGTTCAATTCTCCCCTAACTGATCTATAGATTCAATGCAATCCCAATCAAAATACCAGCAGGGCTGGGGTTTTTTTTAGAAATTAATAAATTGATTCTAAAATGCATATGGAAATGCAAGGAACCTAGAATAACTGAAGCAATGTTGAAAAGGAAGAACAAAGTTCAAGATCTTACCCTGATTTCAAGACTTACTATAAATCTACAGTGATCAAGATAATGGGATAGAGAAAGATAAATACATCCAGGGAACAAAACGGAGTCCAGAATTAGATCTACACACATATAGACAAGTGATTTTTCACAAAGGGGCAAAGGCAATTCTGCAGAGACAAGGCTTTTCAACAAATGGTGCTCAAACAACTTGAATCTCTACATTAAAAAACTCAACTTCAACTCATACCTTGTACCAAGTACAAGAATTAACCCCAAATGGATGGGAGACCTAAATGTAAAACCCATAACTATCAAACTTGTAGAAGAAAACCACGGTGGTTTGGGTTAGGCAAAGATTTCTTTGACATGACATTAAAAGCACACTGTGTGTGTGTGTGTATTAGAATATCTCAAATTAAAGAGACCAATTACAACAAGTGTTGGCAAAAAAGTGGACAAACTAGAACTTTCATACACAACAGGCGAGTATATAAAATGGAAAACAGTCTGGCAGTTTCTTAAGTTAAATGTACACTTACCATATGATCCAACCATTCCAGTCCTAAGGATTTATCCAAGAGAAATAAAAAGCATTTGTCCATACAAAGACTTCAACAAATGTTCATAGTTTTATTTGTAATAACCAAAAACTGAAAACAACCCATCAAAAGGTGAATGAATAAACAGACTGTGGTATATACACACAATGGAATACTGTTCAGCAATAAAAAGGAATAAGCTATTAATATCTGCAACAACATGGATGAATCTCAAAATAATTGGGGTAAGTGAAAAAAGGCGAGCAAAAGAAAACAGCACATTCTGTGTGATTCTGTGTCCATAAAATTCTAGGTGCTGTGAACTAATGTTTGGTAACAGAAAGCAAACCAGTCTGTTACCTGGGGAAGCAGGGATAGCAAAGGAGGGGTAAGAGGAAGGGATTACAAAGGGGCCCCAAAAAACTTTTGAAGGTTTGGGAATAATGAGTATGTTCATTATCTTGATTGTGGTGGTGGTTTCACAGGTAGAGACATATATTAAAACATTAGCCCTGGCTGGTGTGGTTCAGTGGATTGAGTGCCGCCCTACGAACCAAAAGGTCACCAGTTCAATTCCCGGTCAGGTCAGGGCACATGCCTGGGTTCTGGGCCAGGCCCCTGGTTGGGGGCATGCAAGAGGCAACAGATCCACGTATCTCTCGCACACTGCTGTTTCTCTCCCTCCCTTTCTCCCTCTCTTCCTCTCTCTCTAAAAGTAAATAAATATTTAAAATACTAAATTATGTTTTAAGTATGTTCCATTAACCGAATGTCATTACACCTCAATAAAACTATTACTAAAAACAAACAAAAAAGCACTTCATGTTCCAGAATAAAGCATAGGGCAGAGGGGTAATTATGGGCTTAGGAGCCAGAGTAAAACATCTGGGAGCACTGGCCCCTCTTCCCCAAAATCTGCCAGCCAGGGCTCCTGGGCAGGTGGGCACCAGACTGGTCTGAGCCCTCTGCTCTCAGGACACAGTAGGGAAAGGCATGGCCCACGCACAGACAAGGAAACTGAAGCCCAGAGACATTATCTTGCTCCAGTAGCTACATAGCTAATAAGTAATCTAAACCCAGATTTGGCAAAGTCTTTCTCCTCATCTTCAGCAACCAACAAATTGAAAAATGTCGACTTGAAACAGGGTGAAGATGTGTGCTTGTGCGTACGTGTTTAGAACACTTTTTCTGCATTGAAGCCAGAGACAGAAGCAGTCTGGCCGTCCCAGAAGAGCTAGGCACAGTGGACACAGCACGTGAACTTCAGGTGTATGAATGTTTGGGGTGGCAGTGAGATGGGCAGGTGGGGAATGAAGCTGACAGACAGGTTTGGGTTTGACTGAGGGGCAGGGGAACCGGCTCCTCCAGCTCAGTCCCTGCAGCTGTCTGCCTAGGGAAGCCACCATCACTCCTCCAGTTCCAACTACGTCCACCCTGCCTGCTTCAGACAGAGGGCAGGGGGCCATGTGACTCCGAGCCACCCCCTGGGATGGGGCAGAGATGGGACCCAGCTAAGGCCCTGAGGCAGGCAGCAATTCTGCACACCTTACCCCCTCCCCTGGCCCCAAGGACTAGGAAAGCAAAAACCCAGACAGTACCAGATTAAGAGGCGAGCAGCCCTAGGAGGACCCATGGGTTCAGAACCCACAATGCCAGTGCTGCCCATCTGTCCACCTCCAACAGGGTGAAGCTGAGGTCTGGGCCACAGTGGGTGCCCAGAGATCAATGGTATAGATACCCTGTCCTCTCCCACCCCTTTCAGGCTAGGGTCCTGACAGCCCAAACAGAGACAGAAAGCCTACCCAGGAGCTCTCTACCCTTCTGCCCACTATTCATCCTTGGCTCTGAGCCCTCAAAATTAATCAGTTGTGACAAGAAGGTGTGACAGGAGCAGGTCAGGCTCGTGCCCAAGTCACTGGCTGCCTCAGCTCACGTGACCAACAAGGTTGCAAGATAAGGTTCTGTTAACACAGCACTGCCCCCTTTCCTCTCTGGAATTGAGACAACAACCTATGCTGATTGCACCACCCCGGCTATGGCAAGAAGGCACCCCTATCTCCACAGGTATAGGGATGACTACCTCCTCTGCAACCTCGGCCTGGGGCTACCCCTCTCGTCCTTCTGCCCAGGCCTGGCAGCCACCCAATCTCACCTCCAGTCTAGACTCTAAGGAAATGCCCCATCACTCTAGTTGGCATATACAGCACTGGGGGAAGTCCTGCCTCGCTGCTGAGAACTGCACTGCTTCCTCCCTCCCCTGATTTAAACACAAGGGAGTGAACAAGGGCAGTTTGGAGAGCACCCTCACCTCACTGCACCCCCCCAAACTGCTTTCAAACACACCAAATTCTGGCTGAAAACAGAAATGAACTTCCTTACCTTCTGCTGTCTTTCTGCAGACACAGCTTCGATGATGTCCAGGCTGAGGTGGGAGAAGAGGATCCAGCATGACACAGCCGTTGTCAGTGCTCTTCTGCTCTCCACTCCCTGAACCCTTACATCTTGCGTTCACTTCAGCCCTGGAGGGATCCTGGTGCTGGGCTGCCAGCCTGTAGAGTTACCACCTCCTCCGCCGCCGGCGCCTCCGGATTCTGTGCCCCTCAGGGGGTCTCTCTCTCTCCTGGGACCCCTTCTCGTCTAGGAATGTTTCCTGGACAGCCCGCACCACCTGTCCCTCCTGCACCCCGGGCAGCCAATTTGCTTCCTGCACCCCTAGGCGCCCCTCCCCCTCAGGCCCCTGGGGCCCGACAGGCCGTGCCCTCCCTACCAGCTCGAGTCTCCTTGGGCGAGCCGGGGCCTCTCCTAGAACCACCGCCTCCCGTCTGAGGTGCCTGCAGCTTTCCCAGTACTGCCCGCCCTGCTCCCCGGAACTTTCGAGCCCCTTCCCGCGCTCCCAGGAGCGGTCCTCGAATTCAGACTGCTGCAGCAGCCGGCGTGGGCTCCCCTCCCCCCGTTCCTGCACCCCGGCGCGAACCTCCCCACGCTCCTGCACTGCGAGGCTGCTTCCCCCCTTCTCCTGGTGCTGCTTGCGGGCCCCCAGCCCCTCCTCCTGCACCACAGGCCAGCTCCCCGAGCCCGTCCACAGCGGCGGGCGCCTCCAGTCCGCGCCGTCCGGCGTCCCCCACACCACCCCCAGGCTGGGCTCTCGGCCGCGGCCGCCCCGCTCCTGCACCCCCGGGCCCACCCCGCCCTCCTCCTGCACTGCCGGACCCACGCCCCCCTGCTCCTCCACGCCGAGCTTCAGCCCGCGGAGCTGCTGCGGGCCCCAGCTGAGAACCCCGACCCGGTGCGGCTGCTGCTCGGGCAGCCCGGGGCTAAGTCCGCCCCGCTCTTCCTCCGCGAACCGCTGGGGGTCCCCCGCCCACACTGCCCAGCGCACACGCTTGCCCCCCAGAGGCCGCGCGGTCCCGCCTCTCCAGATGGTGCTGCCCTCAGAGATCGCTCACGCTGCCCCCCGCCCGGCTCCTACCACTCCGTTCCTCCGAGGAGAGGGCTGCGAGGTCGCGTCCCTCCGACTCCCTGACCCACCCGACTTCCCCGGCACGCCTCCCCACTCTGTCCACCGGCGTCGACGTCCGCCCAATGGGCGCCGCGCCCTACGCCGGCCCCCGCAGGTGCTGCGGCCCCGCGCGCCGGCCAGCGAGCCACGAGCGCCAGCCCTCCCGCCTGAGTTCCTGGAGCCCACCTGCGCCTGCGCTGCCGGAAGGGGGGCGGGAAGGCGGGGCCAGACCGCCCTCTTAAAGAGCCCGGTCCCGCTTACTCCTCCCTCTGCTCCGGTTCTTTGGTCCCCCTACTTCCCCCCTACTTCTCCCCTACTTCATTTCACCTTAGCCTCCTCCATCAGGCTCTGCTGGCGCCTTCCTGTGATGCCAAAAAAGGAAAGGGAGGTGCAGCCTAAGGTAGGGCGTCCACACTGAGAAGGTGTAGTCAACCACACCCAGTAGAGGAGCACTGAAATAGGAGTCTTGAATTCTAAGTAGCTGTTCAGCTGTGCTTACCTTGGGGCACTGTAAAGTCACTTCCACCTGGCCTCGTTTGCTTCGTTCCTAAAATGAGGGGGCTGGGCCCTGGCTGGTGTTGCTCAGTGGATTGAGCGCCGGCCTGCGAACCAGCTTGATTCCGGATTAGGGCACATGCCCGGCTTGCACGCCGCCTCCCGAGTTCGGGGTGTGTGAAAGGCAACAGATAGATGTTTCTCTCCCTTCCTTCTCTTCTGTCTACAAGTAAATAAAATCCTTAAAAAGAGGCTGGATTACAAAATTTACAAGGTCACAATCTAGTGAGTGAGTGACTGCAGAGAGGGATTTTAGTACTAATCTATTTTAGTACTAAACCTGGGCCCACCTCACCCTTTCCCAAAGGGTACTCAAATGTACTTCAACAAGGGAGAGCTCTCTCAGCCTTGGCCAGTGACCCTTCCTTCCTGCTGTGAATACGGGCAGAACGAGTCCCTGGCCAAAAAAAAAAAAAAAAAAAAAAAAAAAGGGTGGGGGGCCTTCCTCCCTCCTACACTACTCCGTCTTGGACCCTCTTCTCCCCGCACCCCTCCAAAGGAGGAGAAAACTTAGAGCTCCTCCTCCCAGTGATAGTGCAGCCTGCACTCTGGAGGCAGCCTTGGAAGAGGAGTTTAGAATCCAGAGGCTTTCAGCCGGTTGGCCCTGCTACGGGCTGTCTCCAAAATCAGACATCAGAGAAGTGAGTAAGGATGGCTCTTTCTACACTCCCACTGGCCAGACGACAGTAAGGCAATAAGAAGGCCATATGTTTCAGACACCAATTTGGAAGGGGAAGGGGCTGGACCGGGTGGATTTGGCTGATTGCCTCTCTTACCCTGTGAGGTGGGCAGAGCAACTTTCTGCTAAATCATTTCATAGCAGTGTATGTATCAGCTGCCCTCCCCCATGGAGCAAGGGCTGCCGAGCAGGAGGTGAATGTACCCTACCTGGGGCAATAGAGGGTCTAGGATAGGAAGGACTCCTGACCCTACTGGTGGGCAGTCAGGCTAAGGTCTTTCCCCTTGTTGCCTGACCTCAGGGGAGAAGGGGGAAGGAATCTGAGGGGTCCTCTCTCCAACCTCCCTCACACTACCTCAGTAACGACACTTGCTAAGGTTTTTGGAGCCTTCCTATGGGTAAGGCCCTGCACTTGGCATTTATTCACATCCAACCCCTACCACAACCCAATGAGGTATACATTATCATCACCATTTTACAGATGGCAGAACTGAGACTCTACATGAGTAAGTAACTTGCTCAGGGTTATTCAGCTGGTACTAGTGACACCGGGATTCAAATCCAGTTTTCTGACTCCAAAGTCTGTTCTGAACCACTAAGACACAACAAAGCAATGCCAAACCCAGGAGCCTCACTTTGGGAAGCATTAGTTCTAACTAGATTTTTAGGGGTCCGAAGATGCAAACAACTGATTTGGAGCAAGCTTCTCTGCAGGTAAATCAAGCTCCAAATCAAACAAAGCAAGAGATCAAAGTACCTGCATTCTGGTCAGTCCTGCTAGGTGATTCATTAGAGGAGCCCAGCTCCCCATTCTCCCACTTCTCCTGTTACTCTCAAGAGCCAAATGCATCCATCCCTCTTGCATCCTAAGTGTAGGGTTATCTTGAGCTTTAGGCTCACAGAAAAGACGCCTCCTGCTCTGTTTTCCCATCCTGCCCAGTCTCAGCTCCTGGACTGTCCCCACCAACCACCATATTGAGCACTGGAGCTTTGCTGGGAGCTTTGAGGCTGTCTCCTTCTCTGCAATGTTCTGTGACTCCAGTACCAGCCCTCAGGGAGCTTTCAGCGTAATGGAGCAAATGACAGTCTAGAAGCATAAGACTCACAAGATTCAGGAGGTGGCTGTAGGAATAACTCCAACCCTCTAACATGCCTGTGCCAACCTCCTCCCAGATTTGGAATTTAAGGAGAGCTGCCCACAGCAGCATGACTCTGCAGGGAGAAGGGCTTGTTGGGTCTAGTTCTAAGCAGAGGCTTGTGATGGTGCCCTTAAGAATCTCCACTGTGAGATGGTTGCACTGTGGGGAAGGCAGGGAAGGCAACTTAGGGTGGTGACTGCAGCCTGACTCATATTTGAGGCAGGTGCTTAGCCAAGAATGGTGGATGCTGCTGAGCGCTTGAGCTGAAGGTATTTTTGTTCTCTGTTTTGTTTTCTAAAATAGAACTATGTTTTTTAAATGACTATTGCAACATATTAGTAGGAGGGGAGCTTATTTTAGTGGGTTTTGACTGGCTTATTTTTTAATGAAAGAGAACAAGAGTAGAAAATATCAGAATGTGTTTTCTGAATTTTTTATTGAAGTATAACATACATCCAGATAAGTGCAAAAACATGCAAATTTTACAAAGTGAATATATCCAGCACCCAAAACAAGAAACAGAACCAGCATCTGAAAGTTCCCCACCTCCCCAGATTTTATATTAATCTTCTAACATGCCCTTTGTCGGGGAGGAACACTTTCCTCTACCCCCAAGGTTCTTTTGGCTGCTCTAATAATCAAACAGACATGAGGTAGATGAGCAAGAGAAAATAACCACATTTAATGCATACATACGTACGGGAAGCCTGCATACGTGAGAGAGTCAGCGTCCCCACGTGCAGGAAAGGTTCAGAGACAGAAGCGGGGACTGATGTATATAGGACACCCCAACCTAGGAATGAAGTAATGCACCTTAGGGACTTCAAAGGGTCATTGCAGGATGACAAGAACAGACTTTTTAGTAAAAAGAAGTTTGCCCTGCTGGAGTTTCTCGAGGCTGAAGCTAAAATTGCCTTTAGCTCATAATAATAGAGCTAATAAATAATAATTTAGCTCAAAATAATCTGCATACAATGAAGGCACATCTTGGGGTGGTCAGTTCTGAACCCCTATAGCTTCATATTAATGATTTTTAACTTTCTAACCACCCCCGTCCCCATACAGAATGTAAACTTCACAAAGATGGGGATTTTTGTCTGAGAACGGACTGGCACAGGCGCTAGAACAATGCCTAGCACAAAGTAGGTGCCGGCAACATCTACTGCATGAATGAGAGTGCATCATGGGGAGTAAAGGTATTGTGACATTTTGTTTCACTGTGCACGCTACGTCTTGATATGCAATCTATTTCTTTCTATAGGTCACAGTCAGAAACTTCTGGAAGCCGCTGCCCCAGCTTGAGAACTTGTGGAGGCTGTGATGCAGGTCATGGCAACGAGCATGGGTGAAGCAGAACGATATGCTGAGATCCACACTTCTCAAACTTAAGTGTGCGACTGAATGATGTGAAGATCTTGTCGAAATGCAGATTCTGATTCAGTGGGTTGGGAAGGGAATGCTGAGATTTCTCAATTTCTATCTACATTGTAGGTAGCAAGGCTTCAGACCCAGAGATTCTCAGCAGTGCTGCACATAAGAATCACATGGGAAGCTTTCAAAATCACTGATGCCCAAGGCCCCACCCCAGAACAATTAAGTTGGAATCTCTGGGGTGGGGCTCAGCATCCTCACGGTTTAAAAGCTCCCCAGGTGATTCCAATGTGCAATCAGAAATGGCAGGTGCTTCATTCCCCAGTGTCCCCCAACATGTAGAAAATGCCGGAGCTGAGATGGGAGAAAAGTGAGGTGTGGGATCAGGACTGGTATATGAGCAGACAATCTGACTTGATGAAGGGCAAAAAGATTTCTTAGGAGGGGACCATTTGCCTCTTAGTGAAGTGACAGGAGGGAATATCTGAAGGAATTCTTAGGCACGGGGCTATTTGCTAACCCAGGCCGTGTCCTCCCGGGCCCAAGAACAGATTGTGCCTTTACCCTATCCAAGTCAGAACTCCCCTGAGCTGCTTAGGGGGACCAGGCTCACATGCCTCCAAGTAATTGTTTCAAAACCTTACTACGGTTAATGGGAGGAGGCACTGCCAACTGCTCCCACATGTATGCCCCCTCTGCCCAGCTAGAGAGAAAGGGCCAACTGGGCCAAGGGATTGCCAACCCTGATTCAGCGTGGGCTACTTGGAAAAGAACTGCATAGTCATGGGTTCTGACGCCCCCTGGAGGACACCTAGAGTTGAAGTTGGTGACCAATGTCCAGAGTGAGGTACAACCATGTAATACGTGGCCCAATATTCATAATCAATAAAATGTAGTGGGAAAGACAAGACCAAACCTATGAAGGACTGGCTCCTTTTATTCACCTATTCATATTCATCCATGAAATCAGGCTTCCCCTGGAACTCACTGTGTTCAACTTAAAAATAAGAAGCAGTCAAGGCTTACCATTAAATGGTGAGGTATTTTTTTCACTTTTGTACTTCCCTGCTATTCTTTTTTGTTTAAATTCTCCCATCTGTTTTTTCTTTTTAATCCTCAGTCAAAGATATGTTGTTATTGATTTTACATAGGTAGCTCACATATTTTTGGTGGGACAGTCCTGCTGTTTTTAACAAAAACCAATGACCAGTTGGATACCCACATGCAAAATAGAAATCTACACAGACCATATACTATTTACAAAAATTAACTCAAAATGGTTCATAGACCCAAATGTAAAGTGCATACCAATGAAACTCGTACAAGATAACTTATAAAATCTAGGGCACGCTGGGTTGGGCAATGACTTTTTAAGATAAAACACCAAAGGCACAATGCATGAAAGAAATAACCCAATTAAAAAGGGGGCAAAAGATCTGGACACCTCACCAAATATATACACATATACTTTGTAAACAAGGATATGAAATGATGCTCAACATTCTATCAGGGAAATGTAAATTAAAATGAGATACTACTACGAAGGTATTAGAATGGTCAAAATCCAAAACACTGACACCACCAAATGCTGGAAAGGATATAGAGCAAAAGGAACTTTCATTGCTGGTAGGAATGCAAAATGGCACAACCACTTTGGGAGAGTTTGGTAGTTTTTACAACTAAACATGCTGTTAAAGCATACAAAGGGGAACCCCAAAAAACCAGAATTTATCTATAAAAAATTGTGTCCTTATTCTTACATGTTTAAACTTCAGTCACCTTCCAAGTACTCTCCATTTGATGCATTATACTTATATCGAGACTTTTTTCCACTGCTCAGAACAGTTTTTGAACTTGTCAATCTTGATGCCTTGGTGCTTCTGCTGTTTTTTGTTTCACCTCTTCCACATTGGCAAAACATTTCCCTTTGAGGACTTTTTTCATGGGGGCAGCCGGACAAAAAAGGTCACTCAGGGTGAGATCGGGTGAATAGGGAAGGTGGGACGCAGGGGTCATGCCGTTTTGGGTCAAAAACTACTGAGCACTCAGCATAGTATGGGCAGGTGCGCTCGTAAACCACCCATCACGAAATGGGCAAAGGCACTGAAAGTCTTCAGAAACATTCACCAAGCTGAACACAGCGTCTCACAACAACGCCAACTGGAACACTGATACAGAGGGGTTCCTAGAACCTAGTGGGGGAAGCCTGTCTTACAAGGGACCTGCCCTCCAGAAGGTAATTGTTTTGTTTTGTTTTGTTTTTGAGCCCCCCTTCATGATGATCCAGCAACTGCATTCCTTGGTATTTACCCCCATGAACTGAAAATCTACACCTACATAAAAACCCGTGCATTCCTCAGGTGAGGATTTAAAAAACAAAACAAAACAAAAAAAACCCCATGTACATACTACGTTTATAGGTTTTTAAATTTTATTTTATTTTTAAGATTTTACTTATTTATTTTTAGAGAGAGGGGAAGGGAGAAAGAGAGAAACATCACTGTGTGGTTGCCTCTCACACACTGCCTACTAGGGACCTAGCCTGCAATCCAGGCATGTGCCCTAATTGGGAATCAAACTGGCGACCTTTTGGTTTGCAGGCTGGTACTCGATCCACTGAGCCACACCAACCAGGGCTGTTTATAGCAGTTTTATTCATAATTGCCAAAACTTGGAAGCAGATGTCCTTCAATAGGTGAATGGATAAGTAAACTACATTACATCCAGATGATGGAATATTATTTAGCACTAAAAAGATGAACTAGCAAGCCATGAAAAGACATGGAGGGACCTTGAATACTCATACATATTACTGTGAAAGAAGCCCATCTGAAAAGCCTACATACTGTATAATTCCAACTACATGACACTCTGGAAACAGGCAAAACTGTGGAGACAGTGAAAAGATCAGTGTCTAACGGGGGTTACAAGGGAGGGCGGGCTAAGAGAGAGCACAGAGGATTTTCAGGACAGTGACTATTCTGTACCGCCCTATAATGGTGAATGCATGTCACACATATGTCCAAACCCACAGAATGTACAACACCAAGAGTGAATCTTAATGTCAACTATAGTTTTGGGGTGATAAGAATGTGTCAGTGTAGGCTCACCGATTTCAACAAATGTCCTAATCTGGTGGGAGATGTTGATAGTGGAGTAAGCTGAGGGGTAGGGTGCACAGTCAGGGAGTATATGGGAATTCTCTGTACTTTCTTTCTGCACCATTTTGCTGTAAACCTAAAACTGCTCTAAAAAAATCTTTTAAAAAAACGACAGCTCAGTGTTCAAGCATTTTATTAAATCAGATAAGAATCTCCACATTGTTGTACATACCAGCTTGTATACAATTATAAGGGCATATCACTTATTTACAAAGATATAGCTGAGCAGTATGTTTAATTAATAGGTCATCTTTAGCCAATTAAAATTTCAAGAACATTCAAGGAGGAAACAGTAAAGATTGTGCAAGTTCTAAGATAGGGAGTTATGACAGACCTCGTCCATTTTACCCTTTACCTTCAAAACGCAGGTGATTTCTATATCCAGAAAAAAATGAAAACAGAAGATATACATGGTCATATATGTATCTTTCATTCAGGAATATTAAGCCTCTTACTACTTACTGGCTTATTTGATTGGAAATAACTCAACCTTAACCACAGAAGAGTTTTTTGAAGACTTACTGCTGTAAAATGTATGCCCATTATTCATATTATGCCTTGAAGTCACTGAGCTTTTATTAAAGTATGATAAAGCATAATACTCAAACCAGGAATCCCAGCTCTGACCTTTTTACTTAGCTACACTAAATATTGAACAAGATTAAACACTGTGAAGACTAAACTGACTGAGTAGTGAAACAATTCAGTGAGGCTGTAATAATCTAGATCTGTTTTAACTGAGGTAAGTGACACTAAGTTTAAAGAACCTTAAGAGACCCGATGGACTTTTTCTTAGGTGACAGTATTGAACTGCCCTATAACAAACAGCTGATTATCAGGTAAAATAGAAAACCAAGTCCTTCCTCATATAGTCTCAAACTTATTTGTCCACATCTCCACTTAACTTATGGTCACCAGAAGTTAATAATAGGTAGGTAGGTAGACACGATCAAAGATCCTTTTGCAAGCTTCAACTCCCCACACCCCTCATTCTCCCTCCCCCAAGACATCCTATACTAGTTTCCCATAATTTAAGCCAAAAGGTCAGTTCTGGATTCAAACTTGTATTAACTAAGGCTATAGGAGATAACATGCACATAGGGAATAAAGTTATATTCACTTGTCAGTAGCAAACATTATAAATGTATGCTACTATCCCGCTAAACAGAAGACCCAGAGAAACCACAAATATAACACAACACTACATCACGTTTAAAAACAAACTTGAGTCTTTACGTTTAAATCATTAGGTTTAAAAACAACCTTTGAATAAAAAAAAAATAATCCTGAAGGAAGTAATTTTATTTTACTGTGGTTGAATTTACCCACCAAATGTTTAAATGACCACAAAATGTTTCTGCAACTAAAACGAGAAGATAGAGAATTATAGGGAGCTAGAAATACATGTTAGATACTAACGATCTTCAAGCTTTGAAGATGTCATTGCATGAAGCAAATTATGGGAAACACTGTTCCCGATAATTATGTACACCCTTAGTGTAACATATGGAGATCACTGTCTCCGATACAGACACTGTGGTAGGCAAAAACTACCTTGTTCTTTATACATTATGGAAGACACTGCTCCCGATAATGTGAGTTAGGTACGTGACAAAGGTACTGGAAATTTTGCAAAATTAAAGTTACACCTTGGATAAACTCAGCTGGTAAATTTTGCATGTGAGTACTACCACAGCCTGAATGACATTAATTCATAACTTGGTCACAATTCGCTGTATTTAGGAAAACTATCATTTTTATCTACTTGGCTAAATAGAAGTCTAACTTGATTAGCAACCCTAATTAAATTCAATTCTTTTCTAATAGCTTTAAAATTTTTATTTGAGGCTGTTCTAAAATCCTCAAGTATTGACCATTATAAATGCAAAACTTCCAGTATCTGTTGGATTTTATTAGCAGATGCTGCTTTTATTAAAAAAAAAAAAAAGACGACAGTATAACTGTCATAATTATGGAAGGCACTGCTTCCGATAATTATCTTCTATTAAAAAAAAACACCATTTATAGTGAACTCTGTCACTGATAAATAAACAATAAATATCTCAGAGCCAAAATGATAGAAAGCTTTTCCAAAAACTTAACACTTTGACCAAAATTTGGCAGTGTGTTCTTTAAAGTCTGACAAACTGAGTTTGACATTAAACACCTAAAACTGGTTCTCTTTCAAAATATCTTGGAAAAAACTAAACAAGGCTTATGGGAGAGGGGACAGAGGAAAAGAATATATACTAGATCTTTGGCTTCTGGTCTCCTTTTTTCACAGATGATCTTGAGGTTACACATTAAGGCATTACTGCTGTGATAAACAGCTGAACCTTATTTTATCTAGCGAAAGGACCTCTATTCTACACCTTCTTGGCAAGAAAACAAGTCCCCCATCTCTTCTGAAAGTTAACTGTTTCATTCAGGGATGTGGAAAGCAGCTAAATCCTTAAAGAAGACATTTATCTCATTTGGAGGATAAGGTCTCACACAACCTGGTATCTCCTATCTAGCATCAAATGAAGATGGAGGACCACACTAAGCTACCACTTTTAGCCTTTAACAGATATCACCTTCCTCCTCCTCTTCAAATGATACCAGTTCATGTCATTAGGATTTAGAGCAATAGTTCATATAACTGGATCTGACTTTTTTTTTTTTAATAACTGTAACAGGAAAGAAGCAGTTGCCATTACAAAGCACTTAAAATTCTAGAGAGTATGTTCTATCATGAACATTTTAAAATAGTTACTTACTTTAACTTGAAGTGCAGGCACCTACCCTGTATTAAAAGTTGCTGCCTAAAGACATCTAGTACCAAGATAGTTTGGGTAGAATTTTAACAATATTAGGTTTTATAGCCCTACTGAAAATTTAGCACAGCCAGCACAAGTCACAAGTACCGTAAATTCTGGGTATCACATTTAAAATTCATTGTCAATGTCCCAAACGTCACCAGAGAGAGCATTTGCAGCTCCCTGAATTGTCCAAGTTGCTAAAGCCAACTGGTTTCTCAACAGTGTTTCATTGAAAGCACTGTTATTTTTCCGACGCAGCTTTAAGTGCTCCAGTAAAGCGGACAGAGTGTGAGAGCCAGAGCCCCAGAAGATATGTCGGAAAGGAGAATCTCTTGGAGATACGTACGGTGAGAGGAAGTGATATTCCACCTGAAAAACAAAACATACAAGAGAGCTTCAGTGTTATGACTTTTCTCGTGAGGAAAGGACCTAATAGTGTAAAACAACCACCATTCTCCCACTTCAAATGTTAAAATTGCCCTGAATGTTGAGAACCAGGCTACTAATCTTCTAATGTTAAAAGTGTAAAGCCAAATGTCTATTCCTTTGCAAAAGTGAACTTTTTTTTTTTGGTGGGCACACACATATGAAAGTTTACAAGGTTCTGCTACAATAGAATCTTCTTCTTCCAAAGAGACTAAGATAAAAGTAGTTATGGACTAGATTAGACCAATAGAAATAGAGAATATGACAGCTAAAAATTATTAATGATCTCTTCTTTAAAATATTTTTAAAGCCTAAAAAAACTAAAACTAGGTCAAATGTCTCTTGTATTTCCAATTTTGATGTTGGTTTTAGATCTCGTAAGAAGAGTTAAAATCTGTGAATTCTAAGGCAGCAAAGGATTCTTAGGCTCCTAGAGTTATTACTGTACTTTTTAGAAATATAAGATTTACAAACTAAAAATTAACATATTTTACTTCCTCCTTTCCTGTAAGTTTACTTACTCTCATGATACGGTCATTGATTTCCCTCATGACAAATCTGTTTGTTCTCTCTGCATTCTTATAATCTGTCGTTAGTCTAGAAGTAGCACGGAAGAAGTCTCCACGAGCAGAATATAGCCACTGTAGATTCAGACCCATCTCCTGAAGCAAAAAAGACATTCCATTCACTGTTAGGTGTGGTATCTCTAAGGATGTTATTCTGTATCTTTCTCATTTAGGTGTAGCAGCTGAGCTTCTGATAAAAGGGAGACTCCCAGACAAGTGCAAGATCCAGAAAGCGAGACGACAGCACCTTGTACCAGAGGTTCCAAGCTCTATGATTAGCACTACACTCATATTTAAGCCCAAAATATAGTATAAGGATCTCTCTTAATCTCATGAGAAAAACATCTTCATCATCAAAAAGTTTAACATAAGCATCCTAGCTGGTGTGGCTGAGTGGACTGAGTGCCAGACTGTGAACCAGAAGGTCATGGGTTTGGTTCCTGGTCAAGGCACATGCCTGGGTTGCAGGTCAGGCCACAAGAAGGAACCAGTTAATGTTTCTTTCCTCCTCTCTCTGCCTCCCTCCCCCTCTGTAAACATAAATAAAATCTTAAAAAAAATTTAACATAGTCTATTAGTCAAAATATATAATCCCGTGTAGTATATCATTTCCAATTCAATTTCTCTATGAACACTTGAAGCATTTTAGGTCAACAAACTCCAGATTTAGTTACTTCCATTTGGTTAGGCACAGTTTTCTGATCAGTTACAAATTTGTTTCAAGAAAACCATAATAATTAAGACTTGGTTATCAGTTGGAAACCACTTTTAATTTTATCACACATTTCAAAACTACACATGATGAACACTAAATAAGATTGTAACTAACTATTGGCTGTGTTCACTCTCCACCCATGTCATTTCCAAAAGGCATATATGTCCAAACTCATGGTTGAGATCTTTACAGTCTCTGCATCCTAGCTCTTTACGGGTTGCTTGGAAACGATGAATAACAGAAAACCTAACATCGTTCTAGATTCTGAAATACTTGCTGTGATCTATCCTAGATCTAGAACGTATAGCCTCCCAACTTCCCTTTCAAATGAGTTATGGATTCTAAGCAAAATTATACCTCAGTTCACTTTAAAATGTATTTTGGTTACCAATCATGTCCCTCCCCAGGACCAGCTAAACATCATTTTCCAAACTGCTTTAATATTACAGCAATAAAAATCTGATTTTAATTAGTACTCACCTTTATGTCTGTTCTGAACTGGTTCATATCCCTCACAAATTCAAGTATTTCCTCATTATACATGTCATAGTTCAGGTTCAATTCAACATCATGGGTAAGTTTAATCATGAGCTGGCCAGCCACTTCTGCTGCTCCACGTGCCATTTTGTTCAACTCAGGGACTTTCTGAAACAGTTTCTCATAGGTATCCAGGGTAGTACCTAAATAAGGATAATCCAAGTCCTGGAAACAAAGTGAGGTTAATGCACTCAGGTAGGTGAGAAGAGTAGATGCCTCACATTCCAGTTACACCATCAAGGTAATAATTGCAGTTCTTCCCTTGCTTCTAATACATTCCTAACCCCAATTTTATCCCTTACCCTTTACTTAAGAAGACAACGCTTTTGCTACTTTCTTTTAATCTAACTTACTCCAAGAATGATACTTTCTTCTAGGTTCTATAGAATCCCTGTTCTGTTACATCAGATACCCAGAACAGATTTCTAGCCAAATTCCTTCAAATTATACCCTTGTTATCTTCTCTCTGGGAAATCTGCCCATTTTAATGAGGAAAGAAGAGAGCATAGATGAAATGTACTTTCAATATAAAATGTTACTACTACACTTAAACTAAAATTTGCCTTTTTCTTAATCATGCAGCACTTGATCCATTCATACAATTTTACCTTTCTAACAAGAATGTTTGATGTTCACAGGAACTTCTACCTTCATCAGACAACTTTAGTGACTATTTATTCAGCTCTAGTCCCTACTATTGTCTACCGTGACAATCCTTTGGTCTGACCTCAATTCTTTACTTTCAGTCTATACATTTCTATATTATCTCTGCCTGTAAACCAACACTGCTAGGTTTTGACATCTAAGATGTCATTAAGAAATTTATTAAAAAACATGACTTCTGAAGGTCAACATGAATCATCCATAAATTTCCTCGACCATAGGTAATGACACATTGCTCTTCCTAATGTACTAAACAGCACCATGGCCGGCTCTTTCAATGTAATTCACACTGCTGCTCCGGCAGGCCAAGGGAATTCTACCTGCGTTAATCCGCAAATCCAGACCCTTCATCACTCCCACACTTCAGACCTCTCCCCATCCAGTGCCAGGCTAAGAAGTCTAGTAAAGAAGGACCCTGCCTCTACTGGATCAACAATTTTGTAACCGTGATGGAAATAAACATAATATACTAAACAGGTGGTCATTACAGAATTGGCTGTACTAACAAACTCATGGAACATTCATGTATTAAAAGTTTCCTCATAGACATCAGCAGTTGCAGCTTTTGCTTAACCAAGGAATGACCCTGACCACAAGGAAATGGGCAATCGTCAGCAACTCTTAGCAGAACCAGCAGAAACTCTGCCTGCACGTCCTGTTCCCAGATGTCAGCAGTGAAACTGCGGACTGAGCTGTGACACTACATGATGGTGCTCGCAGGAGGTAACACTGAAACCCCCCAAGAACAGAGCTGAGAAACTGCACATTGCCAGAAATTCCGTAGTTCCCCTCTTCCACGGCTCCCCTGTGTAAACTAGCGAAGACACCTGAGATGCTGAGATGGTACCGAAGGCATGAGCCTGCCATCTCCTCAGGTTTGTTGACTCCTGAATAAACCTCCTTGCTTTACTTATCAGCACCTGTTTCACAAGTTTGCCTTTTACTAGGGGAGGCAGCTGAACCTCGGTTTCAATTACAATTCGATGCCAAAGTCAACAGCTTCCTCCCTGACCCCCTCTACTGCCTCAAGGATCTCTTCACCTTCGGAAGAGCCTGCTACGGAGCTGATCTTCATCATTCTGTTTATTCTGCCCGTCTTTCAGTGCCTTCTAATTGGCTCTTGTACAAAGTCAATCTTGTTTTCCTGCAACTTGGCCAATTCAAAGTTCTGTCTCATAACAATCTTACCTCTGTTTGTTTTTTGCTTTCACCCACAATCCCTGCTTAAGAACAAATACCTGGAGCCGCATTTCAAGAGGTAGCAAGAACAGCACTGTCTGGTAGTGCAACTGGCGAAATTGTTCTATAACTCCACTGTCTAAAGGCAGCCTTGTTATTAACTGATCTTACTTAAGTGAACTTTTAGCAAATAAAATCAAATGCTAATTAAGCTGAGATAACAATTCTATGTTAAGACTGATCATAAGGTAGCAGGCAATAATATATGTGTATATATTGCATGTGTGTAACTTCTTAGAAAACACTTTAAGCAGCCTAGGAAACTTGGTCTCAAAATTGATGAAAGATCCAAGGTAATGCTTTACAGTTCTTCAGACTTACCTCACAAAAACAGAAAGAAACTGCTGGGATTCCAGAATATGCAAGGAAAGGGAAAGCAGCGTTATCAAAAGAAAGTTTCTCACTGCAAGGAAAACAAGAATATGTTTAGAAAGTTTTCAAAAGACCAGATGGTGCTACCATAAAACTTTATTCCTAGCCCCAAATAAGATCTTTAAATGAATCTCTCCAGGTATAGGTAAGCTCACTGCGAGGCTATGTTTCGATCTCTACCTAACACAGTAGGCGCTACTGCATGATTGTTTTTCTATTAACTGTTCATTCACTTTTCTCAACTTACACTTTTTTGATCCAGTTGCTATCCCGATATAGAGAGAGCCCGGTAACTGGATGTTTCACCTGTAAAATAAATTACTTTATTATTAAAATGAACCTTTCTAAAATATGTTTGTCTTTATAAACATTTATAATATTAAAATTTTATCTCCTTGAAAAAAATGTTTCAAGACAAAACAATCTCAAGTTTCTGAAGTTATTTCTACTAAGCTCGTGTTAGTTCCTTTAGTTAAAGTGAGCTAAAAATGTTTTCCTACATAACATTCTAAAGGTGGTTTAACCACAATTTAAAAAACCCTCTCCTAGCCAGCCTCAGGATGTGCCTATCTCATTTCTGATTTCTTCCTTCTAGCACATCTTGTACTCCTGCCAGCCCGACCTGCAAACACACTACTGCCTTATTGGAGACCCTATAGTAATCACTCGTTTCCCATGCAATCAAGGTCAAGTTCCCTGACCCTTGTTCCCTTCCAACTTTAATCACTCCAATATATAGCCTCTAGTCCATTAGGCAAATCTGGTTCCTCACTCATTCAAAACTATGGTCAGTAGCATGTCTGTCTTTATCCAGTAAATATTTCATCTGCCCTCTTAACCCTGACTCTTTTGACAATCCCCTGGGGGCACCTACAGTACAACTTAGGCTCATGGAATTCTGCTGTATATTCCTGAAGAGACTACATATTGTTTGAGATCTGGGCCTTTCATATGTCACCTCCCTCACCTCACATGGGTCAACAGGCTGGGGACAAATAAGCCAAGAGCATGACTGAAGTAATGCTGCTATAAAATTCATTCTCAACCCCGATTATTGGTTACTTGTAATAGTTTAAATATCAGTGTTTTTCACTTATGCAAATTAGGCAAAAAATTAAACATTTTCATAAGTAGGTATACACTTACATCTTGCATCGTTTTCTCAATAAGTGAATACAACAATGGGCTGGCAGAAACCTTGAAGTTGCCGTCACCTGCAAAGAGATTATTTTAACATTGCCCCTTCTCTAGTCAAGCAATTTCCACACTGCTATTTCTACAAAAGTACTTAGCAAACAGGAAGACGGGAGGACAATAGCCTAGATCAGAGGCATATGCAACAACTATCCTCTTAATGAGGTAGATAAAAACGTGATTTAGGAGTCAAAGTTCTTTAGTGACAGCTAACCTTAATTTGATTCAACTGAAGCTCTTACTTCAGTTTGCATACTTCAATGTTAATGATTTGGTTTTTGGTACCTTTTTGGTTCATCCACTAAGGCAGTCATCCTTAGTTATACTAAGCTTGCTGTATTCAATACATTCTGCTGCAGGTAAAATGGCAATAATAAGAAATCTAATAAGCTTTTCTTTAATTGTAACTCCCTCTTTTTTCTTCCCAATGAAGACATTTCACTATACTGAGTTCATCCATTGGCTACATCTGCATTTACAACATTCAAACTCTAGCCCTGACCAGTGTGGCTCAGTTGGTTGAGCGTGTCCCTCAAAGTATAAGGTTGCTGGTTTGTTTCCTAGTCGGGGCACATGCCTGGGTTGCGGGCCCCAGCTGGGGCACATACAAGAGGCAACCAATAGATGTTTCTCTCCTTCTCTTTCTCCCTCCCTTCCCTTCTCTCTCAAAATAAATAAATAAATAATTTAATTTGTATTTCTATCTATGATACCACAATCTAGCAATATGTGGACTAGTCTCTAGCAGTACCATTCTACATGGTGTTGTTTCATTCCTTCTTGTCTAAAATATAGTCCAGACTAGTAGATCTCAAACTTGGGTGCATCAGAACCACCTGGACTGCCTGTTAAACCAGTTTGCTGAACCTATACTCCAGTTTCTGACTCAAAAGGTCTAGGATAGGACCTGAAATTTTTTCATTTTTAACCATTCCCAGGCGATCCCGATGCTGCTCATCAGGGAACCACACTGAGAACCACTGCTCTACACGAGGCAACTGTGCCCATTTTATAAGTCAATGGACTATTAAGAGAAAGCTAAGTCAATCTTTAGATCTGGATACGGCCAATGTAAATTGTAAAAAGTAACACAAGCTCTGCTTTAGAAGAGTTTATCTAAATTCATAAGTAGTTAATGAAAAGAATACTTACTAAGGACAGCTTTATCCAGATTAATGTAAGTGAAAGCCTTTAAATGCAAGGAGGAAAGGTATCCCTAGAAAAAAAGGAACAATACTAATGCACTAACGTGTTAATCTAATTATCACAAAGTTACTATACTATTAGGGGTTTCTTTTTTAAAATTTGGATTCTATTGACACTAAACTATACGAAGGCAAAAGTGAGATATACTCCAATCTATCAGAGCGCGGTTCGGGAGGACAAACTAAAGGCATACAGGTCTGGGTGCCATTCTGGGTACAGTTCATACCTCTAGCCACTCAGTCGCTCCCACAGCTCCGAAGTCTCCTGCACTCCAGCTGGCAAAGACAATGCTTCTGCTGGGCTTAAAGCCACCTAAAAGACAACAAAAAGTCAGTTTTATCTTGGGAAAAGTTATAGGCAGGCAACTGACTTCAGATAAAATCCAAAACTTCTAATTTAAGACAGCAGACTCAAAAATTTCTTTTCATTTTGAGGCCCAGGTGAAAAAAAATTTTCGAAAGTCATCTACATGATCACACTGTAAGAAAACAGCCGCTGGGTCACTGGGGCGCACAACTGAAAGCAGTAATATTGCACGCCATCTATGAGCAGGAAAATAAATTTTTGAAAATGAAAAAGTGTAGGCAATCATTTGCAAATGAGATGTCAAGTACACAGCAAGGACCAGATTACTGAAAGTCACTCTTTTTCCAACTCTGTCCTTTGGGTCTCTTAACTCCTGTACCAGAAGATACTTGAAGTCACAGTGTATCTTCTTTGAGAACAATTTGCTTATAAGTCGCTTGAAAAATTGGATTACTTTAAAAACAACTGTTATAAAATAGAATAAAAATCACAGATTTAAGTTACAGCAAAGAGTTTCCAGAGAAATTACATTAGTTCCTTTGGGACTGTATGTGCCATTGCCCTTCATCCTTCCCCTTTCCCAGTTACTGCATTAAGGTACTTCTGTATGAAAGTTAAGCATTTCAACTTACCCTATGATCCAAAGATTCAAAATTGTGATGAAGACTTGCATGTGTGTGTGGGTAGGTGCAGGAGTGGCAAACACCATGGGAGAAAGGCTTGAAAGTAAGCCTTCATATATTATGTTTATAATATATAAATATATTCTATCTTATATTGACAAATGTGTCAAATTATATATTATAATTTTGTAACATAACAATCAATCTCAGTACAGAGGTATGCCACTGCTTACTTTTACATAGATTACTTAGGGGCCACCCTAGAGTTGCCATATCATTCTAAGTATGTCAAACTAAGAATTAGGGCCAAATATAGCACTTTCCAGTGTCTCCAAAGAAACAGATGATTCCCAGTATAATTCAGACACTGGCCCTGGCTGGTGTGGCTCAGTGGATTCAGTGCCGGCCTGTAAACCAAAGGGTCGCTGGTTTGATTCCCAGTCAGGGCACATGACTGGGCTGAGGGCCAGGTCCCCAGTAGGGGGCACATGAGAGGCAACCACTCATTGATGTTTCTCTTTCTCTTTCCCTCCCTCTCTGTCTAAAAATAAATAAATAAAATCTTTGGAAAAAAAAGACACTGCATGGAAAGCTGTTTCAAAGTCAGAGACAGGGATACAATAACTTTGCAATGACTTTGTATGGTAACAAATGGTTACTAGACTTATCATGGTAATCACTTCATAAGATATATAAAATGCCAAATCACTATTTTGCACACCTGAAACTAATGTAATATTGTATGTCAACTATGCTTTATTAAAAATGTCAAAAGCACCCTGGCTGGTGTGGCTCAGTGGATTGGGCACCGCGGGCTCTTCCCAGTCAGAGCACATGCCTGGGTTGCAGGCCAGGTCATCGGCTGGGGAAGTGCCAGAGGCAACTGGTCAATGTCTCTCTCACACATCAGTATTTCTCTCCCTCTCTTTCTCCCTCCCTTCCTATCTCTCTAAAAATAAATAAAATCTTTAAAAATAAATAAATAATAAAAAAAATCAAAGGCAAACATTACAAAAGGCAATCTGCTTTGTACTTAAGAACTCAGGGTCTAGAAGGAGTGACAAAGGCAAAAGTGAGCAAAGCATATTATAACGTTTAAAACTACACATAGCACATAGTTATTTGAGTTCTCAAAATTTCCACTCTACCTTTTAAGACCATATCAGAAAATATCTGGGCAAGTTCCAACAGGAGAGCTGTTCCCACACTGGACTTCACAGCTCCAGGGCCCCAGGCATCCCTCTGGGCCCCCACCACAACATAGCGATCTTAAAAAAAAAAAAAAAAAAAAAAAGTGAGCTCTTAAACTGTTTTCTAAGTCTAGAAAAAGTACATTTGTAAAAGAGTAAAAATGGAGTATATGTATTAAGGATAAGAGAGCCTTAGAACTTTGGGGATTAAAAATTCACATGACAATGCTAATCTTTTTTCTTATTAGTATCGCTAGTCTTTTTCTACATTACCAATTGTTTACTCATAAGCTATATTTGTACTCACTTACTGTTTAATAAGCAACTGAAATCCAAGGGCTTTCCATACTAAATAACATCACTATTTGATTGCATTTAAACAGGTAGATGACCTATTCGCAGGATCAGCAAACTACAGCCTGTACACCCATTCATTATGTGTTGTCTATGGCTGTTTTCTTGTTGCAATGCCAGAGTTAAATCGTTGCAACAGAGACTGTATTGCCCACAAAATGTTTAGTATCTGCCCTCTTAAGTAGAAACTTGCTTACTGCTGGTGTACTCAATAATGTTTAGTAATTCATAATATTCATAGTGATTCATAGTCATAATAGTCAGTTTTTGACAAGTTACTTTGCTAGGGCCTTATTAGCTCCCAGTGATACTGACACCTAAACAATTCCCTTTAGAACAGACAAGATAGCATTTCTCAAAGCCAAGCCAGCCTTCCTACACTCCCTCCTCTGGCCTCAGGCTTAAGAGGAGGGAGAAAAACAGAAATATATATGTAGAGCAATAGAGAGACAGAGACAGAGAGAGGAAGAAATAAAAAATAAACAAGGGTCTTTACCTGGTTCTTCAAAGCCTTTAATAACACCAAAGACATTTAAAATTCTTGTCTCTTTCAGTACATTGTTCACAGTGAGTTTCACATTCCTATTCTGTGTCGTTACCAGCCTACACGAAGCATCTGTTTTCCAAGCAGAAGGACAGGTTCCCTCCATATTTCTAGAAGTAAAAAACAGGAACCAACATTCTGAGTTATTGTGACTTTCCCCAGGTTTATAAAATCAGTCCTCCTTACCATCCAGAAAAGCCCTGGGTTAAGAGGACATAAAAGAAAACATAGAAAACTTACTACCTAGTGGCTGTTTGTGTCTTATTCCGATCTGTAGGCAGTCGTTTGAAAACCACGAGTTACTTCCTTGTTTAACCAATGTTTTAAATAAAACTCCCCTTACCTTTTCCTTCTGATGTGTGCCTTTTTGACAGAGACATGTTTACAGTGCACACTTAAAATAGACATCAAGATGGACTCAGAATGAAATTTTTATATAAAAGTCCATTAACATATTCCCATATTTACTAACTCTCTCTCTACTGCGAAGGGTGGTATGCATACAGGCTTATCTCAGTTATAAAAGAATATTGTCATGCTTCTTGTACTTAAATATTTTCCCTTACCTAATTTCTCTAAAGGGCTTACCTACATAAACACAGTTGACCCTTAGACAACACAGGTTTGAACTGCATCCTTCTGATTTTATTTTTTGCAACTTTCCTTCTTTATTTTTAGAGAGAGAGTAATGGAGGGAGAAACAGAGAGAGAGAAACACTGATGTATGAGACAAACATTGATCGATGTGTGAGAGAAACATCGATCGGTTGTCTTTCACATGCCCCCAACCAGGGACCTGGTTTGCAACCTAGGCATGTGCCCTGACTGGGAATCAAACCAACACCCTTTCAGTTCATAGGCTGGCACTCAATCTACTGAGCCACACCAGCCAGGGCCCTTATGATTTATTAACACTTATTTCTAGCTTTATTCTAAGAATATAGTATATAATATAGACAATACATATAACAAAGTATGTGTTAATCAACTGTTTTTGTTATTGGTAAGGCTTCCAATCAACAGTAGACCATTAGTAGTCAAGCTTTTGGGGAGTCAAAGTTGTACACAGATTTTCAGCTGTGTAGGGGGGAGGATTGGTGTCCCAACCCCTGCACTGTTCAAAGATCAACTGTATATCAAAAAATTACTGCCCTTTACTATGCAAGGATAAGATAAGGGGCTGGCTTCTCAGGCTGCGGTGGGAAGAACTACCTGATTCTGAGTTTGGTATAAATAAATAACAATCACCTATCACAAATGCCTCTTAGACTTAGACAGCATTATTAATAGTGACATAGTATCTTACAAAGTCCTTGCATGTAGATGCTCTTCATTTGAGACCAATCACCCCATTAGGTAGAATATATTTTAGCTATCCAATTAAGCCAAGGGAACATGATCAGTGGGGTTCGAGTAACTTGCTCTACGTCATACAGCAAATAAAGGTTCCCACGACTGTCTGATAGTAGATCTACATCATATGCCAATACCAGGTAGGAAATATGTCCAGATCTAGATAAAAATTAATGACATGTACTCTAATCAGACTGGGTTCTGTTTTTAAGAGCGGTACTAATACACTAGGGATATCCAGGACTCATCATGGCTACTCAACATCTGGAAGCTGTAGTGAGAACTGAGAATATTAAGTCTTACACTTATAGACACAAAAACTTAAATTTTCCATTGCTAAAGAGAAAATCCAGAACTAATGGGTGTCATAGGGAATAAAAGTCAGCTCAACATGAATTCTAACAAATCTCCAATAACTCAATGGGTTGCCATAGGCAACGAAGTGCTCTACTATGGAGGTATTCAAGCCGAAGCTATGCCAGGAATATTTCACAAGGAATTCCCTGCATGAACTGAACAAGAACTCCTTGAGTTTATAAATCCGGTGTCTATTACTAATATCACTTGATGGAGGAAAAATTTCATTTTTATCTACACCAAGTTAATAGCTATCCATCCCCCCAAATGTTCTGAATTTGGAAAATTAGAGCCAATTGTTTTGAGATTTAAATCAAATCAACTTAGATCATTCCTCCGTAATCATAAAACCTCACCCTCCAAGACAGTTTTCAAATATGAACTTACTCAAACAGTTTCTCTGCACAGGCTCTGGAAATTGTCTGCACAGGTATGTTAGGCAACCCCGATGATTGAGATGGTGGAAACTGAGTGTGATTGAAGGAAGGGAATCCGGGTGTGTAAGGGTCACCTGTTCCCAGATGAGCCTAGTAAAACAAAAGAGGAATCAGCTCTATCAGATACGTACTCAAGAAGTTTCCCTGGAAGTTCAGATTCAACACAAGGCTATATAGCCCAAGCTTAGTTTAGCACCTTAACGTCTGAAAGTCTGAGCGGCTCTGTGATACGTGACTCTTGATTTTATGACATGTACCAAATTCTCTCCCCATACCCGTGAGGAATATGCTCCAAGACCCCCACTGGATGCCTGAAACTGCAGATAGTGCTGAACCCCACATACACTGTTTTTTTCTTATACATACATAAACTTTATGCTTCCTCTGTGGCATATTTAAACTGCCAGCATCACTACTCTTGTACTTTGGGGCCATTATTAAGTAAAATGAGGTTTTCTTGAACACAGCACTGTGATACCATGACAGTCAGTCTGATAACTAAGACAGCTATTTGATGAGTAACGGGCAGGTAGTGCGTGCAATGCCGATACACTGAGCAAGGGGATGATCCAGTCCCAGGCTGGATGGAGTGGGAAGACTCAAGATTTCATCATGCTACTCAAAAAGGCACACAATTGAAAACTTATGAATTATTTCTGGAATTTTCCATGTAATATTTTCAGATGGCAATTGACAGTGGATAACTGAAAGCAAACTGCATAGACGGGGGACTCCTGTACTGAGAAAGTACTTTCATCAATAAGCAGTAACTAGGTTTCAAAGTCATGTAACCCATCTTCGTGCTTACTGCTAAAACTCTCCCCAAAAGAAAGCATTTAAGAAAGGCAGAATTCTATCCATATTTCTACTAATGTAAGTAAGAGCTAGCAATAATTTGGAGAACCCCAAAACTACTTTAATAAAAAAAAATAGGAACTCACATGTCCAAAGAGTGGAAGTTCTGCATCAACAATGGGAAATTTAGTGTAGTCCATGTAGATCAAAACACCAATTGCATTAAAGCTTTCAGCATTTGCAACCTAAAGAAAAACACATAAAGCTCAGAATGTGAACATCTAACCATATAAAACTATAGGAATACATACTGGACTTTATTCTAAAGAACAAAGGGTTGCAAAGCATTACATATATACTCCCAAATGTTTCAAGTAGCTTATGTTTCAAAAATACATGCCTTAAAACTCACTAAGAAGAGTTTAAAAGAAATAAAAACCCATCCAAGATAAAGACTATCTTTAATATATTCCATTCTAGTCCCTTGTGTACATGTGACTTTTTATTTTCATTTTTATAAAACCTAATTATAACTGAACTCTATATATACATAAAACTTGTTTACACAGACACAATTTAAACTTTTACTTAACCACTTTTGATGAGTTCATCTTCACTGAAAGACAAGAGCTACAAAATAATCCAAGTGCATACGCCATAGTTTTGAAGTATCCTATTAACTTTAGATAAGTAGGACTCGTTGAGTTCTTTAGTAAATTAAATTACATTAACAGGTATGAGAGTTTAAGATTGATGGCCTTCAGAATGTAATAAAGTTAACAGCATTTAAATGAAGAATGATATGACACCAATGTATTTAATAACTTACACTACTCATACTCACCTTTTCAGCAAAAGTGATTTTCCCTGCTCTAACAATCACTAAAGATCCATTCACAGGAGTGCTTAAACTCTCAAAGTCTTGTTTAGTGCCAAAATTAGCATGGATCAGTTTACCCTAAAATAAAAACATTACATGTAATTACTATTATGTTATTTGAATAGCCATAGAGTCTAAGACAAAATGGTTTTCAGATCAAGATTTCTGGCCTCCTATATTCATCTTTCATTATCCCATGCTATCTTTAATATACATTGATCTATTTACATTAATTAATTTGTTTAATTTATTTTTACACTGCTTCAGACATCTTGGAGGAAGAGAAAGGATAACAGACACATATACCAGTATAAATATTGTAGGCCAGCCATGGCAGCACCAACTACATAATGTTCCCACACTTGAACCCTAGACAAGTGAGGACACACATAAGAACAGGTCTTAATGGAAAGTTCCAACAGTATCTCTGTCCAAAAGTGGTCTACTATAATAAAGTGACTTGCACAGATCAACTTTTAGATGTTTACATAAGCTGTCATCATAATACTCCTAGATCTATTAAGAGTCCAGATGTATAGCTATAAACTGACATTAATAACCAAATATCTAAATATAGAAAGCTTGCAGTGGAACTAAAACCCTCAATGTTTTTTTTTCACAGAACAATCCATGCACCTCCGAACCCCTAGCTCATAGGTAGCCAAAGAAAGTGATACACACAGGTAAGCAGGAAGGCAGAGAATAACCATAAAACTTCATCTGGTTTGGAAGGCATCCACTAGGTAAACCCCTAATACACGTGATTTTTTTAGTTCTTTTTAAAGTATACTTTACTGATTATGCTATTATAGTTTTCCCATTTTTCCCCTCCCTTTTATCCCCCTCCATCCTGTACTCCCCCACCCTCCAGCATTCCCCCTTCCTTAGTTCTCGTCCATGGGTAGTACATGTAAGTCCTTTGGCTTTCCCATTTCCTATACTATTCTTACCCTCCCCATCTATTTTTTACTTACCAATTATGCTTCTTATTCCATGTACTTCTCCCCATTCTCCCCACCCAAAACCCTACATGTGACTTCCATTTCTGTGAATCTGACCCTGGTCTAATCATTTGCTTAGTTTTTGTTTTTTTAGTTTGGTTGTTGATAGTTGTGAGTTTGTTGTCATTTTACTGTTCATATTTTTTACCTTTTTCTTAGGTTAAGTCCCTTTAACATTTCATATAGTAAGGGTTTGGTGATGATGAACTCCTTGAAGTTGATATTATCTGTGAAGAACTTTATCTGCCCTCCCATTCTAAATGATAGCTTAGTTGGGTACAGTAACCTTGGATGCAAGTTCTTGCCTTCATGAATTTGAATACTTCTTTCCAAGGTTTCTTTTGAGAAATCAGCTGATAGTCTTATGAGAACTCCTTTGCAGGTAACTGTCTCCTTTTCTCTTGCTGCTTTTAAGATTCTCTTTATCTTTAATCTTGGGTGATGTAATTATAATGTGTCTTGGGTCTAACTTCTTTGGGACTCTCTGAGCTTGCTGAACTTCTATGTCTATTTCTTTCTTCAGATTGGCGAAGTTTTCTTTCATTATTTTTTTCAACGAAGTTTTCAATTTCTTGCTATTCCTTTTGTCCTTCTGGCATCCCTATGATTCGGATGTTGGAACATTTAAAGTTGTCTCGGAGGTTCCTAAACCTCTCATCATTTTTTTTCAATTGTTTCTTCATTCTGCTCTGGTTGAATGTTTATTTCTTCCTTCTGGTTCAAATTGTTGATTTGAGAATCGGTTTCCTTCCCTTCACGGTTGATTCCCTGTATATTTTTCTTTTTTTCACTTTGCATAGCTTTCACTTTTTCCTCTATTTTTATCCATACTCAACCAAGTCTGTATCTTGATTACCAGTGTTTTGAACTCTGCATCTGATAGGTTGGCTATCTCCTCATTGTTTAGTTCTTTTTCTGGAGTTGGGATATGTTCTTTCATTTGGGCCATATTTTTATGTCTGGGCACACCTGTTATGTTGTAAGGGTGTGAGAGCCTTAGGTATTTGCCAAGGTGGGGCAACCCTCTTTGCCATGTTCTATTGCTGTCTGTGGGGGAGGGGTCAGAGAGGGAACAATGCTGCTTGTTCAGCTCTTATTCCGCTTTCCGTCACTTCTCCTGCTATCCACAAACGAATTGTGCCCTGCTGGTGCTGATTCCCAGGTGGGTGGGTTTGTGTACATTCTAGGACCCTGTGGGGCCCTCCAGTGGACTATCCTGTGAGACCGGCAGTTTCTCCTGCTACTACAACCCCCAAAGGTTTCTATAGCCAGAGGTTTTGAGGCTTTCTTTTCCTGTCACTGGAACCCTGGGTTGTGCAGTCTCTCTCCCCAGTTGTTCCTCCCAGTTTATCCACACGCATGAGAATGTGGGATATCCTGGTCCACCAGCCACTGCCTCACCTGCCTCAGTCTGCCGGCCACCACTTTATCACGTGTCCTCGCCACCCTGGCTGCCCATCTCCTTCCTCCCACCAGTTTGGATGACTGTTTCTTCTTTAACTCCTTGGTTGTCAGACTTCCATACAGTTCAAATTTCTGGCAGTTCTGGTTGATTTTTGTTTTTAAATTGGCTGTTATCCTTCTTTTGGTTGTGTGAGGAAGGGAAGCTTATCTACCTATGCCTCCATCTTGGCCAGAACTCTCCATATATGTGATTTTTAACCTGAAGAACCTAGATACAGCTATTCTATGTAGCTGTTTTTTAATTTCTATAGTAGTTTGGCCACACTTGTATAAGTTTTATAACATCAATCATTAAAGAATGAAGCTAAGACTAGACTGCAGGCAGGATGATATTGGTATCCGTCCCCACATTGATGGAATCTGATATATGCATTCATTCAGCAAATATTACCTTGTGTCAGACACTGTCCAAGGCTGTAGGATATAGTAGTAAATGAAACCAACCCCTAACTCTTTTTTAAAGATTTTATTTTCAGAGAGAAGGGTAAGGAGGAGGGAAGAGAGGGAGAGAAACATCAATCAATTGCCTTTTGCACTCTCCCAACTGGGGACCTGGCCCACAACCCAGACATATGCCCTGACCAGGAATCAAACTGGTGACCTTTCGCTTTGCAGGAGGACATCCAAGCCACTGAGCCACAATCAGAACCCCTAGCTCTTTAGTAGCTTATATTCCAGTGTGGAACCTAATGAATAATGAATGTAATGAATGTAGGTGCCATAAGTACTATGAAGAAAAATAAAGGGAGGTAAGGGGAAGTGATTAGAAGAAGGACGTTTTTGATAAGATAATCCAGGAAGACTTCTCTAGAAAGGTAATGTTAGAGAAGAGACTTGCACCATGTGAGGAAATAAGCCATGCAGATATTTAGAGAAGATTGGTCCTGGCAAAGGGAAAGGCAAGTCTATAATAGGCTTGAGGTGAGAGTTTGCTTGAATTTGAGTGTTTGGGGGACAGCAGGGAGATTAGAGTAGTCAGAATAGAGTGAGAGAACAGAGCAGTGGGATTACTTAGGGTCTTGCCAACCAAGATGAGGACTTGACATTTTATTTAACCATGGCACAGGAGGGTTAAGAACAAGAATATCTCATGACTGGTTGCATTTTATAAGTAAATTTATACTATAACTCCTGAGAATGACAATGCATTTTGAGCTACTCAACAGAGAAAACAAGTCGTGCACTGTTCTGCCTTACTTACAGTAACGGTCCCAGCCTTACTGTATGCCACGTAACCCGCAGGGTTCTCCACCAGGTATCCTGTGTCACTGCTCACAGCCACTACGGTCACCGCATTTTGAGCACTGTTAAAAAGATTTAAGTTAAAATGAGGCTAATACCACCACTGGAAAAAAAATTAAATGGCTTTAATATATTTAGTCTTTGCTATTTTTATCACAACTAAAAGTAGCTACTTTATAAGTTTACCATCTTTCAACATACCTGCCTTTGACCTGAATCTTAACAAAATGTTCATCGTGCCAAGCTTTGCTGAGTTGAAATTTACGGAATTGACCTTCCAGATAAAAAGCAAGGCTTTCATCTTTTTGAGATCCAGCCTCACGAGGAACATAGGAATTTTCATTTAGCCGCCTGGAGGAAAAAATGTCACTGTTAAACCAACTAAAGTTTAATTAAAAAAAAAAAACATTAAACTAAAATACCAGGCAAATTTTCTTTTTAATTAACACTTTTTAATAACATAATGTAGGCTTCAGGTATACACCATTATAATCTGATATCTGTATGCACAACAGATATTCATAACCAAAAGTCCAGTTTCCAAGAAGTAAATTGTTTTAAAATCATAACTCAATACTATCCATTAGAGTTAAGATAAATGAATGGGGACCCAAAATTTCTGGACTAACCAGATAAATGTAGAAGAAAAAAACCATGCCCAATATCTGAAGAAATTTATGACTTCAAATGTGTTAAGCTCATTTATCAACTGGAAAGCACTCCTTCAAGAGCCCCGTCCCAATACAATATACCTGCTTAGGGTAGTTTTAGGGCTAATGAGCAACTTCCAGAGGATCTTTTATGAGAAAAATCAGATAGTACTACTGTTGGTGAAGTCAACATTACAGCTCAATTTTTACCTACTTTGAAGCACTGTGAGTCCCCTAGAGGCAAAACTGCTTATTCTGATCTGCCATGACTGTTTGTAACTATATATGGCAGATTAGTTATTTTATCTTTTTGGGGGGCTGGAGGGTACACTATACTCTCACTTCAACCATAATACCTGCTGTACAATATACACAAAAGTATTCATTAAATGGGATAAAAATGCCAATATTTCTAATTTAAGACTAAAATAATTATTGTACCACTGAAACTATAGGAAACTAGTAAAAGCTAAAAGATGAATTTGGTTTTTACACAGAGTTTGATATATGTCTAAGGAAGATCTTAAAAATCTACAGATAGATACCTTAGGGACACTTCTTAGGGCAAGGATTAGTGAGTGAGAACCAGAAGAAATCAAGGAATAATAGAGACATATCAAGCTGGGCAGTCAAGTTAGTCTTAATCTAGAGGATAAAGAAGGCTACTGATGCCCCTGGAGAGTAGCAGAGCTCGGCACAACTTAAAAGGAGCTAAGATGGAAAATCAGAGCGAAAGGAAGTCTGATAGCAAGCAACAAGCTACAAAGAAACAGATGACAGAAAGATTAAGGACCTGTGATTTTTTTTTTTTTTTTTTAGAAAAGGGAGAGTCCCCACAAAAGTTCTAACTTTTCCTTATCAATATAGTTTGAATTCTTTACTGAGTCCTTACCCTCTAGCTAAACATGGGAAGTCTCCCCTACTCTTTCCAGCAGACTGCCACCTTTGTTTAGGTATTGAGTTTAAACGTGTGAAGTAGCTCAAGCTTACTTGATTGTGTTGGCGAACTCTACATTGTTCAGTTTCTCTGACAACATTGCTTTGAGGTCTGACCAAAATAGATGCGGAGATGTTTCAGGAAGGTACTCTTCTGTATACACTGTCTCTGGAGACTCTGTTCCTTCACATTCAGCTTTTGGTTCTACACGTTTACAATAGCCCAAGTAGCCAATCATAAACCCTAAGGATGAAAAATTTCAGAGCTGAATTCACAGAACTTCATTTACGATCTATTCCCGAAAGAATTGTTAATATTTTCAGCTGAGTCTTGAAAATACTGGTTTTAGTCAAATTTAAAGCAGTCTGAAAAGTAAATAATGTACCTGTTTTATATATTTTAAACCATTTAGTCTAATAAAATACATATTAACTTTATTTTATTTATGTATTTTTATTTATTTTAATTTTTAGAGAGGGGGAAGGGACAGAGAAAGAGAGGGAGAGAAATATCAATTGGCTGCCTCTCACACCCCCCCAACTGAGGACCTGGCCCAAAACCCAGGCATGTACCCCATCTGGGAATCAAACCAGAGACCTTTTTGTTAGGCCAGTGCTCAATCCACTGAGCCACACCAGACACAGCAAAAACTTTATTTTAAACAGTTACCAAAGAATATATACCTTTCAAAGAATATATACCTTTTCTTCCCAGAAGCCTTCCTTGAATTGAATCTTTAGGCCAAGCTTCTATGCTACAAATATCCTGTACACATTTCTAGTGTAACATTTGCAAATAATACTGAAATGATTCATGTATCTCTTTCTCCCAACAGGCTAAACTCAAAGACAGGTATAGAATCTTAATGACTGTATTCCTAGTACCTAACACAATGGCATATAAAAAGGTACAATATAAATGTTTGCTGAACTGAATTAACAAACTTCCGAGAGTTAGTGACAAGAAACATTTAAGTTTTGAGTGGCCACTCTTACCCATGAAGAAAAAGATGATTACGGCAATCATTCCATAGCAGATACTTCCATTAAACCTTTTTGATTTCGCAACACGGGCATGATTACTCATGTGATTGTCGTCGTGCTCCTCCTCGTCTGCAGCTAGTTTCATCTCCACACGACTGTTATCGCCATCCACTTGCCGTGCAAGACTAAACCGGGTATATGACAATGGTTCTCCACTAAACTGAGATTTTAAAAAAGAGAGACAAAGAAAGCATTATGAAAAAGAAGAAAGGGAGTAAGAACATTTACAGAAAGTCTGGTCAGGTACTACAGTTACTATTGGGCCATCACTGTGACTTGCTATACATTCTTAAGGAAAAAGAAGTTCTCCTTTCAAACAATTATCCTTCCGTGTGCCCAGTTCTGTCAGTGGCAGGTGAAAAGAGATCATACATACACTGGCCTTCTGCCTCTCAGCCTTTTCATTCAGGGTTTCTGTTACGTGTATCTACTTGTATACATTTTGATCTGTGCTTTCTTTAGTTAATATGACCTACTTGGCAGATCCCCTCCACCACGTCCCAAATACCCTGAAACTTCAAACAAGATTTTCCATAATTAATTCTACTCTAGAATAAATACACGAGTATTCTTCTTTTGTGGAATGAGTTAGGCCTTAAGATCACCACTTGAAATAGAAGTGAATCCCTGATAATAGCTCTGGGTATTATTTCATGCTTACTTGGTGAAAGGCATTATTGTATACTCCATATTCTTACAAATTGGTGACAAAGAAATGCGAAGCTAAAATATCTTACCAAGTTAGAGAATGCTGATCTGGCTTGATCCATCATTCTGAGTTGCCACACAGAAGAGCCTAGTAATATAATAAAGAATTACGATAATGAGATATATGCCACTATATCAGATTAATGAAGGCTTTTCATTTCCATGCTAGATTATTATGTATCAAATTTACTTTTAAATATATTACCAACTTTCTAGAAAGGGTATTTAACAAAATATTTAGTTTACTTGACAACTAAATTTAGTGTGAGGTGAACATAACCACTACAAAACAGAAAGTAGATTTAGTGTTATCTTTGATTACATCTCGAATTAAGGTGGAGTGGGTGGGGGACAGCTTCAAGGACATTACTGGAAGAAATAAGAAATTTGAGCCCCGGCTGGTGTGGCTCAGTGGATTGAGGGCCAGCCTGAGAACTGAAAGGTCACCAGTTGATTCCCGGTCAGGGCACATGCCTGGGTTGCAGGCCAGGTCCCTAGTTAGGGGTGTGTAAGTGCCAACCGATTAATGTATCTCTCATTCATTGATGTTTCTTTCCCTCCCTTCCCCTCTCTCTAAAAATAAATAAACAGAATCTTAAAAAAAAAGAAATTTGAATATAAATTATATACTAGAAAACTGTATTGTATTAATGTTAGGCTTAGCAAGTATAATGATGGTATTGTGTTTTTGAAGAACTTGCTCTTAGGAGGGAGATTAATAGTTAAAAATTTAAGGATAAAATATTATAATATCTATAACTTAATTTCAAATAGTTCAGTTTTTAACAAGTATATCAGAAATAAAACAAATGTTGCAAACCATTAACAATGAATGAATCTAGATAAAAGGTAAATGGATATGCACATTACTTTTTCAATTTTTCCTGTAGGCTTGAAATTTTCAAAATTATAAATGTGAGGAAAACTAGTTAGATTGTCATCCATGGTAAGGAGATTTAAGCAACTGAATTTAGTTACAGGGACAAATACAAAAGACAATAGAGTGACACCTAAAAAAAAAAAAAAGTCACAAGTAGAATTAAGTCAAGACAGATCATGCGACACAGACCAGTAACAAAGCATCTCCAATAGAAAAAGTGAGCCCTGTCTAGTGTAGCTCAGTGGATTGAGTGTGGGCTTGCAAACCAAAGGGTTGCTGGTTCGATACCCAGCCAGAGCACACGCCTGGGCTGTGGGCCAGGTCCCCAGTACGCGAGACATGACCACACACTGATGTTTCTCTTCCTCTCTCCTTCCCTTCCCCTCCCGCTAAAAATAAATAAAATATTTTAAAGAAAAAGAGAAAACCTGATTCTTCTGATTAAGTGAACGGTTCCTATAAATGATTTGATAGATCTTGGAGGCAAAAAGCATACAAAAGACAAAACACAGTGTATGCTATTTTCTAGATGAAAAATCCAATTACCTAAGAGGTTAAGTGACTCCTTCAAAGCTGAAAAATGATACTCTAAAAATGTGTTACAGGGTTATAGAAATTGTGTTCTCACATCCAGAAATATTAAGAAATTAATCTTAACTTTTTTCAAAGCAAAATATACTCTGTAAGTGAGTCCTAAATGGTTTGAGTGCATCTAGATCCTTGATAGTGATTATATTGAGACGTATAAAAATTAACATTTATGTCATGCTATCCATTTTACAGCTTTTCAGAAACTACAAGTATACTTACAGCACATTTAACACCCATGTGACACATAGCAGGTTGTGAGATACGTGCGGATTGTAAAACAAAAGACATTATATAAACTGAAATTAGAAGTCTCCTATCAGAACCTACTAACAAATTCTTTTAAACTCATTAGTTTTAAAGACTGGAGCCAATAACCAATAAATAGCTCATATGCTTAGAAGCACAATCTCTTGCCCCATCTGGTGCACAACGCTTATCACTGTCACTGCACCAGACCGTGCAAACCCAATCACCAGGGCCAGAGTTGGAAGGCCCCACCCTGAACCAATTTTAATCACCCTTTTCTAGGAAAGAGCAACTTACAAGTTCAATTCTCATCCAAATCAGCCATTCCTCAAGGTTTCTAGTTTTAAATTAACTTTAACACTAGAGTGACAACATATTTAAACAAAATGATTTAAATAAATGATGAAATTGAGTGATTGCAAATCTACAAAAACAGGTAGATATTAATAGAACAAGTAATTATAATTTTATGTAATTAAAATCCAAGTGCATTCTTAGTGGGAAAACAGATGTTAGCTATTTCTATTTCAAACCCCAACACAAAATTAAAACTATAACATTAAAAAAAAAGTCAAGTCAGAGGGAAAAAACTGTGACTTAGGTAATTCCTAGTTTAATCTCACCATTTAACCTCAAACTGTGAAAAATACAATAATTCTATGATATCCACAAAAAATATTCCTGGAGTTTCATATACAACAAATTTGAGTCATTCTTTCAAAATTACCTCACACATAGTAAAACTTTCTATTTAAAATAATTCCTTAATGATTTTCTTCTAACTGAAATCACTCTGAGTGCTCTGAAAGAGTGGAAGAAAAACTTTCCACACTAGTTGCAATAACACTATCCTGTCTATAAACAAGCGGTTCTGTTGGAGGCCACATCTAAACGCCAAGTAATTCTTACTTGTCTTATTTCGACATGGCACCATCAATGCTGATACTCGATATAAGAAACCAACTATCACCTGGGTTTTTATTCCTATTAGCACTTTGTATTTCTTTGGTGTTCTTAATAGTAACTGGGAAAACTATTCAGTTTCTCACATTAATAATGAAAATTAAGGTAAGCAAAACAGAGAGCCCCATGCGCTTGGAACATGAAACGGAAAGAGGATGTGAAATGTCTTCCCTGGAGTCACGGGAGAGGAGATGGGAGGCAGGTTAGTATTGCCGTCTCAAACTTCTTTAAAATTCAAATCATCTTATTCCTACTTTCTTTAAATATGGCATTAATTTCTATTTAATTTTTTTAATATACAGTAATTATCTTGAGGTCTTCAGCTCCTTTGGGGTGTCTCAAAACCAGGGGTCTGTATATAATATACACAGCAAAGGTGGGGGTGGGGGGCAGAGTGCAGGTCATCAACCAAAGTATACTTTCACCTATTTTTAACACATTCAAAGCTGCTACTCCATTTTACCTGAAATAAAAACAAGATGTTTGTTGTAACTGAAAAGCTCACTTCAATTTAGAAAAGAAGCCACAGTTCCAAGTCCTTGGAGCTCATGTAGAGTGACATGCCTCTGCCTGCTTGAGACTCTGCTCTAGAGACCTTCACTACCTAATACTTCACCACCCTCTGCTTTCTCCAAAATGAGAGAGAATCCAGCCCATCTTTGCCCTCTAACATTCTCCTGTTCTTTAAGTCCTACTCATTTTTTCCTGGCTCAGCTCAAGGGCTATCTCCGTGAAGCATCCTCTGACTTCCCTATCCTATATAGTATTTGACATGGAATTACATGATAATAAAGAAATTTTACTTCTTAACAATATAGGGGCATGCTTAATGTATGAGGTTCTTTTTCATATCATTTGGAAATGATAAGAAAAAGAATATAGCCCTGGCTGGTGTGGCTCAGTGGATTAAGTGCCACCTGAGAACCAAAAGGTTGCAGTTTGGATTCCCAGTCAGGGCACATGTCTGGGTTTCAGGCCAGGTCCCAGTAGGGGGCACGCAAGAGGCAACCACAAATTGATGTTTCTCTCCCTCTTTCTCCCTCCCTTCCCCTCTCTCTAAAAATAAATATTCAAAAAAAGGAAAAGGATATAACAAAAACCTTATACCTGGGATCTTTTCCTATCCCTGCCACATTATGATTTATCCCAAAATCAGTGGGCAAAGAAGCTTGGCTGGTAGACTTTTAAAAGCAGAAAAATGTTAACGTTTATGTGGTAGGGATCCAAGACCTCAAGCAATTGGTTATAGATCCCCATTTTGCAAACCATTTCCCAAGACAGCTACATATTTGCAAGTGAAAGTGAGTATAGGAACTTCTGCAAGGCCCTCAGAACTCATTAATTGTACATACACAGGATGACTTGTAGAGAGAAGGTCAAGGTTTTCACTAGCTTTAAGAGTCTAAATTGAAAAGGCAGTGGAGGAAATCAAACAAAACAAGCAGCATCTTTATTCCCATTCAGCTTTCTGGGTGAAAAAAAAAATACTGCAGGACTACTTGAAGTCATTGCAGTTTATCTCTGTAGTGCTCATCAAGGAAAGCACAGAGAAGGCAGACATACATGAAATGTTCCAAAAGGTCTGGGAGGATCATTTTTAACTAGCTTTCATTGTCTGATTCAAACTTAGCTGTGAGCCTCGCTCCATTATAGATAAGTGCATAATCGGGGCAAATAACTGCCATGCCTTAGGGCAGAGTTGGCCAAGGTGTTCTTCCCTATCCAACAACCTTCAGCACAAGCTAGCAGTTCACCAGTACTTGACAAGAACATTCCATGAAAACACAAGTTAAAGGGTGCTGTCTATATATAGACTTTTGGAAAATATTTTATACCAATGACAAAAATTTTAATTCTAGATGTTCTCATTAAGCATATTGAGTTTATTACACTCCAACAGTGAGGGGGGAATAAAACAGAAGGGCCTGCAAGTATTTTAGAGCACCTAAGTCTTCACAGAAAACTTTTGTAAATCACCTAAAATGTCTGTCAGTAAAGTCAAACTCCCCAGCTCAGAAACAAATGAATCATCATCTAGTATTCCAAACTCATATTTAAGCAGAGAACAAAGACATCAGGTACCTAAATCCTTCTGTAACAGGGCAATTATTTCCCACTTCAATCCTATTAACTGACCCCCTCTCCCTCCCCCACCAAAAAACCGGAAAAAGTAGCAATCGAGTTCTCTGATAGACCCTAAGTCACTACAGTGTGCAGAGGGAAAACGTTAAGTGAAGGAGCCAAGTCAACAAAATACTATTTTCTTACCCACTCTCCCCGCTACCACCACAGAGGTCTGTGCACCAGAAGCAGCGACACAATGGGCCTCTAAGGTGTTTATCAACACCGCACAACCCTTCGACCATATCGCTAGTTTCCTGAAGCACGCGGATTCCAATCCAGATAGCTTTTACTAAGCTTCTAAACCAAAGCTTTCACAAAGTAGAAATTTTGTTCCCAAAGTCTCCCATCTCACAGTGAGAGCCAAGCAATCCGAATATCCTCAATGCGTTCACCGAACCTGCGGTGTCCAGTTGACTCCTGTCTTGGGAAAACTGAGAACGCACACTCAAGGCCAACAGGCAGCGTGCGGCAAGATCAGGTTATAAGAGTTCAAATGTACAGCTTCCAGAAAACCCCATCTAAATGCCCAGGACATTCTCGTAACCGAATCCAGGCCAGCTTTGTCCTTTTCCGGAGTGAGACCAGGTCCTGGAGCGAGCACCGAGGAAGCGAAGGGCTACGAGCTCAAGGTCACCCACGAACCCAGACAGCCATTCCCTCGGGACACTTCCTAGAACAGCCACGTGCTCGCAGCAGAGCGGGCCCACCCTGCGGCAGAATGACTTGCCCGGTGCAGGGTGGACACCTCGATTCCGAGCCCCCGGCATAGGGCTGACCCACGAGGATCAGTATTTTTTAAGGGCCAGCTAGGGAGGACGAGGGATCAGGGTGGCCTGAGGAGCCGGAAGCAGAATGGCGGGACGCAGAGTGACAGTTGGGAACCCCTCATCTCGCCCTCAGAACCGTCACAGGGAAACGAGCCGCCGCTCGGCGACTGAGACAGGCAGGAAGCAGAAAGGAGGAGAAGGGCGGCCCCCCTCTGCACTGTGGATCCATTCCGCTGCACCTGCAGCCCGCTCCTCACCCCGCTGCCACCCCTTCCTCATCCGCACGCGGGCGACGTTCCATCCCTCCCACCCGCTCCACCCAGAGGCAGGACAGCCTCCTCGCGTCCCCTGCGGCTCCCCGAGGATGCTGGACAGCACCATGGAGGGCCGCCCCGCAGAATGCCCGGACCAGCCTGCAGGACAGGCGAATCGGCCGAATACTAGCAGCGGCACTCCACTCACTCGGGAGCCTCCTCCGTCCGCCGTTAACCTAACCTCCGCAGGCCGACGCTGACGCCCTCCGACGGGAAAGCAGCCCCAGCCAGCACTTTATAGTCGGATCCCGCCTTCTCCCACCCCCCGCGGGCCGTGCGTCACTTCCTGCCTCACGTACACCTAAGGTGGCGCTCTGTGTGTGGAGCGCCCGGGGCGAAGGGTGCCGGAGCACCAC